>NC_137970.1:31495297-32695297 GCF_963924665.1 Micromys minutus | reverse complement strand
TCCACATATGTTCATGCACACTTACATACAGACACCTATACTCACATGTGCATATAAACATTTAGTAGATGGAGCAAAAACTCCCCTGAGCAAGTTCCAACAAGCAAGTGCCAATGCAAAAAAAAAAAAAAAAAAAAAAAAAAAAAAAAGTCACTCATTTTTAATGATAAAGAACCCCCAACCTTTATTGCTCCAAGAAAGAAAAAGCTACCTTTTTATTGCCACAAGTAGGAAAAAAGCTTTGTGTCTCATTGTAGTCATTCTTAGTTCTTATACTGTCTCAGGATAAATGATTAGATGGTTTTACAAACATCTTTGCATCCCAAGAGTTTATAGCATGTTTAAGACACTAATTTAAGTCATAAATTGCTAAGGAGTCACAGCAGAAATGTTTACATGTGTTTTCATTAAGAATAATATCTGACTAAACATTAATATCTGTTATTAGATATAAATGGTCATTAAAAATTTAAAACAATGGTTCTTATGTCATAAGTTAGCACAGTTTTATCAAGAAGCAAATCATCTGCCGTGTACTTCATTAGTTTTGAAGTTTTTTAAAGGTGAACCAGGAAATACTTTTTTTTTTAACTTTGCTGCTACAATAGATTGTCCCCTCCCAGTTTATGACCTTTTATCTGATAGTGGGCATACAGCTAACCTAGAAGGAACTTTTTCTGATCAGAGATCTGTTCCAAACCTGTTTTCTTATCCTAGAGCAATTAGCCCATGATGCACGAATTTTTAGAGAGTTCTATTTGCAGTTTTTCAAAGAGCTGGAATAATCGTTTATAAATTTATATTCTACTATCTATAATTTATATATAACATATATAGATTATTATATATAGATAGTAGAAATATAAATTTATAGGTAGTATAAATATACATTTATGTTATATAATATAAATTATATATTATATTATTTATGCAATTGTTTATAAATAATAGTTGTATAAATTTAGAAATTACATAAAATTATCAGAAATTATGAAATCATCAATTTGTTTACATAACATGGCAACATGAGAGTATATCTTCATTGATCTATAAAAACCTGCCCAATTGAGAAGGCTAATGCACAGGAATCATTATAGACTATTTGATAAGGACAGAAAAGGCATACCAACAGCAAAGTAATTTTTAAATGATGTCTGACGACCCTGCAAGTCAAAGTTTACCCATCACAGTCATGCAAAATGACTGGCCAACTCCAGAAAAGTTACTTGTTACTTTTATCCTCTCCTAGATAGCTCCTGACAACTGAGCTACATTTCTGAGCTACATTTCTAGCCAGTAGCTTTTATTTGGAATAATTCAAAATGTGCTAAATGTTAGAAAAAGCATGTAATAAAATCAATCTTAAATCACATATTTCCATTCATTATAGTGTATCATTTAAAATAATCTATACCCTTTTAATTTTTTTGTCTTCCATAAGCATTTTAAGTGACATTCTGGAATTCACCCTGGAAAAGATTACTTCACTATACATCTCTGTAATTAGAGGAATTTTTGCTTTATATTTTTAAAAGGTCTAATTAAATCTCTCTAGCTCATGAAAATATGAGAGGGTTCTATATTTTAAAAATGCATAAGCATCCCGCATATTCATACAGTGACTTGATGTGAGGGAGTAGGCGCTCCCTGTTCCTAGAGGAAGAGGGGAGGGGACAATGAGAGGAGGATCTGCATAAGAGGGTACTGAGAGGAGAAAAGAGCAGATATTTGGATGTAAAGTGAATAGATATGTAAATTAATAAAAAATAAGCAACATAAGAGCTCTGTTACAGGAATATATTAAACAGAACTGCATATATATATACATATATATATATCTGTATCATCTGTACATTTGTATATGTACGCTTCTCAAATACATGTGCAAAATGTTCAGAGCTATCATATTCATAAATCCACAAGCTGAATAGTGCTCACTGTCATATGAGAAGAGGATGCATCTACTTATGAATACAACTACAACCACAAGATAAAATCTACAGACATAAGGTTAAAGCAAGTGAGACAGACAACATGAACTGTATTATTCTACTGATCCCAATTTCACAAGCAGAATTAATCCATAGCTGATTAGCCTAATTAATAAAATAGGTAATTCTGAGATGATATACTGATTGAGAGGAAATTTGTTGTTGCTGTTGTTGTTAGTGGTGTTGTGAGCTCAGTTTAATCCATTGAACCACATAAAATGCCAGATAGAGTGGCATGTGTATATAATCTGAGCATTCTTTTAGTAAGATGGTAGAGTAGAACCAGGAAAATCACTTGAACCTTCACAGACAGCTAGCTTTGAGTTCACAGTGGCACAGAAGAAACAAGAAGACCTGGTCAAATAGAGACACCACTAGTAGACCAACAGAGTCAAGTAACATGAACCCTCAGAAGTTTCCAGAGATTGAACCACCAATCAAAGAGCATATATGGGCTGGACACCCCATACACTCATATGTAGCAGGTGTTCAGCTTGATATTCATGTGAGTACCCCACCAACTGAAGTACCAACTATCCCTGAATTTGTCACCTGCCTGATTATCCTGTTCACCCACCTGGGCTGCCATTGGCTGGCCTCAGTGTGAGAGTATGTGCCTAGTCCTACAGTCACTTGAGGTAGCAGAAGAATACCACCTCCTTCTCAGAGGTGAAGGGGAGGAGTGTTGGGCATAGGGGCCTGTGGGAGAGGAGGACTGGGAAAAGGAAGGGGGCAGATACAATCCAGACGTAAAGTGAACATATAAATTAATGGAAAAAGGGGGACCCTGATTCAATGACGGCAAGCAAGAAGTGACTCATTGAAAGTTTGCCTTTGACCTCTATTCATGTGTTTTATTATGAGTGCATACATACAATGGAGAAACAAAACATATACATAAATACATATCTCAAAAACTACTTTTACACATCAACAGTCATACTTCCTAAATTTATGCCTGTTGTGACATATTACTATTCTCTGGACTTAAAAGGCTTTAAATGTCAAATTCACTCTTAGTTCATGCACATACAAGTACCAACCCTTTTAGCCAGCAAGAGATGGGCCATGTTCCCTACTCAATAGAGCTTAAGCTGTTTTACCTGTGTCCCTTCCAATAAATAAATAAATAAATAAATAAATAAATAAATAAATAAATAAATAAAACTTTTAAAAAATGCCAAGCTCAAGTACAGCTGATTCACTGACTTCAATATAAAACTGGATACATTGAATCTAATAGAGGAGAAATTGGAAAATAGTGTTAAATAAATCAGTCCAGGAGACAATTTCCTGAACAGAACATCAAATAGCTCAGGTTCTAAGATCAATAATTAATAAATTGGTCCTCACAATGCTACACCACTTCTGAATGGCAAAGGATACTGTCAATAGGACAAAACAGCAGCCTACAGACTGGGAAAGAATCTTCACTAACCCTACATCTAACAGAGGGCTAATATCCAAAATTTACAAATTACTAAAGTCAAACACCAGTAACCCAAATAATCTAATTAAAAATGGTGTTAGAGTTAAACAGAATTCTGAGCAGAAGAATCTTAACTCACTTAAAGAGATGTTCAAAGTCCTTAGTCATCAGGGAATTGCAAATCAAAATGGCATAACAGTGAGAATGGGGATGATCAAATGCTCAAGTATAGCATATTCTGGCAAGGATGTGGCACTAAGGGAACTCTCTTCCATTGTTTCTGGGAGGACGAACTTGTACAACCACTCTAGAAATCAATTTGGCAGTTTCTTGGAAAACTGAGAATAGTTTCACCTCAAGACCCAGCTATACCACACCTATACAAATATACCCAAAAGATGCCCCACCATATCAAAGGACATTTGCTCAGCTATGTTCGTAGAAGTTTTATCCATTAATAGCCAGAACATGGAAACAACCTATATGACCCTCAATTGAAGAATGGATAAAGAAAATGTGGTACTTCTATACAACAGAAAACTATTCAGCCATTACAAACAAAGACATTATTAAATTTGCCTGCAAATGGATGGATCATGAAAATATCATCCTGAGTGAGATAACCAATTTCCCAAAAGACATGGACAGTATGTACTCACTTATAAGTGGACATTTCCCAGTGTAGTGAATTTCAAGGTGCTGAACTGGGAGAGAATGGTTGGGAGAGAGAGAGCACCTTCATGAATGCAAGGGGAGGGGGAGGGTAATGGGATTGGAGGAAGGGGATAACATCTGAAATGTAAATGCAAAGAATATCCAATAAAAATTATAAGTGAAAAAAAGTGGACATTAGTCATAAAATACAGGATACCCAGGCTACACTCCACAGACTTGAAGAAGCTAAACAAGAAGGAAGGCACAAGTGAGGATGCTTGAATCTAACTTAGAAGAGGGAATGAAATAGTCATAAGAGGCAGTTGGAGGGAGGGAATTGGGAGTGAGAGAGTATTTGGAGGGGAATGACTGGGTCCAGGATTAGGTATGGGGAGAGACTGAAGGGATGGCCAAATGGCCGTGAAAATGAATGGATCTCTGTAACTGTCAGGAGTGGGGAGTTAGGAGACATCTGGAGGAAGAGAAGAGACCTGGGATAAGGGAGGCATATAAGAATCAACTGGGTTTATATTTTTAGCTGTGACTCACAGCATTAGGGATATGGAACCTGAAGAGGATACCTCCTATAGTCAAGAAGGAACCACAATGCTGCAATAAAGACAAATTTATCCTGTCTACAAGAAATGCAGTGCCAAGTAATGGAGCAGTGAGTGAATGAATGGCCACCTAATAAATGATCCAAAGTGAGACTCATCCCATAAGTAAGCACCAATCCCTGACACTATTGATGGTACTCTGAGTGGATTCACCCAGCAGTTGACTCACACAAATGCAGGTACCCATAGCCAAACAGTGGATGGAGCTTGGGGACTCTTGTGGAAAAAACAGGAGGAAAAGCAGAAGAAAAAATTACAGACGGCCACCACTTGCTTAAAGGAGAAGCTGGGAAAGATTGTTGGGTGGGTGACTGAGAGGGGTGGAGTGAGTTGGACATAAAGTGAATAAGTAAAAACTAAGTAATAATAAATAAAAAGTGCCACTTAAAAATGCCAAATTATTTATGTATAAAAGCATATAAGAAATGTATATATGAATATAAACATCAAAATTCAAGCTTTTCTATGTACCTGCAAACCACAAGAAAACTAATATTCACAAGTAAAAGATTATTAGTTCAGACTTTCAGCAACTATAGACAGGAATTAATTGGTAAAGCCAATATTACATGATGATTGGTAACAAAGGTCAATATGAGGAGTGTATATTGTTATTTTTATATTTTTATAAAGTAATTTGCTGTCAAAGAAGTTATACTCAGATAGTTTTGTCATTGGACCACCATAAAAGCTTTTAACATTTTATTTCTTCTATGTTCTTTCTTTAAGTGAAAGTGTTATGACAGTCAATTATAATTTAGGATTTTAGAGAGATTACACTGTATTCAGGCAGCCTACATGCAGAATATCTTAAATAAACTCCCTTACCAGCTCATCTGCAAATCACCCTCTTTTTAATGACATGTTTTTCTGTGGTGGTGGGGGTGGTGGAATGCGTGGATTTCACAGAAGTGATGATAGAAGATTTGTCACTTAGAAGGTAGTGTTTTCTCCTTTCAAAATGCCTCCAGTTACAAAAGACCTAAGGAGAGTATTATAAATCTATCTTCCTTTCATAGCAGAAGAAACTAAGGTTTTTATGCACCATGGAATGTCTGGGCCGTTTTCAAAAACATGTCTTCAGTTTGCTACCAGACAATGATACATATGACCGGTATTTTTCCATAAAAAGTAATGCAATTTCTTTTTTTAGTCTATCGTTTTTGTTATTCCATTACACAAAATGGGATTATACATTTCTCTAACTATCTATAAGCATTCAATCTCATAACTTTTTTTCTATAATTTTGCTTATGGAAATAATTCCATTAACACTGTGTATTGCTTAATCTGGATAATTTTTCACTCTGCTAAAATTTATTTCATTTTGTGTGAGAAAAAAAACACACTGGAACAGTGAAGAATTAGACAATTTCTTCTGGGAGCTCCCACTCTTGTGGGAAAGGTGGCCTTTAAGATTAGACCCTATCTTTGACATTCAGGTTTCTTTCTAGAATGTACTCCTTCCTGCAGTGTATTCCCTTATGAATAGAGGTGTCAGTCTCTATAAACACTGCCTAATTTAAAATAGCTTGTAATGACACCTTACTTTTTCAAGCTGAGAGCCATCTCCTGCCACTATCTTAAGTAGACCTTTGAGTGTTAGCCTTCAGCTCTGATTTGGCCTCTTTAACTTACCAAACTAACTATTGAACTTACCTATGTGTCTTCCCGTGAGGTCAGCACTGCTTCCACTTTGTGGTGGTAGTATGAGTGATAATGGCTCACATGACTCATAGTCTTAAATACTTAGTGTCTAGTTAGTGGAACTGTTTGGGAAGGATTATGAAGTGTAGGGGATGGGCTATGTGATTTGAAAATCTCATACTATTCTCAGTTCATATTCTCTCTCTCTCTCTCTCTCTCTCTCTCTCTCTCTCTCTCTCTGATTCATGTTTGTGAATTCAATGTAAGTCTCAGCTTCTGCACCAAGACTATCCTTGCCTAAATTTAACTATGCTCCAAACCTTTCTGGCCATGGATTCAGCCGCTAGAAATGTAAACCCAAATAAACTCATCTATAAGTTAGTTATGGTGATTTTTTACTGAAGTAGAAAAGTAACTAAGATGGGCTTCAAAGGAAAATAGTTGTTTCATCAGTTCTTGGCCCAAAGGCCCAAGAACTTTTTAATTCTTTTAAATATAACCAACTTTTTAATAGTTATGGGAGAAATTCCTATGTGTACAGTTCAGATATAGATAATTTAATAGAGTCAAATGATTGCAATAAGGGCATAGAAGACAGTCCAAATTTCTATGTGTGGATATGGGTAACTGACTAAATTTAGTTCTATCTTCAGACAATAAATACTCTGAATTTAAATACAGACAGTAAGAAAATATAGATACTTTATATATTCAAATATAGAAGTAAGGCATTTTATACTATAAGAGTTTGAAATTGCATAGTCTGTGGTTTTTTATTTGCTCTTCCACTGATAATTTCATAAATTCATATTTTAATAATTTAAAATCTTACTTTCATAATTTTTCAGTATATGTTTATCCTCATGTTTCAGTCTTCAGATATCTAAAACGTTATTTCTCTTTTAGTTCATAAGAACAGTGGAGCCAGCAAATCGAGTAACCAAAAGTATAAGAACAATGAGGTGTTCTCTTTGTGGGACTACATCAATTCAGGCTAGAAAAATCAGTGAATCTGAAGTGCAATGCCATTCTAGCATCGTTCATGCTCAGAACCCAACAAAATTCACAAGAATAAAATCTCACTCAACTTTGCCCATGCAGAGAAACCACAGGTATGGACATTAGATTCTCAGTTACTTAGGAATACGTACCCATCTGAGAGGCATCTCTACATTTATCTTTAACAACTGCAATCACTAAAGTTAAAGTCACATAATTAATAAACCCATGGATTAGGAGAAAATTGGTCATCTTTGCTTTTTTATGAGACTTAATTTGAAAGGATGGCTATACTGTGATATTTTCATGCTTTCTTTTTTCTTTTTTAATATTTCAAGACATTTATACATTTATCAAGCTGTACCTTTTCCAAAACCTATATAAAATTTATTCCATATCTTCATTTCCAAAAATAAATTATTCTATGAATAGGCATACTTTATCATTTATTTTTGAACTTACATTTCTGAACACATTAGACTCAATTTTTCTTTAGATATTCTTATTTCCTTCTGCATTTCAGCATCATAATATCTTTATCTTTATTAATATATTCATTTATTCACTTTATATCCCAATCATAAAACCCCCTCCTAGTTCTCTCTCATACAGCTCCCTCCTTTTCTTCTCCTCCTTGGAACCAACTCACCAAACACATCAGTCACTGCAGAATTCAGTACATTCTCTCCCACTGAGGCCAGACAAGGAAGCCCAGTTAAAGGAACAGAATCCACAGGCATGCAATAGAATCAGAAATAGCTGCCTTTCCAGTTTCTGGGTAACTCGTATGAAGACCAAGCTGCACATCTTCTACACATGTGGGTGGACTATGTATAGGAACAGAATCCACAGACATGCAATAGAATCAGAGATAGCTACCTTTCCAGTTGCTGGGTAACTCGTATGAAGACCAAGCTGCACATCTTCTACACATGGGGGTGGACTATGTATAGTCCATATTATATGCTATTTCATTGGTGGTTCATTCTCTGGGAGCTCCCAATGGTCCAGGATAGTTAATTCTGTTGGTCTTCTTGTGGAGTCCCTGTCCCTTCTGGGTTCCTCAATTTTCTTGTGTTCTTAATAGAACATCTTGAGTGATATAGAGTTCAGAAAAGAGAACCAAAAATTTGAAACTAAAAATAGGCTTTGTTAAAATAAAGGGATCTACTCCAATATATTATTCAGTGAGCTGTGAGATTTCTGTTACACCAATTGTAATAATCTGAAGGTCTACTAATTATGACTATTACTGAAAATAAAAGCATGCCTTTGAGGACAAATAATCACTGTGTTGTCTCCCTGATATTAAATGTAAAAAGAGAAGCAGGTTCACAGGATTATAGATCTTCTTTAAGAAACACAAAAAAAATCTTCCAAGAAAGGATAGCTACTTCTGATGTTGCCCTTTATGCTAGTTAACTAAGTTACAGTAATGCTAAGTAATGAATTGAGCTAAAACAGGCCTTTAAACAAACCATACTTAGCTTGAATAGGATGGACTTCAGACGCTATGTTTTGGTTTCAAGATTGGTTTTAGAAGTGCTGAAATATACTTTCATTTTCATAGTCCAGAAAGACATAGGCTAGATGCCAATCACAAGAGCATGACTGACAAATCCAGGCATGAAAGTAAGTTTAAAGGCTTTGGATTTGTCACAACTGTATATTTAATAGGCTAAAACAAGTTACATATTCAAGTACAAGGGCAAGAGCTAAGAAAATAAGAAAACCAGACGACTAAGTAAATATATAATTAAGTAAATTAAATATCTTAGTAAGTTCTTAATCTACTTTACCATCCAAATGAGAGGGTTATTCTCTTGTTGTAACTATAAAATTAATATATTATTAGGAAGAATTTTTCCTTAGTCCCTTCAGAAAAATGTATAAATTTGCCCTCCTGATTAGTCTCATTCCATTTACTAAGGCTGATGAAGATAGGTAAAAAGTGAACGGTATCTTTTCTGGTTTCTATTAAGTTCAAAGTTATGTTGTTCAGTATGGTAGCTATTGTTAGCTGGCTAAGTGAATTTAATTTGAAAGTAATGTGAATATAGAATTTTGTTTATTAGTCACAATAGCTCCATGTAAATATTCAATATCCTTTCTTGTCAGGACAATTAAAGGTATTGAAATTGTAAAAGAAGTAAATTTGTTCCTGTTTGCAGGTGGCCACAATCATGAGATATATAAATATAATTACAATCACTACTAAACAAACATTAGAAGTAAGGAGTGAATTTTGTACAGTTGCAATACACAAAAATTAGTAGCATTCCCATATACTAACACCAAATGATCTGATGATGAAGGATAATAATTTCATAGTCTATAAATTACCTCAGCAATAAAATACTCAGGAATAAAATTACAAAGGAAAAATTTTTCTCTACTGAAAATTGTAGGCTATGGGCAAGAAATTGAAGATACAAAAAAACAGAGAGATGACCATGTTCATGGACCAGAAGAATAACATTGTTTAAATGTCCATAAAATTCAAAGTGATTTTCAGATTCTATACAATTTTTATCAGCACACAAATAGCCCAATTCATACAAGGAGGATAAAGAATTGCCAGATTTGTAGAGAAATAGACAACAATCTGAATATCTTAAATAACATTAAGCAAAAGAGGTGGAGTCCTCACAGTACCTGACTTCAAAAATGTTCTTCAAAGTAGTTGTAACCAGAAGAGCCTTGTACTAAAATAGATACAAAATTACGAATCAATTCAACTGGGAAAACAACCTAGGACTAAATCCATCAATTTAAAGCTGCATTAATCCATTGTTTGCTATTATAATAGAGAAATATGTCTAATGCTAGGTATTGTGCAAAGAGACATTTACTTGGCTATTTTTCAAGATCAACAGCTTGATTGACATTATTATCAGTTTCATAGTCAGTAGTATCACAGTGGTTGGAGTCCAATATATATATATATACAGTAAGTCAAAGTTGTAGATAATGTAAGATATAAAACTCTTTGAAGATGAAGACTTATATTCAAATTTGAAAATTATGAAACTATTAAGCAGCACCCCTTCATGGTTTCTCATCAATTCCTGCCTCTAGGTTCCTATGCTGTGTGAGTTCCAGTCTTGACTTCCTTTGGTGATAAACAACAATGTGAAAGTATAAGTTGAATAAACCATTTTCTTTCCAACTTAAAAAAAAATGAACATATTTAGGAAAATAAAAAAATCAACAAAAGTGGAGTGGCTAATAAACTCTTTATTAATTATTTTATTTACCTTTGAAAATGTTGTCCTCCTTCCTCGTCTCCCATCCACAAACACCCCACATCATAAACCCCTCATTTTTGCCTTTAAAAGGGTGATCCTTCACCTACCTACTCCCAGCACACCCCTCCAGTATCTCCTTTCATTGGGGCAACAAGCCTCCACAAAAACAAGTGCCTCCCCTCCCACTGATGCCAGATAAGACCATCTTCTGCTACTTATGTATCAGGAGGTGTGGACCCACCAATGTATACACTTTGGTTGGTGGTTTAGTCCCTGAGAACTCTGTGGGGTCTAGTTAGTTGATATTATTTTTCATCCTGGGGGTTTGCAATACCCCAATCTCCTTCAGCTTCTTCAATCCTTCCCCCAGCTCACCCATTGGAGTCCCCAGGTTCAGTCCAATGGTTAGCTGTGAGTTTTTGCATCTGTATTGGTCATATGCTGGCATAGCCTCTTAGGGAACACCATACAAGGATTCTGTTTTCAAGTACTTCTGGACATCAGCAATAGGCTTGGGGTTTGGTGTCTCTTTGGAGATGTCTCTGCTTTATTTTTGCACCTGAATTCTCTTTAGACAATAACAATTCTGGGTTAAAAATTTTGAGATGGATTGGGAGCCCCATCCCTCCACTATGGGCCATGTCTATCCAGTAATTTGGTCTCTTCAGGTTCTATCTACCCTCATTATGTATTTCAGCTAATTTCAACCCCATTGAACCTGGGAGCTGCTCACATCCCTGGCATCTAGGAATTTCTAGTGGCTCCCCCAGTACCCCAACCCCAATACTTCACCTGGCTCTCTGAAATTCCCTCCAGTGTCTTTTCACACCTAGTCCTGCTCCTATTTTTCCCTCCCTCTTCTCTCCCACAAGATTCCTCCTCCCCTCTGGCTCCCATGATGATTCTTTCAAGAGGGATCAAAGCATTCATACTTAGGGCTTCCTTGTGTTAAGCTTCAAATTCTCTGTGAGTTGTACTCTGAGTATTCTGAGAATCTGGGTTAATATCCACATAGTGAGTACATGTATGTCCTTTTGTGTTTAGGTTACCTCACTCAGGATCATATTTTCTAGTTCCATCCATTTTTCTAAGAATTTCAGGAAGTCGTTTTTAATAGCTGAGTAGTACTCCACTGTGTAAATGTACCAAATTTTCTCTATCCATTCTTCTGTTGAAGGAAATCTAGGTTCTTTCCGGCTTCTGGCTACTATAAATAAGGCTGCTATGAACATGATGGAGCATGTGTTCTTGTTAGATATTGGAACATCTTTGGGGTATATTCTCAGGAGTGTTATTTTTGAGTCCTCAGGTAGTACTATGTCCAATTTTCTGAGAAACAGCCAGACTGATTTTCAGAGTGGTGTACCAGTTTACAATACGAACAATAGTGGAGGAATGGTCCTCTTTCTCCACATCTTTGCCAGCATCTTCTATGACTTGAGGTTTTGATCTTAGACATTCCAACTGGTGTGAGGTGGAATCTCAGGGTTGTTTTGGCTTGCATTTCCCTGATGACTAGGGATGTGCTTCTCAGTCATTCCAGATTTCTCAGTTAAGAATTCTTTTTTTGACTTAGTACCCCATTTTTCTGTAGGTTATTTGGTTTTCTGGAGTCTAACTTCTTGAGGTTTTTTTTTTTTGGATGTTAGCCAGTAATAGAATGTAGGGTAGGTAAAGATCTTTTCACAATCTGTTGGTTGTCGTTTTGTCCTATTGACAGTGTCTTCTACCTTTCAGAACCTTTTTGGTTTCATGGGGTCCCATTTTTCAATTGTTGATTTAAAGCCTTAGCCATTAGTGCTTTGTTCAGGAAATATTTCTCCATTCTTGAAGTCTCCAAGGCCCCTTCCCTCTCTTTCTTCTATTAGAGTGAGAGTACCTGGTTTATGTCAAGTTTTTGATCCACATGGACTTGAGCTTTGTACAAGGAGATAAAAATAAGTCAACTTCCATTTTTTCTACATGCAGACTGCCAGGTAGATCAGCATCATTTGTTAAAAATTCATTCTTTTTTTTCCAATGGTAGATTTTGAATTCTTTGTGACCAAAGGTATGTGGGTGTATTTCTGGGTCTTCACTTCTAATCTGTTGATCTACCTGCACAAATACCATGTAGTTTTTATCACTATTCCTTCATAATACAACTTGAGGTCAGGGATGGTGATTCCCCCCAGAAGTTATTTTATTATTTAGAATTCTCCTTGCTATCCTGTTTTTGTTTGTTTGTTTGATTGGTTGGTTGGTTTTTTTTTTTTTTTATTTTTGCTTGTTTTGTTTTCTTTGTTTTTGTAATTCCAGATGAAGGTGAGACCTGCTCCTTTTACCTCTGAAGGATGGAGTTGCAATTTTGATGGGGATTGCATTAAATCTGTAGATTGATTTTGGAAAGATGTTCATTTTTACTATGCTGATCCTACTGATGATCAACATGCTAAATCTTTCCATTTTCTGAGATCTTCTTGATTGATTTCTTCAGAGACTTGAAGTTCTTGTCATACACATTTTCAATTGCTTGGGTAAAGTAACAACAGGATTTTTCTATTATTTGTGACTACTATGAAAGGTTTTATCTTCCTAATTTCTAAGTCCATTTATTTCAGGTATAGAGAAAGTCTACTGGCTTGATTGAGTTAAATTTTTATCCAGCCACATTGTTGAAGTTGTTTATCGGATGTAGGAGTTCTCTGGTGGAATTTTTGGGCTCCCTTAAGTATACTATCATACCATCAGAAAATAGGAATATTTTGACCTCTTTTTCTCCAATTTCTATCCCTTTGACCTCTTTTTGCTGTCTCATTGCTCTGGCTAGTACTTCCAGTACATTGAATGGGTAGGGGAAGAGTGGGCAGCCTTGTCTAGTCTCTGATTTTAGTGGGGTTGTTTAGTGAGATTGCTTCAAATTTCTCACCATTTAGTTTGATGTTGGCTATTTGTTTGCTGTATATTGCTTTTTTTTTTTTTTTACTATGCTTATGTATGAGTCTTAAATTCATGATATTTCCAAGACTTTTAGCATGAAGGGGTGTTGAATTTTATCAAATGATTTCTCAGCATCTAAAGAAATGACCAGGTGGTTTTTTTCTTTGAGTTTGATTATATAGTGAATTACATTGAGAGATTTTCCTATATTAAACCATCCTTGCATCCCTAAGATGAAGCCAAATTGATCATGGTGAATCACTGTTTTGAAGTGTTCTTGGATTTGGTTTGCAAAAATTTCAGTATTTTTTATCAATGTTCATTAGAGAAATTGGTCTAAAGTTCTCTTTCTTTATATAGTCATTGTGTGCTTTAGGAATGAGCATAATTGTGGGTCAAAAGAATGATTTTGGTAGTATTCTCTCTGTTTAAATTTTGTGGAATAGCTTGGTAATTTTGGTATTAGGTCTTTAATTACAGACTGATAGAATTCTGCATTAAACCTATTTTGTTTAGCTCTGCACCCCATTTTTAATAGGGTTGTTTGAATCTCTGGTATCTAACTTCTTGAAGTCTTTGTATACCTTGGATATTAGGCCTCTATCAAATGTGGGGTTGGTAAATATCTTTTCACAATCTGTTGACTGCCATTTTGTTTTCTAGGCAGTGTACTTAGCCTTACAGAAACTTTGCAATCTCATTCAGTCCCATTTGTCAATATTTGAACTTAGAGCACTAGCCATTGGTGTTCTGTTCAGGAAAATTTCTCCTGTGCCTATGCGTTCTAAGGTTTTCCCTACTTTCTCTTCTAATAATTTTAGTGTACCTGTTTTATTGGGGAGATCTTTGATTCACTTGCACTTGAGCTTTGTAGAAGGAGATAAGAAAAGGTCTATTTTTATTCTTCTACATGCTGAGTGCCAATTGGACCAACACCATGTTTGAAGAGGCTGTCCTTTTTCCTTGAATGTTTATAGCTCCTTTGTCAAAAATCAAGTGATCACATATGGAAGGGCTCATTTCTGGATATTCTATTCTATTCCATTGATCCATGTGCCTGTCTCTGTACCAGTATCATGCAGTTTTTAACACAATTGCCTTGTAATACAGCTTGAGGTCAGGGACAGTGATTCCTGTAGATGTTTTCTTGTTTTTGAGGTATGGAATTTGCTATTCTAGGTCTTTTGTTATTCCAGATGAAATTGCACATTGCTCTTTCCAACTCTATGAAGAACTGGGTTGGAAGTTTGGTGGGTATTGCATTAAATCTGTAGATTGCTTTTGGTAAGATGGCCATATTTACTATGATGACCTTCCATTCCATGAGCATGGGAGATCTTTTCATTTTCTGAGATCTTCCTCCATTTCCTTCTTCAGAGATGAAGTTCTTGTCATGCAGGTCCTCCATTTGCTTAGTTAGAGTCACAACAAGGTATTTCACATTCTTTGTGACTATTGTGAAGGGTATCTTTTCTCTAATTTCTTTTTCCACATGTTTGACCTTTGAGTAGAGTAAATTTATTGATTTGTTTGAGTTTATTTTATGTCCAGCCACTTTGCTGAACTTGTTTATCAGCTGGCGAAGTTCTCTGGTGGAATTTTGGGGGACACTTAAATACACTTTCATGTCATCTTCAAATAGTGATGTTTTAAATTTGTCCTTTCCAATTTGTATCCCTTTGGTTTCCTTTTGCTGTCTAATTGCTCCGGCCAAGATTTCCAGTACTATGTTGAAGAGGTAGGGGGAGAGTGGGCAGCCTTGTTGAGTCCCTGATTTTAGTGGGATTGCTTCCAGTTTCTCACAATTAAGTGTGATGTTGGCTATTAGTTTGCTGTATATTGCTTTTATTATGCTTAGATGTGGGCCTTTGATTCCTGTTTTTTCCATGACTTTTAACATGAAGGGGTGATTAATTTTGTCTAATTCTTTCTCAGCATCTAGTGAGATGACCATGTGGATTTTTTCTTTGAGTTTGTTTATATGGTGGATTATACTGATGGATTTCAGTATATTAAACTATCCCTGTATTCCAGGGATGAAGCCTACTTGATCATGGTGAATGACAGTTTTGATGTGTTCTTGGATTTGGTTTGCAAGGATTTTGTTGAGTATTTTTGCATCAATGTTTATATGTGAGATTGGTCTGAAGTTCTCGTTCCTGTAGGGTCTTTGTGTGGTTTAGGAATGCGGGTTGTTGTGGCCTCATAATGAGTTAGGTAGTGTTCCATCTGACTCTAATCTGTTGAATAGTTTGTTAATTTGGATATTCTCTCTGTGCCCTCTGGTTAGTATGGCTAAAGGTTTATCAATCTTGTTGACTTTCTCAAAGAACCAGCTCTTGATTCTTTGTATAGTTCTTTTTTATTCTATGTGGTTGATATCAACCCTGAGTATATTTCCTCCTGTGTACTCTTCTTGGGTATATCCTTTTCTTTTTGTTCTAGAGCTTTCATGTGTGCCATAGAGCTGTTAGTGAATGGTCTCTCTTAGAGTGTGTATGATGTCTGTCCAGGATCTTCTAGCTTTCATTGTCTGGTCTTTTTATTGTTTCATGAATTTCTTGGATGTTTTGGGTTAGAAGATTTTGGTTTTTGCATTTTTTTTTACTGTTGTGTCAATGTTTTCTATGGTGTCTTCTGCTCCTGAGATTCTGTCTTCCATCTCTTGTATTCTGTCGGTGATGCTTGCATCTATTACTTCCAATGTCTTTCCTAGGTTTTCCAACTTCAGGGTTGTCTCCTTTTGTGATTTCTTCATTTTTTCTATTTCTGTTTTCAATTCGTTTGCTTGTTTGTGTTTATTGTAGCTCTTACATGATATTTGTGGTTTTTTTTTTTTTTTTTTGTGTTTCTTCTTAAAGGCTTCAATTTGTTTGCATGTGTTTTCTTGGCTTTCTTGTATTCTTTAAGTGTGTTATTTATGTACTTCTTGAGAATCTTCATCATCATCTTGAAGTATGATTTTAAGAGTAAATCTTGTTTTTCTGGTGAGTTGGGATATTCACTATTTGCTGCGGTGGGTGAACTGGGTTCTGATGTTGCTGCTTTGTCTTGGTGTCTGTTTTTTAGAACTAGTGCTTCCCTTTTGCCATCTTGTTATTGGTGCTACTAGGTAATCTTGTTGTCTCTGACTGAAGCTTGTCTCTCCTGTGGTTTTGTGCGCCCATGGTCTCCGGAGGAAGATTGTTCCTGTGTATTTGCCCCTCTGGGTAGGCTGTGAATTCTGATGACAGTCCCGGGTCCTGATGGGATGGCTCTGTCCTTGGGCCTGAAGTGTCTATTCTCAGGCTTTGTGCTACCTGGGCCCTGAGAGTTCCAGGCAGCCTGTTCCTGGGATGGGCAGTGGAGAGGGAGTGTGGATTTGCTTGTAGGCTCAGGAGTGAGAGTCCTCCTGCAGCTCTTCTGGGCACCCATCAACCTGTGGGCAGGCTACCAGTGTTCATAAAGTGCCAGCGTTTTCATAGAACAAATTGGGTAGTGTTCCTTCTATTTCTGCTCTGTGAGAATTTGAGAAGCATTAGTATAAAGCCTTCTTTAAAGGCTTGATAGAATTCTGCACTAAAATTATCTAGCCCTGAAGTTTTTTTTTTGGGGGGGGGTGGCTTTTAATAACTGCTGCTATTTCCTTAGTGGTTATGGGACTGTTTATATAGTTAATCTGGTCCTGATATAACTTACATTATCTGTCTAGAAAATCATTCATTTAATCTAGATTTTTCAGTTTTGTAAATATAGACCTTTGTTGTGGGATTTGATAATTTTTAAATTTTCCTCAGTTTCAATTTTATTCATCCCCCTTTTTTTCTGATTTTGTTACCTTGTATAATGTCTCCGGGCCCTTTACTTAGTTTGGCTAAGGATTAATATATTTTGTTGATTTTCTCAAAGAACTGGCTCATAGTTTTGTTGATTTATTTGTATTGTTCTTTTTGTTTCTAATCGTTTCATTTTAGCACTGAGCTTTACTATTTCCTTCAATCTATTCCTCTTGGGTGTGTTGACTTCTTTTTGTCCTAGAGCTTCCAGTTTCTTCTATTGTTAGTATATGCTCTCTCTAATTTATGAAAGCATTCAGTGCCATGAATCT
Source organism: Micromys minutus (assembly GCF_963924665.1). Classification (NCBI taxonomy): domain Eukaryota; kingdom Metazoa; phylum Chordata; class Mammalia; order Rodentia; family Muridae; genus Micromys; species Micromys minutus. The sequence continues at coordinate 32,677,706 of NC_137970.1, read as the reverse complement.
TCATCTTAGCACTGCTTTTCACTGTTTCCCATATATTTTAGGCATGTTGTGTCTTAATTTGTCTTAAATTCTAAAATATCATTAATTTCTTTATTTATTTCTTCCCTGACCAAGTTATCAATGAGTAGAGAATTATTCAGGAATCATGAGTATGTGGGCATTCTGTTGCTTTTGTTTTTATTGAAGACCAGTCTTAGTGATCTGATGAAATACATGTAATTATTTCAATCTTATTGTATCTGTTGAAACTTTTTCTTTCCAATTATGTGGTCAATTTTAGAGAAGGTACTATGAGGTGCTGAGAAGAATGGGTATTTTTTTTTTGTTTTAGGGTAAAATATTCTGTGGATATCTGTTATGTTCATTTGGTTCATAACTTCTCTTAGTTTCACTGTGTCTCTGTTTAATTTCTGTTACCATGATCAGTCCATTAGTGAAATTGCACTGTTGAAGATTCCCAAGATTATTGTGTGAGGTTAAATGTGTGCTTTGAGTTTAGTAACATTTATTTTACAAATGAAACTGCCTTTTTATCTGGGGCATAGATGTTCAAAACTAAGGGGTTATCTTGGTAGATTTTAACTTTGATAAGTATGAAGTACCATTCCCATTCTATATTGATAACATTTGGTTGAAAGTATTTTATTGGATATTAGAATGGCTACTCTAGCTTGTTTCTTGGGATATTTTGCTTGGAAAAAAAACCTGAAGTGGTATTTATCACTATAAAGTTAGGTGAATAATTTTGGAAATTTTTACAATATATGAATAACTTTTAAAAGGAAATAACAATGGGCCACCCCATGGCTCCTGTTACATATGTTGCAGAGGTGTTTGGTCCTGTGGAGGCTTGATGCCCAAGAAAGGAGGATGCTATAAGGGTGAGATGGGAATTGGTGGGTGGGTGGTGTAGCACTCTCTTAGAGGCAAAGGGAAGGGCGATGGGTTGGGAAGGTTCATGTAGTGAAGACCAATAAATGAGGAATGACATTTAAAATGTAAGCATATAGAATTATTAATAATTTTTAAAAACAAGAACAAATACTTGCTGAAATAACTGTAATTCAAGCCCTTTTTTAATGTATTCACATATTGAATATCACTTTACCCCATCACTAAGTGTAGTTGTTATGCTTCATGTAGTAAATGTAATTTAAACTTTCAACATTTCCAAAGTCATACACACCATGTAAGGAAACATGCATTTTTCTCAGTTGCTGAGACAAAGGACATTTAGTAATATAGCAAAGTAGCATGTTTATGAACTTGAAGAATGGATTTTATAGAGGTGCCCATTCTGTGTGAGTTCAATCATAAGTGCAACACATTCTCAATTAAAATTTGATTTGCAGGTACTCATGCATAAGTACTCAGAAAACTATTATAAAAGGGCTGGAAATATGGTTCAATGAGTAAAGTACTTGCTGTATAAGATGGCCTACAGCACTGTAGAAGCTAGAGTAAGAGGTATACACTTTCAATCTCAGTGCTGAAGAGACAAGCAGATTCCAGGAGCTATCAAAACATCTAGTTTAACTGAACAGTGAGCTATGGGTTCAGTGAGAGACCTGGTTTCAAAAAGTAATATTGAAAGCAATTAAGATATTTCTAATGTCCACACAAGTACTTGTGTACATGTAAATGTGTGAATCATTCTGTAACATTCTTTGCAATATTTTTATTGGGGCCCAAATTAATCTACAGGACAGTAAAAAGCAAATTTGTGTTTACTGTTACTGGGTACTGCTTTTCTGATTTACAACAGAACAAATAATTGCAATGTATAATGCAATAGTTATTGAAATCATAAAAGAGCTACTGCAGTTAATGGATACTACAGAGTTCTTATAAGGAAACACTATCATTTGTAGTAGTAAACACATTAAATTTTTATAAAGGTATTAATTGCAAACAATTATTAAGTCAAGTTAAAGAAGCCAGAAACAAACTGGAGTAGCCATTCTAATATCTAATAAAATAGACATTCAACCAAAAGTTTATTTTAGTTGAATAACTTTATTTTAAAAAAAACAGAGATAAATGTACAGATTTTAAAAGCATTTTTTCGTGAAAGAATATGAGTACATTTTTGTCAGTACTTAATTTTTTTCAAATGTTTGATAGTATGCAGTAAAATCTTACTAGTTACAATGACCATAAAGTACATGTAAAATAAGTTGTAACCTGGAAATAGTCAAAGTTTTCTTGGAGTGTAAAGATTAAATATAATGATTTTTAATTTTTTTGGCCTTCGTTTATCTTGAACTTCATATAGTCTGTGAGTTGTTTCTGGGGTGTTCAGAGCTTTCTGGGGTTAGTATCCAATTATCAGTGACTTCATATTATGTCTGTTCTTTTGTGACTGGGTTACCTCACTCAGGATGATATTCTCTAGATGCTTCCATTTTCTTAACAATTTCATAAAGTCATTGTACCAGTTTACAACCCCACCATCAGTGGAGAAGTATTACTCTTTCTCCACATCCTCACTAGCATCTCAATTTTTGATCTTAGCCATTCTGACTGGTGTGAGATGGAATCTTAGGATTGTTTTGATTTGCATTTCCCTGATGACTAAGGATGTCAAGCACTTCCCTAGATGCTTCTCAATCATTCAATATTCCTCAATTGAGAAATTTTTGTTTAGCTCTGTACCCCATTTTTAATAGGATTGTTTGATTCTCTGGTGTCTAACTTCTTGAGTTCTTTGTATACCTTGGATATTAGGCCTCTATCTGATGTGGGGTTGTTAAAGATCTTTTCCCAATCTGTTGGTTGCCGTTTTGTTTTCTTGACAGTGTCATTAGCCTTATAGTAACTTTGTAATCTCATTAAGTCCCATTTGTTGATATTTGACCTTAGAGCACGAGCCATTGGTGTTCTGTTCAGGAAATATTCTCCTGCGCCTATGTGTTCTAAGGTTATCCCTACTCTCTCTTCTAATAGTTTCAGTGTACTTGGTTTAATGTGGAGATCTTTGATCCACTTGCAGTTGAGCTTTGTACAAGGAGATAAGAAAGAGTTTTTGATCTTAGTCATTCTGACTGGTGTGAGGTGGAATCTCAGGGTTGTTTTGTCTTGCATTTCCCTGATGACTATGGATGTTGAACATTTCTTTAGGCACTTCTCGGCCATTCGGTATTCCTCAGTTGAGAATTCTTTGTTTAGCTCTATACCCAATTTTTACTAGGATTGTTTGTCTCTCTGGTGTTTAACTTCTTGAGTTCTTTGTATATACTGGATAGCTGTTTGGGTTCATTTCTGGGTTTTTTATTCTATTTCACTTATGCTTGCAGATAGCCATCAGACTGAATACAAGGACCCAAATGAAGGAGCTAGAGAAAGGACTGAAAGAACTGAAATGGTCTGGAACTCATGGGAAGAACAAAATTATCAACTATGCAAACCCATCACAGCTCCCAGGGACTAAAACACCAACCAATGAGTTTGCATAGAAAGACCTATGACCCCAGGTACATATGTAGCTGATGATAACATTTTCTGACATCAGTGGGAGGAGAGGCTTCAGGTCCAGCAATATTTGTTTTCCCAGTGTAAAGGAATGACAAGGGGCTGAGGTGGGAGACTGTGGTTGGGAAAGCCCCTTCGTGGAGGCAATGGGATGAGAATAGGGGATGGGATTGGGTGAAAAGTATAACATCTGAAATGTAAATGCAGAGAATTTCCAATTTAAAAAAACAGAAACTAAATAAATTCAAAAAAAATCATGAGATCCTACAACAAAATTCTATACTCAACAAAACTGAAAAACCTGGATGAAATGGATAATTTTCTAAGTACCAGGTACCAAAGTTAAATCAGTTTCAAATAAGCCATCTAAATAGTCCCATAAACACTAAGGAAATAAAAGCATTCTTTAAAATTCTTCCAACAACTAATCTACCAACCCAAGAGTACTTATATAGCAGCCTATGGCTCCAGCCATACGTATAGCAGAGAATGATCTTATTGAGAATGAACTGGAAGAGAGGCCTTTGGTACAGTCAAGGCTTGATGCACCCGTGTAGAGGAATGCCTGGGCAGGGAGGCAGGAGGGAGTGGGTCGGTGCATGTGCACCCTCATAGAGGCAGGGGATGGGGGAATGGGATAGGGGAATTCTAGAGAAGAAACCTGGAAAGGGGATAACATTTGAAATATAAATGAAGAAAATATCCAATTTAAAAAAGTCTTCCAACCAAAAACAACAACAATAGCAAAAACAAAACAACAATAACAATGAAACTGTGAAGGGCCAGAAGGTTGTAATGCAGAATTATATCAGAACTTAAAAGAAGACATAATAGAAACTTCTCAAACTCTTTCACAAAAGAGAAACAAAAGGAACACCACCAAATTCTTTCTATAAAGCCATGGTTACACTGATACCCAAGCCACACCACATATAAAAAAATGAAGAAAGAAAGAGAACTTCAGAATGATTTCCCTTATGAATGACTCTGCAAACTCAGACACTATTGCTCATGTCAAGAAGTGTTTGCTGACTAGAGGGTGATTACAGCTGTCTCCTGAGAATCTCTGCCAGATCCTGACCAATACAGATGCAGATGTTTTAAGCCTACCATTACACTGATTACAGGGACCTCCAAAGGAAGAGTTAGAAAAAAGACTGGAGATGAAGGGGCCTTATCTGGCTGGCATCAATGGGAAGGGAGGTCCTTGGTTCTGAGAAGGTTTGATGAGCCAGTGTAGAGCAATGCTAGGGCAGTAAGGCAGGACGGGTTGGATGGGTAATGGAGCATCCTCATAGAAATAGGGTAAGGGGGAATAAGATAAAATGGTTGCGGGGGGAAAACCAGGAAAAATAATATTTGAAATGTAAATAAATGCAATATTCAATTTAAAAATTAAATTAAATAGAGGTCATGGAATTAATCCAAGAACACATCAAAATAATTATTTACCATGACCAAGTAGGCTTCATCTCAGGAATTCAGGGATGGTACAATATACAGAAAATTTATCAATGTAATCCACTGTATAAACAAAGTCAAGAAATAAAACACATGATCATCTCATTAGATGCTAAAAAAAAGGCCTTTAACAAAATACAACACACATTCATGTTAAAAAGTATTGGAGAGACCACTAATTTCGGGTCCATACCTAAACATAATAAAAGCAATGTACAGCAAACCAATAGCCCACATCAAATTAAACACACACACACACACACACACACACACACACACACACAAACCTCAAAGCAATACCATTAAAATCAAGGACAAGACAGGCAGCCCACTCTCTCCCTACCTATTCATGATAGCACCCAAAATTCTAGCTAAAGCTATTAGACAACAAAAGGATAATAAAGGGGTATAAATTGGGAAGGAGAAAGTCAAGATACCACTTTTCGCAGATGATATAATAGTACACTTAAGTGATGCCAAAAATTCCATCAGAGAACTCCTAAACCTGGTAAACAACTTCAGCAAAGTGGCTTGATATAAAATAAACTCTAACAAATGAGTAGCCTTCCTCTACTCAAAGGACAAATGGGCTGAGAAAGAAATTAAGGAATTGACACCCTTCACAATAGTCACAAAAAATATAAAAGATCTTGGTGTCATTATAACCAATCAAGTGAAAGATTGCTATGAGAAGAACTTCAAGTCCTTGAAGAAAGAAAATGAAAAAGACCTCAGAGGATGGAAATTTCCCTCATGCTTGTGGATTGATAAGATTAATATAGCAAAAATAACAATCTTATCAAAAGTAATCTACAGCTTCTGTGTAATCCCCATTGAAATTACAATTCAATTCTTCATAGAGTTAGAAAGAGCAATTTGCAAATTTATTTAGAAAAACAAAACACTCAATATAGTCAAAACTATTCCCAACAATAAAGGAACTTCTGAAGGAATCACCATCCTTCACCTCAAGCAGTATTACAGAGTAATAGTGATTAAAACTGCATGGCATTGATACAAAGACAGGTAGGTAGATCAGTGGAATATTATTGAAAACCCAGAAATGAACTCGCATACCTATGGTCACTAGAACTTTAGCAAAGGAGCTACAAACATTCAATGGAAAAAGGACACCCTCTTCAAAAACTGGCGTTGGTTCAACTGGCAGTCAGTATGCAGAAGAATGCACATCAATCCTTTCTTATTTCCTTGCACAAAGCTCAAGTCCAAGTGGATCAAAGACCTCCACATAAAAACAGGTACACTGAAACTAATAGAACAGAAAGTGGGGAAGAGCTTAGAACATATAGGCATAGGGGACAATTTCCTGGAAAAGACTACCAATGGCTTATGCTCTAAGATCAAGAATCAATAAATGGGACCTTGTGAAACTGTAAAGCTTTGACAAAGAAGCTAAAACCATCCTGTGGAAAAAGAGCATTTTCAACAAAGGGTGCTCATTCAGTTGGGGATCAGTATGTAGAAGAATGCAAATGGATCCATTCTTACCTCCTTATACAAATCTCAAATCCATGTGACTCAAGGTCCTCAACATAAACCTAGATAAACTGAATATAATAGAAGAGAAAGTGGGGAAAGCCTTGAATATTTGGGCACAGGGGAAATTTTCCTGAACAGAACACCAATGACTTATGCTCTAAGATCAAGATTTGACAAATGAGACCTCATGAAATTGCAAAGCTTCTATAAGGCAAAGGACACTGTCGATGAGACAAAAAGGCAACCAACAGATTTTGAAAAGATCATTACCAATCATACATCTGATAAAAGGCTAATATTTAACATATGCAACAAACTCAAGAAGTTAGACTCAAGATAACCTAATAACCCTATTTAAAAATGGGGAACAGAGCTAAACAAATTCTCTACTGAGGAAACTTGAACAGCAAAAGAGCACCTAATAATGCTCAACCATCTTAGTCATCAGAGAAAAGCAAATAAAAACAACCCAGAGATTCTATGTCACACCACTCAGAATGGCTAAGATCAAAAACTAGGGTGACAGAATACGCTAGCAATAATGTATAGAAGGAGGAACACTCCTCCATTGTTGGTAGGATTGCAAACTGGTACTATCAGCCTGGAAATCAGTATGGAGGCTCCTCAGAAAATTAGACATAGTACTACCTAGGTAACCAACTACACCACTCCTAGGTGTATACCCTAAAGATGTTCAAACACATAAATAACTAGGACACATGTTCCACCATGCTTATAGCAGCCTTATTTATAATAGCCAGAAACTGGAAAGAACCCAGATGCCCTTCAAAAGAAGAATGGATATAGAAAATGTGATACATTTACACAATAGAGTATTACTCAGCTATTAAAAATTATGACCACTTGGAGATCCCAAGGATCAAACCCGGGGCCTCATACATGAAAACCCTGTGCTCTACCACTGAGCTACATCCTCCAGATGAGGATGCTTGCAGCTAAACATCTGACTGCACATAGGGACCCCAGTGAAAGACCAAGAGAAAGGACTGAAAGAGCTGAAATGTTTGCAACCTCATGAGAAATATAACATCATCAACCAGCCAAGGCACTGAGATGGAGAGGATGATTGGGAGAGGGAGCACCTTCATGGAAGCGTTTGTGAGGGAGGAGGGAGGAAAGTGGGGTGAAAAGGGTATAACATTTGAAATGTAAATATAGAGAATATCCAATAAAATTGAACAACCACTATGGAAATCTGTCTGGTGATACCTCAGTAAATTGGATATAGTACTACCTGAAGACCCAGCTAGTCCACTTCTGGGCATATACCCCAGAGACACTTTAATACACAACAAAGATATATGCACCACAATGTTCATAGCGGCTCTATTTATAATAGCCAGAAGCTGGAAAGAACCCAGATGTCCTTCAGAAGATGAATGGATACAAAAATTGTGGTACATTTACACAATGGAATACTATTCAGCCACCAGAAACAATGACTTAACCAAATTCTTAAGAAAATGGCTGCATCTAGAGAATATCATCCTGAGTGAGATAACCCAGTCACAAAAGAACAGACATAATATGCAGTCACTGATAGTGGGATGCTAACCCCAGAGGCTTGCACTCCCCCAGAAACAACTCACAGACTGTATGAAGTCCAAGAAATAAAGAAAACAAAACAAAACAAAAAATATTTACAAAACAAGAAAACTTTAACTATTTCCATGTTACATTTTGTTTTACATGTACTTTAGCTCATTGTAACTATTAAGTTTTCAAGGCATACAATCAAACCTTGAAAAAAATCAAGTACTGACTAAAAAATATATTCATATAGTTTTATGTAAAAATTATGTTAAAATCTGAAAAAATAGTACTGACAAAAATGTGTAATTTTAAGCAAAAAATGTTTAAAATCTGTACATTTTTCCTTGTTTTGTAAAATAAAGTTGTTTTATTAAAAAAAACTTACAACAAAAAAAAATCTACAACAATAAAATGGCTTATCTGAAACAAGTGGCATAAAGCATAAATATTTTCTCATATACAGAGATAGGTAGTTAGTACCTTAAACAGAAATTTTTCTTTGTTCAAACTTTGAAAGTTATAAATTTTAAACATCTATTATTTTACTCTAAACAAAGCTTAGTCAACCAATAGTCAAACACTGGCCAGCAGGGTCCATGGATTACAGATGTTTGAGTTCTCTTACTCTCCCTTTAATTTTTTTTTTAACAACTTTATTTCCTAACCATAAGACTTAGACAAAAATATATAGATTCTGAAAAGAATAAAATTTTGAATTTCCCTTTGCAAAAAAAAAAAAAAGAAAGAAAAAAAAGAAAAAATAATGACTTCGTGAAATTTTTTGGCAGATGGATGGAACTAGGAAATATCATCCTGAGTGAGGTAACTGAGACACAAAAGAACACACAAGGTATCGCTGATAAGAGGATATAAGCCCAAAAGCTCGCAAAATCTATGCTACAATCCACAGACCATATGGAGTTTGGGAAGAAAGAAGACCAGTTTGTGGTTGCTTTAGTCCTGCATTGAGTGGGAAACAGGATGATCTCCCAAGATGGAAGGAAGAGGAATTTTGGAGTAAGAGAGGAAGGGGAGAAAATAAGGGTGGTACTATCAGGTACTTAGGGGGTGGAGACAGGAGAGAGGTACAGGGGGTCAGGCAATCAAATAAAATATGAGGCATAGGGAGATAAGGAACTATGAATAGGTACTGGAGGCTACCAGACACCAGGTAAATGAGAGGTTTTTATGATCCAATGGGGATGATTTTAGCAAAGAAGGGGTGATAGAACCTGTAGATACCACCTCCAGTATATAGGCAAGGCCCCCATCATGGAATGAGGCCACACATCCGTCTTAAAGATTTTTGCCCTGTAATGTTCCTGTCCAAAGGAAGAACAGGGACAAAATTTGAGCAGAGGCTAAAGGAAGGGCCATCCATGGACTGCCCCAGCTGGCGATCCATCCTGTCTGTTGACACCAAACCTTGCTGCAGTCAAGAGGCACTTGCTGACAGTAACCTGGTATGACTGCTCCTTTTGAAGGTTCAGCTAGCAACTGAGCAATACAGATGTGGATGCCTAGGGCCAACCATCAGGCTGAGCTCAGGGACCCTGGTGGAGGAGCTGGTGGAAGGACTGAATAAGCTCAGGGGAATTTCAACCCCATAGAAAGAACATCAGCTAGAAGGACCACCTAGTACTCCCAGGGACTATGCCACCAACCAAGGAGTATACAGGAAGGAATCCTTGGCTCCAGATTCATAGGTAACAGAGGTTGGCCTTGTGTGACATCAGTGGGAGAGGAGGCCCTTCGTCCTGTGGTGCTTTGATGCCCCAGTATAGGGGGATGCTTGAGGGGTGGGGTGGGAGAGGGTGGGTGGGTAGGGAAGCCCTGTCATAGAGGCAAAGGAGAGGGAGGACAGGGAGGTTGTGGGATGGGAGGCTTGTGTACAGGTAACCAGAAAGTTGAATATCATTTGAGATATAAATGAATGGAATGATTAATAAAAAAATAAGAAAAAGAAGAAAGAAAAGAAATGTTTTAAAAAGTATCTAAGAATAGCATTTATATATTACTATAAATAGTATGGGGAAGCAGTGTTACTATTTTGTCTATGGCTACTCTAAAAATAATTTTTGGAAATACCCTGCTTGTGTATAACATTCAATTTATAAATTTAATAAAATCATCTTGAGTTCAACCTCATTAAAATGTATCTAAAATCATGCTGTAAAGACACAAAGTTTATTAAGACTTCGTTATAATCACTCCTTTTTCAAGTAGCTATGCCACATTTACTAAGTCTGCTTAGTGTCATTTAAGCTCAATTTGGTGTGGAAAAAAACATTGTAAGAAGGATTGGTATTGCAACTGTGAAAATGTCTAGAAATCCAGAGCAAACAGTCACACAATGAAAGCTTTACATCTCAGAAAGAATTTACACACCATAAATTTCAGCATTGAAGGTACACAATTTATTGGTGTTTTTTAGAATATTCACAAGATATTCAGTTACTAATATTATCTAATTCCATTATTTTTATCACTTCAATAAGTAACTCCTATGTTTGTTAGTATTCTCCTCCAAGTTCCCTCAAGAGACATAGCACATGCACCTGTTCTATTTCTGGTGAGGACTTATACTATTTCAAATAATGGTCGAAAGTTCCAAGGCAAGAAGAAGCATACTGAAGACAGAGGTACTTGTATTACTTATACACAGTCTATGTTCTCTAAAAGTCATGTTGAGGCTGGTATAAAGATTCTATTTGTGCTGAGAACTCAATCATTAATAATTACCAGTACCTGGAACACCCATACATTTTAGTTTTTGTCACATTTGCTGCTAGTTCTTCCAAAAAAAGGTTGTTAAAATCTGGATTCTCCATTCACTAGCCCACTTCTATTCATAGAAGTGTTTTCCCTCTTTTCGTGGGTCCATTCCTATTCCATACCTAACTTGAAAAGAATAGTTTTTTTCTCTCTCTCTCTCTTTCACTTCTCGCCCAAATGGATGTTGGGAATTTGCCTAAACTGTATTATGTTTTTGTCTAGAATTGTCCTAGAGGGAAAAAATAAAGGGAGAGATGGAGAGAGGTAGAGAAGGAAAGAAAGGAAGGACAAATGGGAGAAAGGAAGAAGGGAGGGAGGAAGGAAGGAAGGGAGGGAGGGAGGGAGAGAAGGAGGAAGGAAGGGATGGAGGGAAAGAGGGAAAGAGAGAGGAAGGGAGGGAGAGAGGGGGGAAAAACAGGAAAGGAGGGAGGAAAGAAAGGGAAAGAAAAAAGAAAGAAAAGCAGGACCAGCAGTCTCAATTAACATGGACCCCTGAGATCTCTCAGAAACTGGATCACCAACCAGGCAGCATACACCGGCTGATATGAGGCCCCCAACACATATACAGTAGAGGACTGTCTGGTGTGGGTTCTGTCAAAGAAGATGCACCTAACCCTCATGAGACTGGAGGCCCCAGGGAGTTTAGGGGTCTGTCAGGGTGGGTAAGATGGGGACATCTTGATAGGCTGGAGTGAGGTATAAGATTTGGAACAGTATCAGGGTGGACCTGAAGGAGAATAAAATCTGGAGTGTAAAAATAAAATAATAATAATAATAATAATAATAATAATAATAACAACAACATCATCAACAACAACAATGATAATAATAACAGAAATTCTGCTTCTTAAAGCTCCTATTCCAGTTAGTTTTCAAATAAACATATATGACCCCAGAGAAACTAAGGACACTCTCTGCTCAAGGAAGAACAAAATCTCCAAAGCAAGTTTCCATTCATCGTATAAAAAAATGGCCAATCCAAGGAAGGAGCTATAGCTTTACAGAGAGGCACTCCATGGATACTTAGGGAATTGGCATTATCTCTGTACTAAGTATTTCAGCTTTTGGTTATACTCACAAAATTTTGTAACAAGACTTAGAAGTGGTAAAAGCAAAATAACTCAAGTTGAAATGATTATAATTTCAGAGCTCCATAGAAGATTCTAGTGTGTCTATCCAAATGGTCAGGAATTTTTAGAATTATTTTAAGGCCACCTTATAAAAGAAACAACCTTAAATATAAAAATGAGAGAGCATTGACTGTTAATCAGGAAGATCCATGATAAAAACATTACTATGCATTTGACATTGTTGCCATATTTTGGCATTTCAGCCAAAGTTACATACCTTCAATACTAAGATAATCCATTTAAAGATTTGGTTGAATATTTCAGTTTAATTCTGTGTAACAAATTATAAATCAAATAGAAGAGTTTAATATGAAAATCCAGCATGCTAGCATTATCAGTTGAGTGAAGAAGATGCTGAAATTTGTAGCATAATAATCAGCCCTAAACATTATTTTTATATGAATAATGCAGAATAAATAATATGTCCAGGTTGCCACCACTCCATACTTTGTTAAAAGTGTCATAATACAGGTACAGATAAAGAGGCAACATTGCATAATTTTATACAGGAGTGGTAAGAGTATTCCTGCCCTTGTTTCCAAAAGTAATCTCCTAGATATTTTCTATATCTATATTAGCAGGTGCAACCATAAATATAAAAAAAAAATTTCTTCAAGACTATCAATCAAAAGCAAGCATGAATGTTATATTACATTTTCTTTTTAGCCTTTTAAAGATTAGTTTAACTAATTGATACTATATCATGAATCTGATATTATTTATATTTTTCTAAAATATATAATTTTTCTTATTCTTTATGTATATAATATTAACAGAAGTATTCTTTTGATATACATACCACAATTTACAGAAATCTATTTTAAAACTGAAAACAAGCTGTATGTTTTATTTGTTGTTGTGTTACTTTTTTAAGGTGAAGCTATATAAATCTCTTTGCCTGTAAGTGACTGTTGGACAGCAGCTCTTGGCAGCAGTAGAAAGTAACACAAAAAAATAATAATAATTAACTCCTAAGCTGTTGAAGAAAACATCTTTAAAATATTGCAATTTGAGCAATAGTGAAATATTTTTTTTTAAAAAATTGAGACTTAATATAGTATTCATTTCCTTTCTTTGAGTATTACACAATTTTCTTAGTTGTTTCAAAACTTAAGCTTTTTTATGTAATGTTACAAAAGCATAGCAGGGTTCTACTAGGAGGAATGTGCAAATTATGTTTACTTTAAATATTCAGATCTAGCAGGCATCTTCTACCTACATGCTACTTGGATGAAAAAAAATTATTTGTATTGTTTTGCATCGTTTTGAGAGGAAGTGGGCAATAACGTAGGAGTCAGATGATGGCCATGAATAGGAAAGTTTCATTATGATTTCAGCTTCTTAAACAAATTTATTTGGGACATATCTCCAGGGAAGACGTACATAAAATGAATTCATTTCTCCTCTAAACCTCAAGGACATAAATTTATAAAATTGCAAACTGATTTTTACCTTTAGCTCTTTTGGCTACCTCAGTAGGAAATATGAAGGAGTACCATCACAAACAATATAATAATACCTTTTTTATCTCTGGAAAATTTGAATTGAAGAAGGAATACATTGAACACGATCAGATTGCTATGCATTATGATTCAAAAATATGGTTTCTATGAATTCACATAGACAAAAATAATTTTCTTGGAATGATTGTTCTTCTGCAATAAACTTTAATAACTTCACTATATTTTCTGGCTTAACATAGTATCATCAATGGATAGTACAAATTCTGATATCAAGAAGACCCCCAAAAACTACTTGTGGAATTTTAAAAAAAGTTCTAGTTATCTTGGATTAAAAAATTGAAAGACAAATGATATCAAATAAAGACAGTCAGAATATTACTGACACAAAACTTGAATAAGAACCATGAATGTATGCTTATAATCGCAGAAGAATCTCCCAGTGGCCCAGATGCCTAATACACATACATGTGCACATACATGTATATGTACACACACACTAAAATTATTAAAAGTATCTTTTATTTCCCCCAGTAAGACACTTAATCATCCTTATCTACCTCATTTAAAAAGGAAGAATCTTCTGAACTTCTCCCAGCTCTCCTAACACATCTGATCCTGCACCCCCTTTTGCCTTTCTCTTCTCTTCTCCTCTAAGATAACTCCCTCCCTCTACCTCCTGTGATTGTTTTCCCCTTCTGAGTGGGAATGAAGCATTAACACTTTGGTCTTCCTTCTTCTTGGGTTTCATATAGTCTGTAAGTTGTATCATGGCCATTCCAAGCCTTTTTTACTTGCCTAATATTCATTTACCAGTGAGTGCATACCATGTGTGTTCTTTTGTGACTGGGTTACTTCATTTGGGATAGCATTTTCTAGTTCCATCCATTTGCCTGCAAATTTTATGAGGTCATTGTTTTTAATAACTCAGTAGTACTCCTTTGTGTAAATGTACCACATTCTGTATCCATTCCTCTGTTGAGGGACATATGGGTCACCTTCACCTTCTGGCTATTATAAATAAGGCTGCTATGGACATAGTGGATCATGTGTCCTTATTATATGTTGGAGCATCTTTTAGATATGTGCCCAGGAGTGATATAGCTGTGTATTCAGGTAAAACTGTTTCCAATTTTCTGAGGAATCACAAGACCGACTCCTAGAGTGGTTGTACCAACGCAGGTGTGTAGCAGTAGACAATGAGGAGCGGGGTTAGCCACTAGAAAGTCCCAGATGCCAGAAAACCATGAAGTTCATAGGACCTAACAGAGATTACATTAGCTGAAATACCCAACAAAGGGAGAAAGAACCTACAGAGACCAAATCCAGTGGATAGGCGTGGCCCAGTTGAAGGATGGGTTTACCCACACATCTCAAAACTTTTAACTCAGAATTGCTCCCATTTAAAGAAAATACAGGGGCAAAGAGTGGAGCAGAGACTGAAAGAAAGGTCACCCAGAGACTGCCCCACCTAGGGATCAGTCTCATATACATCCTGCAAAACCCAGACATTATTACTGATGCCAAGAAGTGCTTGCTGACAGGAACCTGATGTGGCTATCTCCTGAGAGGCTCTGGCAAAACCTGACCGATACAGATGCAGATGCTTGCAGCCAACAATTGAACTGAGCATGGCGAACCCAACAGAGGAGTTAGGGCTAGGACTGAAGGAGCTGAAGGGGATTCCATAGAAAGAACAACAAAATTATCAACCAACCAGACCCAGCCCCCCAGGGCTCCCAGGAACTAAACCATCAACCACAGATTACACATGGGGGGGGCCCCATGGTTCCAGCTGCATATGTAGCAGAGAATGGCCTTAATTGGTATTAATGGGAAGGGAGTTCCTTGGTCTTGTGGAGGCTCATTGACCCAGTGTAGGGGAATGCAAGTGGGGAGTGGGTGTGGGTGTGGCAGCGCCCCCAGAAGCAGTTGGGAGGAGGGAAAGAATATGAGGTTTGTAAAGGGGATAATATTTGAAATGTAAACAAATAAAATAACCATTTTAAAAATGATTTTTTAAAAAAGTAAGAATTTTTGAGGTCTGAAACTGTGATCCAAATTTTCCTTCTCTTATTCCTGCCATTGTTTAAGACAACTGCATAGTTTCTCTAAGTTTATGCTTCCAGTTTCAAACTTCTACACTGGATTTTTAGAACACTTGCAGGGTTTATTTTCACTATTCCCTCATATATACAAATGGAAAGGCTCATCTAAGATATACTAACCAGGTTACAGGATAATGCTTAAATTGTCTGAACACGTTTTTTTTTTTCTTTATGTACTATCTTAGCCTGTTTTCCATATGAATGAAGCATCCTTTCAAAGAGACTTTCCAGGACTGAATCTATGACAATGTTTAGAATAAGATCTCAGAGATTTTGAATTCATATCTCTGTTCTTACTAGCATGGTTAAAAATAAATAAAACTTCAATATTAATCAATAACTTAAGCAAATCGACTTTATAGTAGTCTTTAAGGTGATTGTATGGTCTCAATTCTCAACACCTAAATAGAATACATTTTTTAAATCTCAAAGGACAGACTATTGACCCCTTAAGCTAAGCCTGGGGTATATGCTGCCTTATTTATGAATACCACTGTAGCTATAATCTATCAGAATTTATTACCTTCCAGGGATGAATATCAGTATTCATCTGCTATTTATTCTTCCTTATCTATAAGTTTTCTCTCTCATTTTCTTTTATGACTCTTTTCCTCTCATACATACAAATTTGGATATTGTATAAAAGAATTCACTCTGACAGCCAATATAAGAAAAATAGAAGCAGAGAATGGATCATATAGAAATGGAAATTTTATGTAGATAAAATACTGTGTATAATTTCAAGGCTAGTGGCCAAATTTCTTCAAAATATATTAATTAATATCTTGATGAAGAGACAGTAAGATGAGTAGAACAAATTAGTAATTATCATAATTGTTCTAGAATTAAATCTAACAAATAATTTATATTTTGTCTATCAAAATGAATTATGCCATTTCTTTACAGTCAAATGGTAAATCAGAAAGGTAATCCAGAGGTTAGGATTATACCAATTTCAAAAATCACAAAACAAGATCCCGAAGGATCCTTATGTAAGTGATTATACACTAACAAACTGGTTTAAAATTGAGCTCCTCAAACTGAACATTATTTCCTATAACATACATGGTAATTGAAGGGCAAGCAGATGTAGCTCATTTGGTACAGTGTTTGGCTAGCATATCTGAAGTCCTAGATTCAAATCCCAGTGCTTCATAAGATGGCATGTGTTATACACCTATAACCCTAGTAATTTTGAAATAGTGGCAGAAGAATCAGGAGTTAATGATTAATGTTTGGTATATGTTGAGTTTGAGGACAACATGAGCTACATGTATTTATGAATTTCACCCCTCCGAGGCCCTAGGAACTTCACATAAAATGGACTAAATGAATATGAAACCTAGAAGATGGGAAGGGGTGTTGTAAAATGCCATCTTCTGGATAGGAATTCACAGTAGCAGTAGCTACTTTAACAAGATTAAGTGTATTAACAATCAATCATGGATGGAGGCTATGATTCCTAGGACTGCACTTCCCTAAATGAGCTATAGACAGTGAAAGTTTGCAGGACAAAGAGGAGCTATAGTTTTTAGTAGGTACACTGGGACATTGTCTCTACTCAAGTGAATAATTCTCCCAATTCAGGTTCATGAAGGAAGCCATAATTAAATATAGTGAGTTACCAAAGAAACACACATGTAAACACATGGATATAAAAGCAGGATTTAGTGAGAAAAGAGAACGTTGAGAAAGAAAAGTAGAGAAGAGAACTTAATGGAGAAACATTAATGAAAGAATATTGTATGTAATTGTAAAAATAAATTAAATTAAAATTTGACTAAAATCATTCTAATGCATAGCTGTAAAACTGTCTTCTTGATATAGTAGGATTGCTACTTTCATGAAACTCACAGTATGTGTAGTTGCCTGCACAATATCAACCCAGTCAACAAAGTTCACTAATATCTCCAAGCCTCATTTACTTCAGGTATAAATTGGACATGATATTATGGATCTCATCAGATTATTCAGATGATTTGTAAATATAAGAAATATAACATAATCAATACAAATTGATCCATAATAAAGTTAGTAAATAGTGTCTGTAATATGATTTCAAAACTTGATGAAGAAATGAATGACAAGGTAATAGGAAGAAAGTAGAAAGGGCTATAGATTTCTAAAAATAATAAATACAGAATTTATGTACATGATAGGTCCTAAGCCTAGTTCTCAAAATTCTAGTTTCTGTGCCCATGCCCCATTTTTTCTATGCCAAATAATTCACTTCTCCAATATCTTACTTCAAAGATCCCAAGAAGTATCTATCTTCAGAGTACCAAAGCTGAAGT
Source organism: Micromys minutus (assembly GCF_963924665.1). Classification (NCBI taxonomy): domain Eukaryota; kingdom Metazoa; phylum Chordata; class Mammalia; order Rodentia; family Muridae; genus Micromys; species Micromys minutus. Next base: position 32,659,953 of record NC_137970.1, on the reverse strand, counting down.
TTCATTTCAACATGTATTTGTCTAAAAGTTAAGATTGGTTTATCAAAATCTCTGCTATAGTCATAGTATTCACTTGCCTAAGGTTCATATGGCCTCACCTCATATGTCTCTTAATAGATTCCTTTAACATCCTCATAATGTGAAAAAAAAAAAGAGATGAACCATGAAGAATAAGAGAGTATTGGCATTTCTTTTAAGCAGGCAATTAATAAGAACTTTAAGTTATTGTCTTTCTCCACATCCAAAAATTATTCTGCTTCCATATAAAGCTTGATATTCATTAAAAAGTAAATGGGAAAAAGAAAAAATGTCTATATCAAGGAAGAGCTATCTAAGCTCTTTTTAAATGAATTAATATATTTATTCACTTTACATCCCAGCATCAGCCCTCTCCTCCTCCCAGCCCTCCTTTCACAGCTCCTCCCCTATTTACCCTTCCTTTCTCCTCTGAGAAGGGAAGAACCTCCATGGGTATCACTACACCTGGTGCCTCAAGTCACTGCAGGAATATACACATCTTCTCATGTAGGAATACCCCTGCTCTAGTTGATGGGGGACAAGCATGATGACTGAGCTGCACATCTGCTAAATATGTACTAGGGGTCTAGATGTAGTCCATGCTGACTCTCTGGTTGGTGGTTTAGTTTCTGGTAGCTACCAAGGATCCAGTAGTTGGCTCCTTTGGTCTTCCTGTGGAGTACTTATCCTCTCAGGTCCCTCAATTTTTCCCCCGACTCTTCCACAAGATTTCCTGAGCTCCATCTAATGTTTGGCTGTGGGTGTCTATATCTCTTTCAGTCAGCTGTTGGGTGGGAACTCTCAGGGGACAGTTATACTAGGATCCTACCTGCCCACATAACAAAGTATTATTAATAGTGTACGGGATTGGTTTTTGTCTATGGGATCTATGGGATGGGTCTCAATTGGCTCAGTTATTGATTAGTCATTCCCTCCTTCTCTGCTGTCTTTGTCACAGCACATTTCTTAGGCAGGATAACATTGAGGTCAAAAGTTTTCTGGGTAGGTTGTTGTCATTACCGCTACACTGGGTGTCTTGCCTGGCTACAGGAAATGGCCACTTCAGGAATCATATTCCACACTACTAATCTCCCCCATAGCCACTCTGGGGCCTCCCTATCCCAGGACTCTGAAACCTCCTATAGATGCACCACTATTACCTTGTTTGTCTGATAGATATGTCCAACTTATAGCTCAGGACAGCTATGTATGAGGTCAAACACAAAATTGTAAACTAATTTCAAATTTAGGAAATAGTCTTTTTGATTTTTATTCTCAATTATGCAGCTTTCAAACATGAACTTAGTTGGTGACAGAATCATGTCAGAATTTAAAGAGGTTGTACACTGTAAAATAAAAATAAATCTGCCTCCTTGGTCCCCTTTGAGATATATAAAATTATTAAACAAAAAATTATCAATTATTCCTCAGTATTGGTGATAGTATGTTCTGTATGTGTTTCTAAAGCATGGTTTGCAGTTGAACTTTTGTGTCCTTTCAAGGCCTATTAAAGTCTACTTTTCCCTTATTAATGAAGAAAACCTGATGGCATTCTCTGAAACACTTCAAAAATGTCTGACAATCCCTTTTGAACTATAAGCTCTCCAGCAGTCTCACTATTATCAAATTTAGAAAACCCATCTCATCCTAAAGTTCTAAATTTAACATGTAAACTCATTCCCCACAATGGAGACATGCCATTAGATTTCACACGGGCTAAGAAGGTAGAGTTGTTATTTTGGTTGAGTAGATTCAGGGTCTTCCATTGAAGTTTCCTCTTGAGTGCAACAAAGGAATTGCTCAACTTATTTTTAACATTCTTATGCTCATTTGCAAATGAAAATCATTTGCAAAAATTAACTACTGTAAAGCAATAAGAACAAATTATATTTCTTCACAATAACACATACAGATTTCAAATCTCAATAAATGATCTTGATATGAGGTCTCACAGGCAGCTCTCTGGAGGTTGATTTAGAATTTCCTCAAATTCAAGGCCAGTCTGTTGCACATTGTGAACTATAATAGCCCAGCTAGGGTTTGTCTCAAGGGTAGCAAGGTTTTGTCTCAAGAAAACCATTAAAATGAATAAAGGAATCTGATGTCAAATAGTAAATATGATATGATTGTGTTTATTGAAATTTTAAATAATGCAGATTCACAAGTGTGCACACCTGTCATGCTAACAGAAGAGGTGGTGAATAAACAGAATAGAATATAGAAGGTCTGTCTAGGGATCTTACAGTTTCTTGGCCTAGATGTAGGGATACATGGAGTTTGTCCAGTGACATTTCATGGAACTCAGTGTTCATTTGTACACTTTCCTGCGTGTGTACATGTGGCAGTCTCCTCCAGGCTTAAAGGCCTCCAGCTTAGAAGGAAACTTCTGTTTTGTTTCTTGTGATTTGCTTCATTTTCTGAGACAAGGTATCTCTGTCTACCACCCTGGCTGTCCTACAACTTGTTTTGTAGACCAGGCTGTCCTCAAAATCACTGAGATCCTACCTCTGCCTTCTAAGTGCTGAGATTAAACACATATGCCACCATAGCCTAGCTGCAAGAACCTAAAGAGAAAGATGAAACAGGCTATGTTAAGATAGAATGTTTGCAGGGAGGCAAAACACTATCCTGTGAAAGCATTTAAGACAGGAAGTAGACAATTCCAAATTACTTTGGGACTTGTCTGAAACTGATCAGAGTTCCTCTCGTCAAACATATATTAGAAGTAAGAACAGCTCAGAATCAGTATCAGGTAAGTCCAGTTGCCTGGAAAAAGAAAAATTACCTGAGCAGCCTGGAAAATTTTTAGATCAACTGAGGTACCCAGAAAGAACATGCTCTAAACTTCTGAGCTGCCTGCATGCTGTGCATTGTGTGCCAGGATCCTGGTTTCCATGTGTAGACACCCATGCTCAAGTGAGCCTTCCTGACATGGCTGATTTTGAGTCCTTTCTGTTCCTGTAAGTAACTCTTCTCCTGCATTCTTATTCATTTCCTCAGGAAAGCATACTGGTTCACAAAGTTATATCTGTGCTTCTCTGTGCTTTCAGTTCACCATCTGGGCTGAGTACATGTTTGTTCCCATCACTTCAGGAAGAGTGTCACACCACAACATTATACTGCACTAATAGTGTATTAACACAATAGTATCAGAGGAATGAACATTGAAATTTTTCTACCAAAACTAAAAGTGTGTTGATGACATAATACATTAATATAGTAGCAAACCATACATGATAAATGTGATTTTCAGAATTAAAATGGAAGAAGACATTGTACCCAAAAGGAAAATAATGGGACAAAAACAATAATAAATAATTATGGGGAAATTAGTGTTAAAATAATAAAATTTTAGAAAGAGAATAATCACAAAATAGAACTGTCATCTTCAACAATAAATACTCTATATTTCAAAATTCAGTTTGAGTTCACATACATGATAAGATCTCTCTGAAATATTCCCAGTAAGTATATTACACATATTGATATTAGGGAGTCAGAGTCCTTTATTTACACTTTCAGCTCATGTTTCTTTGTTTCTGTATTAAAGTGTGAATCTTCATGTCATATTACAGGTATTTTTGAATTTCCACTTTCTATTGTGGAAGATGACACTTTCTACATTATTAATACGGATTTACCACAGCTGACTCTAGACTGTTGCCTCCAATTTCTTCTGCCTTTTGAACCTTTTTAGAAGACATTTGTTGTGATTCACTTACATTTAGGACTCTACAGACTCCAGTGCATATTTTCAATCTAGTCGTCATACAGATGGCCCTGAGCAGGTCATACAACAAAATCAAAAGTCATGAATCTGTAACATGGACAGGTAGGGAGGTAAGAAATGTCAGGAATGATAGGGCAACAAGGGCAGGTTGGGAGAAACAAACCAGAAAGTATCATATACATGTATGAAATTGTCAAAATAACTAAATAAAAATGGAATTCTATCTCTCAACCAACCATTTCACTGATAAATTTATGACAAGTAAAACTGCTATTTCATGCTGGCATGTATGTGCAGGCACACTGAGGGAAACATAACCCAAAGCTTCCTCTATAGAAGATGAAGAGTTTCCACTCTAATACGAGATCTGTCCAATCATAGAAGGTTAGTGTAAAAATAGATAATTCATATGTGATTTACAGATCCCAAGGCTTTAGCTTCTACTGATGTTACAGTATTGACTTCCCAGAGGTTTCACGGACTCATGAACAGTCATGGGAAGCAACATTGGTGTGTATGGATGATCATCATAGAAAAGATTCCATCAAGTGGAAAAGAGTAACAGCTGATCCTACTAATAAGCTGTCTTTATTTTAAGTGGCCTGAGACCTCCCTAGATCACGAATTTGCACCAAATGTAAAAAATAATTTCATGTTTTATTTTCAAATTGCAAATTTTGGGTGTGTGTGTGTGTGTGTGTGTGTGTGTGTGTGTGTGTGTGTAGCATATGTACTTTTCTGTGGGATAAATGTCTACTTCCAAAGGACTCCTTGGAAGAATAATTGTACAAGAACAGGAAATGTAGTAGATATAAGAAGTCACTTTCATTCCGTTTGGTTCCTAAGCAATGACAGGCACTAGGGAATTCAAACATATAAGACTGTATAGAGAAGAGAGTTCTCAGTGAAAGTAATCCACACAGGTTGAAAGACTAATTTAGAAGACAGAGTCAATAGAGATGAGATGACAAATGGTAGCAAAGAAAACAAACCAAAAGCCTGGGAATGATCTCTCCTATCTCTGGAGGCGAGGCAGGGACACTGATGGTAGTTTTTGGAAAGTTTCATGAAAATTAGTTTATGTCACTAAAGGTTTGGAACAATTGCAAAATGTTGAAAAGAAGAAAGTCTTGACAGTGGTTAGTGGAAAAAAATGTGGTGAATGGAAAGAAAATGGCCCCCATAGACTCACAGGAAGTATCACTAATAGGAAGTGTGGCAACGTTGAGGTAGGTGTGGTGTTGTTAGAGAAAGTGTGGCTCTTTCTCTTCCTGCTGCCCACCAATCCAGACATAGAATTCTGGGTTAGCACTCTAGCACCATAACTGCTGCCTGTGTGTCACAATGCTTCTCACCACAATAATGGACTAAACTTCTGAACTGTAAGCCACCTCTAATTAAATGCTTTTCTTTGTAAGAATTGCCATGGTCATGACATGTGATGGCTGCTTGCTACATCTCTGCTTGGGGACAGATGACGATAGCTGAGAACTCACTGTAAAAATGTCAGTATGTTCAATCTATGACTTTGGCACTCTCTGCCTTCAGAGACTTGTCACAATTTAAGCAATGCATAGAATAAGAGCTCATTGAAAGTAATAGGCACCACAGTTGGAAAACAAACAAAATGGTTAGATGCTGGTTTGGGGAACAGAATCTCTCCAGGTTGGGAGTAGATCATCTGAAGATTTATGAATCTCTTAAAATATGGGACTTTTAAAGAAGTAGGTTATATGCCTGAGTAAGCTGCAGCTTAGAAGTACCAGTAAATTAGTCTTGTGTATACTGTGGGCACTCTCAGAAATACTGACTGCAAGTAGAACTGAGATTCTTTATACAAACTATTGATAAACTGCAGAGTTGTTACCTCTCTAAAGGTATCCCAATCAGATGAATAGCCAGTTCCTGATACTTCTCCATGGTTAGCCTATTTTGGTACAGCATATAGGATATGGCATATGGAGAGTACATTGTTTTGTCATCAGCAAACTCTTAGAGTGTGAATGAGTCAAAACTGCAATTATCATGACTCTGGAAGTACTCTAACCTAAATAAACCCATACAAACTGTATCTTTTAATGAGCTGGTAAAATTCTATACCGGTGACATATATAGGTGTCTATCTATGCATACTTATAACCGATAACAACTCATTGACTGGATTATTGTGATATTAATACTGCAATATACTAGCTACAATACATAATGTTTTTCTTTTCCCTAAACTCACCTCTCTAGGACAGCTTTCCTCTCTAATCAAACTCAAAAGCAAAAAACACACCACCTGGAATGCATGCTTCATTTTCCTTTATCTGTACAACCTTCATCCAGGACATTATATCATCTGGCCTCCTTCCAAAACTTCTGTCCACCCATTGTCTGCATTCATCACTCTAGGAATGCTATTTGCTTTCACTGGGAGATTCTGCCCTAGGCTGCAGCTTATTCTGTCTCAAGTGCTTTCCCAAGTGATATGCATATTGAAATTAGATAGACAACTGGAGAGAAAATAAAAGATGACTGTCTGTTATAAAAAGACTTAATTGATGAAGTCCATGTCAATAGAACCAAATAGAACCAGATCTCAAAATTCAATTTGTATATATCTACAGAGCTAGCACACCTGGAAAAAATCTGAAATGTCACTTCTGTCAATTGCTCCTCAATAAAATCACTACAGGGCAATTTTATGCACTAAGCCTTTACGATTCTATCTTAATTTTCCAACTTCAGAACAGAAATGACACTATGCAACACACTAAAATTTGTGTATTATTTCTCCTTACTATTTATCTCAAATAAGACTTACATAAAATGCTTTGCTTCGTGTACACTCACTCACAAAAGTGCTTGTGTATGTTATAATCTGGTTCTCTCTTTGTGCCTAGATATTCTTGATACTTCTTTATAAATGTCTCTCACTCTAGGCAGAATTCAAGTTCTCAGCTTATGCTATGGATTTTTATGAAGGTTTTAGAAAAAACTGTGGATCAAGGAACTACTTTTATAATTTTTTGGGTGCACTTAAATTCTGAGACCTTCAGTTTCCAATTTTGCTCAGAAAAGATATTTGATACATTATCAGTAGTATTCCTTCAGATTCTGAAAATAATACAAAGTTGCTGGAAAACAGGAAAAAAAGAAAGAGACTTGGTCAGCTCATGTGTCATTATAACCAAAAACTATGCCATCTTCTTTTTCTACCCTGTTGTTTCCTCTGTCATCAGAACTCTCAGATCCTACCTATTTATCGGAAAATCAAACTACAGTATTCTCTCTTACTGGTTTCCAGAATAAATTCTTTAAAATCATTAAGAGTCTTTATATTTTCATTGCCTGGATCCTGGTGCAAATCTTCTCAGTAATTCTTGAACCACAGAATATAATACCTCTAAATACATTGAAAGGTTTGATTATCTCAGGCAGCAACCATGAGAAGTGGAACACAAAGCTTTTCTTTAGCAATTCATTTTTCCAGTATCCATGATAAATGTCATAAGTGTTGACTTCTGCCTAATATGCAGCTGATCTAATGGATTGGTGTAGATCTGGGATGAAAAAAAAAAAAAAAAACTTTGAGGGAACGTTAGGATACAGACAGGTTAAAAAATATAGTCAAATGGTGGGTTTTACAAAGGACTAGTCAAAGGACTTTTATTACAATAAATAATCTCTGTGCTCTAAGAATGGCACATTACATAGTTATTACTGCTCTTAAAGTTGAAAAGGCAAGAACATCGACTACCTAAAGAGAACTTTGGTCTTCAGTGTGGTAGCCAGTTCACAAAGGAATGGGATGGAAGGAGGTGGAGAAATAAAAATCCTGAGTCATTTTCTTCCTATTAATTTAAGCTTTTCCTGGCACTCCAATAGCCAAAATCATTTGAAGGTAACTGACAAGAAAATCATAAGAGGAAGTCCATAAAATTCAATGTGCTGGTACAGAAAAAGATGAATAAAGAATAGAATGCAGACGTTGAGTGGCAAATAGAAAAGATTTACCTCACTACTCCAACATCTTCCTAATGCGTGGACCAACTTTTACGCAGAAAATAACAGAAAAAGCCAAATTTTCTGGACCTGGAGTTCACAAAATCTTCTGTTCATCTCTAGTTTCCATAGGTCTGCATTCATAATAATAGGAGTAAGAGCTGCCATGTTTCTAGAACAAAATAATCAATTGGTAATCCTCTTAAAACTGTAGCTTTATCATGTCCATCTTTGTCTAAGGTGACAGACACTATTTGAAAGCTTTGATATATACTGACAGTAAGAAAATCTCTCACTCCAAAAGGGAATGGAACTGGTAAAGGATTTTCTGTCCCTACTTTTAATTATTACAGCCACAGACCAGTTTCATCTCAGGCTGTCTGTTGGTTTCCAAGCTCTGAAAGGTGATCAAGTTTGCTATCTCCCTAAATCTGTCTCCTATTTAGACTCCATACCATGCAAAAGAGAGTATCATCATAGATTAGATGCATTAAAAAATCCTTTACTTTTGTATTGGTTGTTTTACTTATTTACATTTTAAATGTTATCACCTTCCCAGTTTCCCCTCCACACCCCCCATCACATCCCACAACCACTCCCTCCTCAGTGTCCTAGAAATCCCCCACACTGGGGCATCCAGCCTTCACAGGACCAAGGGGTTCCCCTCCCACTGATGACAGATAATGCAATCCTCTGCTACATATGCAGCTGGAGCCATGAGCCCCTCCATGTGTAACTTTTTGATTGGTTGTTTAGCTCCTGGGAGTTCTAGGGGGTCTGGCTGGTTAATATTGTTTTTCCTGTGGTGGAGCGAACCCCTTGGCTACTTCAATCCTTCCCTTAACTCCTCCATTGGGGTCCCAATACTCAGTCCAATTGTTAGCTGCATGTATTCATATCTGTATTGGTCAGGCTTGGGGAGAGTCTCCCAGGGGAGAGCTGTATCAGGCTCCTCTCACTTCTTGGCTTCAGCAATAGTGTCTGAGTTTGGTGTCTGTATATGGAATGCATGCCTGGGTAGCTCAGTCTCTGAATGCCCTTTCATTCAACCTCTGATCCACTCTTTGTCCCTGTATTTTCTTTCAACAGGAGCAATTCTGGGTTAAAAGTTTTGAGATGAGTATATGACCCCATTCCCTAACCCTAGCCATGACTAACCTCTGGATATGGTCTCTGCAGGTTCTCTCTCCTGTGTTGGGTATTTCAACTAATGTCATCACTGTTGGGTCCTTGGAGCCTCTTGCTTTCCTGGTATCTGGGACTTTCTAGTGGCTTCCCCCAGTTCACCATCCCCTACTATTATACACCTCTGTTTCATTTCCTATGGAGAAAAAGAGACACTCTTCCATTGCTGGTGGGATTGCAAGCTGGTACAGCCATTCTGGAAATTAGATTGGTAGTTCCTCAAAAAATTGGACATAGTACTACCTGAGGACCAAGCTATACCACTCCTGTGCATATATCTAAAAGATGCTTCAACATATAACAAGGACACATGCTTCACTATGTCCATAGCAGCCTTTTTTTATAAAAGTAAGAAGCTGAAAACAACCTAGATTTCCCTTAACAGAGGAATGGATACAGAAAATGTAGTACTTTTACACAATGGAGTACTACTCAGCTATTAAAAATAATGACTTCATGAAATTTGCAGGAAAAATAGATGGAACTAGAAAATATCATTCCAAGTGAAGCAATCCAGTTGCAAAAGAACACACACAGCATGCACTCACTCAGTAGTGGATATTAGGCATAAAAATAATCCTTACAATGGAGAGCAACATCCTGTAGCATTGCACAAGTGCTATTTGTGTGAAAAAAAAACAAAACAAAAAAAAAACACTTCCATTGACACACTCCTACCCCCGATACCTCCAGGGAATATGTTACAAATAAAAGAAACTCAAAGTATCTGTTGAAACCCTGAATGCAGATGCTTTCTTTTTTTTATATTAATTTACTCTAGCCATGAAATATGAATCAGATTGTAAAAATTAAAGTCACATATCATTTTTAATGAATTCCAATTTCAGTGCTTATGAAGTAGTTGACAGCAATGTAGTCTTATTTCCTCTTCACTGAAATGGATGCTCTACCAGATTTCACAGAAAAATAACCCTTTCAAAGAAGTTAATGTAAGTTTTTAAAGCCCCTTTAAAATATGCCACAATTATCACAGATCTATACTAGTTGAAGGCCTCAAAGGTACTCTTTCCCATATAAACATAGCCCCTCCCCTTGTCTGAGAACAAACTGCCAAAAGACAACATATTTCAAAAGAAAGATGAGTTTAAGATAAGCCAGGAGGATAACAGATTAAATGGAGCCCAGATGGTTCTTTCTGATTTGTCTTTAAAAGCTTGTTTTGTGATTACCTGTTTTTATAAATACTAAAGGGATTTTAGTGATAGAAATGTAGCTCCTAACACAGTATTGTGACTCTATAGTAAATACATTTTTAAAGCATTTCCACCCCGTGCTTCATTTTAAAATCTCCCTGTCTGAGGTGACTGAAACCATTCAAATGTTGTGCTCTCACAACTCATTGAGTACAGCTGAATGAACCAAAAATGAATACTTGGCTTAGGTAAATTAATTCTGAATCTAAATTGGCAACAGAAAGTATATTTCACAAGAGAATCATTGCATTCAGAAGAAACCCAGAGCTTGAAGAAAAGCCACCCTTTAGAGGCAAATATGAAATGTCATACATCAACTTAGCAAGACAATAAATACTTGAAGGAAAAGAAAAACACGAAGCTAATTAATTGAAGAGATGAAAAGTTATAATTGAGCATACAATTCTAAAGGGAGACTTGGGTTCATAAACTGGAGGTCTGCCTTGACTTATACAGACTTCCTAAATTCGTGTACCCATCACTTAGTAAGATCTGGTCTAAATAAATGTCTTAGCCCTAAGAAATGTGCATAACCTTATAGCCACTTTAGAGAATAACCCTTTCGGTAATATATTTAATACAGATTTCACCTAGATGATTTATGAAAACATTAACTCTGGAAGACCCTAATCAAAAATCTCAGAGCTCTAGTTTCTAGAAAATAGTGTCATGCAATCAAAAGATTTTCTACAAAGAATCCCAAATGTGTCACTAATATCAAAGGAATCATTCTGAAAACCTTTAGCAGAAGGTGAGTTAAATGAAACAGCTGTTAATGCCTTATCCCTGGGCAAGAGAATATATCAGGAGCAAAGCTTCTTCACTGTACTTGCTTCTCCCTGGTCTTTGACAGCCCTTTTGTACTTCGTAGTGTTCACTGTGTCTTGCTTAGGGTGGTAGCATCCTCTGGTTTATGCGTCGACTTCAATTTTATTTTCACTACACCAAGCTTATAACATTGTACTGATCCTATCAGATTGCACTTGTTAAATCTCATAAGGATAAAACTTTATATTGTAAGACAATGCCTTGTAAACTATGTAATATTTGCTACAAAATAGCACTGTGTATTTTCATACTCAGGATCACTTGCTTCATAGTTAATGCAATATCTCCAAGTGATAACTAAATTTAAAATTGTATGCCATAAATTTCAGAAGATTTTACATATTCTTCTTCAATTATTTCTGATGCAATCCTATGAAAGTTTAGCAGAACAGGCACTTATAGTCAATAGAGAAGCGCACATAATCCAGTACAACTATCCAAAATGTTTTATCTAATACAAAAATGGATCTGAATGAGAGGGCAAGTGGGGAAAAGATGGAAGATTAGCAGAGGAGAATATTTTGCATGAAAAATATTTTTTAATAAAAGAAAAAAAAATATGTTCAGTTTTTTAGAATAGCCTACTTAATCTTATAAAGGTTAAAAACAATTAAGTAGGGACACAAATTTAGAAGCTTTACTCTGAAGCCTATTTCCATTCCATAACAAATGAAATGAAAAATGCTAGAAACCCACTTAACAGAGGTTCTAACTCTATTATTTCCTGTTGATAAAATATGAGAACAAGACATGGTCATGCATTCCTAGCACCCAGAACAATATGGAATACATGAGAGATCCGTGACCTAAAATGGTTTCCAAGAAGCAAACCATTAGTTGATATTCACATAAAAATGCTTATTAAGCATGTTCCCAGGAAGTCAGTAGGGGACTAGGAATTTGTTTCTAGGTAGAAACAGAAAAGGTAAGAAAATATACTAATTACCTAGCATTGGAACTGCAGTTTAATCTCACAGAGGAGTTCTATAGAAAGTGTATGTCATATCCCAGAGTTATCTCCAATAAGAATAATTAGAAGATGAATTTCTTTCCACCTATGAATACTTTTTAAAAGGATGTCCCCATGTATGAAAGGAGAAAGTATCAAATCTCAGGGACTTTAGTTTCTTTAAGCAAAGAGTATTTTGGCAACCGTAGGGCAAACCTTTAACAACATAACAGAGATGTTGATTTCTGCAAGTGACAAAAATACCAAGTACAATATGCACAAAAATGGTAAAAGCATCCAAGAGAATATAGACTGATCACAAATGGCATCAGGTGCAGTGTTCAATAAATAGCTGTTAGAGCTGAGAAAATAGCTCAGTCAGCCACAACATGCCAGGCATTTTCATGAGCACTTGTAATACAAATATTGAGGTGATTTGGATAGGAGATCCTCAGGAATCACAGGTGGGCTAGCCTACCCCACTTTATAAACTCTGGGTAAATTAAAGAACCTGCCAAAAAAGGAAGGTGAGACAAGAACATAAGAACTGGAGGATGGGGAGAAGTGATGCAAAATTCTGTCATTTGAACATAGCATGATCATTGCAATCAGGAATTCATAACAAGTGTTTAATAGTACAAGATCAAGCCAATCAAAATTCCAGCAAGGGTAGAGAGTGTCTCGGGAAATTATTGTACCAGTAACTCATCTGTACTTGAAGATCTATTTTCAGCTGATGGCTGTGGGGGATATAGAATAATTTTCCTTGGGATGTAGATATAGTTAGCTTACCTGTGCTCCAGTAGATGGCTTCAGACCTATGCATATGTGCAACACCAACTGAACTCTATGAGTTATATTTTCAAAAGGAAGAAATGGTGAAGGAGTAGGAGGAGAAGAAGGAGAAGACATAGTTAAAATGGTTCAGGAGATTCCAGGAGGAAGGAGAGGGAATAGTAGTAGGAAAATGATATATGATCTAAATTTAAATTGCATTATATATATATATATATATATATATATATATATATATATATATATATATATACAATTACCAATGAATAAATTTATTTTTAATTAGATACTCTGTATTTACATTTGAGATGCTATCCCTTTACCACACCCTGCTCCCATCCCCCCTCTCTCTCCATTTGCCTTCACAAGGGTGCACTACCTTCTGATTCCACTCTCCTACTTGCCTTGGAATTCCCCTACATTGGCAAAACATGCCCTCTTTGGAATAAAAGCCTCTTATGTTGATGCCAGACACTGCCATCTTCAGCTACATACACAACTGGATCAATAGGTCTCTCAAAGTGCGCACAAACGTTGGTGTTATACTCCATGGGAGTTTTGGAGGGTTTGGTTGGTTGATAATGTTATCTTCCCATGAGATTGCAACCTCTTTCAGCTCCTTAGGTCCTTTCTTTAGCAACCTCATTTGGAGCCCCAAGTTCAGACCAATTCTTAGCTGCAAGCATGCTCAGCTGTATCTATATGACTCTAGCATAGTCCCTGAGGGGGCAACTCTGTCTGATTCCTGCCAGTAAGTACTTTAAGGATCATCTATAGTGTTTAAATTCGGTGACTGCATTTGTGGTAGATCGCCAGGTGAGGCAGCTTCTGAGTGATCTCTTTTTCAATCCCTGTTCCTCTATTTGACCTTGCATTTCCTCCCATAAGAGTTTTATTATTTTTTTCTAAGAAGGACTGAGGCATTGCCCTTTTGACCTTCCTTTTCTTTGAACCTCATAATGTCTATGAATTGTTTCTTTGGTATTGGGTATTCCGAGCTTTCTGGGGCTACTATCTGCTTATCAGTGAGTGCATACTATGTGTGTTCTTTTGTGACTGGGTTACCTCACTCAGGATGATAGTCTCTAGTTCCATCCATTTGCCTAGGAATTTTGTAAAGTTATCGTTTCTAATAACTGAGTAGTACTCCATTGTGTAAATGTACTACATTTTCTGTATCTATTCATTTATCAAATAAATTATTTTTAAATTTAATTATTTGTATTCTGTAGCATTTTTCTACAGTCCAGACTTCATACCTCTTCTGGTCTGCCCCTCGACTGCTTCTCATCCCATACTTCCTTTCCACCCCATCTTTAAGAGAATTTCCCCACCACCCATTCCCACCCAACCAGGCCTCCCCACTCTCTGGGGCCTTAAGTTACCCTGGAGTTAGGTACATCTTCTTTCACTGAGGCCAGACCTGGCAGTCCTCTACTGTATATGTGTCGGGGGCCTCATAACAGCTAATGTATTCTACCTGGCTGATGGCTCAGTGTTTGAGATATCTAGTGGGTCCAGGCCAGTTGAGACTGCTGGACTTTCCACACTGCCCTCCTTCTCAGCTTCTTCCAGCTTTTCCTCAATTCAACCACAGGGGTCCCCAACTTCTGTCCATTAGTTGGTATCTGTATCTGACTTTTTCAGCTCTTTGTCAGACCTCCCAGAGACTGGCCATGCCAGGCTCATGTCTGCAAGCACAAGACAGTATCAGTAACAGAGGCAGGGCACCAGGCCTCCCATTGGGCTGGATCCCAATTTAGACCTGTCACTAGACCTTCTTTCTCTCATGCTATTCTCCATTTTTGTCCCTGTAGTTCCTTCAAACAGAAACAATTCTGAGTCAGAGCTTCTGACTGCAGGAGAACTTCTGGGGTGATCACCATCCCTGACCTCATGCCATGCTGCAGAGCAGTAGTGATAAAATCAAAATGGTATTGCTACAGAGACAGGTTAATCAATGGAATATAAATGAAGACCCAAAAATAAAATACTTACAGACACTTGATCTTTGATGAAGAAGCCAAAATATACATTGGAAAAAGAGAAAGCATCTTCAATAAATGATGTTTGTTTAACTGGCAGTCAGCATGTAGAAGAATGCAAATTGTCAGTCTTTATGTAGAAAAATGAAAATAAACACATATTTGTCACCTTGCATAAAGCTCAAATCAAAGTGGATCAAGGACCTCAATATAAAACTATATACACTGGATCTAGTAAAAGAGAAAGTGGAAAAAAGCCTCAAACCCTTTGGCCCAGGGGGAAATTTCCTAAACAGAATTCCAAGGCAACTCTTATAAGAACAGCATTTAATTGGGGCTGGCTTACAGGTTCAGATATTCTGTCCATTATCATCAAATCAGGGAGATGGCAGCGTCCAGGAAGACAAGGTGCAAGAGGAACTGAGTGTTCTACATTTTCATCTGAATGCTGCTAGCAGAATACTGACTTCCAGGCAGCTAAGATGATGGTCTAATAGCTTATGCCCACAGTGACATACTTATGCTAATAAGGCCACACCTCCTAATAGTGCTACTCCCTGAGTCAAGCATATACAAACCATCACAGATGCCTAGGAAAATATGACCTCTGGCATTGACATGTATGCATGCACGTGCCTATATAACCTTATAAAAAAGTGTATCCACCTCTGTAAAAATAAAAAAAAAAAAAATGAGTGAGAGAAATGGGGAGTTGAACGCAGAGTAGAAGGAGAAAAAAATACAATGTCCCAACTGCTAAATATTACAGAAACAATGGTAGCTAAATGCCTTCATCTGTCCTACTAATGAGGAAACTAAAACTCAGGATGTTTAAGCCATTTGCTTAAAATCACAGATGATCAGGATGCATCCCAAATTTAAGCAGGTCTACCTGACACCTAAGCTTTATACTTTGTACTAATTTTCCCAATCACACATTAATTTACTTGCTTTCTATGCAATGTGTCTGGCCATTTCAACCTGACCATAGTGAGGTTTTCAGTAGTCATGCTTTGGATCACTTGAACCAGACTTTCCCCTTTGTCTCCTGCATCTAACTTTTCTTATGCCTTCAGATGTTGTCAGTTTGCCACAGAATCAGAAAGGGAGAGCTGGAAATCAAGTTCATTGGATAAAACCTGTTGACACTAGGCCAAATCAATTAAAACTTTTATGTTGTCTTTTAGGAGTTCACTCTCCTGAAATCTGGAATTTTCAGCACTGCAGTTTTTTTTGAGTATTGGCTGTGCTTCCCAGAGCATATCAGCTCAGATGCATTAGCCAATACCTCCTATGGATTTTTTATCACTTGTTTATATCATGCATGGATCTACCCCAATGAGCTTATTATAAATACAATTGAGTGATTTTTTTCATGAATTGAGACTTAAAATTGTTTTAAATATTGTTGTATTCTCAGAATAACTACAAGTGGCATTTAGACTGCTTGAAATATTAGCAGTTAAAGGGTACAGAATTTTTAAGGCATTACTATCTGTTTTAATATAACTTTGAAACTAAATTACAGTCAGACAAGCTTGGTAGATGGTTGTAAGAAATAGCTGTTTTTTTGTTTGTTTGTTTGTTTGTTGTTTTTCTGTACTTTATAATATCCAGGCACATTCGTTACATTGTACTCACAATTCCCCTTCAAAATCTGAGAAAACAAAGTAGAATTATAATGCTACAAGAGCTTATGGTATTAGCTAGCCACCACTAACTTCTAGGACCCTTTGCTTTAAAGTATCAATTTCATCCATCCACTTTGTCTCATTAAACATTCTAGCCACATTTTAACTTGAATTCCAAAAACAGAACTAACCTAAGCCCGACACCAGTGAACTTGAACTGCTAACTATAAAAACTATGAAATCATATTGAATTTTGTCTTATGTCCGCTTAACTTTTCAGTGAGCACCTCTCATATGGTCATGGTTCATACCCTAAAAAATTAATGACTGTTAGTTAAGTTACATAACTCTGAAAGATACTTACTTTGGCAACGGGTCCACAAAAATTCATTACTTAACCTGGAATGGGTTTCTGAAGCTTCTCATCGCAAATCACATAGACACCATAGGTACAGATGAGCTATATAAACAAAGGTACTACTGATTTGTAATTCAGTCTCAGAATCTTTCTTTCTTTGTCCCCTAAATTCTGGGTTACAAATGCATATGTGTTTAATGAAAAACTTAACCAAATTTGGTGGTGCATTATCAAATGTTCAGTTTCCACCAAGGCCAAACAGCAGGCCAAGAGCTGATTTTCACAGACATAGTAGTTGTCTGCAGATAATGGTAGAGCCTAGCTCCAAAATCCCAAAATTTCTTTTGTGATTCACTTATAGGGGGCTTCCAAAAGCTCCAAACAGCATCTCTACCTCAAGTACCATTGGGACTGCATTACCCTGTTCCAGGTCACACAAAATTCTAGCAACCTTCTGAGTCACTTTTGATATGGGACAGAGTAACATATCCAAGTGGGGAATATACTATCTCCAAACTCCAAATAAACCCACTGTATGTTGTGTTTTTTTTTTTTTTTCTTGGTGGGAAGAGAGGTCATGTGCAATAACTTATCCTTTACCTAAGATGGAATATTTCTGCACACCGTACACCATTAGACTCATAAGAATTTCACTGAAGTCCTTGATTTTTTTTTTTTGGATTTATTTCCCATTCTCTAATGGGCATATGAATCATCAATGAATTTAAAGGAGTTGCTATCACCTGCTCACTTGATTCATTTGGCACAATGTCATCAATATGACACATTGCAGGAGAGTTACCTATATCCTTGAGGTAAAACTGAAAGGTATCTTGCTGGTCTTGCCAACTGAATTCGCATTGCTTCTGGTTTCTTATGGACAAGTACCAAGAAAAAGAGACTTGCTGGATGGATAGCTACATACCATATACCAGAAGATGTGTTAATTTTCTCAAATAAAGATATAACTGGTACAGCAGCTGCAATCATAAGCACTACCTGATTGAGTTTTCAATATCCAACTGTCATTCTCCAAAATCCATATGTCTTCTTCACTGGACAGACAGAAGAATTAAAGGGAGATATGGTAAGAAACACCACCCCTGCATCTCTCAAGTCCTTGATGGTGGCAGTAATTTCTATAATTCCTCTAGAAGTGCAATACTACTATTGATTCACTGTTTTCTTTGGCAGAGGCAACTCTAAAGGTTTCCATTTAGCTTTTCCAACAATAGTAGCCCTCACTGTCAGTTTTTAAGTATATCTACCTCAACTATACATTCTGAAACTGGGAAAATTACCCCAGAATGATTTCAGAGACATACTGGATATACTGTGAGTCATATATCAGCTAAATGTCGTTAATTACCTGGCCTCCATATGGTCCTACTTTAACTAGAAGGCCACAATATTTTTTGGGATCTCCTGAAATCAGCAAAAATTCATACAGAAATCTAATAGACTCCAGAAAATCAAATTATCACCTTTACCCCAGTGTTGCCTATAAAAGGCTGTAGGTCCCTCTGGAAAAGATCAGAAGAAAGACTAACAGTAAACCTTAAGATATATTAACAAGGTCTTTTCTTAGTGGAAACCGGTTGTCCCTTTATTCAAGTAGTTGTAGGTTTACAAACTGGCTCAAGTCAGGAAATTGATTCATCAGCTAGCATTGCCTCTGGTTATGAGTGTGCCTTTTATTTCATTTGTTTGAAAAAGTTTCTGTTAATACAGATCAAACAGAAATGCAGTAGGCTTCTTATCTATTACATGCCTGCAGACACCATGATTGACTAGCCAGTACAAAAGGCCTGTGTTAGTCTTGCCTCTATAAAATTCACTTTCTTTTGATGACTATTACATGCTAGATCACTTTGAAACATTGTTTTTTTTATATGATGCCCACTACAATATCTATAATTACTTTGCTTCTGGTGATTCATTAATGCTAAAGTGCATTTAACTCAGCCAACTGAGCTGTACCTCAGCTGCAATCCCAAGGTTTGGCACAAGGAAAAAGGTGACAACAAAACTCTTCAAATGTGCTGGTGCCTCTCTCACAATTTTGCATCTTACAGGATTAGTGAAGGACATGTATTCTAGGCATTCTCTTTATGGAGGATTAGGTTTTACATAGCATATCCAGTCTAACATTGCAATTTTCCTGAGCCTTAACATCCCTTACTCAACACTAAACCACAGAATATCAGGTATGTCCAACTTCTGTTCAGTCACCTATTTTTATAAATGCTTCATCCAATCATTCAAATAAACCTTTGACACCTTTTTGTAACTGTGTGCAGTTTCATATTAAACCTAGAATGTTTATTCAGAGAACCCACATCAATAAACTCGGCCTGATCGAATTTTGTTTCTCTTATACCATTATCTCACACTCTTAAAATCCAATCCCAGGTATATTTTCCAGACTTCCTCTTGAGTGAATTAGAAAACTCACTAAGCTCTTTAATGGTGTAATGAAACTCCTTATAGACAATACTTTCTACCTCCCCTCCAGGAGCCCGTTTATCCTTGAGTCTGACTATAGGTCTAGAGGAAACTATTGGTGGGCCTCGAGAAACATCAGTATTGTCTTGCCTGGCATTTACTTCAGAGAATGTCACTGCTGATTTAAGAGACAATGAAGATTAATTTCCTCAATCAAATGTGGAAAAGGCAACATTTCAAGGGGTGAGACTGAGGGATGAAAGGCTACTTCCTTGGGTGAGATGAACCCTTGAGAATATGAGTATTTGAAGTTCTCATCTCAATAGGGTGCTTCCACAGATCCCCATCCCAAGTTACAGGATCCCATTCTTTACTGAATCAATGCTCTTATGTGAACCTAACCCCCACTGAGGCTGGGACTTAAATTTTTGCTGTAATTCAGTCATCCTTATAATGATGGCTTCTGTTGTCCACAACAACTGATTTGCCTCCTGCTCTATCAGGAGTTGATCTTGCTAGCTGTAGATAGGTTTTGCAAATGTATGACATTTGGAATTCTGGGAATTCTGAAACTACAACTCAAGATGTTTGGCTACTGGAGAGATGCTTCTGCATCTGAACCTGGTCAATTTTATCACTAAGGGTTTTTTTTTGTTTGTTTGTTTTTGGTTTTTTTTTTGGTTTTTTTTTTTTTTTTTTTTTTGGTTCTTCACTGTACTCTGATTGTTGGTTAATTTTATCATGGAAGCTTATTCTCATCCTATATCAAATTACTCAGAGATACTAAGAAAAATAAATCAGAAGCATCATTTTCCTTATTTCCCCAAAACTATCAAAATTTTTATATGTACTGCAGTCCAACTAAGACAACAATGGCTCCTTGGGAACCAAAAGTCTAAGAATGTAATAGCTGCTTAGTCTCATAAGACTGCATGTAACCAGACTTTTAGTTAGGTTGTGAGTTCCCTTTTCTACCACCATTCTCCACCCCCATTCCATCCTTTCAATCTCCCAACACTAGGTAGGAGAGAAAAAATAAAGAGGGAAAGAGGGCATTGATATCATTAGACTACTTCCTTCTGGTTATAGGGTATTGCGATTCTTGGAGAAAGTTTGATCTTTGGGGTCAGAATATTTAATTTTCCTCTTTTCATGTTTTTGCACACTGACAGTTGACAAACCACAACACCATAGCAGCCAGCGGCCAGCAACCAGTAGCAGCAACAGGAGCAGCAGTGAAAAGAACCCTCTTCAGGTTCTAGCATTTATATATTTTTCCAAGATTCTCCAGAATTCTAAATGACATACACTTACAAAAACTATCTGCAGCTAGAAAGATCACATATCTGCTAAAGCATGAGGCAAATCATAATCAGCTCTTGTGGACAATTTAAAGTAGCCCTATATCTCATGTGTGGGATCAAATTTAAAATATATCCTTATAGTGTTTTTATGGACATCAAAATTCTTACTACAGCTGGTTATCTCATCTTGTCATCTCTGTATGCTGGAGACTCAAAGTAGGCTTCATGGGAGAGTAAAAATAAAATGCATGGTATAGCAAGGTAAGGGTAAGTAAACAAAGAAAAAATGTCTTGTTTAATGTCTTTATGTAGACTTCTGCCAGAAGAGTAGCCCATATTAATGCTGTGGTACCCTACCTCAAGATTTGGATTAAAAGCCCCTCAAGATCTAGATCAAAATCCTAGGTGTTCTTGCCTTAAGATCTGGATCAAAGTCATGTTGTCATCCTGCCTCAAGATTTAGATTACCGAGGTGTGTCTTTCATTTCTGGATTGTAGTTCATTCCAGATATAGTCAAGCTAACAATCAACAACAGCCATCCAAGTCTCCACCAAATTGATATGTATGCAAGTGTTTGTGCATTTTCTTGATTAATGACAGATAGGGCAGATGTAGCCTACATAGAAGGTAGTATTACTCCATCACAGGTGGCCCTAGGAAATATAGGAGACGTAGATTAATATGATGCTGGAAAGTAGGCTAATAAGCAGCATTTCCCCATGGCTTTAGCTTCAGTTCCTGCCTCCAGAATCCTACATTAGTTTCTGCTCTGAATTACTTCAATATAGATTGTGAGATAGAAATATAAAATGAAATTAATTTTTGCCAAGTATCTGTGGTCAGTGAATTTATTTCAGCAACTAAAAAATATCTAATATACCACTGTCTAGGTGGTTTGAGATTCTATCAAGATGATAGACATTGGTAATTATCACACTATCATACTTTTTCAATAGACTAGTCCTTATCTGCTATCCTTAGGACCATTATTTATATACTTCTTGGAAGTAATCCTAGCATACCATGTGAAACTGCTCAAGTGATTTTAAATCTCATTTCATCTTCAGATCAGTAATCATAAAAATCCAATTAGCTTAACCAGCATCATACTTTATAATAATGTTTTAAAGACTTATTTCACCAAAACTTCCTACTTAATTTTCTTTTTTTTTTTTCATTTTTATTGGGTATTCTCTGTATTTACATTTCAAATGTTATCCCCCTTTCCCCCACACCCATCCTCCTTTCCCTTACTTTCATGAAGGTGTTCCCTCTCCCAACCACCCATTCCCAACTCAGTGCCTTGGTATTCTTCTACACTGAGAAATTGAGCCATCGCTGGACCAAAGGCTTTTCCTCCCATTGATGCCTGACAATGCTATGCTCTGTTACATACGTGACTGGAGCCATGGGTCTCTCCATGCATACTCATTGGTTAGTGTCTTAGTCCCTGGGAGCTCTGGAGGGTTTGGTCAGTGGATAAAGTTGTTCTTCCCATGGGGTTGCAAACTCTTTCAGTTCATTCAGTCCTTTCTCTAGCTCCTTCACTGGGGTCTGCATGCTGAGTCTGATGGTCAGCTGCAAGCATCCTCATCTGTATCAGTATGGCTCTTGCAGAGCCTCTGGGAAGGCATCCATATGAGACTTCTGCCAGTAAGCACTACTTAACATCAGCAATAGTTCGTGAGTTAGGTGGCTGTATATGTGATAGGTGAGACAGTCTCTGGATGGTCTTTTCACCAGTCTCTGCTCCTTCATTTGTCCTTATATTTTCTCCTGTGAGTGGTTTGTTCTCCTTTCTAAGAAGGACTGAGGCATAAACATTCTGGCCTTCCTTCATTTCGAGCTTCATAAGATCTGTGAATTGTTTCTTGGGTATTCCGAACATTTTCGGCTAGTATCTGCTTATCAGTGAGTGCATACCATATATGTCCCTATGTCCTTCAACAGAGGAATGGATACACAAAATGTGGTACATTTACACAATGGAGTACTACTCAGCTATTAGAAACAATTACTTCATGAAATTTTCAGGCAAATGGATGGAACTAGAAGTTATCATCCTGAGTAAGGTGACCCTACTTACTTTTCAAGGCCAACTTTGAATGTTACACTTTTTTATGAAGCCTCCAGGAGTCTGCAGACAGAGTTTGAAGATCCACTGCCAATGATCCTGTGGATTTTTATGATATTATTCTGTGTTTTCGTCTTTGAACAAGATAACCCAAATAGGAAATAATTTTCCAAGGGATGTCGTTCTGTTAGAACTATGTATTCATTTAATCATCTCTGATCATTATACAACAGTGATCTCTTCAGTTTATATAAACGCATTAGTGTGTTTTTTCCTCGATGATGACTATTCTCGGTACTGTTTGAATAAATATCCTCTGGTTGAAGTTTAAAGAAGAATAAACATCACACTATCCACAAAACAGAAAGAAATTAGGTTCAATGCTGACTCTAATTCTTTATAAATGAATCAAATTAGATTTACTTTACTGAGTATCCACTTCCTTACTTGCTTAGTATTTCTTCTAAAAACCACATGGTTTCTAGAACATGATGGCACTATAGTCATAAAACTAAGAAAAATATATAAGAAAGATTGTTAAAAGAAAAAATAAAAACAAGCAGTAAAGTGAAAAAATTAAATGTAATGAAATATATCATTCAATGACCCCGTAATCACATTTCTAACTTAATCATTCAGAGTACAAGTTACTTACTCTTATTATAATACTGGACTCTGATCATATGGTTGAATGAAAATAACCTCTTTCTATTCTACCATATCCCATGTTTTGTTAGTAATAGTACTTCAATAATAAAGTATGTTTCTAGTAATAATACAAGATCAAACTTGAGTAGAATTCCTTAACTTTAGTGGTAATAGTAATTTAAATAAATATGTATTCCTATGTACAAACAAGCTGCTGACTGTTCAACCTTCTACCTCACATACATACCACTCTGTAACCAAAGATCTAGACAAATTCATTTAAGTTTTAAATAAGACAGATGAAAGGAACTTCCCAATTTTGTGGTGTAGACTTTAGAAAGGAAGAATGCTGACCACACCCTGGGTACTTGGGCAAAGAATAACCTCACTCCTACACCTCAAGTGAGATATTCAAGAGTTCCAATATGACTGTCATTTCCTCTACTGGCAGAGAACGATAAATGAACCATACGTTGCTATTATCTCCGAACCTTTCAAAGTGATGGATTGCTTAAATGGGAAGGAATATTGCTCTTGGGCTTCAGAGAATTATAGAGATCTCTTCATGAATGTTAATATCAAATGTTAGGGTAAAAATTCCATAGAAAAGGCAAGAACTATTTTCAATTCTCCCTTTATGTTGTGTTCCATAGATAAGCAATGTCTTTGCTTTCTGTTATTTTTCATATATATATATATATATATATATATATATATATATATATATATATATTACTTGAGGAAGTAATAACATCATCATTCCTTTGCTAATGGCAGCATTGACCATAATTTCAGGCAGAAAAGCAGGATCTTGTGTTTTAAATAGTGCTTCTAGGCATTTAAACATTAGCACTCTAGTAAGACTTAATGTTGATAACAATTTGCCACATAAGGTTACTTCATCTGTAATATTTTGTAAAAAAATAAAATAAAATAACCTAGGATCATTAACACTAATAACAGGACTCTAATTGCCTAAGCTGTTCTGGCAACTAAGAGCATCCAGAAAGCAATTAAATACTTACCTGGAACCTCGCTGTACTACTTGGCAGTTCAAAATCTGAAAACTCTGTAACCTTAATAAATATATTACTTTTCATCAACTAAGGACTGGAAAAATACTCTGAAATCTTCATAACAAAAGGTACTGTTCTTCAGATTAAGATGAAGAAGTATAATGTGAGTAATTAGTTTTAATGGATATGACCTAGGACTATTCCCTAATGTTTCATCAGCTACATGCTTTACTGCCAATTGGTTTTCTGGCCACTGGCCTTGGCCTTGGTTATCTTCTAAATCATTGCTAAAGCAATTCCCAACATCTTGGTTCACTAAGCCAGGGTTTATGGTAGAAGAGGAATGTAATACTCCTTTGTGAGCACTCTTTCCAGAATTCAACCATTTAGGGAGAAAAAAAAGTGTGGAATTTAGGAGCAATATTTTATCTTTCTGTGATGATGGAGAAGTGTCTATACAAATGCTCTGAGACACTGAGTCATGCCCCCTCAAAGAGACTTTGGAAGACAGACATGGAGTGATTGTTTTATAATAGATATTTGTACTACATCACCTTGATTTCTTTCCACCTACATATTACCTCAACTGACATGAGTGACTGTCTTAGTCAGGGTTTCTATTCCTGCACAAACATCATGACAAAGAAGCAGGTTGGGGAGGAAAGGGTTTATTCAGCTTACAATTCCATATTGCTGTTCATCACCAGAGGAAGTCAGGACTGGAACTCAAGCAGGTCAAGAAGCAGGAGCTAATACAGAGGCCGTGGATGGATGTCACTTACTGACCTGCTTCCCCTGGCTTGTTCAGCCTGCTTTCTTATAGAACCCAGGTCTATCAGCCCAGGGATGGCACCACCCACAATTGGCTGGGCCCTCCCACCCTTGATCACTAGTTGAGAAAATGCCTTATACATGGACATCATGGAGGTATTTTCTCAACTGAGGTTCCTTTCTCTGTGATTAACTCCAGCTTGTGTCAAGTTGACACAAAACCAGTGACTATGAAATTTCAGTCACCAAGGCACTTTTTACTATACACCGGAAACTCTGCTGAGATCATTAAGAGTATAGATGAGATCAACCACCTCCACCACTGTGCTGATCTAGAAATCCTTACAATCTGAACCTAGAGTTCTAGTCAACTGGACAACATTCAAAACAGAAGAGTCTTTGAAGTACTCATCTATAAACAGGATATTGACATCATTCCCTTCCTCTCAAGGCTCAAGAATCTTATAAGTTAACATGTAACATGGGTATCTGCTCTAATGTGTCTAAAAATCTATTTCTAAAGAGTCATTCACCACACCTACCTAGCTCCCTAGCTCTTATTATTACTCCTCCCTACTTATTCACAAAATTCTCTCTCTCTCTCTCTCTCTCTCTCTCTCTCTCTCTCTCTCTCTCTCTCTCTCTCTCTCTCTCTCTCTCTCGTGTGTGTGTGTGTGTCTGTGTGTCTGTGTGTCTGTGTGTGTATTTGCATTTTGAGACAGAGAAATTACATGGTAGTGGATAAGTAGGGATATAGGGGAGGATCTGCAAGGCATTGAGGGAGGGAGAAAGAAAATAATAAAAATATATGTGAGTATTAACAAAGCATTATTTTTTTAAATACTGTGGCTGAATATCCTGGTGCTCTAGTGATAATTGTAACAGAGTGAGTAGAGGCTGTCTCTCACTCCTCTGACAACGTGTGGTATCATTTTCCTCTTACTGGGTTTCCTCTTCCAGCCTTGATGTGATGGAAAATGCTTGGAATTGTTTAAGCTTGTTATGCCATATTTTGTTGATGTACCTAGGATACTTGCACTTTCCTGAGGGGAGGAGGAAGAGGAAAAATAAGTGGTAGGGAGAGATACTGGAGGTAAGGGAAACTGTGGTCAGGAAGAATTTTTAAAGGAGTATCAAAAAACTCCTATAATGCCAGTATATAAGTATATCTGAATTTATTTATTTTATATTCACAGTATATTAAATGTAACAATATTTTTAATAAAGTTAGCATTAATAAATAAAATACTAATGATCAATGGGAAAAAAGACTATAGACCAAAGTTTCACAAAAGCATGTTTTTTTTTTTTCAGAAAATAATCTTGAGCAATTTTAATCTAGTATGATTTTTATAATATATAAAAATATTCTAAATTAATATAAAAACATTTCCACTAAAAGGGGCCATTTATTTGCTATGAATTAAAATTCCCAAGACCTTTTACACACAATTCAGTCTAAGAACAATCTGTTATGCAGTCATTTGAAATCCCTGTTAAGGGAGCATTAGGGATGCCAATAACAGCTCATCTGGAAGAACAGTCAGAAACAGGAAAATAAAAACAATAGGGGAATATTCCCAGCTGTATTATCAACTATAGACTTCTTCATGTGCAAGATCAAATTATGCCTTTGTAAATGTTTCACTTTTCAAATTTTATCTCTGAGATTGGGTGGGAGATGCTACTTTCTTTATTTGAAACAATCAATATATTTTCTAACTTCCCAAACAGAGTCAATCCAGTGTGACACTGTCAATATCTTATGAATTATAAGAAGCCAGAAGCACAGATTTCCAAGTTCCATAATTTTTAATCAACTTTAACAGTTGAGAAATACACACACACACACATACATACACACACACACATGCACATATCACACACACATAGAGAAATGATAAATATACCTAACGTCATGATTTTTGCCTCCATGTATGTGCATACTTGTGCATGCAACACACACACACACACACACAGAAATACAGAGACAGAGATACAGAGAGAGACACTGAGAGATGACAGAGACAGAGAGACAGATAGACAAAGACTGAGACAGAGACAGAGAATGTCCAACCTCACATTGTATTCAGTCTTTGTCTAAGCCTGAGTGTCTAGTGATAAACCTAGAATGGAAGTTAAACAAAGATAATAAAGGAATGTGAATTTATATACTACACTCTTTTAACAGATTCTCCTACCCCCATTGTGAGGAGAAAGACAAGAAAGAACGTTTTCTTACATTCCCCTCATTTTATTTTGATAGTTGCTTAGTAATTATGATGAGGTCATTCAATTTTTTTCATTAGTGTCTCTGTTGGTTTTTGTTTAAATCTATGTGTCCTGAGTTCCACTTGTGTTGAGCAAATTTAAATACTGGCTCTCTGAAATAAGATAATATAGATTTTTTTCAGTGGGCCCCATTGCCTTATAACAGTAGAGCCTGCTAAGTATTGGGTTGGAGTGAGTATGTATGCCACAACACCTGTTTTATGTACTTCTGGAAATTGAACCCAGGGCTTTGCACATGCTGAACTGTCACTCTACCAACTAAATTACTTCACCAACCAGTGTGTACTCGAATATATTTTACCATTGCACCTATGTTTCTGAGATGCTTGTTTTATTCCTATCACTTGACCTACTGGCTCCAGTCAATCAATCCAGTGTCCATCATTTAGGTTAAGGAATTCTGAATGCTTGTTGTGCCTTCTCCTGTGCAGGTTGGCGAGCATTCATTTGCCTGGTGTTTCTGAGTCTTCCTACACTTAATTAAAATGTAGTTCATCTCCACGGAGCATGGTACAGTGTACCCTCTTAAATATCAGAGTGTTGTAATAGAAAGTATAAGACAATTAAATCATTTTGAGACAAAACTGTAACCAAAGGAACAAAATGGGATTAGAGGAACCCTGGAATAGAACTTTTTCAAACTTCTTCCACTGTACGGTTTGTAAGCATGTAGATATACACATGCTCTAACACAATCAAGACATACTTTCCAATGAAGAAAGATAACTGTCAAAAAATTTGCTGATGCTTTGTGTCTACCAAATAGTAAGACTTAAATTAATATGTAATCCTTAATATTTGGCTACAATAAAAATGATTTCACTCCACTTAAACCATAAAATAGCAATGAGAAACTAAGAAGTAACTGTTATGCTAAAATGGAAGACAATATGTTCTATTTTGTTATGTTGCTTCAATATCATAATCACAATAAAACTTACATAAACTCAAAAATAAATAAAAAAAGGTGACTCATGCCTGAGCTCTGCAACCCATTTAGCTGTGATATCTTAAGTTCCCATAATTTGTCACAATAATATATACTTCATGATGCTGTAAAATAACATTCCATCTTAGAACATTGAAAATATTAAATATTTACTAGCAAAACCCCTATCGTTACCATCATTGCAGCTCTCCAACTCAGCAAGCAAAACAAAGCTAAGTTTCCCATTGAACTTTTAGAAAAGTTGAAATACATTTGATTCAAGAAGAGGCAGTTTGCTTACTAATAATATAACACAACTCAGATTTAAATAAGAAAAGAGAATTGTTGACTTTAAGAGATTCTTAGTTTTGTCTTTGTAAAAGCTCATGCATTTTAGTCAACTTTTTTGTTTGTTTGTTTTAACTCCAACCAGAAGGCTCACTTTTTCTCTATTTTTGACCATTTTTCGAACTACAAATGCTCTTTCACATGTTTCCCAGGTCTAGACATATCAGCCTAGCAACCTCAATGAGAGAGAGAGAGAGAGAGAGAGAGAGAGAGAGAGAGAGAGAGAGAGAGAGAGAGAGAGAGAGAGAGAGAGAGAATATTTCCCTAAAAATAATGTATAAATTTTATTTGAAGGACACTGTTCCCTGCTGGTTTCATGTGCTAACCTTAAATCAAACACATTTGTGAAGAAACAACCATATGAGAACTGGTAAGGGCAAGATCTGATCACCTGTCTATCATGGAGGTGATAAAGACAGAACCAATTATACAAAATTAGGGATTAAGAATGCTCTCTTGGCATAAACTATCTATATATCTATATTTATATCTATATCTATCTATATCTATATCTATATCTATATCTATACCTATAATCTATAATCTATATCTAATCTCTATATATGCATGTCCACATGCACCTCTAAAATGTC
Source organism: Micromys minutus (assembly GCF_963924665.1). Lineage (NCBI taxonomy): Eukaryota > Metazoa > Chordata > Mammalia > Rodentia > Muridae > Micromys > Micromys minutus. The sequence goes on along the minus strand of NC_137970.1, from coordinate 32,630,850 downwards.
ACTGTGTATGGAGTCACAAACTTCCCATAAAAGTATATTAAACATATAACAACCATTTTTCCATAAAGCTAAATAGAACAAGGTTAAGTTTAATAGTTACATAAGCTCTCAGTCTTACATTTCTTTTGGTTTTATTATTGTGATGGTAGGGATGTTTTCATTACATTTTGCAAATGAGAAAAAACTTTCTTCGCGCACTGTCTTCACAAAGGCAGTCTATAAGACATGGTTTCCATCAGCTGTGTATTAAAATATATAAGAAAACTAACATAAAATATAGAAATAAATGCTTAGTTCAAACACTTCCTTAATTAAGAAGTTTGTTATGGAGTAAGAATTGAGTCCTTAATTTTGAAATTGTAAAACTAACAACATACCCACAAATTGGGTATTTTGTTGTAGAAGCACAAAGCTGCTACTTATATTCCAGATATTACTGTATAATTGCAGAAAGATTGGAATATAAATGTTCCAGAATTTTCAGAGAGGCAACAGAATAAAAGAATAATGGGTGAATATTTATCAGAATATCTATATCTCCCTGCAATAAAGTATTTTAACATCAAATAATAAGAATACAGGCAGAGTCAAACATTTATGCTCTAATGAATTCACTTCCAATTCTGTTTTAATGTTAGACATCTTTATGAATATTTATGTTCTTCAACATAAGTACCTAGAGAAAAGAATATTCAGCATTCCCTTCCCTGCTCTACCCACTCCTACTGTCACTTTTCCTATCCCTTTTTAATGGCATTTTCTATCAATAAGAAAGAATGTTCACAAGCTTAAAGGCATTGCTCAAAATTAAGTAAGTATAACAAAACAGTCACCATTTAGGAGACTCCACATGACAAAGGCTTCTGCAGCTTTACCTCATAACATTAGATAATCTCACAGACTTTTAGGTAGAAAAGATGTGTAATTATACTATCTGAATTTACTCCTCTAAATGTAAACATAATAGCTATAGTACACTCCACTAGAACATGACCATGAATTCCCACACTGTTTGAATACCTATCTTCTGATTAAGTAAGTGTTGATACTTGCTTTAATGTCTTAATAGTTACAATGACCATAAAGTACATGTAAAACAGGATGTAATTAGTCAAAGTTTTTTGGAGTGTAAGGATTGAGCATAATGGTTTTTTCTTTTTCTTTTTCTTTTTTTTTCTTGAACTTCACACAGTCTGTGAGTTGTTTCTGGGGTGTTCAGAGCTTTCTGGGGTTAGTATCCCATTATCAGTGACTGCATATTATGTCTGTTCTTTTGTGACTGGGTTATCTCACTCAGGACTACAATATGTGCAATAGTCAGATAACCTGGTTATGCTAACTATTAAAGGTTGGAATTGGTCCAGAGACTCCTGAGCTGGAACTAATCAGAATGTCTCTTTCTTGTGGACTAGCTTTATTTGTATCAGAAGGTAACATACTAGACTTCAAATAAAGAAAGCAACCAAGATTCAGAACTAGTATGATTTCAATAGTAACCAGGATGGCACCACAACCTTAAGGATGCAGTAGTAGCATATAAACCTTGAAGGTAACCATCAACTCTGTATTGGACTTAAAGTATGTTTATCAAGAGAAAACCCATACCTAGTACTGGAAGCCTAGTCAAATTACGAGAGCTAGTAAATCATGGATTTTGAAGGAAACGGTAAAACTACCACTTTATTAAAATCCCTAAAAACAGTTCAAACATTTGTCTTTATGTCCACAGGTAAGCCTGGTTCTCACCCTTTTTCAATGAAACTTCTCTATTCAATAGATGGAGACCATTACAGAAGACCACAAATAAATCAAAATGCAGAGCTGTGAACCATAGTCCTAATGGATACATCTATAGAACACTCCCATTCCTAAGGATCTGCGGGGATTGCAAAAGAGTTGGGGAAAAAGATTGTAAGAGCCCGATAAATAGATTTTGCTGTAAGACTTGTCTCATACTGATGTCATAAGTTAAACTTATAAAGTCACATAAAAATAACTGCCTAAATATAAACTTAACAAAGACAAGAACAAAAGGGCTACCAAACTGGACAAAGGGTTTGGAATGGGAGAGTGGTCTTCTCCAAGAAAGAGCACATTTATTGTTTGTCCAGTGTCAAAGGATCATCCCTGAAAAAAAATATACCTATATACATATGTAACATACAGGATGAGCAGGTTATATTACATGCACTCAAACAAAATATGTGGGCAATATAAACATACACAGGTAAAGCCATACCCCCAATATGGCCTTTCATTCTTTATGAATTATATTCTTCAATTTTAAAGTCATGATAATATTATTGCCTCTTCCTTCCCTCTTTCCAAACCCTATTGTGTCCCCTCTTTCTGTCTTTCAAATTCATGTCCTTCTTTTTCATTTTTTCTTGTTGCATGTGAATATATATCAGGGAATATTTTGGAAGAAGGTACAGGCAGAAAGATTGCAATACCCAGATCACGGAGTTTACTGTGAGATAGTGTCTTACAGTATTGTCATTAACTACACTCACACAGTCTCACCAACATGACTGTCCAAATATGAGCTAAACGATAAATGATAGATATGGATAAGTAGACAAGAAAAAGACAATGAGGCCTCAATCCTGCACAAAGAATGACAGGTTACTAAGGAATACTTGAGAGCAAAATACAGAGTTTTCTCTCAGCAACTGTTTATCCAATACCAAATAGTCAGCCATGAAAAACTTACATGAACGAAGTATTATGCAGAGGGAACTAATATCTGACATAGTATATATACTCTCTCTATGTAGACAGATACAATTTGAATTTGTTTTAATTAATACTTAAATATTCAATAGAATTTTTCCTAAAATATACCAGTTGCTAAGTTAGATTATGGAAGACAAGACCTCGAAACAACCCAGATATTTTTTCTATTCTCTATAACTTTGTTCACTGATACACTACTGTATTTCCTTGTTTTAGCCATGTATATATTTTGCTTTTATTAATTATTTTATTTGTTTACACTTCAAATAATATTCCCTTCTCAATTACTCCTCCACATCCTAACCTCCATCTCTCCCCTTTCTTTTTCCTCTTATGAAGGTGCCCTTCCACAAATTCACTTACCCCTGCCTCACCCCTCAAATAATCCCCTATGCTGGGACATCAAGCCTTCACAGGACCAATGGCCTTCTCTCCCACTGATGTCAGATTTCTGCTACATATATATCTGGAGCCATGGTTCCTTTCATGTATACTCTTTGGTTGGTGGTTTAGTCCCTGGGAGCTCCAGGGGGTATGGTTGGTTGATATTGTTCTTCTTCCAATGGGTTTGGTATCCCCATCAGCTCCTTTAGTCCTTCCCCTAGCTCTTTCACTGGGGTCCTCAGGCTGAGGTCCATGGTTGGCTGTGAGTATTTATATCTGTATTGGACAGGTGCTGGTAGAACCTCTCTGGGAATAGTCATAACTGGCTCTTGTCAGAAAGTGCTTCTTGGCATCAGCAATAGTGTGAGGTTCAGTGTCTGCAGATATGATAGATCTCTAGGTGGGGTGGTCTCTGGATTGCCTTTTCTTCAATCTCTGTTCCATTTGTTTTGCCTGTCTTTCCTTTGGAGAGGAATATTTCAGGGTTAAAAATTTTAAGAAGAGTTGGTAGCCCCATCTCTCAAGGGGAAGTTGTGCCCATTTATTGGAGGTGGTCTTTACAGGATCTATCTCTACTTTGTTGGGTATTTTGTCTAAACTCATCACTCTTGGGTCCTGGAGAATCTGGAATCCCCAGCATCTGTGATTTTTTTGGTGGCTACCCCAAGTTCCCAATCCCCACTTTGACATATTTTTACACAACTTCCTGACCCTCTGTACTCTGTCCTGTCTCTTCCTATACCTAATACTACCCTCCCATTTTTCCTCTAACCATCTCCCTATCAGGTTCCTACCTAGCTCTATCTCCTGTGATTATTTTATTCTCCCTTATAATTGCAACTTCAGATCAGGGATGGTGATTCCCTTAGAAGTTTATTATTATTATTATTATTATTATTATTATTATTATCATCATCATCATCATCATCATTGTTGTTGTTGTTGTTTTTGTTTGTTGTTGTTGTTTTTGTTGTTGTTGAGAATAGTTCTCACCTTCCTGGATTTTTGTTATTCCAATGAATTTGAGAATTATTCTTTTTAACTCTGTAAAGAATGGGTTGAAATTTTGATAGTAATTACATTGAATCTGTATATTGCTTATGGTAATATGGCTACTTTTACTATGTTCATCCTGCAGATACAGAAACATGAGAGATTTTTCCAACTTCTGAGGTCTTTTTCGACTTCATTATTCAGAGACTTGAAGTTCTTGTCATACAGATCATTCACTTGCTTGGTTAGAGTCACACCAAGGTATTTTATATTCTTTGTATCTACTGTGAATGGTGTCAATTCTCTACTGTTTTTCTTAGCCTGTTTGTCCTTTGAGTAGAGGAAGGCTACTGATTTGTTTGAGTTAATTTTTATATCCACCCACTTTGCTGAAGCTGTTTATCAGCTGTAAAACTTCTCTAGTGGAATTTTTGGGGTCACTTAAGTATACTATCATCATAGTGATATTCTTATTTCTTCCTTTCCAATTTGTATCTCTTTGATGTTTTTTTGTTGTCTAATTGCTCTGACTAAAACTTTGAGTCCTCTATTGAATAGATAGGGAAAGAATGGACAGTCTAGTCCCTGATTTTAGTGGGACTGCATCAAGTTCTCTCCATTTAGTTTGATGTTGGCTCTTGGTTTGTTCTATATTGTTTTTATTATGTTTAGGTATGGACTTTGAATTCCTGATCTCTACAATGCTTTTAACATGAGGAGCTGTTGTATTTAGTCAAAGGTTTTTCAGCATCTAATGAGATGATCATGTGTTTTTTTTTTTTCTTTGAATTTGTTTATTGAGTGAATTTCTGTATACTGAACCATTGTTGCATCTATGAGATGAAGCATACTTGATCATGGTGACTGATCATTTTGATGTGTTCTTGGAGTCAGTATATCAGAATTTTATTGAGAATTTTTGTATCAGTATTCATAAGGGAAATTGTTCTGAAGTTTTCTTTCTTAGTTGGGTCTTTGTATGGCTTAGGTTTTAGCATAACTGTGGCTTAAAGAATGAATTGGGTAGTGTTCCTCCTGTTTCTAGTTTGTGAAATAGCTTAAGAAATATTGGTAATAGGTCTTCTTTGAATGTATGATAGAATTCTGCACTAAAACTCACTTGCCCTGGGCTTTTTTTCTTTCTCTTTTTTTTTTTTTTTTTGTTTACAGATTTTTAATGATTGCTTCTTAGGGACTATGGGACTGTTTAGATGGTATATCTGATCCTTATTTAACTTTGGTACCTTGTATCTGTCTAGAAAATTTTCCACTTCATTCAGATTGTCTAGTTTTATTGACTATAGTTTTTGTAATAGAATCTGATAAGTTTTTTTTAATTTTCTTAATTTCTATTGTTATGGCTCCATTTTAATTTCTGATTGTGTTCATTTGGATACTGTCTCTGTGCCCTCCAGTTAGTTTGGCAAGGGGTTTATCTATCTTGTTGACTATCTCAAAGAACCAGATCCCAGTTTTGTAGATTCTTTGTACAGTTCTCTTTGTTTCCACTGTTGTTTCAGCTCTGAATTTGATTATTTCCTGAGGCCTATTTCTCCTAGGTGTATTTGCTTCTTTTTGTTCTAGATCTTCCAGATGTGCTATTAAGCTGGTAGTGTATGCTCAATCCAATTTCCTTAGGAAGGAACTCAAAGCTATCTGTTTTCCTCTCAGCACTACTTTCATTGTGTCCCATAACTTTGGGTAGGTTATACCTTCATTTTTTTTTTTTGAATTCAAAAAGTATTTAATTTATTTATTTATTTCTTCCCTGACCAAGTTATCATTGAGAAGAGATTTTTTCCTTTTTTAACAACATTATTTTAAAAAACAAAGATAAATGTACAAATTTTAAGCATTTTTGCATAAAAGTATATGAATACATTTTTGTAAGTGCTTGTGTTTTTTTTTTTTTAAATGTTTGATATCTTACCAGTTACAATGGTCATAAAGTACATGTAAAAACAGGTTGTAACCTAAGACAGTTTGTTTTGTATCTTGTGTCAGCCACAAATGTACATATAAAGGATTCAAGACTAGACTATGCATTTGATCAATTACTTCTATATAAACTTTTTTAGTATTTCACTTCTTTTCTTATTTTTTTTATTAAGAACAAAATTTAACTGGCTGGCATACTGGTTCTGAGGTTCAGTTTTTGTTTTGTTTTGTTTTGTTTTGTTTTGTTTTGTTTTGTTTATTTTCTTGAAATTCACACAGTCTGTGAGTTGTTTCTGGGGCAGTCCGGGTCTCTGGGGTTAGCATCCCACTTTCAGTGACTGCATATTATGTCTATTCTTTTGTGACTGGGTTATCTCACTCAGGATGATATTCTCTAGATGCAGCCATTTTCTTGCGATTTGGTTAAGTCATAGTTTCTGATGGCTGAGTAGTATTCCATTGTGTAAATGTACCACAATTTTTGTATCCATTCATCTACTGAAGGACATCTGGGTTCTTTCCAGCTTCTGGCTATTATAAATATAGCTGCTATGAACATTGTGGTGCATGTATGTTTGTTGTATATTAAAATGTCTCTGGAGTATATGCCCAGAAGCAGAATAGCTGGATCTTCAGGTAGTACTATGTCCAATTTTCTCAGGAATCGCCAGACTGATTTCCAGAGTGGTTGTATCAGTTTACAACCCCACCAACAGTGGAGAAGTATTCCTCTTTCTCCGCAACTTCGCCAGCATGTGCTGTCATCTGAGATTTGGATCTTGGCCAATCTGACTGGTATGAGATGGAATCTCAGGGTTGTTTTGATTTACATTTCCCTGATGGCTAAGGATGTTGAGCACTTCCTTAGACGTTTCTCAGCCATTCGATATTCCTCAATTGAGAACGTGTCATTTAGCTCTGTACCCCATTTTTAATAGGGTTGTTTGATTCTCTGCTGTCTAGCTTTTTGAGTTCTTTGTATACCTTGGATATTAGGCCTCTATATGATGTGGAGTTGGTAAAGATCTTTTCCTATTCTGTTGGCTAAAATTTTGTTTTCTTGACAATGTCCTTAGCCTTACAGAAACTTTGCAATCTCATTAAGTCCCATTTGTTAATCTTTGACCTTAGAGCTTGAGCCATTGCTGTTTTGTTCAGAAAATTTTCTCCTGTGCCTATGTGTTCTAAGGTTTTCCCTAATTTGTCATCTAATAGTTTCAGTGTATCTGGTTTAATGTGGAGATCTTTGATCCACTTACACTTGAGCTTTGTACAAGGAGATAAGAAAGGGTCTATTTTCATTCTTTTGCATGCTGAGTGCCAGTTGGACCAGCACCATTTGTTGAATAGGCTGTCCTTTTTCCATTGAATGTTTACGGCTCCTTTGTCAAAAATCAGGTGACCATATATCAGTATATGAAGTTTTCAGCACAATTGCCTCTGTTGATTGTGAAGGGTATCTTTTCCCTAATTTCTTTCTCCACATGTTTGTCCTTTGAATATAGGAAGGCTACTGATTTTTTGAGTTAATTTTGTATCCAGCATCTTTGCTGAATTGTTTATCAGCTGTAGGAGTTCTCTGGTGGAATTTTTGGGGTCACTCAAGTACACTATCCTGTCATCGGCAAAGAGTGATGTTTTTACTTCTTCCTTTCCGATTTGTATCCCCTTGATCTCCTTTTGCTGTCTAATTTCTCCAGCCAGGACTTCCAGTACTATGTTGAATAGGTAGGGGGAGATTGGGCAACCTTGTCTAGTCCCTGATTTTAGTGGGATTGCTTCAAGTTTCCCACCGTTAAGTTTGATGGTGGCTGTTGGTTTGCTGTATATTGCTTTTATTATCTTTAGGTATGGGCCTTGGATCCCTGTTCTTTCCAGGACTTTTAACATGAAGAGGTGTTGAATTTTGTCAAATGCTTTCTCAGCATCTAGTGAGATGACCATGTGATTTTGTTCTTTGAGTTTGTTTATATGGTGAGAAGTTAGTTTTTCATTTTCCTGGTGTATGTGGTCTTTATGTTGGTTTTGTTGTTGTTGTTGTTGTTGTTGTTGTTGTTGTTGTCATTTTTTAAAACATTTATTCATGTATGTGAGGACACTGTCTCTGTCTTCAGACACACCAGAAGAAGGCATCATATCTCATTACAGATGGTTGTGAGTCACCATATGGTTGCTGGGAATTGAACTCAAGACTTCTGGAAGAGCAGTCAGTGCTCTTAACTGCTGAGCCATCACTCCGGCCTTTTGTTGTTATAGAAGAAGTATATTAGATTAATTTAATATTCTTGTATCTTTTGAGGCTTGTTTTGTGTCTGATTATATGGCCAATCTTTGGAGAAGTTACCATAGGTACTGAGAAGAACATATATTTCTTTGTTTTAGGGTAAAGTATTCTGTAATAGCTTTTAAATCCATTTGATCAATAACTTCTGTTAATTTCATTGTGTCTCTTTATTTTCTGTTTCCATAATCTGTCTGTAGGTGAGAGTGGGAGGTTGTAGTCTCCCACTATTATTGTGTGAGGTTCAATCTGTGCTTTGAGCTTTAGTAACATTTCTTTTAGAAATGTGTGTGCACTTGCATTTGGAGCATAGAAGTTCAGAATTGAGAGTTTATCTTGGTGAATTTTTCTTTTTTTTTGGTGAGTCTGTAGTGTCCTTTCCCATCTTTTTTGATAACTTTTAGTTGTAAGTCCATTTAATTGGATATTATAATGGCTACTTAACCTTGTTTCTTGTGACTATTTGCTTGAAATTTTTCCAGCCTTTTATTTTGAAGTACTGTCTGTCATTGTCAGTTAGGTTTATTTCCTGTATGCAGCAAAATGCTGGACGATATATATATATATCTTCCTGTATATATCTTCATGTATATACATCTTCCTATATATATCTTCTTGTATATATCTTCCTTGTACATATTTTCCTTGTGTTTCAGTTTTCCTTCGATTATCCTATGTAAGGCTGGATTAGTAGAAAAATATTGTTTAAATTTGCTTTTGTCATGTACTATCTTGGTTTCTCACTATATGATAATTGAGAGTTTTTCTGGGTATAGTAGCAAAGACTGACATTATTCTCCTCTTATGGTCTGTACAACACCTGCCCAAGATCTTCTGCCTTATAAAATATTTGTGTGATTCTTATACTTCTGCCTTTTATGTTATTTGACCTTTATCCTTTACTGCTTTTAATATTCTTTCTATGTTTTGTGCCATTGGTATTCTAATTATTATGCGACAATAGGAATTTTTTTTCTGGTCTGATCTGTTTGCTGTTCTGTAGGCTTATTATATGTTTGTGGGCATCTCTTTCTTTGGTTAAGAAATTTTTCTTTGTAATATAGTTGAAGATGTGTACTGGCACATTGAGTTGGGAATCTCCTCTCTCTTCTATACCCATTAATCATTGGTCTTTTTACTGTGCCCTGAATTTCTTGAATGTTTTGAATTAGGAGCTTTTGCTTTCTACATTTGACTGTTGTGTCAGTGTCTTCTACATTATCTTCTATGCCTGAGAATCTCTCTTATATTCTGTTGGTGGGACTTGAATATGTGATTCCTGCTCTTTTTCTTTGGTTTTTCATCTCCTGAGTTGTCCCCCTTTGTGTTGTCTTTAATGTTTCAATTTCCATTTTTAGATCATTGACAGCTTTGCTCAATTCCTTCACGTGTTTGATTGTGTTTTTCTGTATTTCTTAAATAGATTCATGTATTTCCTCTTTAATGACTTTTTAACCTGTGTTCTCCTGTATTTCTTTAAGGAAGTCATTTATGTCCTTAAATTCATGTATAATATTAGTGAGATGGGATTTTAGACCTGAATCTTGCTTTCAGGTGTGTTGGAATATTCAGAGCTTGCTCTGAATGGTGAGAGAACTGGGTTCTAATGTTGACAAGTAGCACTGGTTTCTGTTGCTTATGTTATTGTGCTTGACTCTCCCAATCTGGTTATCTCTGGTGTTATCTCTCTGTGCTGTCTCTGATTGGAACCTGTTCCTCCTGTGAACCGGAGAGCCTATGAGCCTGTGAGCCTTTGAGCCTGTGATTCTGGACGTATCAGAGCTCCTGGGGCTGTGAATCTGCCTCTGGGTGTGGGTGGAGATTGGCTTCCTGGATCAGGTGCAAACTACTGTAATGTGTGTTTCTGGCTAGGTTGTGGTTCCTGCATCCCCAGAGTCTAGGGAATCTCAGTTAGGCCAGGTATTTCCACAGGTGTTGGGGCCTCACCTGAGATCCTGGGAGTGTCAGAATTTCTGAGGGTCAAGCTGTTTCTGGGTGAGGGTGGGTTGAGGGCAGGGGGCCTAGAGTATTGGCTTTGTTTCTGGGCTGAGGTGCAAACTAGGAGGCATAACACTACTTTTCTATGCTATATCACAAGTTATCACAAACAAACTGGACTAAACAATATTCATGTAGTATCTCATGAATTCTGGCAGTCAGGAATTCAGTCTTAATTAGTGGGATTGTTACTGTTGATGTTTGTGGTATAAAAAACCCTGTAAGGAAAATAATCCTTTTTAAAGACATGAAATGTTTTTAGTATGTAAATGTCCTGCAGTGGATACAATAGGGGCCATTTTAAAGTTCATCTGCCACCATTTATATAAAGACAAAAGGCTTTTAGAATATAGTATGGAAAATGCTTAATGGGTCACTTTTAAGGCCGCATGCACATTACTGGGTGGTTTGAGACTTTGAAAAATAAGAACTATTAGCTGCGATTTTAAAAACATGTATAAATGCTAGTCATGTTTGTGCCATATATAGGAAATCTGACTGGATGAAAAACATCCTATAGGCACAATAAGCAAATGTTCAAACCATGTTTCATTTTGTTTGTATTGTGTGAGCTATTGGTACCTAGGCAAGAGAAAAATCTCCATCAGGAGCCCAGTATGACACTCAATAATTTTACATACCTTATTAAATATTTAAAGAGAAAACTATTTTGAAATTATGTCCCTTGCTCTTAAAGGAAAGTGTTTCCAATGCATATTAAAGAAAAAATAGTGTGTTCCCATCATTACTTCAAAGGGAAATTCACTACAATCTTGGTATATTCTTAGTCATAAATGATTCCCAGCTCAAATCTGAATACTTTTGTCAGTCTCTGAAGTAATTAGTTTTTGAAAAGAAAAGCCCTATGGGTGGTAAAGCACCAGCTGTTGAAAACTTACTACTACATGCCAAAAGAGCAGCCAATTGCCCAAATAAAATAGGAATTGAGACAAGGTGGAATTGTTTATTTTGATTTGCTCTCTCAACCTGGAATATGGCCAGTTAGCTTTTTAAAATGTGTTTGAAAAACAATAAACTATTATTGACTGTAAGAAAATACTCTCTTTTTGCTTACTGAATCTCATGGTTCCTCACAAATTGAATAACTATTTACAGCAATTATTATCCAATAGGAAGCCTATACTTCACAAGTTTACAGAATAATATTGAAGTGTTACTTAATCCTGCCATTTCAAGATTCCCTTTCACAATATTCTTTTACCCCTAAAAATTATCCAGGCCTTCACATCTCTCTCAAGATATCATGATAGTTTTAAGAGCCAACCAAGTTATACATAATGCATTTTATGTTCCCAAATTAACAAAGTGACTTTAGATCTGTGAAGGGTGTTAAAAATTATATAAGCTATGCAAGTATTTTTATTTGTTCAACCATTCCTAGTTTCCCTTGTGGCTTAAAATTTTTAGAGAACTTTCTATCCCCAAACAGACACAGCATGTCATATATGAGAAAGGAGTATTTTTAAAACATGTCCATTTTCCCTGAGTACCCTCATAATCAGCTTTTATTTTATTTTTCAGAGTACCAAACCAGAAGCTGTGTAGATAGATCTCTTTTGCTTAGTTCTAATTATCATTCACTGAGTTCAGGTCATGGTGACATGGAAATTTGAGTACAAGCAGTTGATTTAAGAGAGAATCTCAGAAAACACCAGTAAAGAAGAGAGATAGGTAAAATAGCAGCCAATTTAGGTTTGTTGTCAGTGAGTGGGTGTCTACCACGGGCTTTTATTAAATTGTGCCGTGAGAAGAGTGTTAGACTCACCTGTGGGTGAGATGAGCCGACTGCTAACTGAAAATGGGAAAATTATTACTCAGGTGTGCAAGAAAAACCTATTATGTCAAGATGGAAGTATAAATATGCTGGTCTTTGTTAGATCACATACTATTCTTTCTTTTTAAAAATCTTTTTATTAGATGTTTTATGTATTTGCATTTCAAATGTTATCCCTTTCCCCCATCTCCCCTCCTCCCTTCCCTCCATCTGCTTCCACGAAGATGCTCCCTTTCCCAATTACTCATTCCTGCCTCATCACCCTGGCATTCCCCTACACTAGGGAAGGGAGCCTTCACAAGACCAAAGGATTGTCCTGTGCAGCCACCAAACCCTTTCACTATTGCTGATGCCAAGAATTGCTTGCTGACAGGAGCCTGATATAGATGTCTCCTGAGGGGCCTTGCCAGAGCCTTACTAATACAGATGAGGATGCTTGCAGCTAAGCATCAGACAGGGACCCCAATGCAGGAGTTATAGAAAGAACTAAAGGAGCTGAAGGGGTTTGCAACCCCATAGGAAGAACAACATTATCAATCAACCAGAATCCCAGAGCTCCCAGGTACTAAAACACCAACAAATGAGTACACATGGTGGGACCCATGGCTCCAGTTGCATATGTAGCAGAGGATGGCATTGTATGGCATCCATAAGAGGATAAGCTCTTGGTCTTGTGAAGTATTGTTTCCCCGGTGTGGGGAAATACTAGGGTAATGAGGTGGGAGTTGGTAGGTGGGAGTGGGAGCATCTTTGTGGAACCAGGGGGAGGAGAGAGGGGAATGGGAGAAGGGGGAAAGGGGACAACATTTGAAATGGAAATACATAAAATATCCAATAAAGAAAGAAAAGTCAGCTCATAAGTAGATGAGCTATAAATTTTAAAATGCAAAATAAAATTATAATGTGTCATTTTTACCCATAAACCCTGCAAAATTCTATTATATTTTGATCGTATTCTTTCTCCTACCCCAGCTCCTTTTCTACCTCCTTACCCTCAAAATTTTATGTTCTCACTATCTCTCTGAAGACAAAAAAAATTGTGCTGTACTTTCTGGAAGTGCATATATAATAATTATCCATGTTTAATCCACCTGGAAGTTAAGAAATTGTGATGTTACCCTTCAAATTACTTCTATAATTGTACAGGGGCTGGCACACAAGGGAGCATTAACTTCTGAATATTTCTTTCATGTCAATGCAAAGGACAAGGAAAAGTCTACAAGCAGATTTACAAGTGCCTACAAAATGAAGCAGATGGCACACAGTGCTCCAATAAGCAAAAGGAATGCACACAGGACCACCAACATATTTTCAACAATGGCCAAAGGAAAAAAAATATATAATTTCTGATATCATAATTATCACTATCTCATTGTTACCTTAAAAATGTATTGCAGTCAATAAAATTTCAGTTCTTTGGGGTTTACTGAAGTCATTTCTTTTGCACAAAAAAATATTACAGCAGAGTAAAATAGCCCTAATTTAAAGTGAACAGAGTCAAATTTTGGCTCAGACTTTGTAGCCTTATCTACAATAATTTATAGCTCTGAACCTCAGTTTCTAGCTATGGCTCTTGTGCTAATAATACTGCATGCATACATATAAAGCATATCACACATACACACACATAATATATATATATATATATATATATATATATATATATATATATATATATATATATATATATATTATACCATTTGTGTTCCTTCACAAGTATTAGTTCACAAATATTTCATGGCAGTTGAGGACATGAGAACAATTGTTATTGTTCACATTTTATATAAATAAACATGAGCTAACAGATGATTAAACAACTTGAAAGAGTTTCCACAGGTAGTCTGAAAATGAACTCAGGTTCCAAAATGTGGAACTTTAATCTTTTTAACCCAATTGTCACTTAAATGTGGATAGTATTCCATAATGTCTCTCTGGTAAAAAGCCTTTTTTCTATAATAACACTCTTGGGCAATGGTAAAATCTTTATGAGCTCCAACATAGTGGATTTCTTTCACTATGGTGGGCACATATTTTCCAAGGGAATTGATTATAGGACTCCATCCTCTCCCTGTTTCATCTGCCTTTGAGGTAGTAATATAAGAAGTATAGTAAACCAAATGCCTTGACCATTATGCTACACTTACCTGAGGCTCAAAGCAATCAGACCACAGATGTTGAACTGGAACCTCTAGAAGCATGAACCTAGGTATCCTTATTATGGACCTAGGTATCATATTATAGTAAGGCAAAGTAGACCCATATAAACAGTAATCTCTAGATCCCCTTTATTATTAATGATTAGCAATCTCTGACTCCTGATAATAAGTGCTATATCTTTTCAATATGTTTTCAAATATTTTACAAGCCATAGAAGCTTTAGATCATAAAAAGTCTATTTTCTACTAGCTGTTTTATTAGAGTACATACCTTCCAAATTAAACTATATTTGGTCAAGATGCCATTATGAGTATCAGGAGAGAATTTTCTATTAAAGGGTGGAATATATCAGCTTAAGGTAATCATTAGAGGCCAGTTTTCACTTCTGAAATATGATCTAAATATAACTCAAATTATCACATTCTGATGCTTAAACGTTTCTTTGAAAATCATATTATTATGATGGAATTTATTTAATTCATCTATTAAACATACTAATTTCCTGTTACATGTAATTTGTTGTGCTAGGGAAGAAGACCTAAGGCTCTGCCCTTTAGGATGCTTAAAATATAGTAAGTGGGAGATCCAATGATATGAGAAAGTGAATGTACACAAAGATGTATACAAAGGTAGTCTCTAAATGAAACGCCACTATGAAAATTGGCCAGCCTAATACTTTCTAATAGTTTTGACTACTAATCTATAATACTTTTGTTTACTTGTTCACTTATAAAATAGTTAGTGTTTGCTTATTATGTGTCAAGATTTTCCTGTGAAGAAATAAATAACTTGCAACAAGTAAGGCAAACCTATATTGTGAGATTGTGTCTTCATGTGACTGTTTTCCAGTGTGTTTACAGATGCATTAACATCTATTACTGGGACAGGTCTCTTTAATCCTCTTCCAGGAGCCAATTCTGGCCCCTTATATGCATTCTGATTTTTCTCTACTCAAGGTCTTACCAATGTCAAGGAGGATTTTATTTGGGTGCTTTATATTATTTTAACTTTAACACAACAAAAGAGGAGCAGAAAAGGGGGAGAAAGGGATTAGAGCCAGGCAGAGTAGAATGAGTATGGAATTTTCCATGCATAAAAGGGGCTAAAGGAAATTTGATGAGCAATCTGGAATAACATCAGAAAAAAAAAAATGAATCCACCTTACCCGGTTTCTCTAAGGTCACATCCTCTTTTGAACCTTTGAAGGTAAATTTGTCAATACAAGTGTTTCTTTCTCCCCATTTCTCTTATGTAAGAAAGAAAGGAGGGAAAGTTGTAGGAAAAAATTGAGGAAAAACAAAGACAACAGTGCTATAAAAATGCAAACAGAACCTTTCTAAATAGTTAACAATAATATGAAATAGAATGTCACTTTGGAATTCTCCAAAGCTTCTAGACATTCCCCTGACCCTTTGAAGCAAGAATCCAGTTGTTTCTTCAGTAACTTAACACTTAGATTTCTCACCATGTACACAGTGGAGAAGATGACTCTGGCTGTGATAGTGCATATCAAAGGCATTCCCTTTGGTACATCTTTGGACTTGTATTGGAAGGACTATCTGACTTTGACAGCCTTGCTGGCTTCAAAACAATTCACAAGAAAAAGTTTAATTGTAGTAGATCCTAATTCCTTTTATCACCAACAGCTTTGAATGCAACTATCTTAGAGTGATCCAGACCTGACAGTCTTTACATTTCTCTCACCTCTAGGACCACTTCTCTTGTTTTCTTTGATGTTATTTAAGATATGTTCACCTTAGACCCTCAATAGAAATGGCATGTGCTATATGCATATGGGTAGCACTGATTCAGTAAGACAAATTAAAAAAAACTCCTCATGTACATTTGACCTGTTCTTATGTCAACTCTTCCAATATACCTCTCTCCTAAATTCCTATTGGACATCAGAATTCTGTTTACCATAATCATATAAAGTTCCATTCATCTTGACTATGGTTTTCTTAGTCATTTTGCTTTTTGAAGTTTATTTTATTATTTTGTTTATACAAGTATTTTTGTCTGCATGTATGTTAATTCATAACATGTACTGCCTTCAGGGGCCCAGTAAGGGTGTAGGACTCATTGTAACTGGAGTTACAGACAATCTGGTCATGTGCTGTCATGGGATTTTCCAGCTGGACTGTGGGTCTTCTGGTGGAAGATCTCATTATCTTAACCACTGACTCATCATTCTATAACAATTATTACTATTTCTTTAGAATTCCAGATATTTCTTTAAATTTAACATGTATTGATTTTCATAGTTCAAAATCAAATACAGCTTGAGAAGAACTAAGCTTTGCCTGCATTCTTTCCCATACCTTTGGAGTAAACATTGTTTTACACTGTATTTCTACTGGAAAGATGCCTTTAAAAGTCTTTGTCTCTCAGAAATAATATGAACATGGACATCCAATGAACTTGAATGATCTACTTACTTGCTATTACAACTGAAGAAGTATTCATTTTTCCTGAAATTTCATCTTCATGTACAGAACAAAGACAGTGCTTTTTAATAAGACTGTTGTAAAAATTAAGTGAGCAAGGTTATAGAAAGTATATATCAATACTTAATGGATGGTAGTTGGCTTCAGCTGCAATTACCAAATGATTCAAATAAATCTTTAAAACCAATGTAATTGGGTCAACATTCAACTGAAATCCTGACTCATAAAACTGACCACTCCGTGGTAAAAACTTTTAAGAAATGCACAATGTCTCCATTTTTTCTAGAATTTCTCTCCTCCACTGACAAAGGCAAGTACAGATATCTACTTAAGACTGTAGTTATCAACAATAATTTACTAACGGTGTTTTATATACTCAGCATTATAACTGTAGGAGAAACAAAACAAACACAGGAATATTTTTTACTTGTCTTATGAGGAGTTTATAATTTAGACAGATTAAAACTGGATTTAGGAATTTAAGCAGTTTTGTGACTTTTAGACTGAAATTCTTAAATCTAAAAGGTCTTCAGTGTGAACCAGATTACATGTTAAACACATACTTCAAAAAAATGGATCCTACAATTTTCTGTTTGTGACATAGTGCAAACATACTTTTGACATTTAACCAGATTTTGAGAACTGTATTTATTTATTAGTTTTGTTTAAATATTTTATATGCTATAGTTTAATAATATTCTTTCCTCTCTTCTAGCACCTCTTAGTTCTCTCCTACATCCCTTCCTATTCAACTTCATCTTTTACTTCTCTTTGAAAAACAGAAATTGGGAAAACAAAAATAAAACAAGAAAAAAAACAAAATAGACCAAATAAATAAAAAGAAATCCAATTAAATATACAAGCAAAACAAAACAAAAAAATGAAAAACAAAACAAAACATGGAGTTTGCTTTGTCCTGGACAACTATTCCTAGGATGTGGCCTGCCCTGAATATGGTTGATACATATATATATCCAGTTACATCCCACTGAGAAAAATGATTCTTCCCTTTTCCAAAATGTATCTATTTCAAATAGCTTTTTAGTTAGCGGTGGGATCTATATTCTTTCTCAGTGCTGAGATTTTTTTCCTGGCTTGAACCTATGCAGATTGTGTGTATGACATATCTATAGAGCAGAACATTTCTTAACCATATTCGAAGAAGCTATTTCTTATTTCTTTTAGTAGATGGGAACTAACAGGAAGACTCACAATGGGCCGAGAATGGGAGACTTTGGAACGCTCGGCCTTAAATGGTTCAGGGAAGAGGAGAAAGATTGTAAGAGCCAGAGGTCATATATAACTCCATGAAAATAATGCCTTTCAGACACAACAGTAATGACGCACACATGAACTCACAGAAATCTGTACTTTTAAAAAAGATTACTCATTGCTGAACAGATGATTTTATAAATCAAATTACATCATAACTAAATTTAAAATTCTAGGGAAATGTGCTTGTCTAATGATTAAAACTATATGAATTTTCAATGTTGTTCTTTTCTAAGATTCTACTTTATATGAATTTAGTACATGAATTTTTGTTCTCTTAAATTGACTTTTTGTCATGTAGCCCTGGCTGGCATGGAACTCACTGTGTAGACCAGGCTATCCTGGAACTCACAGAGAAGGAGTGCTGCAATTAAAGGCATGTGCCACCAAGCAACTTCAAAGTTCCTTTAGACAAGTGACATGAGGCAACTTATTGTGAAGTAAAATAAATACATGAAACTACAGGGAACAATTTGAATATGTTTCTTAGTGGCACAACTAAATTCAGTGTGTTAGAGTTTTATTGCTATGAACAGACACCATGACCAAGGCAAATCTTATAAATTACAACATTTAATTGGGACTGGCTTATAGATTCAGTGGTTCAGTCCATTACCATCAAGGCAAGAGCATGGCAGAATTCAGGCAGGCATGGTGCAGGAGGAGCTGAGAGTTTACACCTTCATCCAAAGGAAGCTGGTCTAGGAGGAAGGTCTAAAAGCCTACCGCCCAGAATGACACATTTCTAATAGTGCCACTCCCTGGGCCAAGCATTTGCAAACAACCACATTCCACTCCCTGGCCCCCATAGCTTGTTCAAACACATAAGTCTATGGGGGCCATACCTAAACAAAGCGTAATAAAAAGTACATTTAGTCCAACATCCAAAGTCCCCATAGTCTGTAGCAATATCAACAATGTTAAAAGTCCAAAGTTCAAAGTCTCTTCTGAGATCCATCCAATCACTTAACTCTAATCTCTGAATTAAGTCAGACAACCAGCTAGGCAAACTCCAAATTCTGCCATCTCCATGCCTGATGTTAAAACAGTCTTTAGAACTTAAACTCCTTTTTCATCTTTGTTGACTGCAACAAACTTCTTCCTCCTGGGCTGGTTCCACTCCTTGTTAGCAGCTTTCCTAAACAGGTAGCCTATGGCTCTGGAATCTCAAACATCTTGGGGTCTCTAAGGCAGCTACAATGTTACAGCTTCTCATTTCAATGTCTAGGATCGATACATGACCTTCTGGGCTCCTCCAAGGGCTGGCTCCACTTCTCCAGTTCTGCCCTCTGTACCATTTCAAGCTCAGGTTGATCCACTACACCTTTGATGCTGGTCTTGGTGACAGAGGTTCTAAACCTTCATCAAAAGGAAGTTAGGAACAGACTAAGCATCTTCAGGCAGCTAGGAGGAAAGTCTCCAATCCCACCCCCAGATTGACACACTTCCTCCAATGAGGCCACACCTTCTAATTGTGCCACTCCCTGGACCAAGCATATGCAAACCATCACATTCATGGGTGAGAAAATAATTTATAAGTAACACAAATGATAAGTAAATAAATGTATTAATAATCCTTGTGTTAAAACCTTCCATTTCTCTAATAAAATTTTTTCAAATACTCCAAACAAAGTTTTGTAGAATGGATGGATCCTATTTAGTGTATAATATGCTGAAAAGCAAAGCACAGCCATCAGACTCTACACTGTCTTCTGGTGAAGGTGTATGAAATACCTTAACCATTAAAGCTGTTATATTTTGAACACTAAAGAAACTCACTATCTAGTGTTTCACAAATTCTGCTTTAAACAGGACATGAGTTCTAACACAAAGAGCTATGAACAAGATCCTTCCAGAAAGTTTCTTTACCCCACACATCCTTCTCTGGGGTACTAGAGTTTGGGGTTATCTCCTAATTTGGTTCCTAAAAGGCAAAACATCAAGAAAGCTGTTATGGTAATGCTGGTAATGTTATGCTAATCTGACACAAATTAGGGTCATCTTAAAGGATAGAACTTCAATTGAGAAAATTCCTCTATAAGATCCAGCTATAGGCAAGCCTGTAGTACATTTTCTTAATTATCAACGAGGGTGAGACCAACTAATGGTGAGTGGTGCCAGCCATGGCCTGCTCATCCTAGGTTCTATAGAATAGCAGGCTCAGCTAAGTTATGGGAACAAGCCAGTATCAGCATTCCATCATGCCTTATACATCAGCTCTTGTCTCCAAGTTCCTGCCCTGTTTGAGTTCCTGTCCTGACTTTGTTCAATGATTAACAGTGCTGTGAAAATGTAAGCCAAATAAGCCCTAGCCTCCCAAAGCTTCTTTGGTCATCATGCTTTATCCCAAAAGTAATCCTAACTAAGACAAGGCTACTAATTCTGCATAGAAGGTATTAAGATTATTATTATGATATTATTCAGTTGGTTTTGCATTTAATAGTATCCTACAGAACTGATGATAATAAAGAAGATACAGAAAAATAAATTCTAAAGCATAACAGAAGAAATTAGAACAATTTTAATTCACATTCAAGGTATCCTTTTTTAAAAAGCCCTAGGACTTCTTAAATTCTTCTTGAGGAGAACCTACCTCAAGAATCACTGAAAGAAAATATTGTCTTCTTCATTATTCAAAGAGCATCTTTTTGAGTCTATGAAAAAAAGTAAGGAGTTCAAAAAATATCTTTAAGAAATGTGAAAACACCACATTATACCAAAATAGTAGATTAATACAATTTGTCAAGAATTTAAATGTAAAAAGGTACAAAACTCAATAGATTTACAAGAAAAATATTAACAATGTCCACATACTCATTCATTATGAAATATCACAGAAAATCCCGGTGAGGACTGTGGATACTCAGAGCAGACAGATCAATCAAAGCTTCCCCCCAAATTAGTAACCCAACTTTTAGTGTGTGTGTGTGTGTGTGTGTGTGTGTGTGTGTGTGTGTGTGTAAGAGAGATAGAGGGGGGAAGGGAGAGGGAGATGGAGAGAGAGAGAGAGAGAGAGAGAGAGAGAGAGAGAGAGAGAGAGAGAGAGAGAGAGAAAGAGAGAGAGAGAGAGAGAGAGAGAGAGAGAGAGAGAGAGAAAGAAAGAGAATAAAATGCTTTAAAATTAACAAAAGGAATACACACACAAACATACCTTTCATTATATAAAGTTTATAATGAAATCACATATATCTTTAACATAAAAGCAATTACTAAACAAGAATAATATATAAGACAACTTTTAAGTAAGAGCCAATAATGGGCAGGAAGCAAAAATGTATAAATAAAAGATTAGAGAAATGAACAGACAAGACTTAAAAATAAAATACAATCAGAAATAGACATATAAAAAGTGACTACTGGAGCTGGAGAAATAGTTAAGTATTTAGGAATGCTTCTTATACTGCAGAGAACTCAGATTTGTTCCCAGAAACTACATGGAATCTCATCTCTACATACAGTTTCAGGAGATTTGGCACCCACCATAGGCATCAGGTATGTATGCACTGCACATTCATACATGTAGAAAAATCATACATGTAAAATAAATAAATCTAAAAACAGGTTTTGAGTGGTCATTACATGTATACAACAAATCACGACAAGACATGACTTAAAGCACCAATGACTACTTTGCCCTTGAGTCTCTAAATTAGGAAGGGTTCAGCAAGGAGAGCCCTTTTTCTCTTCCATTCACTATCACGTCCCAGAGAAACTCAGTGTTTGATGACTCAGTACATAGAAGCTGAAACTATTAAAGTTTTGTGTGCTCACATGCCTGGTGCTTGGGGCTACAGGCTCGAACATTTTCACAGGGCATCACCATGTGACTTATGATTCCTTACACACATTGAGCATAGTTTTGAAAAGAAAGTCACCTAAAGTCAACTAGGCTTATCACCTTTAATAACCTAGTTCATTATCAGTCTAAGAAAGGAATCATACACCTCAGCTTCCCATGGAGAAAAAAAATCTGATATTCTTTAGAGGCATACATATTGGGAAATATTTTTGTTCATCTTAGAAAAATCAATCTGTTAGGGGGAATGAGAACACCTTCACAAAATTATTCATGGAACTAAATGAAAACCTATGCGGTGATTAAGAAATATAACCATTTACATAAAATTGACATAAAGAATATTTGAAGAATATTGAAGAAATGAGAAAAATCAAAACCACAAAGGAATACAAATAACTGGAGTCCAGCTTCAAGATTTCATACCCTCAAATCTTTTATTCTATGGTTATCAAATATTTTCAAAATGTTGCTACTTTTTATACAGGCACAAATATTATAGGCAGGTTTTATTTATTTATACGTGATTATAATTTAATTAAAATTTCCCTTTCCTTTCTTTATTCCAAACTATCCCATTAATCCCATCCCACTCACCTTGAAAATATAGTTGTCATTCCTAAGTAATTTAGCTAATAGACTAATAGGCTTCAGGCAAGACAAGTACTGGATGCAATATATAAACCAGCTCACCCTTCTGCATAAATGTATGATAAAAACAATATTTGAAGGTACAAAACTGTCCATATCTGTGCAAAACATATCTGTATATCTAATCTATACAGAAAATATAGGAAGTAAGTCTAGACCTTGCAATCTCCAAGCAAATATGCTTTCCAATATATCAGGCTGCCTATCATACAATCAAAATAATAACCTTCCCAGTGTGCCTTGACATGAATATCACCATCCTAAAGCTGAACTGCTTTGGTGATCTACAAAACCTTTAGTTACAGCAATAAAATAATGATAACATTTCAGCTAATAGGTAAATTTAGGATAACAATAATGAGTTATGAGACTGCTAGCATTTGTTAGTGAAAGCAATATGAACCCTTAGAAGACTTTCGCCAACAATGCCAGTTCCCATTCTCTCTTGGCTCAAATGCATGTGGTCTTGAAGTATATGGTGGACATAAGGTCGACTAATGGTTGCCCTTCTGTGGTATAGCTAACCATGACCTGGACATGCTGTGGATATGAATTTCAATAATACAGCTTTCTTAGAGTTGCCCTTGCCCCTGTAAATAACCACAATAAACTAATTCACAAACATGACTTTAACTTTTCTGTGGTTTGTGACTATCCTCTATTTGGGGTAGATAGACTCTTCTTTATTTCTCCATGGAGAAAATTACAAAATTCCTAGACTATAACCCTTAGGGGAAAAAAGTAAAAAGGAATTTCCTAGGGTAATACCATGCTTAAGTCAGAGTGAACTTTCTGCTCTCCCAAGCACTAACAGATATTGTTAGCATAGTGTTATGAACTGAACTTTCCAAAAATATCTTCAATGGTATGTCCCATCTAAAACAATTTTGTAATAAATAAATGAATGGATAAATAAATAAATAAATAAATAAATAAATAAAAACCTTGACATTTACTCATTGAGAGGCAAAATGAAATTCTCATCTCTTCAGTTTGAATTCAGACTGATGACTTGCCGGTAACAACAGAATATAGATAGAGTAATGCTGTCTAACTTGTAAAGGTAGATCCTTTTCTAAATTTATTTTATTTTTAGCACCTTTTTAAAATTTATTTTTATTTGTAATTAATTATTTTATTTATTTTTGTTCCAGCCATTGCCCCCTCCCTGCTATCCCCACATTTCCTCACCCCCTCCCTCTTGCCTTTGAGAGGGTGCTCCCCTTCTCCCCCATCTTAGGTATTCCTCTTCCCTGGAGCCTCAAGTCTCTCAAGAATTAGGCACATATAAAGATATATCTTTAAAATGGCTCACTATTTCTTGATTTCTATCTCGGAATATTCTAAGCTAATATCAAATTCCCATTCTCATAGATAGAATTCCAAGTGCAGAATTTCTGATCAATAGTCTTACCTAGCCCCACAGTTAACTTCTACCAGAAATATGTGAGCAAAAACATGTCCCAGTTATTCTAGACCCTAGCTCTCATTCAATTAAAGACAGTTGAATCTTTTGATAAGACCCAGTAGTTATAGAACAAAAATAATTTTAATTCCATTTAACTATATCTCATCACAAGTTTTACTCACCAAATCCATTACTGACAAAATAAAGTGATTTACACTACTATATATCAGAGAGATGTGTGTTGCATAGCATATGGCCAATGCATAGACAACTGACAGGTACCTTCTCCTCTTCCCAATCTGCCTCCCACCCATACTTTTATGTCTTCTTTTACTTTCTCTAGCAAGTAATAAGCTTGTGATGACAGCCTAATTTTAAAATAAGGTTCTACCCACTCCTTACCTAATTCAATTATCCAATACAGAGAAACTGCACACACACACACACACACACACACACACACACACACACACACACACAAACACACATACTCCCCACTGCATTCCCATTTGAGCCCATAGAGAAAACCAGGAATTTCAAATAACTGTGGGATACAAGCAAAGGAATATAAGCCCTGAGAAAAGATTGAAGAAAATACTAGAAATCAAAACCACTACAATAGAAAGGAAGCAACAAAGAAAGCAAAAAGGAAAGAAAAAATGAAACAAGGAAACAAAGAAAGGCAGACACTACGATTGAAAGAAAAATGCCTTTAGTGGGTTCATTGATAGATATAATACAGCCAACACAGATAAAGAAAATAAAATCATCAAACTTAAACATATGACTAAAGAAACTTCCAAGGACATGAAGTATTTGTGCTGAATATAAAGCATAAATGTTTTTAAAAACAATAGAGTTTGGAAAATGGAACATGATAGCCAAGAACTCTTAACTATATTATACTTTGGATATACTTATTATTCTAATCTGTCATCTATGATTTTCAAAAAAGCTAATTATAGATGATTAATGCATTACACACATATTTACTCATGTAGGAGGGAGCCTACATTATGTATCACACAGAAAAGCCTGAAGTGTTGACAAAAACATCAAAGTCTGAGTAATAGAAATATGCTAATAAAATAGGCTTATAGTGTGTATACTTCCATAAGGGAGAAAATCTCACTGAGAATGTTTCTGTAATTTATAAGTAAAAATTTTCTTTTAGCTAATCTTATCATGATGGCATGTTAGCAGAATGAATTTTAGGTAGATTCTCAATATAAAGCATGAAACGAAATAAAGGAAGGAAGGAAGGAAAGAAGGAAGGAAGGAAGGAAGGAAGGAAGAAAGGAAGGAAGGAAGGAAGGAAGGAAGGAAGAAAGAAAGAAAGAAAGAAAGAAAGAAAGAAAGAAAACCGGAATAGGATTCTAGAGGATTATCCAGCTACCCAGGCCATACAAATGCTGCTGGTCTTTGAACTCAATTTATATTTTAAAAAGTCCTAAAATTTTATTTCAGAAGCACTCATTGGATATTTTTACATTTTCCAGTACTGGAGAAGATAAATTATCAACTAGCCTTAACTGAACAACCTATGTCCACTAGGAATCACAAGACCATTTCAGGTGAAAATATCAGAACACAACACAGTTGCTTGGTTGACTTTACAGAACATTATCTTATGTTAGCCCACCAAATGCATTTCTGTATCTGCTGTTATATTTGTGTCATAAATAGACTTTCTAGAGCCTCGTTTCCATGGCTATCATAAATATGCAATAATTGATCCTTGTATTCCTACCTTTATTCGCTTTTAGTGTATGGTTTAATAATGCTAGGCATGTGCTATTTTGTCATGTTTCAGACAAAGGGAGAATTCACATTGAGAGAGTATTTCCACTGTATTAAGATTCTTCATCTTTCATGATTTTCCTGGAAAATATTTCTGAGGAAACTCTCAGATGATGGATATATCATTTTCTATGACTGGTGACAATCTGACTTCATAAGTGGTCTTTCTGAGATGTTACTAAGACTTTACCAGATAACATTCTGTAAATCTCTCATGTTCCAAATCTAAAACTGCACATATCCTTCTACAAGCTAGGGCAGAAAGAAATGTTTCTGTCCCTCTGACAGGAAAACACCAAAGTATTCTTTCTCGGTGTCTCTGATGGTTTGTGCCCATACATACTACTGCCCATCCATTACAGTCTTAAAGAAAACACATATAAACTATAATAGTTCGGAAAAATCTTGTAAATTTCCCTCTGATATTTAATAATTCCATTATTCGGCTGGAGCGATGTGGCAGCCAGTGGAGACAGCTTATGGAACTCAGCTTATGGGTAAATGTTCAGTCTCCTGCTGTTTTAACAACATTGGCTCCATCATCAGTGCAAATAGAAACAGTGGAAAGAATGTGAGGAAGGAGATATTTATTTCGACTTTCAGCTGTGATAAAGGTTTCCCACTACATTGAAGGTGCACTTTCTGGGAGATGAGAAAACAGCCCAGTGCCTCAGTCTCCTGCAAGAGCTTACTCAATATTTGCTGGTAATGATTATGATGTAATTTCTTGAGGCAGCCATCAGTTAACAAACTGTGAATCTAAATCAGCCCTGATTTAACTTGCCCTTCAGGAAAGGTTAAAATATGGAGAAACTCAAAGAAAGCCTTTTTACAAATGTACTGCAGTTTTAAATGAATACAGAAGGTGCCCTTTTATATGGAATGCACCTCTTTAAAGATGCATCGATTTCTTCACTTTTTTGGTGTCTCCTCTTAGTCTAAGCACAATAACTGCTAGTATAATTATATACAAATATAATCATTTCTAGAACCTAATGCAGATCTCTTCACAATCTCAAAGCCAATGCTGTACAGAATACATGTTGAAGTTGAACCTACCAACTTGCAACATTTTCAGTAGGGCATGATGTTTCTACTACAAGTAACTTGGGCCTCCATTCTCTCTGCTGTGTTGACCATTTACTCACAAAGGAAGCTTTCACATCACAACTTTCAGGGTAGATTTGAAGATGTCTATAGTACTATATATAGCATCACAGCCCTGCTTTGAATGTTAGAATCAAATGGAGAGTGGTGCTGGAGAGATTAATCAGTGGTTAAAAGTTCACAGTGCCCTTCTAGAGGACCAGAATTGAAATCCCAGCAATGATAGTAGACAGCTCACAACTACCTGAGACCCCAACTCCAGGTGGATTGTATACTTGTGGCTTCCTCCACCACCACCTGTATGCACACACATATACCCATAAACAGATGCATAATTTCAAAATAATTTAAACATTTTTTGGAAAAAAAATCAAATAGGGAGAGTTCAAAAATCCCCAAGCAGCGTTCCTACACCACAGACAAATTAAATAACTTGGGTGCAGTGGGGTTCAGTGTCAGTACTCTAAGAGCACTAAGGAATTCTATGTACCTCAAGCAAAAAGCACTGGCCTACAGATACTTTGCAAAATTAGAGGCCTAAAGCCCTAATTTGTACCCAACATGGAAGCTCCCAAATATATAAATAACTATTACTAAACCTAAAAGGAAAATTTTACTCCAGTACAAAAATGAAATTCTACTTTCAGCAAAGAACAGTTTATCTAAATGAAAAATGGAGACAGGAAGTAGGAAAATTAAACTGTTTTTTTAGATCAAAATAAATGGACAGCTAAAAAACATTCTATGCAGTATCTGCAATGTATTCATTGTTTACTTGCACCTAGAATTCTCCAGTATACAGCATATGATTGGCCAAAAGTTCATCTCAACAAACTTTGTTTTTACAGCACTGGAGATTGAGCCAATAGTTTTTCAATTGCTAAGCAGTGCTCTACAACTGAGCTACATCCAATGCCCAATCTCAACCAACATTTTTAACTCAAATTATGTCAGGTAGTTTTTCTGAGTAAAAATAGAAAGCCAGAACAAAACAACAGCAGCAGCAACCAAGCTTTTTAAAGTATTAAAATAAATGGAATCAAAGCAGTTTAATTTCAACCACTAGTAGAACAAGAAAAATATCAAATACTTCTTTCTTTAAAGTTTCTTGAACCAAATTAAAACAGGTTAGGCATTGGGCTTGGGACATGTCTTAGTGGGTAATATATTTGCCTCATAAGCATCAGGACCTGAGTTCAGATCCTCAGTACTCACATAAATGCCAAGTGGGACAGAGTGTGTCTGTAACTCCGACACCAATGAGGAGAAGAAGAGGAGACAGGAAGATCCTAAGTGCTCATTGGCAAGCTAGTATAGACAAAACAGCAAACTGCATGTTAACTGAGAATGAGCATCTCAAAAATATTGTGGATAATGATGGTAGACACCCACTGCTGACCACTTATCTGCACATATGTATGCATAGATAAATATACTGTACACAAAAAGATGTACAGTTGTACATACAATAACAGGCATAAAATTTACAGAGACAAACTGTGGAGCAGAGACTGAAGGAAAGGCCATCCAGACACTTTCCCACCTGAGTAATCCATCCCAGACCCAGACACAAAACCCAGACATTATTATAGATGACAAGAAGTGCATGCTGACAGATGCCTGATATAGCTGTCTCCTGAGAGGCTCTGCCAGTGCCTGACAAATACAGATGCTCACAGCCAAACAGTGGACTAAACTTGGGATCCCCAATGGAGGAATTAGAGAAAGGGCTAAAGGGATTTGCAACCCATAGGACACAGGACAAATAACACTTTTACCCAATGAGAACCCAAAAGGTCCCAGGGACTAAACCACCAACCAAAGAGTACACATGGAGAGATCCATGGCTCCAGTGGTATATGTAGGAGAGGATGGCCTTATCTGTCATCAATGGAAGGGGAGCTCCTTGGTCTTGTGAAGGCTCAATGCCCCAGTGTATGGGAATGCCAGGGCAGTGAGGAGGGAGTGGGTGTGGGTGGGGGAGCACTCTCACAAAAGCAGGAGAAGGGAGGATGGGATGGGGGTTTCCAGAGGGAAAAACAGGAAAGGGGATAACATTTAAAATATAAATGAATAAAATATCTAATAAAAATTTTTATATGGAAAGAAAAAGGCAAATAGGTTAGAGGAAAGACCATGAGGTCTCAACCATACACAAAGAACTACAGGAAACTAAAAAATGCTGAGGCTGGGAGAAACAGTCTTATGCAGGCAATATCACACTAAAATGTTGTTCAATATCAAATGACCAGTTCTAAAAACTTACATTATACATACTGAGCATGATAGATATATAAAAATAGATATATGCACTTAACAAAAATTATGAAAAAAAACAGCTATACATTGGAAAGAGAGCAAGGAAGGCTAACTGGGAGGACTTAGATAAAATAGAAGAATGAGATGAAATAATTATATTGTGACCTTAAAAAATTGAAAAATCAAATGGATTCCTAATAAACCACAACCTAAAAAGCAGTACTGAGATGAAAATCTACGACCATCAAATCTTATATCAAAACAGTTGGAAAGGCTCAGAGTGAATCTGAAGAAACAAGAAAAGTGGTAACAAATGAAAACCAGAATCAGTCACAAGAAAAAAATAAATATCAGAGTTGAAAAGAAATAAAATAAAAATGATAAATTTGCAGTAATCACTAGAAAAACGGTTTACACCAGGAAGGCCCGTGCATGCAGACCAAACACTCAGGCCATTTGCCACAGGGAACAGTAGAGATACAGGGATGCAGGCCTGGTGAGACTGTGCTACAAGTAGCCAGGTCACAGAGAGGTCTGGGCCAAACACACTGAAAGTGTGTCCTTCGGATTGGTTCAGGGGAGCAGGAACTCTGCCGTAGGAAGACGGTTTCCAACCAGAGGGTCTGTGCCTGGGGACCAAACACTCAGAACATTTGCCACTTGGAACAGGCAAGATCCAGGAACATATGCCAGGTACATGGAAGAGACAGGAACCAATCACTGACAAAAAGACCACATATAATCATAGACAACAAGATGGCAAGAGAAAAGCGAAAGAACGTACCCCAGGGAAATTAAGACAACCTAGAAGCACCAGAACCCAGCTCTCTGATCACAACAAAGAGCAGAATGTCACACACTCAAGAAAAAGAAGATGCAGACATGAAATCAAACCTCAAGATGATGATGGAGATCCTTAAAGATGAAGAGGAGGAAAAGCTTAAAGAAATACAAGCTTTTAAAGAGGAAACAAGAAAAAAACTCAAAGAACTAGGGGGAAAAAAAGAAACAAAGAGATGAAGGAATGGAAAAAGGAATTTAAAATGGAAATGAACACAATAAATAAAACACTAAAAGAGACAACACTAGAGGTAGAAAACCTAAAAAAGAAATCAGTAGTAACAGATACAAGAATCTTCATCAGACTACAAGATATGGAAGAGAGAATCTGGGGGCCAAAGACAACATTGAAAACATAGACAAAAAAGTAAGAGAAGAGGCAAAAACCAAAATGACCCTAACCCAAAATATCCAGGAGATCCAGGACACAATGATAAGACCAAAGCAAAGGAAAATAGAAATAGAAGAGGGTGAAGAATATCAACTAAGAGTCACAGTAAATATCCTCAACAAAATTGTAGAAGAAAACTTCCCTACCCTTAAGAATGAGATGACCACGAGCATAAAAGAAGCCTTCAGAACTCCAAATAGGTTGGACCAGAAAAGAAATTCATCCTGACACATAAAAGTCAAAATGCCAAGTGCCCAAAGCAAAGAAAAATTATTAAAAGCAGTAAGGAAAAAAGGCCATGTAACATATAAAGGCAGATCAATCAGAATCACACCCGAATTTTCAACAGAGACTTAGAAAGCTAGAAGAGCCTAAACAGATACCATGCAGACTCTAAGGGAGCACAGGGGCCAGCCATGCTGTTATACCCAGCAAAACTCTCAATCACCATAGAAAGAGAGACTAAGATATTCCAAGACAAAACTAAATTTACACAATATCTGACAACAAACCCAGCAATACAACGAATTAAAGGTAAAAAACCCAATACAACGAGAGGAACTACATCCTAATAAAAACAAGAAAACTCCAAAGCAAGAAAACCAAAAGAAGAAAGACATACAGACAAAATTCAACCTTCAAAAGCAAAAATAACAGGAAACAGCAACCATGATTCCTTCATATCTGTTAACATAAATGGACTCAATTCCCCAATAAAAAGGTATAGGCTATCAGACTGGATACATAAACAAAACCCAGCATTTTGCTGCATAGAGGAAACTCTTAACAGAAACAAAGACAAACACTATCTCAGAGTAAAAGGTTGGGAAAAAACCTTCCAAGCAAATGACGCGAAGAAGCAAGCTGGACTGGCCATTCTAATGTTGAATAAAGCATATTTTCAACCAAAAGTTATCAAAAAAGATAAGAAAGGACACTTTTTACTCATTACAGGGGAAATGTGTCAAGAAGAACTTTCAATTCTTAACATATATGCTCCAAATACAAAAGCACCAATATACATAAAAGAAACCCTAATAAAGCTCCAAAAATACATTATGCCCCACACAATAATAGTGGGAGACTTTAATACCCCACTCTCACTAATGGACAGATCATGGAAACAGAAACTGAACAAAGACACTGTAAAACTAGCAGAGACTATGAACCAACTGGAATTAATAGATACCTACAGAACATATCATCCTAAAGTAAAAGAATACACCTTCTTCTCAACACCCCATGGCACCTCCTTGAAAATTGACCACATAATTGGACACAGAACGAGCCTCAATCAATATAAGAAGATTGAAATACTCCCATGCATACACTCAGATCACCATGGTCTAAGGCTGGTCTTTAATAACAACAAAGACAACAAATAACCCATATACACATGGAAACTAAACAATGCTCTATTAAACTATAGCAGGGTCAAAGGAGAAATAAAGAAAGAAATTAAGGATTTTCTAGAATTCGATGAAAATGAAAACACAACATACCCAAACGGATGGGATGCAATGAAAGCAGTACTGAGAGGAAAACTCATAGAGCTGAGTGCTTCCAAAAAGAAACTGGAGAGAGCATACATCAGCAACTTGACAGCACAGCTAAAATCTCTAGAACAAAAGGAAGCAGATACACCCAAGAGGAGTAGATGGCAAGAAATAACAACATATAGGGCAGAAATAGACCAAATAGAAACAAAAAGAATCATTCAAAGAATCAACTAAACCAAGAGCTAGTTCTTTGAGAAAATTACAAGATTGATAAACCCTTAGCCAGACTAACTAGAGGGCAAAGAGAGAGTATCCAAATTAACAAAATAGGAGAGGAAAGTAGAGAAATAACAACTGAAACTGAGGAAATTCAAGAAACCATCAGATCTTACTACAAAAACCTATACTCAACAAAGGGGGGAAATCTGGAGGACATGGATGAATTCCTAGACAGATAGAAGATACTAAAGTTAAACCAGGAGAGTGCAGAACAGAGTCCGGCCAATCTGCCATGCAAACTGCCAGCTCCTAAGGTTGACAGACAGGTGAGTGGGAGATCTGGGCGACCGGGTAGCAGAGAGATCTCTGCGGAGTGCGCACGCAGGGGCACACCCTCTGACCTGCCTGATCCGGGGACCAGGAACAGAACTTTGGAACCTCTATTCCCAGCCAGCGACCCTGAGGCATAGAACAGGGCTGGGCCCATCTGCCACCTGGACCAGTGGAGATCCAGGGACACAGACCAGATACAAGGGAAAGGTGAGAACATATCACTGACAACAAAATGGCAAGAGGAAAGCGAAAGAGTATATCCCAAGGAAACCAAGACAACCTGGCTACACCAGAACCCAGCTCTCCCATAACAGCAAACATCGGAATTCCAACAATCCAGAAAAAGAAGACACAGACCTAAAATCATACCTCAAGATGCTGATAGAGATACTTAAACAAGAACAGGAGGAAAAGCAAAAAGATTCAGAAGCTTTTAAAGAGGAAACAAGAAAAACACTCAAAGAACTCAAAGAACTAGAGGAAAACAGAACCAAAGAAATAAAGGAATGGAAGAGGGAACTTAAAATGGAAATTGACACAATAAAGAAAACACTAAAAGAGATAACCCTAGAGGCAGAACACCAAAAAAAAAGAAATCAGGAGTCACAGAAGCAAGAATTTCCAATAGATTACAATAGATCAAAGAGAGAATCTCGGGAGCAGAAGACAACATTGCAATCATAGACAAAACAGCCAGAGAAGATGCAAAAAACAAAAAGCTCCTAACCCAAAATGTCCAGGAAATCCAAGACACAATGAGAAGACTGAACCTAAGGATAATAGGAATAGAAGAGGGAGAAGAGTATCAACTAAGAGGCACAGTAAATATCTTCAACAAAATCATAGAAGAAAACTTCCCTACCCTCAAGAATGAGATGACCACGAGCATAAAAGAAGCCTTCAGAACTCCAAATAGGTTGGACCAGAAAAGAAATACCTCCCGACACATAATAGTAAAATAATCAAGTGCCCAAAGTAAAGAAAGAATACTAAAGCAGTAAGGGTAAAAGGTCAGGTAACATATAAAGGCAGGCCAAACAGAATCACGCCCAATTTCTCAACAGAGACTATGAAAGCTAGAAGAGCCTGGACAGACATCATGGAGACCCTAAGAGAGCACAAGTGCCAGCCCAAGCTGCTATACCCAGCAAAACTATCAATCACCATCGATGGAGAGATGAAGATATTTCAAGACAAATCAAAATTTACACAATATCTGACCACAAACCCAGCACTACAACGAATTATAGGTGGAAAACCCAATACAATGAGAGAAAATACAATTTCATAAAAACAAAAAAACTCCTAAACAAGAAAACTAAAAGAAGAAAAAGACACAGACACAACTCAACCCACAAAAGCAATAATGGCAGGAAACAGAAACAACTATTCCTTGATATCTATTAACATGAATGGACTCAACTCCCCAATAAAGAGACATAGGCTATCAGACTGGATACAAAAACAAAATCCAGCCTTTTGCTGCATACAGGAAACGCATCTCAGAGACAAAGACAGACACTATCTCAGAGTTAAAGGGTGTGAAAAAAACTTCCAAGCAAACAGTTCCAAGAAGCAAGCTGGAGTGGCTATTCTAATATCAAATAAAGTAAATTTCCAACCAAAAGTTATCAAAAAAGATAAGGAAGGACACTTTTTACTCATTACCGGGGAAATCTGTCAGGAGGAACTCTCAATCTTTAACATATATGATCCAAATTAAAAAACACCCACATTCATAAAAGAAACCCTACTAAAGCTCAAAAAATACATTTCACCCCACACAATAATAGTGGGAGACTTTAATACCCCACTCTCACCAATGGACAGATCATGGAAACAGAAACTGAGCAAGGACACTGCAAAACTAGCAGAGACCTTGAACCAACTAGAATTAATAGATATATAGAGAACATATCATCCTAAAGTAAAAGAATATAACTTCTTCTCAGCACCCCATGGCACCTTCTCGAAAATTGACCACATAATTGGACACAGAACAAGCCTCAATCGATATAAGAAGATTGAAATACTCCCATGCATCCTCTCAGATCACCAGGGCCTACGGCTGGTCTTTAACAAAAACAAATACAACAAAAAGCCTATGTACACATGGAAACTAAACAACACTCTGTTAAACGATAGCAGGGTCAAAGAAGAAATAAAGAAAGAAATTAAGGACTTTCTAGAATTCAAGGAAAACGAAAACACAACATACCCAAACCTATGGGATGCAATGAAAGCAGTACTGAGAGGAAAACTCATAGCACTAAGTGCTTCGAAAAGGAAACTGGAGAGAGGTTACATCAGCAACCTGACAGCACAGCTAAAAACCCTAGAAGAAAAGGAAGCAGATATACCGAAGAAGAGCAGACCCAAGAAATAATCAAAATTAGGGCAGAAATAGAACAAATAAAAACAAAAAGAAATATTGAAAAAATCAACAAAACCAAGAGTTGGTTCTTTGAGAAAATCAACAAGATTGATAAACCCCTAGCCAGAGTAACTAGAGGGCAAAGAGAGTATAAAAATTAACAACATCAGAAAGGAAAGTGGAGACATAACAACTGAAACTGAGGAAATTCAAGAAATCATCAGATCCTACTACAAAAACTTCTACTCCTCAAAATTGGAAAATCTGGAAAAAATTGACGAATTCCTAGACAGATACAAGATCCCAAAGTTAAACCAGGACCAAATAAACCATCTAAATAACCCTATAAACACCTAACGAAATAGAAGAAGTCATCAAAAGTCTCCCAACCAAAAAAAGCCCAGGTCCAAACGGGTTCAGTGCAGAATTTTATCAGACATTTATTGCGGATATAACACCAATAATCTCCAAATTTTTCCAAAAGATAGAATCACATGTAATGCTACCCAACTCATTTTTTTGAGGCTACAATAAAGCTCGTACCTAAACTAAAAAAAAGACCCTACAAGGAAAAAGAACTTCAGACCCATCTCACTTATGAACATTGATGCATAAATACTTAACAAAATCCTTGCAAAGCGAATGCAAGAACACATCAAAACATCATTCATCATGACCAAGTAGGCTTCATCCCTGGGATGCAGTGATGGTTTAATATAAGGAAATCCATCAATGTAATCCACCACATAAACAAACTCAAAGAACAAAATCACATGGTCATCTCACTAGATGCTGAGAAAGCATTTGACAAAATTCAATACCACTTCATGTTAAAAGTCTTGGAAAGAACAGGAACGCAAGGTCCATACTTAAACATAATAAAAGAAATATACAGCAAACCAACAGCCAACATCAAACTTTACGGTTGGAAAGTTGAAGCAATCCCACTAAAATCAGGGACTAGACAAGGCTGCCCACTCTCCCCCTACCTATTCAACATAGTACTGGAAGTCCTGGCTGGAGCAATTAGACAGCAAAAGGAGATCAAGGGATACAAATCGGAAAGGAAGAGATAAAAACATCACTCTTTGCCGATGACATGATAGTGTACTTAAGTGACCCCAAAAATTCCACCAGAGAACTCCCACAGCTGATAAACAAGTTCAGCAAGGTGTCTGGATACAAAATCAACTCAAACAAATCAGTAGCCTTCCTATACTCAAAGGACAAACATGTGGAGAAAGAAATTAGGGAAAAGGTACCATTCACAATTGTCACAAAAACTATGAAATACCTTGGTGTGACTCTAACTAAGCAAGTGAAGGACCTGTACAAAAAGAACTTCAAACCTAAAAAAAGGAAATTGAGGAGGATCTCAGAAAATGGAAAGATCTCCCATGCTCATGGATTGGAAAGATCAACATTTTAAAAATTGCCATCCTACCAAAGCAAACTACAGATTCAACGCAATCCCCATCAAAATTCCAAAACAGTTCTTCATGGAATTGGAAAGATCTATTTGCAATTTCATATGGAACAACAAAAGACCTAGAATAGCAAAATCCATCCTCAACAACAAGAAAACATCTGCGGGAATCACTATCCCTGACCTCAAGCTATATTACAAGGCAATTGTGCTGAAAACTGCATGGTACTGGTACAGAAATAGGCATGTGGATCAATGGAATACAATAGAAGATCCAGAAATGAGCCCTCATGTATATGGTCACCTGATTTTTGACAAAGAAGCCATAAACATTCAATGGAAAAAGGACAGCCTATTCAACAAATTTTGCTGGTCCAACTGGCACTCAACATGTAAAAGAATGAAAATAGACCCTTTCTTATCTCCTTGTACAAAGCTCAAGTGTAAGTGGATCAAAGATCTCCACATTAAACCAGATACACTGAAACTATTAGATGAGAAAGTAGGGAAAAACTTTAGAACATATAGGCACAGGAGAAATTTTTCTGAACAAAACACCAATGGCTCAAGCTCTAAGGTCAAATATTAAAAAATGGGACTTAATGAGATTGCAAAGTTTCTGTAATGCTAAGGACATTGTCAAGAAAACAAAACAGCAGCCAACAGAATGGGAAAAGATTTTTACCAACTCCACATCAGATAGAGGCCTAATATCTAAGGTATACAAAGAATTCATAAAGCTAGACACCAGAGAATCAAATAACC
The DNA here is from genome assembly GCF_963924665.1 of Micromys minutus. Lineage (NCBI taxonomy): Eukaryota > Metazoa > Chordata > Mammalia > Rodentia > Muridae > Micromys > Micromys minutus. The sequence goes on along the minus strand of NC_137970.1, from coordinate 32,593,981 downwards.
CGATTAAAAATGGGGTACAGAGCTAAAGAAAGCGTTCTCAGTTGAGGAATATCGAATGGCTGAGAAATATCTGAGGAAGTGCTTGACATCCTTAGCCATCAGGGAAATGCAAATCAAAACAACCCTGAGATTCTACCTCACACCAGTCAGATTGGCCAAGATCCAAAACTCAGATGACAACAGATGCTGGCGAAGTTGGGGAGAAAGAGGAACCCTTCTCCACTGTTGGTTGGGTTGCAAACTAATACAACCACCCTGGAAATCAGTGTGGCGATTCCTGAGAAAATTGGACATAATACTACCTGAAGACCCAGCTATTCCACTTCTGGGAATATACCCCAGAGACACCTTAGTACACAACAAAGATATATGCACCACAATGTTCATAACAGCTCTATTTATAATAGCCAGAAGCTGAAAAGAACCCAGATGTCCTTCAGAAGATGAATGGATACAAAAATTGTGGTACATTTACACAGTGGAATACTATTCAGCCACCAGAAACAATGACTTGACCAAATTCTTAAGAAAATGGCTGCATCTAGAGAATATCATTTTGAGTGAGATAACCCAGTCACAAAAGAACAGACATAATATGCAGTCACTGATAATGGGATGATAACCCCAGAGGCTCGCACTACCCCAGAAACAACTCACAGACTGTATGAAGTCCAAGAAATAAAAAAAACAAAACAAAACAAACAAAATAAAAAAATCTATATACAACAAGAAAACTTTGACTATTTCCATGTTACATTTTGTTTTACATGTATTTTATGCTCATTGTAACTATTAAGTTTTCAATGCATACTATCAAACCTTTAAAAAAATCAAGTACTGACTAAAAAATATATTCATATAGTTTTATGTAAAAATTATTTTAAAATCTGAAAAAAAAGTACTGACAAAAATGTATCGTATAATTTTATGCAAACAATGCTTAAAATCTGTACATTTATCTTTATTTTGTAAAATAAAGTTGTTAAAAAAATGTTAAACCAGGACCAGGTAAACCATCTAAATAATACCATAATACCTAAAGAAATAGAAAAAGTTATCAAAAGCCTCAAAACCAAAAAGAAGCACAGAACCAGATATGTTCAGTGCAGAATTTTATCAGACATTAATGACAACATAATACCAATACACTTTAAAATATTTCATAAAATAGAATCAGATGGAACACTACCTAACTCATTTTTTTGAGGCTACAATAACCCTCGTTCCTAAGCCACACAAAGACCCTACAAGGAAAGAGAACTTCAAAACAATCTCACTTATGAACATTGATGCAAAAATACAAAACAAAATCCTTGCAAACAGAATCCAAGAACACAAGAAAAATATCATTCATCATGACCAAGCAGGCTTCATCCCTGGGATGCAGGGATGGTTTAATATACTGATATCAATCACTGTAATCCACCATATAAACAAACTCAAAGAATAAACCACATGGTCATCTCACTAGATGCTGAGAAAGCATTGGACAAAATTCAACACCACTTCATGTTAAAAGTCTTGGAAAGAACAGGAATCCAAGGCCCATACATAAACATAATAAAAGCAATATACAGCAAACCAACAGCTAACATCAAACTTAATGGTGGGAAACTTGAAGCAATCCCAATAAAATCAGGGACTCGACAAGGCTGCCCAATCTCCCTATACCTATTCAACATAGTACTGGAAGTCCTGGCTGGAGCAATTAGAGAGAAAAAGGAAATCAAAGAGAAACAAATTAGAAAGGAAGAAGTAAAAACATCACTATTCGCAGATGACATGATATTGCACTTAAGTGACCCCACAAATTCCACCAGAGAACTCCTACAGCTGATAAACAAGTTCAGCAAAGTGGCTGGATATATAATTAAACTCACACAAATCAGTAGCCTTCCTCCACTCAAAGGACAAACATTCAGAGTAGAAATTAGGGAAAAGATACCCTTCATAATAGTCACAAACAATAGGAAATACCTTGGTATGACACTAACTAAGCAAGTGAAGGACCTGTATGACAAGAATTTCAAATCTCTGAAGAAGGAAATAGAGGAAGATCTAGAAAATGAAAGACCTTCCATGCTCAGGGATTGGAAGTATCAACATTGTAAAAATGGCCATCTTACCAAAAGCAATCTACAGATTCAATGCAATCCCCATCAAGATACCAACCCAATTCTTCATTGAGTTGGAAATAGCAATGTGTAATTTCATCTGGAATAACAAAGACCTAGAATAGCAAAATCCATTCTCAACAACAAGAAAACATCTGCGGGAATCACTATCCCAGACCTCAAGCTATATTACAAGGTAATTGTGGTAAAAACTGCATGGTTCTGGTACAGATATGGGCACATGGATCAATGGAATAGAAGATCCAGAAATAAGCCCTCACTTATATGGTCACCTTATTTTTATGCAAAGGAGCTGTAAACATTCAATGGAAAAAGGACAGCCTATTCAACAAATGGTGTTGGTCCAACTGGCACTCAGCATGCAGAAGAATGAAAATAGACCCTTTCTTATCTCCTTGTACAAAGTTCAAATGTAAGTGGATCAAAGGTCTCCACATTAAACCAGATACACTGAAACTATTAGATGAGAAAGTATGGAAAACCTTAGAACACATAGGCACAGGAGAATATTTACTGAACAGAACACTAACTGCTCATGCTCTAAGGTCAAAATTGACAATTGGGACTTAATGAGATTTCAAAGTTTCTACAAGGCTAAAGTTACTGTCAAGAACACAAAATGGCAGCCAACATAAAGTTTGGAAAAGATCTTTACCAACCCCACATCTGATAGAAGCCTAATATCCAAGGTATACAAAGAACTCAAGAAGTTAGACTCCAGAGAATCAAATAACCCTATTTAAAAATGGGGTACAGAGCTAAACAAAATTTCTCAATTGAGGAATATCGAATGGCTGAGAAGCATCTAATGATGTGCTTGACATCATTAGCCATCAGGGAAATGCAAATCACAACAACCCTGAGATTCTACCTCATACCAGTCAGAATGGCTAAGCTCAAAAATACAGATGACAACAAATGCTGGCTAGGATTTGGAGAAAGAAGAACACTTCTCCACTGTTGGTGGGGTTGTAAACCGGTACAACCACTCTGGTAATCAGTCTGGCAGTTCCTCAGAAAAATGGACATAGTACTATCCGAAGACCCAGTTATTCTACTTCTCGGCAGATACCCCAGAGATGCTCCAACATACAACAAAGACACATGTACCACAATTTTCATAGCAGCCCTGTTTATAATAGTCAGAAGCTGAAAAGAACTCAGATGTCCTTCGGTGGATGAATGGATATAAAAATTGTGGTATATTTACACAATGGTTACTACTCAGCTATCAGAAACAATGACCTTATGAAATTCCTAAGAAAATGGATGTATCTAGAGTATATCATCCTGAGTGAGATAACCCAGTCACAAAATAGCAGACATAATGTGCAGTCACTGATAATTGGATACTAACCCCAGAAAGCTCTGAACACCCCAGAATCAACTCACAGACTATATGAAGTTCAAGAAAATCAAAGGCCAAAAAAAGATGAAAAATCATTATGCTTAATCTTTAAACACAAATAAAACTTTGACTATATCTAGGTTACATCTAGTTTTACATGCACTTTATATTCATTTTAACTAGTAAGATTTTAATGCATACTATCAAATCTTTAAAAAAATACAGTACTGACACAAATGTATTCCTATACTTTTATGCAAAAATGCTTTTAAAATCTCTACATTTATCTTTGTTTTTTTTTAAAATAAAGTTCAATTTAAAAAACTGCAGTGATCAACAAAACAGAGAGATAGTTTATTGAGAAGAGAAACATAAATCCTTAGCTATATTAAGGCAAAGATAAAATATGCAAATACATACAATTACAGATGAAATGGAAACTATTATTCCTAATAACATATAAGTGTGAAATTCTTTACAATGTTATGAGAAAATATATGGCAACAATATGTGATACTCTAAAGCAATTGTCAAATTTTTAAACATGTATAGTTTGCCAAGCCTGTTATTGGAACAAGTAGAAAACTAGAACTAAACAACAACAGTAATGAGATCAAATGAGTATTCAAAGCCTCACAAAAGAAAAACCTAGAGCCAGATGGCTTCACTGCTGCTTTCTATAAAATATATAAGTAGCTATTACCAATTTACCTGAGATATGTCAAAAATTATAGAGAAAATTTTTCCAAAATAATTTGGTTTTACACTGATACCAAAACTAGAAAAGGACACTCAGAAAGGGCATCTACTGCACAGTTGTTGAGGGACATGGGTATAAAATTTGTCATCAAAGACCTAACAAACTGATGCTAATAGTTCACCTCAACCAAATGATTTTTTTTTACTAATTTGCAGACATGATTCAATTTAGGAAATAAAATAAATGCATGATATATCACATCAGCAGAATGAAATTGGGCAACATCCTATGATAATATATTGATAAATATAGAAATAGCATTTGGTAAAATTTAAAAGACCTTCATAAAAAAAGCCCTGAACACTTCCATTAGGAATGTATTTATATATCATAGAGGTCATTTCTAACACTAAACAGATAACATTATACTGAATGACAACTGAATCAGAAAAAAACCTGAAAACATTCTAAGGTCTAAAATAAACTCTGTGGCCACTCTTCTATTCATTATAGTTCTTAAAGTCCTAGAAAGTCCCAGGTATGCAAAAGAAAAACAATGACATAATATCATATATAAAACCTTCAAATTTTCATCAAAAGACTACAAGTTTAAATTAATTTAGTGAAGCTACAAGATAAAAGATCAGTATCTCTATATCTATAACCACACCGTACATCAATAGCAAACAACTGAAATAGGAACTAAGTAATCAGTGTAATCACCTTTATTTGCGACACATCCAAAAGAACAAAGTAGGAAGAATTATGATACTTGATTTCAAACAATGGTACAAGAGATTAAAACCAGGGCTTCATTCATGTTGGCAATCACCCTACCAGTAAGCTACATCTTCACTCATTGACTATAACATATACTAATAAAACTATTGTAATTAAAATAGCAAGACAGAGGAATAAAATTGAAATGAATATCTTAACCACATTTCCATGGTGTTTTATATATTCTATAGTAAATAAGCAGTCTCCTTTTTCTAAAAAGTATATTGCTGTTAAAATGTCACAAATAACAGTAGAAAGGAATAAGAAACATAGAAACAAATTCATGCATTCAGAGCATACTCTTTTTCAGCAAAACAACTCACTCACAATACGAAATTCAGAAAGGATAGAAATATTTTCAATAAGTGATACATAAGTGACTGGATATCTATATGCAGAAGGAGTATGGGAGAATGTATGGCTAGAGGATGGGTTAACTAAAACTGAGAGTGTATGAAAAAACTTAGATAACCACACTACTTTATAAGCTAAATCCTTTTGAGAAGTATTTTTAAAAGGAAGTTTAAAAAGAAGCTCCCCACAGTATTGAACAATACTACTTCCAAAGGTGTTATTGAAAACAAAAATATCAGACATGGGTTACTTTAAAAAAAAAAGAATAGTAAAAAATATCTTTTTAAAAGGGCTCATCAACTGAGGTTGTAGCTCAATGGTCCAGTAATGTTGGAATTATGTGAAGTCCTGGGTTAAATCCCCAGCACCACTTAAAAAATAGAATATGTAATTTTAGTTTAATAGATCAGACAGTCTGCAATGACTCATACCTGCTACTGCAACACCAATGCAATCACAGACATTGGGTAAATAAATGGATGTGGCTACATACCAAAACCCCTATTTACACAGACAGTATCCCACATTTGGCACATTAGGCTGTAATTTTTCATTGTCTGGACTGGCACAAGCTACATAACCAGAGTCGTGGGCCACTACATTTGTTGTGAGGCATGGAGAAGAACCTCTCCCTGGGATATTGCCTTAGATCTCTCTCAGCTCTTACCTAAGCCTCCTCTCAAATAAACCAATTACAGCAAGCAGCATAAACCTACAGTTTCTATGAAAGAAAAAAGTAGTAAGTCTTCCCTTTGTCATGTTGTCAACATTGTCACACTATAAGGAGAAAAGTAACCAGAGACTAAAGTGTGAGGCCAGAAGAGCACTGCTCCCAGTAGTACACCACTTTACAGGAGAAAGCACCACAGACACCCAAGCCATTAGGGGAAAGTGTGAATTAAACCATGAGTTATAAGGATCTGCAAAAATTACAGAGATACAATAAATCATTGTTGTCAACTGCTCAGCATGAGTAATAAAAAATCAATCCACTTAGCTAGAAACAAACTTGAAAATTGTGCTTTAAACAACACTAATGTGTGATGAAAATAAATAAAAAGCAGTTCTTCTATTTCATCTTTCAGAGAAGGACAGAGGAAAGTGATCCCAGGAGTTGATTTTCTTTTGCATTAAGAAAGCAAGAATCAATAAGGAATGGCTATGTGAGTCAGCAATTAAAAATGAAACTGAATAAAGTGATATATTCTTTCCTGTGGCTATTAATCTCTTTGGTGTTGTTCTTTTCTTACAGGATACATCCCAAAGGCCCATTCTTTCCCAGGGACCTAAACTGTTCTTTAATACTTTTGAAAAATTATCTATTTAATCTATTCACAAATCATTTAACGATTATAACTGCCACTGACTTGCCAAGTATTATAGTTATGGCTGAAAAACCAGTACCCAAGACACCATTCTTGCTCCCAAGAGTTCTCTCATTAATTCTCTCCCTCTCCCTCTCCTCCCCCCCATCTCTCTCTCTCTCTCTCTCTCTCTCTCTCTCTCTCTCTCTCTCTCTCTCTCTCTCTCTCTGTCATAATACACTAATATTAATTTCTAATGGAAAATCCCACATTGCCGAATTTACACCTCAAGTAAAAAAGATCATACAAACCAATCGTATCATTTTTTAATGGTTTTAAAAACATCACACGCTGTCTAATTCACTATTATTAAAGTCAACCTTGGCTATCTTCATGTAGCTGTCAAAGACAGGCATATATAGTGTCCAAGTGTCTTCCTTATTAAATCCTCTCTCACAAACCTCCAAAATATTATCATTATTATAATGGGAAACCCTGAAATCTCTATGGTTATTCAAATACATAAACAGGTTTATGGGGAGAAAGACAAAATGATCAGAAAAGCTTACAGTAATTTCACAAGTTGTTATGAGCAAAGTAATACAAAAGTAGAGAGATTAAAATGCTGAAATGGCTTCAAGCACTTATTCAGAGCACATTTGCAGCTGTCACACAGTATGCCCTCCCCAAACATATGCCATTTCTTAAGTGCTGAGAAACTAAAATGTATTTTATTTTAGATGAGATTGGCATTGTATGATTCAATTAAACAAATTCAAATGGAAACATAACCTTGAATTGCCACTACTGAAAACCTTATACCCAGTCAAAATTCATAATTGTGCTCAGTCCAAATATATAGATCCACAAAATACTTCCTCACTTAAGACTCAAGGAATTGTAGAAGAGGAGACAGAAAGATTGTAAGAGCCAGAGGATCACAGAGTTTTCTGTGAGATTGTCCCTCTTAGTAATGTCAGAAACTACACCTATAAAATTTCACTATCATGGCTACTTAAACATGAGCTGAGCAGTAACAACTGTAAACATGCTAAAGAGGATGGAGATAGCCATGAGGCTTGAACCTACACAAGAAGTACAGCCAACAAAGACATGTAGAGAGCAGAAAAACATCATCTCCTCCAGGAAAAAGCACATAAATTTGCTATCTTAATACTAAATGATTATCTCTGAAAATATGTATATAAGTATCATTATCCATATCTGTATATACATTTATGGATATATGCATATAACAGTCATTAATGAAAAAGAGGCTGGAAGATAGCACAAGAGGTATATGGGAGGATTTGGGGTAGGAAAATAATATAATTATAGTATCATTTCAAAAATAAAATTAATTTTAAATTAGCCAGGTGTTATACATCATGTACTTTATGCTTATGGTAACTAGTGGAATTTCAGTGCATGCTATTAAACCTCTAAAAGAACTGCCAAAATGATTTTAAAAATCTGTACATGTATCTCCTTTAAATAAAGTTGTAAGAAAAAAAAACTTATTCCTTATACTAATTTGCCTTTTAATGTCACAATATCTGTTCATATATCTGACTCTCCTAATAAAGCACAGCATTAATTCTGAGATATAAAAATATTCAATGAAATAATTCCATGTTTTCTGTCTACATTAATTACCAAGTGTGTCTGTGTTTGCTATTTACTCTACCTCTTTCCTCCTGTGCCAAAGTTAAGTTTGTGTTGTTGTTATCAAATTGGACTAAAATCTACTTCTTGGCTTTGATGATTACTCATTGTGACTAGGCCTCCCAGCAGATAATCATATACCAGCATGGACTGTGCTTGTCATCATTTTAGCAATGACTTGACACATCTTATTTCCAGAAGGAAGGAGAATTCCCCCTTCAGCAGCAAGTCTCATTAGTCAAAGTTGCACAATAAAACTCTAAAATGATTGCTCTTCATTTTCACCACAACAACTTTTCTCTTTCTATTCGATAGATTTTCTTTTCTATCAAGGGTCTTATGCTACTATCCTCTGCCATTAGGGGGCCATGATTATGAGTGTACAAGTATCTTGTTACCTTTTCAAACTAATGGATGGCTGAAAATGTTATATGTTCTGTTCCACCTCTGGGTCTTCCTATGGGTACATCCCTCATCATAAACCCTGGAGTTTTCTAGTGTGCAGGAGGTTAAAGTTCTCTAAAGCAAGGGAAAATTACCCATCAGCTCTGTGCCTCAATTATTCTACTTTGTAAAAATGCAGCTGGCAAACATTTATTTCTCAAAGTGTTGCTGTGAAGTTTAAAAATACTATTGCATCTATTTAATTTTTTGAAAAATGTCAACATGTGTACTTTATATCATTTCCATCCAAACTTCTCCCTACTCTAATTTCTTATGTTTCCCTGTCCCATTACATTCCAAGTTTATGACTTATTATTATTATTATTGTTGTTGTTGTTACATATATGTGCATGTAAATACAACTTGCTGAATCTATTTATTATTGCCCATATGCATATGTGTTTAGTGCAGGCCTTTCTTAACAAAAGGAAGAGAAGGCAGAGACAAACAGATGCCTGGGTTCACAAGCCAGCCCGTTTAGCCTAATTGATAAGGTTCACATTCAGTGAAGAGACCATGTCTCAAAAGTAAGGTTAAACCTGATTGAGGAAGGTACCTAATATTCACCCTTGGCTTCCACTCATGCACACAGGTGCCTATGTAACTATATAACCTCAGGAATACATGCATATGTCACACATATACATATATACACATACACACACTCTCTCTCTCTCTCTCTCTCTCTCTCTCTCTCTCTCTCTCTCTCTCTCTCTCTCACACACACACACACACACACACACACACACACACACTATAAATCTATTAATCAGTTCCATAAATTGTGAAAAACATGCTATAATTGAAACAAGGAAATATTTAATTTATTTTAGAATGCATACCAAAACATAAGTCCAAACATTTTGTTAATTTTCAAATCTTTGATAAAAATATCTTCAGAATGCAGATACATCACATATGGTTTTTGGCAAATGTATTTCTGAGTTGTAATATGTGGAAATAACATTCCTCTAAAATAATTTTGGCACATTCAGTGTCAAGACCAACAACACTAGGAACAGAAGCTGATTCCGTCAAAGCCTGTTTTTTTTCTCCATGCATGTATACTTATTTCTGACTGCTTATTTATTTGCATTTATTCTACCACAAAGAAGAGAAAAGAAATGGAAGGTATGTCTGATTTGGCAGGTAATCACTAAGATGGTCTGAGGACCAGATACAGATTAGTGACTAAAACGGCTATCTACAAGGGACAAATGATGGCTATAGTGAAGTAGCACCATGAAATTCCATAGGTAAAAATACATGTATGAATATTTTTCATCCTCTGCTTTACTAATGACTGTTAAAATGGCATGTCTATCTTTTGGGAATCCTTCCAATGCCAATGTTCATAAACTTATTTTTATTTAAAAATTAACACAATACCACAATATACTTTGACTACATATTCTCCTCCTCCAAATACTCCCATGTACCCCTCATCTCTCTTCCCACCTAGCTTTACAATTTTTGTCCTCCTCTCCCCCACCTCTGCTCCTCCTTCCTCCTTCCAAAAACACAGAAAATGAAAAGCAAAACAAACAAAACATAAGACAAAAAGTACCACAACTAAAGCAAAAAGTCCACAAATGAAGCACGGAATCTATTCTGTGCTGTTCAACTACTCTTGGGTATGGTGTTTGTCATGGGGTATGGTCCATATAGCAGGTGACACCTCATTACAGGAAATTGAATTTTGTCTTCTCAATAGATATCAATTAGAAAAGATTTCTTGGGTAGATGTGGGATCTTCTGTTTATTCTTCTTTTCAGTGTGTGGATTTTGCTAGTTTTATTCCTGTACTGGTCTTGTATATACTGTCACAGGCTCTGAGTTTATATGTGCATTAGTCCATTGTGTCTGGAATGTTCTGTTTCTTTGGTGTCATCCATCACCTGGGGCTATTGCAACCTTTCCACCTCTTCTTCTACATAGATCCCTGAGTCCTGAGAGAAAAAGATTTGATAGACACATCCCATATAGGGATGAGTGCTCTAGAGTCTCTCACACTCTACACGTGATTCAGTTTGAGGTCTTTGTTAGTTCCCACCTACTGCAAGAAGAAGCTTCTCTGATGAGAAATTATCAAGACCCTGATCTATGTGTATTTTATTGCATGCTATTTCTTTAAAAAATAGTATTGTTTTGCACTAGGGCCATGACCTATCTAGTCTCAGGATTTTATACACATTAGGAGTGTCAGGTATGAGTTATCCAAGCAAAATTAGTTGATCACTCCCATAACACCAGTGTCATTATTCCACCAGTATATCTTACAGGCAGGTTACTGTTGTAGGTCTCAGAAATTATAACTAGGTAATACAGATGATTGATTGCCTTTATCCTCTTGTAGCATGCAGAATACTTTCCAGAACCATGGATGGTATTCATTAGGAGTAAAGTTTCTAGTTAGGCATCAGGTCAACTAACTGTGTTTCATTACATGAATTAAGTGTTGTCTTCAAGAATAGGGACTTATTATAAGAGTATGGAGAGGCAAAGAAGCCTTGATAACAGCCTATGATGTTTGGGAAAGGGTTTTATGTGACCCTTTGGCCAATAATATAACAGGGTGAAATTCATTCCTGGTCCTAGAAGTTTGACTTGGTGTCAAATATTTAGTAAGTCTCCCCCATTATATAATGCCTTCAATTAAATCCCTTTCTTATATGTTTGTCGTTTAGGAAGCTTCTACAGTAGGTTTCCATATGGTTTTCAAACAGCCATTAGTATTAATTAATGTTTTTAAACTTGACAAGCCATATTTCTTTGGGTGAGAAGGGAGTGGTTGGTAAAAGCATAAATCTTTAAGAATGCATGAAATGTAACTTAATCCATGTGAAGAAAAATCATTTACTTTGAAGAGATAGTTTCTATATTATATATAAGTACACTATAGCTGTCTTCAGACACCAGAAGAGGACATCAGGCCTCATTACAGTGAGCCACCATGTGGTTGCTGGGATTTGAACTCAGGACCTCTGGAAGAACAGTCAGTGCTCTTTACCACTGAGCCATTTCTCCTGAAGAGATAATTTTACAAGTGGAAAAAGATCTCTACAGAAAACTATTTTTTACCAAGGAAAAATTTACACTAATAAATACAATAAAAAACAAAATAGAATGTATATAAATAAGAGAACTAAATTATGTGGTCACTAAAAGTCCTGTTGTGAAACTCTATTTGTTGCATGAGATTATGTCAATGAAATAATGGTGGATGAACGGAACAATAAAAAAAAATCCTGCAAAGAAATCTTATCACACACATAATACATTTCCTTTATAGCATTTATAAAGCTGGAATGCTATGTAGTATTTTGACCTGATCAACCCTAAGCAATATTGTTTTATATTTGATTCCCAGTAGCAAGAATAAAAGAAAATAGAATAAACTGTTAAGAATATAGCAATTAAGAAATTTAAAAATGCTTTTCATGACAGTGAGGGGTAAGATCCTGGTAGCACCTACACTACTTCAAAGAAGATGATAAGCATTGAAGAACCTCCGTTTGGAGTTTGCTTCAAATGTGGCAAGCTAGCCACAAGGCAAAATTAAGAAAAAAATAATCTGTGCTGGCTTCAACTACAGACAAATTGCTGTCCAATCTAGACAAACAAAACATGGGAACTCAGCTGCTGAGCTTTGCAAGGACAAGTTAGGCATATCCTTCAATATTCCTGCTTCAAAAATAAGTCTATGATATATTCTGGGTGAGAGGCTGAAGATAATGCTCCAACAACTCAGAGGAATTTAAGGTGCATTTCCAGGCAGGAGATGTCTCTGCCATTTCTATAATATTTGGATGCTATGTGGCTGCACTTTCTGCATACCCAGATAATATTTATCCCTTCTCAGGTCTCTGATGGTGTTGAAGACTAGACAAACATGGACTTACAATTAAGCTTAACTTTTTTTAGGATTTAAAAAATTATTTTAAGGTCTAATAATGTTTTTAGTTTTGTAAAGCAAGTTTTAATAATAATAGCAACAAAGAAGTCGATTTAAATACACAACTCTAAACTCACCAAGATAGAATAGATAATAGAGTACTTTCTCCAAGTTTATCAAATACAAATGAACTGGTCATATAATTTTACTTGATACATTTTCATAATTGTCTTTATTACATATAATTTGGTGATGTTAGAGAAAGATGCTTTTATTGGATTAAAAGGGTGAGATATAGAAATGTAGAGACAAACTCTCATGTAGTATGTGGAAGCATCACCTGTCAATAAAAAGCTGATGGCCTACGAGCTTAGGAAATATTAGAAGGTGGGACATTTGGCAGAGAGAGATAGGAACTCTGGGATATACTCAGGCATGGAAGAAGATTTCACCCTAGACTCAGATGAGACAGACATACTGAAGCTGAAGGGAGGTAACAAACCATGTGGCACACATAGAAAATAATGAGGTTATATAAGTTATGAACTAATCAGGTAACAAGCCCAAGCTTATGGCCTAGGCATTTATTCATACTTAAAATGCCTCTAAGTCATCATTCAGAAACTCAGGCATGGATGAAAAGCCTGTGGTTACAGAGCTAACTGATAACAATAACTTACCCTGTACAATTACCCAATGTCCCCAAAGGGAAGCCACAAATTTTAAAATAGGAACTATGATAATACTTGAATGCATATATGAATATTGATCACATCACTTTATTAGTCATCTTCAAAGAAACAAAAGTGTACAAGATTTAGAAGTATTTAGACCTCCAAGCATGTGATCTTGTACATATGAATTTAGATACAAAAGTCTTATTGACTTATCCTTAAAATATTATTTCTGAAATTTATACAATTTTCCCTTAAAAATAATCATAATAGATCAATAGCCACCACAGTTCTATCCATAATACTGCAAGTAAGAAGTCATATTGATTCTTTGTTTGGGCTCCAACATGTATAAAACTTCCACCCTTGTGAGACTCAAAAGCTAGACAAACTAAATGCCAAAGACTTCTCTTGGCCCTATTTGAAAACTAAGTTTTCTGGACAAATTCCCATATTAAAATCTGGAGACTAAGCAAACTCAGAAAATCATATGCAAGTTCTACTTACCGGGAACAAAAGCCACTAGGAGAGTCCTAATAATTTTGACAAATGAGTGGACAATGAGAATGGAGCTGACTGAGAAAGTCCTGCATATTACTGTTTTAAAGGTGGCCCCATGGTCCTAGGTAAGATCTCTTGAATGATAAAAAGCCAAAGAAATATCTACTAGAACTGGGACATTTTGAACACAAGGGCAATCTTGCTACAATATATTCAGAGTTGTTTTTATATCAAATCATCTGTCTAGTAATTCACAGGAGCCTTGTCCCAGAGATCTTTTCATAACAACCCCTTTTAACCTTTCTGCCTTGCTTAATTTTGAACAGGGGCAGAACTACATATGAGAGGAAAAACAGGCAATTATCACAGATCAGACACACAGATCTAGCAAAAGACTGAACTGTGACTGGAAAAAAAAAAAAAAAAAAAAAAAAAAAAAAAAAAAAAACCTGCCAGATGCTTCACTTGCTTCCCTCATTACTGCCTTCCGATCAGGTTTATAACATTAAGAACAGCAGATGACAGCTGCAAGAGTTTGATAAGATAGATTTTTCTCTGAAAAGCACTTACAGACATGCAAACTCAACAGATGAGACACAAGAAAAAGCAACAGAGGAATTTGAAAGCTTTGGTACCTATGGATACCACAAATATAAACCAAACTCCAGCTGCTACCCAGATTACACAAATTCCTACAAAGGATCCTATTTATCTGGGGCAGAGCTTCTCAACTTTCCTGATGTTGTTACCATTTAATAAAGCTCCTCATGTTGTGTTGACCCCCCCACCATAAATTTACTTCATTGATACTTCATAACTGTATTTTTTGCTGTTTGAGTCATAATGTAAATATCTGATATGTTACCCCTGTGAAAGGAACACTAATCGAGGTCCTATTCACCTAGTGCATATCCAAATTTTGATCAAAAAGTTCAAGTTTTTAATTGTGCCAAAGGGCAACTTTTAAGTATGCTAAAAGGCAAGACATAAAAACAGAAAAGTCAAAGGAGTCTGATATAGATACATAGATGATAGATAGATAAATAGATAGATAAATAGATAGATAGATAGATAGTGTCTTATGTATCTATACATATATATGAATCAGATTCAAATATGATACAGATATTTGATTTACCAATTAATATATTTAAAAATAACTTTAAATAATATAATAAGGGCTCTAGCATGATAATGGAACATGCAACAATAAGGAAAGTAAGCAAAGTTATGAAAACTGTGATGAAAATCAAAACAAAATACTAAAACCCAGAAGCATTGTCATGGGAAGAACATCTTCAGTACATTCAATATAGATGAAAAAAATTAATGCATCCCAGAGTTGAAGATTTGGCAGTTAATAGCACATACTGTTCTGGCAAAGGACTCAAGTTTGGTGCCTAGCACACCTGCATTGAATGACTTGCAAGGATCTTTACCTCCTGGGTATTAAACTGGCTCTTCTGTTTCCTCTGAAGGCAACTGCACTCACATGCAAATGAGCCTGAAATAACTTCAAAAACCAGTTTAGAAGAGTCCTTTCAAAAACAATGCAAATGAAGCCACGAATTAACACTGACAGAAATTGCCCTAGTGTTATGAAATACTCTGCCTTGTAGGGATTGAAGCATATATCCTTAATCCTAAAGTGTGAGTTATACATAGTAAATTCTCTCTATAGAGTTCAGTACAGTAAGGAACGAAAAAAGGAACTTATCCACAACAGTGATATTAATAGCATGGATTCACAAATATAATGTAATGAAAATAGCAATTTGGCTCTGTAATTTTCCTTTGACATTATCCCAGGCTAATCATGAAAAAATATCAGACAATTTGAGTGACATTCTATAAATAATCCTACCATTAAACCTATATATCATAATGCTAAGAGAAATAAACCAGACTTCAAAATAATAACAACAAAAATTTCATGCTTTGTTTCACATGTGGACTCAATATTTTATACAGATGTGAAGGGAAAGAGGGGGAGAAAGAGTAGGAGGTAGAAGGGAAGAAGGGAGGGAAGAAGGAACATAAGGAGGGGAGACAAAGAGGCAAGAAAAAACATAAAGAGAAGCTTTGTAAAAAGAAGTACAATAAGCAGGAAGGGGAAAAGAGACAAAAGTGAGTACTGGAGGTTTACTAGGACCAAAATGTTTGTAAAAAATGTCTTAAAAAAGCCCATCATTCTCTATAATGAATATATTTTAATAATTAAAACGGGGAGGGAAAGTAGTCTAAGAACCAGTCACAACCTAGATAAAGCTAAAGAGACATGATGACCTGATATAATGTTGTGTCTTAGGAGAGGTCATGGACTACAAAATGACATTAGGATAAAAATTGAGAAGAGGGTTATTTGACATTCCAATCATTTGTCAGTACTAATTTATGAATGAGATAAATGTACCTTGCTTATAAGTAAAATTTCTCTGTACTCTCTCTACAATGATTCCGTGAAAATATTCTCTGGAAAAAAAAAAGTATTGTTTTGGAATGTTGGCTACTATTTGTATGTTAACATAGTATTTGAAAAGTCTTTTCAGCAAGCAATATGGACAAAGAGTATTTACCCTGGTTTCCCTTCATTACACCTATCTATACAAATACATCTGTCCAACTGAGTAACTTATGCACCCAGCTCCACACTGACAACTACACCAGCTGCCTCTATTTCTAAAAAATATATAGGTCAATAATGATTGCAGACCTCAGACATGTACGCTGGCTATATCTGCACACACATGTGCTACAGTAGATTTACTAGATCAAGAATTCATTCAGTAATTATCTGATTTAGGGAGAGAAAAAGTGAAATGGAAATAAAGGCAATGAGGTTCAAATGTTTTTTGTTTTACCTTTAAAATTGTGCGGCTTTACCTCACACCAGTCAGATTGGCCAAGATCCAAAACTCAGATGACAACAGATGCTGACGAGGTTGCGGAGAAAGAGGAACACTTCTCCACTGTTGGTGGGGTTGCAAACTAATACAACCACTCTGGAAATCAGTCTGGCGATACCTCAGAAAATTGGACATAATACTACCTGAAGACCCAGCTATTCCACTTCTGGGCATATACCCCAGAGACACCTTAGTACACAACAAAGATATATGCACCACAATGTTCATAGCAGCTCTATTTATAATAGCCAGAAGCTGGAAAGAACCCAGATGTCCTTCAGAAGATGAATGGATACAAAAATTGTGGTACATATACACAATGGAATACTACTCAGCCACCAGAAACAATGACTTAACCAAATTCTTAAGAAAATGGCTGCATCCAGAGAATATCATCCTGAGTGAGATAACCCAGTCACAAAAGAACAGACATAATATGCAGTCACTGATAGTGGGATGCTAACCCCAGAGGCTCGCACAGCCCCAGAAACAACTCACAGACTGTATGAAGTCTAAGAAATAAAGAAAACAAAACAAAACAAAACAAAAATAGTCATGCTCAATCCTTACCCACCAAGAACACACTGACAAATTCCGGGTTGTACCCTGTATTACATGTACTGTCTGCTCATTGTAAAAAAAAAAAAAAATCTTTACACAGGGAAAAAACTTTGACTATTTCCAGGTTGCATCTTGTTTCACATGTACTTTATGCTCATTGTTACTGGTGGGATCTTTATCACACTATCAAACCTTTAAAAAAAAAGTACTGACAAAAATGTATTATATAATTTTATGCAAAAAAATGCTTAAAATCTGTACATTTATCTTTGTTTTGTAAATTGAAGTTGTTAAAAAAAATTGTGCGGCTTTTGGGTTAAGTGCTGTTGCAAGACAGATTGGTTAATATTGTTGCTGGCTAATCCCAACAAAGCTATACTGGTTAAAGGTAGACCAAAGGAAGCCCAACAGAGGTGGAACACACCTTTAATGCCAGATCCTCGAGTGGAAGAGACAAGTCCATTTCTGAGTTCGAGGCCAGCCTGGTCAACAGGGTTAGCCCCATGGATACACAGAAAAACCCTGACTCAAGAATAAAACAAAACTAAACAAACAAAAAAATACATTTTCCCAGCACCCCAGAGGCACCCCAGAGGCAAAGGCAGATTTTGGTGGGTTCAAGAACAGCGAATTTCAGGACAGACAGATCTATATAGAGAAATCTTATTTTACAAACCAAGCAAACAAACAAAATCAAAGGTGGATCAAAGGAAGAACATTTAAGAACATTAAGAAAATTTCAGGAGATATAAACTACAGAATCTGAGCTTAAGTTCCTAAACAACTCAATTGACAATCATGACTCACAGACTTCTCACTTCCTATGCCTTGCTTTTGGATACTTGGAGTGTTTTCTTTTTTCCACCCTTCTCTTCCCTTTCGACCCACTAATACTAGATAAGGGAGAAAAGAAGGATGAAGATGGAAAAAGAGATCCCTGAATAAAACCAGGGGTTGGGAAGGGGCGACAATACTGTTAGATGGCTTTCTACTGATTAGAGGCATCAAATTCCTTGGGGATAATATTTGATCTTTGCCATCAGGATCTTTAATTACTTCTTGTTTCTTCTTTGTACAAGTTTGTTAAGTAAGAAACCAAGACAAACAGCAACCAACAACAACAACCAAATTATGAGAGTGGTTTAACTTTCTGATTCAGCAGTCTTTCAAAATTCATTTTATTTAAAAAAAAAAAAAAAAAAAAAAAAAAAAAAAAGGCTAACAGCCCATTGCATCATCTCTTGGCAGCATATCTTTTCAACTCTGCCTGTGACTTATTTGTCTTATATCTGTCACCATCTACTCTAACATCCTAATCACAGCTTGCAGCTTACAGTTTGTGTTTTCAAAGCTGTATTTTTCAAATATGTTGTGTTTTCTCTAAATCAAAGGTACCTTTCAAAGTCAGAAGGAGGAACAATGAGAGAAAACACATGCAAGCATATGTTCGTGTGAATAATGCACACACACACACACACACAGAGAGAGAGAGAGAGAGAGAGAGAGAGAGAGAGAGAGATCTTCAAGCTAGAGACACTGCTGAATTTTAGCACAAACATTTTCTGTTTTTCTTTCATTTTAGCATGTAGCTTCATTCACCATAAAAGAAATTGAGACATTGTATTATTCATTGACCTGAAATAGAATCCCAACCATTATATTTTTAAATTAATATTAAATATTCTTCTACTTAAATAATCCTTTGCAACAAATAAAGCATTTTGACCTTAAGAATATGTAATTTAGGCACACACACATCACATATCAATGAATTTATCTTTACATCAACATTGTCTGTTTATCCTATGCTACATGTCATTAATGATTAATATCAAAGCAAAAACAAAAGAAAACAAACCACAGTTATCATCTTAATAAGAATGAAACTTTGTTCTGGAGCCATTTAAAGTGACAATAACCCAAAAACACAGATTTAGCTTACACCAGATTTCATGTCCTGATATGGAAATATGCTCATGACATTTTATAGTTTTACAGACAAAATCATAAATCAATGAAAATTATACATCAGTAGGTACATTAGAAAGGCAGCTACAGCAAGATGGAGGACTCTTTTTCACAGGCCTAAGATGCTATCTGGTGACATTATTAGCTTCTGGGTTAGTAGAGGCTAGTTCTATACTAAGTTAATAGATTCTGGAGGATGCTTATCTGTTACTCACAAGATGTTAGTTCCAATGCAGATGTGGGCGAAGAATGGCTATTCAGGTATTAAAGCTAGTCCAAGGTAAGCCTCTGTACATATAACATTTTCCACAGTAATCATCTTCACTGTAACAATCTACATATAATACTAATATTCTTATTAATCAGTTTCTGAATACATAGTTTCTTTTCAAAATTTTCATTCACATTAGAAGAAAATTACTGTGCTCAAGAGTATCTTCTGCTATGCAGTAGTTTTATATTTCCATACTCAGTCACTTCATCCCACAAATGCTCCCATCTATCATATAGAAATATTGTTGATAATCACATAGAAGGTAAAAATTACTGTTGAGAATTTGGAAGTAGCTGAACATAACTAGTTTAATGTCTCGTTTTATTTTGGAAATAATATGTAGATTAAAAAACAGAATTGTTAGCAAGCTTGTGCGATAATATAAGTGGCTATATGTTCCCTCAAATGTTTAATTCCTGAAATTTATTTAATTAAAGGAGACAAAATAATTGATAATGTTCTTGTTATGAATCAAGTTAATACCCTATTTTAATAGCATGAGAATTTTCTAGGAAAAAAAAAAACCCTACATTTTGAAACATAAACAACCATGCTGTTGTAATCATTAAATTTGCTAATGTAGCTATTTTACTATATAATTATAATAACTGCTGTTATTGAGTAGAAAAAAGAAAGAATGAAAAAGAGAAAAAGAAAAAAAAGACAGTCCTGTGATGCAGTAACATAAAAACAGCAAGAATTAGAAAAGCAACAAAAATGTGAATTAAAGGGCAAATAATGACAGGAAACTAAGAGAAAGCCAAAAGTTAGGTTGAAATCAATGACATTTAAGCCAGAGGTAATCCAACCCTTCAAGCTCTAATTTTTCAAAATGCTGTTAGAAAATGGATATAATTTTAAGTTTCACAGAACCCATAAAGAAAAAACTTAATGATGTGTTCTGGAAAAGCACCTTCATTGCTAAGGTCAAAGGAGAAACCACCTCCCAATTCTGTCTTAGAAAGGCCACAGTCCCAAACATTAGCCCTGTGCCAAAGAGCTGAAATAATCACAATGCTTGTCACTAAGCAAGAGCCTCCTATTAATACTTATCACTCACTGATATCTAGCAAGAATGAAAAAAACTGATACAGTGTACCTATCGCATGAAAAAAATGAATCCATTTATGTAAACAGTTGTCATATCAAGAGCTTAGTTTAATTAACAGGCTCTCACACCAAAAATGAGAGCTTTGTAAAATGGTGGTGCAGGAATAAGAATCAGGTAAAATAGTTTGAGATTCCTCCTTTTGACAAATCTCTCTTCCCAATATCCAACAAAAGTTAAAATATATCCTTTACAGATATGGGGGGACATGTCATCTTATTGTTGCTAAGTAAAAGATCAGGATTTTTCAACATTTAAAAGTTACCAATTAAGACTGTAAACAGTTTTTCTCTAATACTTTCTACATAGACATACATACAGATAAAATACACATACACATAGAAAAAAATAAATAAGTCTTATTAAAACATTATTACTGTGTTAAAAGATGGATATGAACTGCACAGCCTTCTCTATTTGCCCCTCTTTTCCTTGGCTACCAGTAATATAAACCCAGGTGGCCCTAGCAGCCATCTATGAACACATCTGACAAGGACTTCTGGAACTCTCTTCTCTGTGTTCTTATCTCTTAACATGTAGAGATGGTTTCTAAATATAAACTTAGTTTGCTGTATGGGCACTAGAATTCCTTAAAAAACATTTGATCATGTTTTGTTGGCCTTGTTCAGGAGAAAACAAACCATAGACTAATGAAAGGACCTAGAAATATGAGCTTTAAGATGTTTCTCATGTGACCAATTGCACAGGAAGATTTCCAACTCACTGACTTAAAGCTTATAGACTGTTGTGTCTAAACCTCTCAAAGACACTTTTCTAGGGCTGACCCCTCTCTCTTAAAAGACTGACTAATACCAAATGAAAATTTTCCATGCAACTCCTTGGTCTTGGGATTTACTTGAATACTAAATCATGAAATTTTAAAGAACAGATATAAACTTCCTTGTCTCACTAGTTTTAATATTAATGGTTCTTCTCCAACATCTGTCCTTTGCTGAGCTTCTTGTACTAACAGGTAGGAATCTCTAGGCCCAAACCATTTCTCCAAAACTTCCCAAGCAATCTAATGCCTGATAAGGGGCCTCTAGACTCTGAACCCAAGCTTCTGGAGTGCTCTTTACTCCTTTGATAGTGTAATAATTTACTTGGAGTCCATGGAAGGGGAGGAGACAACAAGATCAAACTAACATGTGAAGAATAGTAGATAGAAATAAATAATCAAAATCAGAGATAAAATTAATCAATATCAAAAGAAATATGAAGAATCAATGAAACAATTACTCAGGTATAAAATGTTAGCTAAATAAACTAAATGAGAGAATACCCAAATTGCTAAAATTAGCATATTAAGGTAAACGTTATAAGATATATCAACAAAATTAAGAAAATTGTAAAGACACACTCTAAAATTTCTATTTCAGAATTTCAACAAAATTGGAGAATCTAAAAGGAATAAACAGATTCCTATATGTATACAGCATTCAAAACTTAAACAAAGATGAAACAATTTAAGCAGGTCCATAACCAGGAACAATCCAAAGTCTCTGAAATAAAAAAAATCCCAGAACCAAATGGAATTACTGCAGAATTCTAACAGAATTACCAAGATGAATATGCCACTACTATTCAAAGTAGTTCTTAAAAGAGTAAAGGAAGAGATTCTCCTAAACCTTTTTAATGAAGCCAGTATTATGATTGGAAAAACAGGTAAAGATTAAAAATCAAAGCAAAAACCTGTCTCCATAGATGCAAAAATTTCCAGTAAGACAATGGCAAAGTAAGTTCAAGCTCATATTTAAAAAATAGTCATCATAATAAAGTTAGCCTTATTCCAGAGATGCAAGGATATTTAACAATACAAAACTAAATAAATATTATTCATTACACAAATAAACTTCAAATAATAAACCATATGATCAACTCATTAGATACAGAATATACCATCATACCTATAGAAGTCATGAGGAGTTGAAGGATCAAGGAACCATATCTCAAATTAATAAAGGCAATACATAACAAATTTATTGCCAACATTATACTAAGGTGAGCATAAAACAGAGTTCCTACTAATATCAGGAACAAGAAAAAAGTATACCCTCTCCACTCTTATTCAATATACTGATTCAAGCCTTATCTACATCAATAAGACAAGTGAAGGAAATAAAAGAAGAAAGAAAGAAAGAAAGAAAGAAAGAAAGAAAGAAAGAAAGAAAGAAAGAAAGAAAGAAAGAAGGGAAAACTGTCATGATATCCCTATTTGTAAATGATGTAGTTCGTTGTGTGTGAACCAAAAGACCCCACCCCAAATTTCTTAGTGCTAATAAATAATTCCACCAATTTGGCACAACAACAAAAAAAAAAAAAATAACATAAAAACATTCAGTCTTCCTATACACCAGGAGAAACAGACTAAAAATAATTAGCAAAATAATCTCATTTACAACAGCCATAAAAAAATTAAATGCCTGTGAATAAACCTAACCAATACAATAAAAGCTTTCTACAATAAAAATTTTAAACACTGAAGAAAAACTGAGGAAGACACTAGAAAATGGAAAGATCTCTCATGTTTGTGAACTGGAAGAATTAGTACTGGGAGAAAATGATCTTTCTACCAAAAAGAATCTATAGATTCAATGAAATCCCAGTCAAAATTCTAATGCAAATTTTCATAAACATAATAAAAACAATCAAAAATTTATATAGAGGTACAAAAATCCAAAAATAGCCAAAGTGATCACTAACAAAAATAATACTGTGAAAAGTTAACTTAAAATTTGTGACTTTATATTATGGAACAAGAATAATGAAAATAGCAGTGTTGGCAAAAAAAATAGACAAACAAATCAACAGACTGGAAATGAAGACCTAGATTCAAATCTACTCAACCACAGGTATTTTTGGCAAAGATACTGAAAATATGTAATAGATAAAAGAATATTTTCAACAAAGAGTGATTGGAAAACTAGATTTCAGTCTATAGCAAAATGAGACTAGACCTTTTTTCTCACTGTAGATAAAACTCATCTCATAATAGACTGAGTATATAAACCATATTATATGAAAATCATACAAGAAAAATTAGGCAGCACACTTTAACTCATAGGCTAAATACTATCATTCTGCTAACTATACATATCAATAAAATGACTCCTAGTGACAAGCTGTTATACCTATTGATCAGTGCCTTGGTCAGCTTTTATCAGAGGATTTTTTTTTTTTTTTTTTTTTTTTTTTTTTTGCAAAAGGAAACTAACACAAAGACCCAAAACTAGAGTTAAAGATTTGGGAGTAATCAGTCATAAACAATGTGTCTTCATCAAATCTCTTTCCCCAGGAGTCAGGGATCTATGAGAGAATGTGGAAAGATTATGAGAGACTGAAGGGATGGAAGACCCCAAGGGAAATAACGCCTTCTTGAATGAATAAGATTGATACCTTTATAAACTCACAGATACTGTCATATCATATACAAGACCTACACGGGTTCAATACAAATGGGGAAGGGGGCATGGGTTCCCATCTAGAAATGTGACCATGAAGCCATTTGTAATTGATACCAGTTAGAAAAAAAAAAACAATATTTTTTTTTTATTGAAGTATCACTGGTATGTCAACTACATCTAGAGACAGGTCAAGATCCAAAGAGTGGTTGGTTAATACAAAACTATCTACATTCTTTTTTTGTGGACTTTTTTCTTGTCTTATTGGTCTTGCTTTTTTAAGTATTTATTTTTGTGGGAGTTTGGGAATTTGTTATTTTATTTCTGTGTCTGTTTTACTTTTTAAAGGAAAAGAGCAAAAATGAACATAAATTTGTGTGGGTAGAAAGGTGAATAGGATCTAAGAGGATTTAGTAGAGGGTAAAACATTATCAAACATATATGAAAAAAATAAATAGGAAAATGAGATAATAAAATGGCTTTAAAATCTCCAAATGTTTATTATACCTAGCAATGAGGGAAATGCAAATCAAAGCAACTTTGGGATTTCAACGTATCCAGTCAGAATCAACAAAAAATGTTGGAGAGGATATGGGGAAAAGGAATGCTCATCCACTATTGGTGGGATGGCAAACTGGCCTAGCTATCTGAAGATCAGTGGAGAATCCTCAGAAAGCTACAAAGAAATGTGCAATATGAGGCAGCAAGCACACTCCTCAGCACATGCAGATCTATGAAGATGTACAGTCTTCTGATGATGGTCTATAGACAAATAGATGACTTCTTATGTATTTTTTGAACAACTTTATTTGAAAAAAAACAAAGATAAATGAACAAATTTTAAGCATTTTTGCATAAAAGTATATGAATACATTTTCTTGTTAGTGTTTGGCTTTTTTTTCAAAGGTTTGATAGTGTGCATTAAGGTCTTACTAGTTACAATGAGCACAAAGTACATGTAAAACAGGATGTAACCCGGAATTAGTTACAGTTTTCTTGGTATGTAAGGATTGAGCATAATGGTTTTTACATTTCTTTTTTTTTCTGGAACTTCACACAGTCTGTGAGTTGTTAATGGGGTGTTCAGAGCTTTCTGGGGTTAGTATCCAATTATCAGTGACTGCATATTATGTCTGTTCTTTTGTGACTGGGTTATCTCACTCAGGATGATATTCTCTAGATGCAGCCATTTTCTTAAGAATTTGGTTAAGTCATTGTTTCTGATAGCTGAGTAGTACTCTATTGTGTAAATGTACCACAATTTTTGTATCCATTCATCTACTGAAGGACATCTGGGTTCTTTCCAGCTTCTGGCTATTATAAATAGAGCTGCTATGAACATTGTGGTGCATATATCTTTGTTGTATATTGGGGTGTCTCTGGAGTATATGCCCAGAAGTGGAATAGCTGGATCTTCAGGTAGTACTATATCCAATTTTCTGAGGAATCGCCAGACTGATTTCCAGAGTGGTTGTATTAGCTTGCAACCCCACCAACAGTGG
Source organism: Micromys minutus (assembly GCF_963924665.1). Classification (NCBI taxonomy): domain Eukaryota; kingdom Metazoa; phylum Chordata; class Mammalia; order Rodentia; family Muridae; genus Micromys; species Micromys minutus. The sequence continues at coordinate 32,568,461 of NC_137970.1, read as the reverse complement.
AGAAGTGTTCCTCTTTCTCCGCAGCCTCGCCAGCATCTGCTGTCATCTGAGTTTTGGATCTTGGCCAATCTGACTGGAGTGAGGTGGAATCTCAGGGTTGTTTTGATTTGCATTTCCCTGATGACTAAGGATGTGAAGCATCTCAGTCATTCCATATTCCTCAATTGAAAATGTTTTTGTTTAGCTCTGTACTCCATTTTTAATAGGGTTGTTTGATTCTCTGGTGTCTAGCTTTTTGAGTTTTTTGTATACCTTGGATATTAGGCCTCTATCTGATGTGGAGTTGGTAAAGATCTTTCCCTATTCTGTTGCCTGCCCTTTTTGTTTTCTTGACAATGTCCTTAGCCTTACAGAAACTTTGCAATCTCATTAAGTCCCATTTGTTAATCTTTGACCTTAGAGCTTGAGCCATTGGTGTTTGGTCAGAAAATTTTCTCCTGTGCCTATGTGTTCTAAGGTTTTCCCTACTTTCTCGTCTAATAGTTCCAGTGTATCTGGTTTAATGTGGAGATCTTTGATCCACTTACACTTGAGCTTTCTACAAGGAGATAAGAAAGGGTCTATTTTCATTCTTCTGCATGCTGAGTGCCAGTTGGACCAACACCATTTGTTGAATAGGCTGTCTTTTTTCCATTGAGCCCTTTTGTCAAAAATAAAGTGACCATATAAGTGAGGGCTCATTTGTGAATCTTCTATTCTATTCCATTGATCCAAGTACCTATTTCTGTACCAGTACCATGCAGTTTTCAGCACAAATGCCTTGTAATATAGCTTGAGTTCAGGGATAGTGATTCCTGCAGATGTATTCTTGTTTTTGAGGACAAATATTGCTATTCTAGGTCATTTGTTATAGCAAATAAAATTGCACATTGCTCTTTCCAACTCAATGAAGAACTGGGTTGGAATTTTGATGGCCATTTTTAAAATGTTGATCCTTCCAATCCATGACCATGGAAGATCTTTCCATTTTCTGAGATCTTCCTTGATTTTCTTCTTTAGAGGTTTGAAGTTCTTTTCATACAGGTCCTTCACTTGCTTAGTTAGAATCACGCCAAGGTATTTCCTATTTTTGTGACTATTGTGAAGGATCTCTTCTCCCTGATTTCTTTCTCCACATGTTTTTCCTTTGAATATAGGAAGGCTACTGATTTTTTTTGAGTTAATTTTATATCCAGCCACTTTGCTGAACTTCTTTATAAGCTGTAGAAGTTCTCTGGTAGAATTTGTGAGGTTTCTTAAGTACACTATCATGTCATCTGCAAATAGTGATGTTTTTACTTCTTCCTTTCAAATTGGTATCCCTTTGATTTCCTTTTGCTCTCTAATTGCTCAGGCTAGGACTTCCAGTACTATGTTGAATAGGTAGAGGGAGAGTGGGCAGCCATGTCGAGTCCCTGATTTTAGTGGGATTGCTTCAAGTTTCCCACCGTAAAGTTTGATGTTGGCTGTTGGTTTGCTGTATATTGCTTTTACTATGTTTAGGTATGGGCCTTGGATTTCTGTTTTTTCAAGACATGTACCATGAAGGGGTGTTGGATTTTGTCAAATTCTTTCTCAGCATCTAGGGAAATAACCATGCGGTTATTTTCTTTGAGTTTGTTTATATGGTGGATTACATTGTTGGATTTCCTTATATTAAACCATCCCTGTATCAGAGGGATAAAGCCTACTTGATCATGGTAAATGTTCGTTTTGATGTGTTCGTGGATTCAGTTTGCAAGGATTTTGTTGAGTATTTTTGCATCAATGTACTTAAGTGAGATTGGTCTGAAGTTCTCTTTCCCTGTAGGGTCTTCATGTGGTTTAGGAATGAGGGTTATTGTAGCCTCAATAAGTTAGGTAGTGTTCCATCGGATTCTACTTTGTGGAATAGTTTGGAGAGTATTGGTATATATCCACAATAAATGTCTGATAAAATTCTGCACTTAACCCATCTGGACCTGGGCTTTTTTTGTTGGTAGGCTTTTGATGACTGTTTCTATTTCTTTAGGTATCATGGGATTAATTAGATTGTTTACCTGGTCCTGGTTTAACTTTGGAATCTTGTATCTATCTAGGAATTCATCCATTTCTTCCACATTTCCCAGCTTTGTTGAGTATAGGCTTTTGTAGTAAGATCTGATGATTTCTTGAATTTCCTCAATTTCAATCATTATTTCTCCACTTTCCTTTCTGATTTTGTTAATTTGTATACTCTCTCTTTGTCCTCTAGTTAGTCTGGCTAGGGGTTTACCAATCTTGTTGATTTTCTCAAAGAACCAACTCTTGGTTTTGTTGATTCTTTCAATGGTTCTTTTTGTTTCTATTTAGTCTATTTCTGCCCTAAGTTTGATTATTTCTTGCTGTCTACTCCTCTTGGGTGTATCTGCTTCCTTTTGCTCTAGAGCTTTCAACTATGCTGTCAGGTTTCTAGTGTATGCTCTCTCCAGTTTCTTTTTGGAAGTACTCGGAGTTATGAGTTTTCCTCTCAGTACTGCTTTCATTGCATCCCATAGGTTTGGGTATGTCAAGTTTTCATTTTCATTGAATTCTAGAAAATCTTTAATTTCTTTCTTATTTCTCCTTTGACCCTGCTATCGTTTAATAGAGCATTGATTAGTTTCCCTGTGTATATGGGATTTTTGTTGTCTTTGTTGTTGTTAAAGACCAGCCTTAGACCATGGTGATCTGAAAGGATGCATGGGAGTATTTTGATCTTTTTATATCAATTGAGGATCGTTCTGTGTCCAATTATGTGGTCAATTTTTGAGAAGGTACTGTGAGGTGCTGAGAAGAAGGTGTATTCTTTTGTTTTAGGATGATAAGTTCTATAGATATCTATTAATTCCAGTTGGTTCATAGTCTCCGGTAGTTTTATAGTGTCCTTGTTCAGTTTCAGTTTCCATGATCTGTCCATTGGTGAGAGTGGGATATTAAAGTCTCCCACTATTATTGTGTGGGGTGAAATGTATTTTTTGAGCTTTAGTATTGTTTCTTTTATGAATATGGTTGCTTTTGTATTTGGAGCATATATGTTAAGGATTGAGAGTTCCTCCAGACAGATTTCCCCTGTAATGAGTAAAAAATGCCCTTCCTTATCTTTTTTGATAACTTTTGTTTGATAATCTACTTTATTCCATATTAGAATAGCCACTCCAGCTTGCTTCTTGGGGCCACTTGCTTGGAAGGTTTTATCCAAACTTTTACTCTACCTATTCATTGGAGTACTTCATTCCTAGTCAGAGCAATTAGACAACAAAAGCAAGTCAAAAGGATACAAATTGGAAAGTAAGAAGTCAAAGTATCACTCCTTGCAGATGATATTATAGTGGACTTAAGTGACCCCCAATATTCCACTAGACAGTTTCTAAGCTTGATAAAAAAAATTTGCCGACGTGGCTGGATATAAAATTAACTCAAACAAATCAGGAGTCCTCCTATATTTAAAGAATAAACAGGATGAGAAAAAAATTAGTGAAATGATACCCTTCACATTAATAACAAATAATATAAAGTCCCTTGGTGTGACTCTAACCAGGTAAGTGAAAGATTGTATGACAAGAACTTCAAGTCTCTGAAGAAAGAAATCTAGGAAGATCTCAGAAGATCCAAAGATCTCACATGCTCACAGAATGGCAGAAATTAATATAGTAAAGTGGGTGATCTGGAAATCAGTCTGGCTGTTCCTCAGAAAATTGGAAATAGTACTATCTGAGGACCCAGCTATACCACTCCTGGGCATATACACAAAAGTTGCTCCAACTTATAACAAGGACACATGTAAAGCCATGTCTATAACAGCCTTATTTATAGTAGCCAGAAGCTGGAAAAAACTCAGATGTTCTTCAATAGAGGAAAGGATACAGTAAATACATAACATATACACAATGGAGTACTACTCAGCTATTAAAAACAATGACTTCATGAAATTCTTAGGCAAAAAAAAAAAAAAAATGGAACTAGATGTTATCATCCTGAGTGAAGTTTTCCACTCGCAAAAGAATACCCAAGGTATGCTCTCACTGATAAGTGGATATTAGCTAAAAAGCTGGGATTACCTAAGATACAGTTTACAGACCACATGAAACTCACAAAGAAGGCAAACCAAAATGTGGGTGCTTTAGTCTTTCTTATAAAGGGAAGCAAAATACTCATAAGAGTGAATACAAGGACAAAGTTTAGAGCAGAGGCTGAAGGAAAAGTGATCCAGAGACTGCCCCACCTGTGAATCCTTCTTATATGCAGCCACCAAACCAAATCACTATTGCTGATCTTAAGAAGTGCTTGCTGATAGTAGCCTGATATAGCTGTCCCCTGAGAGGCTCTGCTAATGCCTGAACAATACAGATTGGATGCTTGCAGCCAACCAGTGGACTGAGCATGTGGACCCCAATGGAGATCTTATGTGAAGGACTGAAAAAACTTGTAGTGGTTTGCAACCCCATAGGAAGAACTACAATATCAACCAACCAGACTCCCCAGAGCTCCCACGGATTAAACTACCAACCAAAGAGTACACATGGAGGGATCTGTCACTCTAGTGGCCCATGTAGCAAAAGATGGCCTTATCTGGCATCAGTAATAGTGGAGTCTCTTGGTCATGTGAAAGATTGATACCTCAGCTTAGGAGAATTTTATTGTGGTAAGGAGGGAGTAGGTAGGTTGGGGAGCAAGCACCCTAATAGAGGGACGTGGAAGAGATAGGGTGCTTTTAGATAGGAAAATAGGAAGGGGATGACTTTGAAATATAAATAAATAAGATAACCATAAAATATGTAAATGGATTTAGAGAAAAAAAAATCACTTAAAAATTTTCTCCATTAAATTTACACAGTAAACTGTTCAAATCTTCTGGTTTAAAAAAAAAAAATGAAATGTGTAGGTAACTGGATGGAACTAGAAAAACTATACTCACTGTTTTAACCTGATCCCAGAAACTCAACTTCTTTCATATGCAGATTCTAGTTCTCAGTGTTTACTTTCATGTGTTTATCTTGGAAGAGAAGTGGAAGTCAGGAAACCAAATTTTGGTCCCTCTTGGAGGAGGCACAATATGGAGGGGCAATAGTAAATTTACAGGTAAAGAAGGAGTAGGAGGAGAAGGAGGAGAAGGGAGAAAGAGGAGAAGGAGAAAGAAGAGGAGAAGAAGGAAGAGGAGGAAGAGGAAGAGGAGAAAGAAATGGAGGAGAAGCTGAAGTAGGAGGAGGAGGAGAAGAAGAAGTGAGGAAGGCCAACAAAACAGAACAAATTAAGTAGTGGAGTGTAAAAGTATGCAGGAAATAGGGTGGGAGAAGTCAGGTAAAGACAATGGTTAAATGAAAGATACAGAGTATAAAAAGCTATATGGAATCCTGCTATCTCACAACACGACCTAATAAAAGTTACTTTAGGGACAATAGACTATATGAGAAGTCATAGGACACTGGCGATATTTAGCGCCAAATTATTAAGTAGAATTTGTTTCAGATAGATGGAAGACAAGTGGGGTTAGTGGTTGACTTAATTAAAATTAAGACTTTATGGAAAATCCTATGAAAACCCAATGATTGGTAAACTAATTTCTAAATGCAACTTAAAAATGGGTTCAAATGAAATTACTTTTCATAATTGGGTAGTGTTATTCTCACAGTTATTAAATAAGAATAGAAGTACAAGGTATCATCCTATGAATAATTTAGAGACAACTCAGAGGTCTCTAAACCAACACAGGCTAATGTCACTGTTCTTGGTTACCCATTGTAATACATGGTAAGTTTCTATTGTTGAAGACAATACATATTTTTGTTGCAGGACATAAAGAAGACATTACCAACCAAACCTAAAATATTCCCCTCTAATTGCTAGTTTTCACAGTTCTGGAAGGTGCTATATTGGCTTCTGAGAAAAAAACACATTAATAATCTTAGCCAGCCTTGGATGCTTCATGCTTTACTTCAAACCTGCCAAGCAAAGTGTGCCTGCTATTATCACTTTACTAAATGGTCATGCTAAATAGTGAGATTGCTATCTAAATATGTATATCTATAGACTTATGTTATTCTCAACACTGGTGAGGGAAGCTTCTCTTAGCAGTGTATAGCAGTTAATAGAGAGATGCACAGTTGATCGAAGTGCTGAAAACAAGAAACTAAATGCACTTCCTTAAATAAGACACACTTCTACCACCACCACAATCAAGGCTTACAGAAGAATATCAGGGAAGTAGAGCAAGAAAGAATATAAGACCTTCAAGATAGAGAGGAATGTTGTCAAGTGTTATCTTTAGGTCATGACATGACTATTGTATTCATGATCTCACTAAAACTGTGAGACTTATACAATTTCAAGCCAGCCAAATGGGGTGTAGATAGGGCAGATATTTTTTAGGCTTCACTAACTGAGGAGCTATCAGAATTTGACAGTTGTTGAGTGGGGTTAATTTTGTTTTTACTCAGAAGTTTTGAGGATGTGGCCACAAAGAGGTTTCCTATGTGCCAATAGAGAGCCCTAAATCCAAGAACATATGAGCAGTACTAACTGGCCTTAGTGGGTTACCACACACACACACACACACACACAACAACAACAACAACAACAACAACAACACATGCATGCACACAAACATAAACACACAGAGAGATAAAGAGGGAGGGAGAGAGATAACAGAGACAGACAGAGAGACAGGAAGTTGGAAGTAGCATGTTAGTAGATATGAAGGGAGTTGGAATGACAATGTAGTATTTAGATAATTTATTCTGTACATACATGCAATTATCTAAAATTTTAAATATCATGATTTGTTGTTTAGCCCCCATTATACTCTCAAAGTAAATATATATTTCTCATATTTTGTGTTTAATTTTATTCTATAGTAGCTGTAATATTAGGTATAAATAAAACTAGAAAATATATAACATAAAATATTTAAAATTATCTACATTAATCATATATAATTGCTATGCTTCAGTGTTTCTGTTATGATAAAGATTAGCACAAGAAAGTTTATAAATAAAACAATGTGGATGAGCTTTTTTATGAGGTTCTTTAAAATATATTATCTTCAAAAATGTCATGGTTTGAAGCAGGCTTTGACGTAAATGACCTCATTAATCAGGGACAAATGCTACTAGAGTGGTTTAAAACTGTATGGATGAAAATGTATTTTGGAAACATTTTGCAAAGATTCCTAGGTGAATTATGTTATTTAATGAAATTTTTTACCCTTATATACTAAGGCTATGTCCCAAGACCATCCAATGATGTCACAAACAGCACAAACAGTTCAAAGCCATATGTGTGTGTGTGTGTGTGTGTGTGTGTGTGTGTGTGTGTGTTGTAGATTGTCTTGAAGCTGTTTGTATTTTGATGCTATATCCACTTCCCCTAGAAGGGCTGCCTAGCACAAACTCAGATGACTTCATAAAGAACCTTCTTCGCTTTTTTGTAAAATAAAGGTGAGAGCTGGTGATTGGGCACAGGAAGGGAAGATGGAGCTAGAGGGCTGGAGAGAGGGGAATGGAGAGGGTCACTGAAGGTAAAGGGGGTGGAAGAAAGATGGAGCTGAAATATGTGGCCTGGAGAAACAGCAAGTTATAAGAAATTTCATAGCTGGGGAATAGAGTAGTGTAGTGGTGGATCTGCCCAATTTAGGCGCACAGCTTATATTCATATTTACTGAGTAGTGTTTTCATTGAACAGGCTTATTAGGGCTGGAGAGGTTACTACATGTATATACATGTAAAAGAAACCATACCTATACATATATAAGGTTTGTTATATGCACATCTATAATACCATTTCATTTATAACATAGGTGCAATAAAACAATATCAATAGATAGCCATTAAAATTAAAAAAAATAACAACTTGTAGAAGAAAAATCATTTGGGTGGGGTTTCTCTGGTTGACCACTGGAAACTGAAATGGCAGAAAATGAACTTGAAGATTGATGGGGATCACTGCATTTCTCTTCATCGTGCTCCTATGATGATTTAATATAGACAATTTTTATCATTCATATGACAGAAGAGGTAAATTAACATGCCCACAATTATTTTGTTTATATCAATAATATTGTGATAAACACAGCACCCCACAATGAAAGGAGACATGATTATGTTGGGCAAACCTTACCCACAATACCACAATGAAATAATATTGTATTTGACCACTGTTTTGTGGTTCTCCTAACACTCCATCATTATTACAGAACCTTGTAGCTCAAAATTCCTTGGTCCCAACAAAACCATTCCCCTGAGCTCATTATCCTTATTCCTTGGACATTTTCTCTAACGTAGCAATTCCCTGCCCCCAGCTTTACAACCCTGCCTATCCTGACATCCTGTTCTATTTTCTTCATAACGTTATCACATTTTGTTTATTATTGATCTCCTCTACTGAAATGGAAAATGAGAAACCAGGACCCTGTCTGTCTTGTTCTCGTGGTCTGATCCGAGCCAAGGCTGGCATATCACAGGCACTCAAGAAATATTTGTCAAATTTAATAGAAGCAGCTCAGTGCATTGCAAATCAATTTGCCAAATATCTGGCTCTCCAAATAGAAGCTGATTCACTGCTTGAAAATTTAATGAAGAAGCCCTACAAAATGGTAAACCAAGACAAAATGGCATGCCAAAATTTCTGAAAAACTTCAATGAACTTGGATATAAATCTCATTTGTAATTCCAAAATGTTTTATAAAACATTTCTTCTTAGTAAATGCATTTATATAAAATATCCTGCCACCTTAGCAATATTACTTTGCAAGAAATCTAATATTTTCCATGATTCTGTCATAAAGACAGAATAAAAATTGTCATATAAAGCTTTACAGAAGTGTTCTGAAGATGTTATAATCATCTCATTTAATATTAGATTGAATGAGCTTTAAATTTAATGATGATACAAATTTTGCTAGGTAAATATATTCTCTAAATTAGGCCAATTGTTCATTTGTAAATATTGTTACTTAAGAAAGTAACTGTTCAGCAAGTTGATTCAGCAATGAAGGAAAATTTTTGTATACTCAGAATTTTTTAGTCTCATATTATGGGAATGTGAAGTCCCAATAGCTTACCGAGGAAATTGTGGGTTACAACTTTAAACAAGTTTTTCTTTCTGCCTAGAAGTCCCTTAGTAGTCTGGGATTTTTTTTATGTAAGAGTCTAATTATCTATAATGTCATTTTTCAATATATAGGATTTGTAATTTGAATAAAGCAGGAATTTAGTTATCAATTTCCTTAGTGTGCAAGGAAGGTAGAAAAGGTAGCTGAATCCTTTGAAGGCTATATACGTTTTTGCTCAGGCTTGCTCAGTAATAATTTTTGCAAAGACTAAATTTTGTGGTGGGACTTACAGTGATTTACAAATGCAGATGTAGAAGTCTCATGATATATATTGAGCATCTATTTGAAATCAGTGTGAAGGGCTTCATGAGTAAGAATAGAGTGGACCTTACAGAGAAAAACTTGAATGTTCCTAAGTTCTCAGTACTGACCTATATTAATCTCTCCAATTTTCGAACCAAGATAAATAACAGCGTAATGCTACATAGCAACATGAGATGAATCTGATACAAAGATTGTTCCTCTGTGTCCATCACCTAGTATGCATATTATGTACTAATGGCTCCTTTTAAAATATTCAAATGTGTCCTGGGAATGTAGAGAGAATTTTGGTTTGAAAACCCAGTTATGTTATAAGAATGTTTTTTGTAATCCCAGGTATGGGATAAGAGGCTGCTTCATAGGAGGTGAGTATGATATGCCCAGTGCATTACCAGGGGTGTGATCTTTGCCAGTTACAGAGAGTTTAGGGACTCTGGAGAGGATATCAATGGGAGAGCCCTGAGAAGGCCTGAGGACACTGCTGTTCCTGATTGCTATTGTTGCAGTTTGTCAAGTATTCCTGAGCAAAGACATAATAATAAGAAGATGATGAGCTCATATATATCCTACTTAGTTGATTCAATGGGCAGGTTCTCCTGGTGTCCTGCATCCTTTCTGATTCTTACAGTTTTTCCAACCCCTCTTCCATAGGATTGTCTCAGCTCTGAGAAGAGGGGCCCGGCAGAGGCCTCCAACTTAGACTAATGTTTCTCTCTCTGGGTCTCTGTACCCATATCCATCTGCTGCCAGGAAGCCTCTCTGATAGTGACTTGACAAGGCATAAATCTAAGAATATAGCAGAATATCAGTAGGAATCATTTTATTGATTTTATTATTTAGACCAGTTTTGTTTGGCTCTATCCTAGGTCTTTGGGCTACCCAATCTTTGATTCCTCACATATATAAGTAAAAAGTTTTGTTATTATTACTAGTGGTTTTACTCATTTTAACGTTGGAACCATTCTTCTCCTGTATTGGATTTTTTGTAACCTCTGAACATGAGAACTGACAAAGGTTACCTTTTATTAATATAAATCTATTTTTTGAGTATTATATGCAGCACCTGTTTAGACTATATTGATCAATAATACCTTTGGGGTAATTTTTATTGGGTAGTATGAATTACAAATCAGTCCAACCAGGCAGTGTGAGGCATGGGCTCCCTTTTATGGAGCAGGCCTCAAATTAAATCTAACATTAATTGGCTACTACCACAGTTCTGAGCCACCATTGTCTTATCACATCTTGCAGGCAGGACAGATTGTAGGTAGAAAGATTTGTGACTTGATTGTTTTCCAAATATCTATCTCCATAGCCTGCAGAGTACCTTCCCATACAAATGATACTACAATGTAGAGGTAAAAGCTCCACGAAGGCACCAGCTCGACTCCTGAATATTTTTTAACTATGTAGGTGTTGTCCCTGTTTTCTATGTGTAGATAGCCACCCTAGCATCAGCCTGGGTTTGGGGGTAAACCCCATGGGACCTCCTCAACAAATCCACATACCATGTGGTAGTTTGTACTACCTACCTGCTTTAAGCTTCAGGCAGACTGAGCTACCATCCCTGCACTGGTTACCTTATTCCCGATGATGAAAGACACACACACACACACACACACACACACACACAAAGTTTATATTTGATACGTTTTAGCTCAATGGCTGGGCTTTCCTAGCCCTTTCTCGTATATCATGCCCTTCTTTTCAGTCGCAGGTCAATACCTCTAGCTCTGTCCTCAACTTTACTTGCTCAGTTACCATTAGTCCTAGCTCAGCACCCTAAATCTGCCTTCAGCTTAGTTGCATTTCTAATCTCCTGCCTGCTACCTCCCCCACCCAGGTCCAGTTAGGAAATTGACACTAAGATCTCACCTAGGTGGTAGATTTTTCTCCCTCCAAAGCATGACAAAATCTCTCCTGTTTCTGCTAGCCTGCCTGTGGAAAACTGGAAGTCTCACCTTTTCTGCCCAACCATTAGCCACTAGCATCTTTATTGATCAATCAAGAACCACTTGGATAACAGGACTTTCAGCTTTCATTCCTGATCAGAGCATCAAGACCACCCTCTACAAGTCCTGATACTGGGATACTTGCCTGACTATGAGAGATGGCCAGCTCAGGCTCCATAATTCCCATTACTAGGAGTCCTTACTAGAATCACCCCCATAGATTCCAGGAAGTTTTCACTGCACTAGGCTTTTATACTGCCCTTGAAATATTTATCACTGCCAGCTGTCTCTCTCCATATTCTCTCCCTTCATCCCATATCCCTTCAACCTGATCCCTACCACCCCTGCCCCCACTTTAATTTAATAATGGAACTCCGCAGCAGTAAACAAAACTAAGGACTGTGAAGAAGAAAAAGAAGAGAATGAGGGAGGAGAAGGTGATGGGATGGGAAGGGCTATTTAAGTCTGTGTAATTCATTCAAAATTAATTCAGCAAATAAGCAACTTTTTTGAATTATAAAAATATGTTTATAACCTTGTAGTTCAAAGTATTTCATGTCAAATGTGATGATTTTAACAGTTTTACGGGGACTTTTAAATGTGAGTTGAGTGGTTTTTATTTTACCTTCAATGCAGTTTTAAGAAAACTACAATTGACTTTTCTCAATCCACCTAAAACTTAAGGGCAGGGAGGATGAACTTTAAGATTACAAAAAGCACTCCTCTACTGCCCACCTCAGACAGAAGTAACTAAGGGGCAGAGAGATGATACTAAAGCCACAGAAAGGACAGACCAGAAAAGATGAAGAGCAGAAAGCATGAAAATGAGGGGACAGATTGAGGGAAGAGCAAAAATGAAAGAGAAAGGAAAGACTAAATGGAATTGAACCCTTAAGGCCTTAGTTTCCAGGGTAGGGGCATTCTTGTAATTCAGAGCTCTCTTTATGTGAGTGGACATCACCTTTATGCAAAACCAGGGTTAGAAAATTTGCTAAATGTCAGATGTGTGTCTCTAGACTAGTCAGAGAAAAATGAAGACATAATCAAATTTTCAAATATGAAACATAGCCAGAAATGAGGAAAATGGGGCAGAGATGAGAAGATAACTTTCCTACAATTCTACCTTAAGGCAAACCTTGGGTTAAAATGCAGATCATCTGAGAATTTGGCTTGGCTCTAGTTTTATTGCTTCCTGTAGCTGTGTAGGGACATTTGCTTACATTGAGAGATCCACCACCAACCCCCCCCACCCCCCGCAAACAATACAAAGGCAGAGTGAAAACAAAATAGCCTTATTCAAGTTAATGAAGCATGGCTTCTTGGATGACTAAATCAATAAATTGGCTAGAACTTAAAAATCAACACAAAAGAAATAGCCCTTATAAAAATGAAGCTTTTCTCAAACAGTAATTAAGTCAGCAGGGCTTTAGCCACTTTTGTTTGGACAGACCTTATTTGTACTGCTTTAGACATGTTTATGCTATTTTTTTTAATTCTTTGAAGATTTCTCATAAATGGGACATGCAGTCATTTTATAAAGAAGATAAATTGGGCTGTTAACAGGAGCCCAGAATTCTATTCTTCATGTGTATTTGTCCTCTCATGCTCTATCACTTCCTGAAAGTATTAATAGTTGCATTTCATTTTCCTATATAAATATTTAAGAACTGTAATTTTGCCCAGTTGACATTGGCAGTGCCTATGCACAGGGATGTTTCATTATCTGCTCCTCAAATCAACATAATCTTGTCAAACTTGTCTCCAATAAATAGCGCAGGCTGTATTTGGAATATTTTAATAACCAAGAATAGTCAGATTGTTTTCAATCACAGCCTTCTTGCAAATCCCCAACTAAGAGTTGCAGTTACAGGGAACAATAACCGTGAGTAGTATGCCAATACATTTTCATTAGTCAATGACACCCAGCTGCAGAGAGAAATTAAACTGTGTACTTCAAAACCTAGCGTTCCCTTGTGGCTCTACCACAGCACTCCAGATTGGCTTCACCAAATCTCCCTGCCATTGTTCATTAAATGCTCCAGCTGGGTTGAGTTCATCATAAACAGTAAGTCTACAATTTTTCAATTCCATATTAGGCTTGAATTCAAAGCCTATTGTAGTGTTGTAATGCACTGGGAAAGCAGACAAGGAGAATGTCATTGGGTAGCTGTTGTTTAAAGTGCTTCCTCTCACCCTGTTATTATGGGTCATTTGGGGAAAAAAATTGACCTATGAAAACTTTGGAAACAATGATCAGTTTGGCATTGCTTTGGGTTTCTCCTCGGTCTTTTAATTTTTAAACTACACTCTAATAGAGAAGTTGGCTTTTATATGCTCCAGAACAAAGTAACCCCAATGGGAGGACTTGAATGGAAATTAGCACTTCAAATCAAAGCAGCTGCTTTTTCTAAAGTTTTCTTTGTTAAGCTACCAGTTTTTCTTTTTAAAATTTAAATATACATATTTGTTTGTTTACATCTCAAACTTTGCTTCCTTACCTGGCCCTTTGCTCACTGAGTCCCTCTCCCCCTTCTCTGAGAGAATGGAAACCCCCTGGGTATCCATACCTATCCCTGGTATATCAAGTCTTGGGCAGATTAGGTGCATCCTCTCCCACTGAGATCAGAGAAGGCAGCCATGAAGACTGAAAGGCCTGCCTGGTACATATATGTGGCTGGTGGCAGAAAGCAGGGGTGGAGCTCATTTAGCCTGTGTATATTTTTCAGTTGGTGGTTCAGATTCTAAGAACTCCCAGGGGTCCAGGTTTGTTATCTCTGTTTTTCTTGTGATACTCCTATCTCATATGGAGTTCCTATATACTTGGGGTAATCAATTCTTCACTCAACTCTTCAGTAAAAGTCCCTAAGCTCCATCCACTGTTTGTTTGTAGATGTCTGCAGCTGCCTAAGTCAGGGGCTGGGTGGAGTCTCTCAGAGGACAGCCATGTTAGACACCTATCTCCAAGCATAACAGAGTGTCATTAATAGTGTCAGGGATTGGTGCTTGTCCATGGGATGGGTCTCAAGTTGGGCCAGTTGCTGGTTGGCCGTTCCCTCAGACTCTGCTCCATCCTCTGTGTCTGCACTTCTTGTAGACAAGACAAATATTGGGTTGAAAGTTTTGTGGGTGGGTTGGTGTTTGGGGATAAGTTGGAACTGGGGTTCCTGCTTGGATGTGGCCTCTTCAGTTTCCATGTCCCCACTGTTAGGCAGCTTGACTAATGTCACTCACAGTTTATCTTAAGTTCTTTGTCATCTTCCTGGGTCTTACTTTGATTCTCTGATTTTTGTTTTCAATTTTTCTAGGCAGATTTTATTTTGTAGCACAGGGTAGCCTAGAACCCTACCTACCCATTTCCTGTCCTATCTTTCAAGTGCTGAGAATGTAGGCATGCACCATCATACCAGCTTCTATGCTCATTCTTCTGAAGAAGTTAAGATATGAAAATTGCCCCTTCCCATAATATATGAATTTCCATTTGTTAGTAAAGTACCTGTACCCCATCTCTTATATTGGTTTTGTTTGTTTGATCTTAATCACACTATTTAAGTTACTTTCCACCTCTGCCCCCATACCTTTACAGGAACAGAAAAATAGCAATGACTAAATGACCTATAATAGAATTATATCAGTGTTATCAGCTATAATAGAAACTCCAACCAGATGGGCATCCCAACTTCTGAGGAAAGAGGCTATTCGAGAAACAACACTTAGACACAATTTAACTCACATTGTACCAGGCTGTAAAACTAACCACAAGTAACTGCCTAGACTTTCAAGGTTTTCCTAGCCTGAAGATATCAGTCTTTTGTGCCAGGTCTGAAGTTTATATGTCTTCATTTCTTGTCTCTGACTAAATATTAAAACAGCTGGTTTAAAATGTATACACACACACACACACACACACACACACACACACACACACACATCAATAGACCTTTCTTAGCCACATATCCTAATTTAATTGCTCTAAAGTGAGTGTAGGCATTAGTATTTTTAAGGCTGCCACAGACGTCTCCCATCTATATCTAGGATTAAAAAAACTGCTAGGAAACATTTATATAAATCCTAACTAAAGACAGCCAAATCCTGATCACTTAATTTGTCTATTACTTTTAGACAATGCTTTCAACATTATGAATACAGTCTCAGCAACTGAAAGCAAGACAAAAGGAGAGAGGAGGAAATGAGGAAATAAGACAGGGAGAGCAAGGGATTGAAAGGGGAGCAGAGAGAGAGAGGCAGGGAAAGAATGGAGGAACTGAAACTGGTCCATTGTGCTGCATACCTGAACAGGGTGTCCATAGCACTGAATTTTCTAATGAAACTTTGTCAAGTTGCCCCATGTGAGTGGTCAATGCAAAACATTTACAAAGGGGGAAGAGAGTAAATAGAAGAAGTATTCAGGATTTGAAATCATACAGAATCATGAAAGGAATTTATTGGGCACAAAACTGCTAGAAAGTGGGCTAAAAGGTGTCAGTTTCTGCTTAAACTTAGCCATTTCCCATGTATCTCCATTTGCTCTCTTCCAAAATAATGAATTTTTTCTTTAATAGTTGTTGTTACACACAGACACATACATGTATGTGTTATGCATGTATGTATGTATGTATCCATGCATTGGCACAAAGATAATACTTGTTTAAAGATAATACTGATAGTCTTGGTATAAAGATAATACTGACTTCATTAAGGAAATATTGGACTGTTCATCCCTTTTGAATTTTGTTCAGAATAACTTGCAGGTAATTGCCTTGTGTTCTTCTTTGGATGTGGTAGAATTCTCCACTGAGTCTGGTTTGCCCTGTGAAGTGTGTGTCTGTGTGTGTGTGTTTGTGTGTGTGTGTGTGTGTGTGTGTGTGTGTGCGCGTGTGAGTGTGTGTGAGTGTGTGTGTTTGTATGTGTTTTCAAGAATGATCATTTTATATTGGATAACTAATTGTTGCACTCTTCCATTGAAAAGAGTATGCTTTTTGAGATATTAACATTCTGTACAGCAGATGGGCAAACACTGTTCATGAAAATTACTTCTCTGATTCATGAACCCTGGGTCTTACAATGTCACACTATTTTCATTTGTAAATTCACTCACCATATAATAAAAGGAACAAAATGCCACTTCCTGAGGATATAATGAAGCAGCTGCTACATGTAGGACTAGAGTATATCTTGACAGAAACATCTCAGACCAAAAAAATTGTTTTGCAGTTTAAACCAAACTATTAAATTGAAATAGAGAAGGAAGGCATGTTAGGAGAAGAAACAGCTGGCTGAGAATGGTGCCTAAGATTTAGACTAAATAAACTATTTCCCATGAGAACTGAAAAATTAATGTTTGCCAGTCTTGGGTTAAATGGATAATACAGAAAGTAGTTCAGTAGACATGTTCATTTAATTTGTAGAGCAAGAGTCTGAGGATTTTCCAGGATTCTCCAAAAAGACAGTAATGAAGAGAACCAAATATTTATCTTGTCAACACACCTTATTTAATACATTAACCATAAACAGCAGTAGTTTAGTGAAAACATTCCAAACTCTGAAGTCAACAACAGAAAGTAACGAAAGCATTCATTCATGTAGTTTAATTAGGAGCAATTCTGAAAATTTAAATTTCATTCATTTTCATAGTTAGGCTATGTAAAACCCAACAGATGTCATAAGTACAAACTCCCTTACTTCACCCACAGGGGATACAATTGAGCAAGAATATTTTAAGAAGAAATCTAAAGGAAAATGGTGATTTAACTGTAATAAACATCTTCCTCATGGTACATTTGAAATTTAAATGGTGCAATATGCAAAAATTCTTTCATCTCTCAAAAAATTATGAACACGATCAGGCTATCTTCTTAATGAAAATAGTTAAGATATGAAAGAATCATTTTTTCCCAAAAATATTTTATTGGATATTCTCTGCATTTACATTTCAGATGTTATCCGTTTCCTGCAATCTCACCTCCCATCCCAACTCGTTGCCTCCATGAGGGTGATCCTTCTCCCAACAACCCTCTCTCATCTCAGCACTTGGAGTTCCCCTACACTGAGAAAATGAGCCTTCACTGGACCAAAAACCTCTTCTCCCATTGATGCCAGACAATGCTATCCTCTGCTGCATATGTGTCTGGAGCTATGTCTCTCCATGTGTGCTCATTTGCTGGAGTTTTAGTCCTGGGAGTTGTGGTGGGTTTGCTTAGTTGATAATTTTGTTCTTCCCATGGGGTTGCCGACACTTTCAGCAACTTCAGTCCTTTCTCTAGCTCTTTCAATGAGGTCCTTGTGTTCAGTCTGATGATTAGCTGCAAGAATCCTCCTCTGTATCAATATGGCTCTAGCAGAGCCTGTGAGGAGTCATCCATATCAGGTTCTTGCCAGTAAGCATTACTTGGCATTAGCAATAGTGCTTAGTTTTAGTGAATGCATATGGGATGGATCCCCAGGTAAGGCAGTCTCTGGATGATCTTTTTTTTCCAATTGCTGCTCCTCTATTTGTCACTTTATTCCTCCCATGAGTATTTTGTTCTTCCTATTAAGAAAGAGAGAAAAAGGTTTAAAAAAAAAGGAGAGAGAGGCATCCAATTTCTGGCCTTCCTTCTCTTTGAGCTTCATAAGTTCTGTGAATTGTTTCTTGGGTTTTCCAAGCTTTATGAGCTAGTATCCACTTATTAGTACATACCACGAGTGTTCTTTTGTGACTCAGTTACCTCACTCATGATGATAGCTTAAAGTTCCATCCATTTGCCTAGGAATTACATGAAGTCATTGTTTTTGATAGCTCAATAGTACTCCATTGTATATATGTACAACAATTTTTGTATCGATTCCTCTGTTGAAGGACAACTTGGTTTTTCCAGCTTCTGGTTATTATAAATAAAACTGCTGTGAACAATGTTGAGCATGTGTCCTTGTTAGATGTTGGAGCTTCTTTTGGGTATATTCCCAAAAATATTATAGCTGGGTCCTCAGTAATACTATGTCCAATTTTCTGAGGAACTGCAGACTGATTTCCAGAGTGGTTGTACCAGTTTATAATCCTCTTTCACCACATCTTCCCCAAAATTGGATGTCACCTGAGTGTTTGATATTATCCATTTTGACTCGTATGAGATGGAATCTTAGGGTTTTTTATATTTGCATTTTCCTGATAACTAGGGATGTTGAGCATTTCTTTAGGTGATTCTCAGCCATTCAATATTCTTAGTTGAAAACTCTCTGTTTAACTCTGTACCTCATTTTTAATAGGATTATTTGATTCTCTAGAGTCTAACTTCTTGAGTTCTCTGTATATATTGGATATTAGCCCTCTATCAGATATAGGATTGGTAACGATTTTTCCCAATCCGTTGGTTGCCATTTGTCCTATTGACAGTGTCCTTTGCAGGTTTTTTTTTTTTGTGTGTGTGTGTCTTTGAGTTTGTTTATATAGTGGATGACATTGATGGAATTCTGTACTTTGAGCCACCCTTGCATCTCTGGGATGAAGCCTACTTGACCACAGTGAATGATCTTTTTTTTTTTTTTTTTTTTTTTTTTTTTTTTTTTTTTTTTTTGTGAATGATCATTTTCATGTTTTCTTGGATTTGGTTTCAAGAATTTTATTGAGTATTGTTGTATCAATGTTCATGAGGAAAATTGTTCTAAAATTCTCTTTCTTTGTAGGGTCTTTTTGTGGTTTAGTTTTGAGAGTAAATGTGGCTTCAAAGAATTAGTTGGGTACTATTCGCTCCATTTCTATTTTGTGAAATACTTTGAAGAATATTCATATTAGATCTTCTATGAAATTCTGATAGAATTCAGAACTAATACCATCAGGTCCTGGGATTTTTTGTTTGTTTGTTTGTTTGGGAGGCTTTTGATGACTGCTTCTATTTCTTTAGGGGTTATAGGGCTATTTAAATGTTGTATCTAATCCTGATTTAACTTTGGTACCTGGTCTCTGTCTATAAAGTTGTCCATTTCGTCTACATTTTCCATATTTGTGGAGTATAGGCTTGTCTGGTAGAATCTGATGATTTCTGGAATTTCCTCAGTTTCTGTTGTTATGTCTCTTCTTCCATTTATGATTTTGTTAAGTTGGATACTATTTCTGTGCCCTCTAGTTGGTTTGCCTAAGGGTTTATCAATCTTGTTTTTCTCAAAGAACTAGCTCTTGGATTTGTTGATTTTTGTGTCATTTTTGTTTGTTTGTTTGTTTGTTTGTTTCTATTTGCGGGATTTCAGCCCTTGTATTTGGAGCATAAATATGCAGGATTGAGAGTTCATCTTGATAGATTCTTTTTGATGAGAAAAAGTGTCCTTCCTTGTCTTTCTTGATAACTTTTGGTTGAAAATCTATTTTATTCAATATTAGGATGGCTCCTGCAGCTTGTTCCTTTGAACCATTTGCTTGGAAAGTTTTTTTCTCAGCCTTTTACTATGAGGTAGTGCCTGTCTTTGATGTTGAGATGAGTTTTTTTTGTATGCTACAAGTCCTGGATCCTATTTATTTATCCAGTCTGAGAGTCTTTATTTTTATTGGGAAATTGAGTCTGTTCGTGTTAAGCAGTATTAAGGAACAGTGATTGTTGTTTCTTGCCATTTTTCTTGTTAGAGGGAGAATTATGTTTGTGTGTGTGTCTGTTTTTTTTTCTTTTGTGTTTGTTGCAAGATTAGTTTCTTGGTTTTCTAGTTTGAAGTTTCCCTCTTTGGGTGGAACTTTCCATCTATTATTCTTTGTAGGGCTGGATTTGTGAACAGATATTGTGTAAATTAGTTTTTGTCTTAGAATATATTGGTTTCTCCATCTATGGTAATTGAGAGTTTTGCTGGATATAGAAACCTAGGCTGGCATTTGTGTTCTTTTAGGGTCTGTATGATGTCTGTCAAGATTCATCTAACTTTCATAATCTCTGTTGAAAAGTCTGGTGTAATTCTGATCAGTCTGCCTTTGTATGTTACCTGTTCTTTCCCTCTTACTGCTTTTAGTATTATTTCTTTGTTTTGAACATTTGTTGTTTTGACTATTATGTGTTGAGAAGAAATTGTTTTCTGTTCTAATCTATTTGGGTTTTTGTAGGCTTCTTGTATGTTCGTGGTCATCTCATTCTTTAGGTTAGGGAAGTTTTCTTCTATAATTTTGTTGAAATATTCCTTTTATCTAGGAGTCTTTGCTTCATTCTACACCCGTTATCCTTAAGTTTGGTCTTCTTATTGTGTCCTGAATTTCCTGGAAATTTTGTGTTAGAATCTTTATGTTTTTTTGCATTTTGCATTTTCTCTGACTGTTGTGTCAATGATTTCTATGGTAACTTCCACTGCTGAGATTCTTTCCTCCATCTCTTATAATCTGTTTGTGATACTTGCATCTTTGACTTCAACATCTTTCCTAGGTTTTCCAACTTCAATGTTGTCTCCTTTTGTGATTTCTTCATTGTTTCCGTTTCTGTTTTCAGTTTTTCACCTGGTTGTATGTGATTTCCTGTAGCTCTTTAAGTGATCTTTGCGTTTTTTGTGTTTCTTCTTTAAGGGTTTCAACTTGTTTTCATGTGATCTCCTGGCTTTCCTGTACTTCTTTAAGTGTGTTATTTGTGTGCTTCTCAAAGATCATCATCATCATGAAGTATGATTTTAAGTCTAAATTTTGTTTTTCTGGTGAGTTGGGATATCCATTATTTGCAGTGATGTAAGAACTGCGTTCTGATGTTGCTAGGTTGTCTTGGTTTCCATTTCTTAGATTCTTGTGCTTGCCTCTTTTCCTCTTATTATTGGTGACGAAAGGTGATCTTGTTGTCTCTGACTGGAGTTTTTCTCTCCTGTGGGTCTGTGGACCTGTGGTCTCCAGAGGGAGATTGTTCCTGGGTATTCAGCTCTCTGCATAAGCTGTGAGTTCCATTGGCAGTGCCCAGTCCTGATGCAACTGGGACCGCTCCAAACTTGGGCTGGAAGTGTCTGTTTTCAGGCAGCATGAACACCTGTGCCCTGAGAGTTCTGGGTGGCCCCTCTTGGGATAGACAGTGGGGAGGGAACTTGGACTCACCCCTGTGCTCAGAAGAACCCTCCTGTGGCTCTTCTATGTGTCCAGCAAACTAAGAATCCTTTTTCAATTATTTTAGTTATAAGAAAGAAAACTTAATGCAGGTGGAGAAAATCATATTAATTAAATTAAGACAGTTTTAGATAGACAAATATCACATTTTTCTTTCATATGTAGATCCTAGATTTTATATCGATATGCAAAATTATGCATATTATCTTAATCACAGTTCTATTGCTGTAAAGAGACACTATAATAAGGACAACTCTGATAAACAAAGGCAATTAATTGTATTTAATTGGGTGCTTTCTTCCAGTTTCAAAGGTTTAGTTCATTGTCATCATGGTGGGGAACATGGTGGCATGCAGGCAGGTGCTGGAGCAGTACCTGAGAGCTATATGCTGATTTATGGAGAGAGAGGCTTGGGATAAAACTTCCTCCAACAAGACCAGACCTCTTAATCCTTGTAATCCTATCAAAGATTTCTACTCTTTGTAACTAAGCATTCAAATATATGAGCCTATGAGGGACATTCTTATTAAAACTATAAGCTGGATAGGCTGAACTTGAAAATAGAAGAAAAATGATTAGGGGAGTAAAGAGGACTAATGATAGGAAAAGGGAAAGAAAGCAAAGGGTATTGAGAAAAATATATTTTCAACCAACATGATATATGAAAGCATCCTCAGGAAACCATAATAATAATAGTGATAACAACAACAACAAACTTGGTAAAGGTATATTATTATGATAAATGGCAAATTTGAAAAGATATATTTTATAAGCTTTTTAAAAATTCATAATTTTTATTTCACAGTAATTCCATTCCTGTGTAGAAATCTATTCAAAATTACATAACAAAAAATAAAAAATACTTTTTGGCAATGTTAATTACTATGTTATATGCAAAAGAAAATTAGACAATCAGTCTGATAATGAGGGAGCAAAAGTTATGATGCATCAAAAATGGTCATTTAAATTTTTTTCACCTTATGTTTTTGTTTGAAAGTTTTATGCTGCAGTGATAATTTGTATGGGGGGGCATTCTTCTGTAGGGGTAGTGGTTGTACATGTAGTTCACCACTGAGCTTCATCTTCAGCTCCATTTGTTACTTTTTTTAGTACATATCTTTTATGTTGCTGAATTACTTGTTTCTAGGTTATGTCTCTTCAGGGAAGTTCTAGATGATATTTGAGAAAGTTCTGTAAAACAATTGTCTCCCAGTAGGAAAGAGCCATAATCAAAATGTCAACCATTAAGTAAACAAATAACAAATCTGAGATGTGTGGACAAAGGAGAATCTACTGTCTTTTTTTTTTTTACATTCAGAAAATTAAACAATATGTACACAAATATACTTTTGAATATGTTGCTTTCTTCTCCTTAGAATGTCCATTTGTATTTTAACACCTAGATATCCCAATGACTATTAATGCATGTATCCAAGGACATCACTGTTCCTATATTGGTACCATCCATTTTTTCAATCTATTAACTAGAACTAAATATTGTTTTTGTGAAATTTCCAAACTCAGAGCTGACTACCAAGGAAAGTGTAATGGGGCTACTTTTGAGAGAAATCAACCAGTGTCCGTAGAAGATTCAAACATCTCAAAAAATCCTGAGCTCTTACCCAGAGCTAACATACAAGCACAGCTGGGAGTGTCAGAAGGGAAAAAAATCACACATTAATCAGATCCTGCCAAGAAGTAGGGAATTTAAACAGACCTAGTCACATAGATTTCTTTTCCCAAGAAGCTGGTAGCAAGTACTGGTTTCACAAAGGACTGTAGGAGTAGATAAGCAATGGTAAATCAGTAAGGACATGAATAGAAGACAGAAGTCTAAGAGTTGGTATGATTGCCTATGAATTAAAAATAAAATATAAACTAGTCGATAAATAGCATTAATAAGAGTGCAGCAAGAGGAGAACTGTACTAGAATATTTTAGCAACAAAAAATTTATGAAGGTTTTCCCAAAGACACCATTTAAAATATCAGCATATGAGTCATGGGAATAATGTTGTGTTATATCTCAATAAGATTACAAAATTTCAACTATAAAAAGATATTAACAATTAGATAAATAAATGGATAGCAGCAAAGTATATCATTTTTCACTAAATCAATCTATAAATTGAATGGAAACTTAATAAAAACAACTCCAAATAAGTTTGTAAATATATCTAACATCTTGTAAAGCTAGTTTTGAGGAATAGCAGAAAAATATCACCAAGACATGTATGATAAAAGGGAAAGTATAGAAACATCCAAGAGATATTAAAATCTCATATGCAACATCTCAATGAAAATGGATAGTCAAAATACTCCAAATACTCCAGTAACACACACACAAAAAAAAAAAAAAACTTAAAAACAGATTCACCCAACAGTGGGAAGATGGAACCTGAAGAGACCACCTAGAGTAGATAGACAGGGTTCTCAGTAGAGGTGTGGGGTCACCAACTTATTTTCAAAATTTTGACACAGAATTGTTCCTATCTAAAAGAAATACAAGGATAAAAATGGAGCAGGAAAGGAAAGGTCATTCAGTGAATGGCCCAACTTGGGTTGCATCCCATGTGCAGGTACCAAACCCTAACTTATCACTGATGCCATGTTATGCTTCCATACAGGAGCCTAGCATGGCTGTCCTCTGAGAGCCTCTACCAGCAGCTGACAGAGACAGATGTAGATACTCACAGCCAAGCATTGGAGTGAAGTCAGGGAACTCTATGGAAGAGTTAGGGGAAAGATTGAAGGAGCTGAATGAGATAGCAACCCCATTAGAAGACCAACAGCATCATGTAACCTGGAACCATGTGATCTCCCAGAGACTAAGCTACCAACCAAAGAGCATACATGGGCTTGTCTGTGTCCTCTAGGACATATGTAGCAGAGGGCTGCCTTGTGGGAAAGGATGTGCCTAATCAAGTACAGATTTGATGCCCCAGAGAAGGAGGATGTGGGGAGGGGGTGAGGTGGCGGTGGGTGGTTGGGAGGATGAGGAATACCCTCTGAGGAAAAGGGGAGAGGAATGAGGTGAAGAACTCTTAGAGTGGTAACTGAGATGGGGGATACATTTGGAATATAAATAAATAAAACAATTTTAAAAAAATCATAAAACAAACTGAAAAAAAAAAACAGATTTATGCCTAAATAGAAACAGTATACAACCACACTCATTAGAATTAGGTGACAAGTTGGACTTTTAAAAACATGTATTGAAGTAATTGGCTACCCATATATAAAAATGCATTCTGTTTCTCTTAGTTGCTTTCTGTTACTTTGATTTTAAAAAAATGAACAAAACAAACTTGAGAAGATTATGTATCCTGGGTCACAGTTCACTGAGGAAGACCAAAGCAGAAACTGTTGCACAGGCCATAGAGGACTGCTACTAATAAGTTTGCTCCTGGTCCTTTACTCATAATGATTTCTTATAGCACCCAAAACTAGGTATATAAGGGTGATACCAAAACCCACAGTAGGCCAAGCTCTTATATAACAGTGATCAATTGAGAAAATGTTACACAGGCTAGCTTATAGGCTCATCTGATGGGGGCAATTTCTCAATTGAGGTTCCCATTCTCTGATGACTGTAGCTTAGACTGAGAACAAACTAAGCAACCCACATTTCTTCCCAGTAGTTTTGAAGCATCTGGAAATATGGTCACACATAGAGGCCAGACAACAACACTGCCAGCTCAATATGATTATGAATAAAATTGGAGTGTTAACTGGACACAATCATCTGACCTTAACTACTTCTTTATGAACTAAGATTTCCCTGCACTACATGACAAGTTCTATCTCTTGGGCTCATAATTAAACCTGTTAGGTTCTCAAATACAGGGAAGCATTGGAAAATAAAGCTGTTTGGAGATATTTCCATTGTATGAAGTACACACACACACACACACACACACACACACATGCACATGCACACATCAATTAATATGAAATCATTCTTTTCCTCTACTTTTAAAGTCTCATTTAAATATATTTTGTGTTCTTTATTATTTATTTTTTATCCCCTTTTCCCCAAAACCATCACCACTCACCCTCCCATTGCCTCCATGAAAGTGCTCCCTCTCCCAAAAACACTCTCCCACCTCAGCACTTTTGAATTCCCCTACACTGGGAAAATGAGCCCTCATTTGACCAAAGGCCTCTGCTCCCACTGATATCAGAGAACATTATCCTCTGCTGCATATGCACCTGGGGACATGGGTCTCTCCCTGGAAACTCATTGGTTAGTGTTTAGTCTCTGGGAGCTGTGGTGGATTTTGTTAGCTGATAATGTTGTTCTTCCCATGGGGTTGCAGACATTTTCAGCACCTTCAGTCCTTTCTCTAGCTCTTTCATTGAGGACCCCATATTCAGTTTGATGGTTAGCTGCAAGCATCCTCCTCTGTATCAGTATGGCACTGGTAAAGCCTCTGAGGAGGCATCCATATCAGGTTCCTGCCAGTAAGCACTACTTGGCATTAGCAATAGTGCTTGGGTTTAGTGGCTGCAAATGGGATGGATCCACAGGTGAGGCAGTCTTTGGATGATCTTTTCTCCAATCCCCACTTCTCTATTTGACCCATTATTTCATCCCATGAGTGTTTTGCTCTTCTTTCTAAAAAGGACTGAGGTATCCATCTTCTGGCCTTCTTCTCTTTGAACTTCATAAGTTCTGTCAATTGTTTCTTGGTATTCCAAGCTTTTGGGGCTAGAATCTGCTTACCAGTGAGAATATACCGTGTATGCTCTTTTGTGACTTGGTTACCTCACTCAGGATAATAGCTTCAAGGACCATTCATTTGCCTAGGAATTTCATGATGAAATTGTTTTTAGTAACTGTGTATTGTGTATATGTGTATATGTACCACATTGTGTATATGTATATGTGTATATGTACCACATTGTGTATATGTGCCACAATTTCTGTATCCATTCCTCTACTGAAGGACATCTGGGTTCTTTCCAGCTTCTGGTCATTATAAATAAAACTGCTATGAAAAATGTTGAGCATGTGTCCTTGTTAGATGTTGGAGCTTCTTTTGGGTATATGCCCAAAATTTGCATAGCTGGGTCCACAGATAGTACTATGTCCAATTTTCTGAGGAACTGCAGACTGATTTCCAGAGTGGTTGTACCAGCTTTCAGTCCCACCAATGGTGGAGGAATGTTCCTCTTTCTCCACATTCTCACCAGCATTGGCTGTCACCTGAGTTTTTATCTTAGCCATTCTGACTGGTATGAGGTGGAATCTCAGGATTGTTTTGATTTCTCTGATGACTAGGGATGTTGAGCATTTCCTTAGGTGCTTCTCATCCATTCCATATTCCTCAGCTGAGAATTCTTGTTTAGCTTTGTGCCCCATTTTTAAATAGGATTATTTGATTCTCTGGAGTCTAACTTCTTGAGTTCTTTGTATATATTGGATACGAGCCCTCTATCAGATGTAGGATTTGTAAAGATCTTTTCTCAGTCGCTTGGTTGCTGTTTTGTCTTTTTGACAATATCCTTTTTGACAATGTTCTTACAGAAGCTTTGCGATTTCATGAGGTCCCGTTTGTCAATTCTTGATCTTAGAATCACTGGTGTTCTTTTCAGAAAATTGTTCTCTCTGTCTATGTGTATAAAAATCTCCGCCATTTCTGTTTTATTAGTTTTAGTACCTGGTTTATGTGGAAATATTTGATCCACTTGCACTTGAGTTTTGTACAGGAGATAAGAAAGGATCAATTTACACTCTTCTGCATGCTAATTGCCAGTTGAAACAGCACCATTTGTTGAAGAGGCTGTTCTTTTTCCATTGAATGTTTTTAGCTCCTTTGTCAAAGATCAAGTGACCATATGTGTGTGGGTTCATTTCTGGATCATCGAATCTATTCCACTGATTTAGTTGCCTTCTTTGTACCAATAGCATGTCCTTCTTTTCCATTTCTTATTAATTTTTTTATTTTAAAAATAATATTGCTACATAATAATATATAATGAATACATGATTTCTTTCTTTATTTATTTTTTCTAAGAAAGACTGAGGCTTCCACATTTTGGCCTTCCTTCTTTTTGAGCTTCATAAGGTTTATGAATTGTTTCATGGGTATTCAGAGATTTCTTGTGCCAATATCCAATTATCAGTTACTGCATATCATGTGTGTTATTTGTGACTGACTGGGTTACCTCACTCAGGATGATATTCTCTAGTTCCCTCCATTTCCCTAGGAATTTTGTAAAATATTATTTCTAATAGCTGAGTAGTACTCCATTGTGTAAATGTACCATGATTTCTGTATCCATTCCTCTGTTGAAAGACATTTGGATTCTTTCTAGCTTCTTTGCTGTCAAGCAGCTAGTGTATGCTCTCTCCAGTTTCTTTTTGGAGGCACTCAGAACTATGAGTTTTTCTATTAATACTGCTTTCATTGCATCTCATTGGTTTGGGTATGTTGTGTTTTCATTTTCATTATATTCTAAAAAAGTCTTAATTCTTTATTTCTTCTTTGACCATGTTATTGTTGAGTAGTGCATTGTTTAGCTTTTATGTGTATGTGGGATTTTGGGTTTTGTTGTTGTTGTTGTTAAAGACAAGCCATAGTCCATGGTGATCTGATAGAATGCATGGGAGTATTTCAATTTTCTTATATCTGTTGATTATTGTTTTGTGACCGACTATATGGTCAATTTTGGAGAAGGTGCCCTGAGGTACTGAGAAAAGGTTATATTATTTTGTTTTAAGATGAAATGTTCTGTAAATGTCTGTTAATCTCATTTGGTTTATAACCTCTGCTAGTTTCGCTATGTCTCTGTTCAGTTTCCGCATCCATGATCTGTCCATTGATGAGAGTGGGGGTGTTGAAGTCTTCCATTATTATTGTGTGTGGCACAATATGTGCTTTGAGCTTTAGTAGGGTTTATTTTATGAATGTGGGTGCTCTTGTATTTGAAGAGTAGATATTCACGATTGAGCATTCATCTTGATAGATTTTTCCTGTGATGAGTAAAAAAGTGTCCTTTCTTTTCTTTTTTGATAACTTTTGTTTGAAAATCTATTTTATTCAATATTAGAATGGTTACCCCAGCTGTTCCTTGGGAACATTGGCATGGAGGATGGTTTCTAGTCTTTTACAATGAGGTAGTGTCTTCTTTGTCTCTGAGATGAGTTTTGGTAATGCAGCTAAATGCTGACTCCTGTTTACTTATCCAGTCTGATAGTCTATGTATCTTTATTAGAGAATTTAATCCATTTATGTTAACAAATATTAATGAATAGTGATTGTTGTTTCCTGTAATTTTTTGTTAGAGGTAGAATTATGTTTGTGTGTCTTTCTTTTTCTTTTTCTTTTTTTTTTTTTTTGGTTTTCTTCAATAATTATATTTTTGCTTTTCCTAGGGTGTAATTTTCCTCCTTGTGTTGGAGTTTTCCATATATTATCCTTTTTAGGGCTGATTTTTGGACAGATATTGTGTAATTTGGTTTTCTCCTAGAATAGCTTGGGTTTTTCATCTATGATAACTGAGAGTTTTGTTGGATATAGTAACCTGGGCTGGCATTGGTGTTCTCTTAGGGTCTGTATGATGTCAGGATCTTTTAGCTTTCATGGTCTCTGTTGAGAAGTTGGCTGTAATTCTGATCGGTCTGCCTTTATATGTTACATGTCCTTTTTCCATTACTGCTTTTAGTATTCTTTCCTTGTTTTGAACACTTGGTGTTTTTACTATTATGTGTCAGGAAGAATTTATTTTTTGGTCCAATCTTTTTGGAGATTTTAGATTTCTTGCACGTTCATGGCCATCTATTTCTTAAGAGTAGGAATTGTTTTTCTATGATTTTGTTGAAGATATTTTGTGTGCCTTTTAGTTGATAATCTTTGCCCTCTTCTACACCTATTATCATTAGCTTTGTTCTTCTCATTCTGTGTTGGATCTCCAGGACATTTTGGTTTAGGATCTTTTTGGTTTTTGCATCTTCTCTGACTGTTTTGTCCATCTTTTCTATGTTGTCTTTGGCCCTTGAGATCCTCTCTTCCATCTCTTGTAGTCTGTTGGAGATGCTTGTATCTATGACTCCTGAATTTTTTCTTAAGTTTTCTATCTCCAGGCCTGTCTCTTTTGTGATTTCTTTATTTATGAATTTCCACTTTCAATTCCTTCACCTGTTTGGTTCTTTTTTTCTGTAGATTTTTGAGTGATTTCTCCTGGTTCTCCTGTAATTTTTTAAGATAGTTATGCATGGGCTTCTGAAAGATCTCCATCATCATCATAAAGTATGATTTTAAGTCTAAATCTTGTTTTCTGGAGTGTTGGGAAGTCCACTACTTGCTGTGCTGGGAGAACTGGGCTCTGATGTTATCAGGTTGCCTTGGTTTCTATTGCTAGGATTCTTGCACTTTCCTCTTGCCATTTTGTTTTCAGTGATTGTAGGTAATCTTTTTGTTTCTGATTGGTACGTGTCTCTCTTGTGGGTCTGAAGGCCAATAGGCTCAGAAGGGAGATTGCTTCTGGATGTTTGGCTCTTTGTGTGCAGCCAGTGAGTTCTGATTGCAGTGACTCGGTTCCATATTCCCGGGCTCAGGTGTAAGAGCTCTTGTGATGCTGTTCTGGGAGCTCAGCCTTCTGTCCACTGGTCCTGAGTCCTAATGGTGGCGACCTGGCTCTTTCACTTGTAGGACTTAAAGAAATTTAGTCAGCAACAAGAAAAAAAAAGATCATGTTTATACACTTCCTGTTACAGAAAATGCTTTTAGATCTCCAGAGAGGGGAATTCCTTTGTTCTGTCAAAGTGCTTCACTCATGCTAAGCTGGTTTATTTGATGGTTGTCTACTGGTGTTAGAGATTGAGAACTTGTCATTCTCTAGTCTGCATTGGCCATAATTTGGAACTTGGAACAATGTAAATTCTTATTTGTGTATTTCTATGTTAGTTTTTAAACTTTGATGTAATTGGTGGTAAACAGGCAGTTATGTCTTTTCATTTTATTTTTTTTTTTAATATTTTAGGCGTCTAGAATGCTGGCTTGACCTTCATGCTGCATGAAGAGGTTTGAGAAAATAGAGCTAATTCTATCTTTTTGTATTCTGAGCGCACAAGAATATGATGACTGCTGAGGAAGAAAAAGCAACAAGAAACTGATCTATAATTTATTTGGTACCTAGTACCCACAGGAAACATCTGTTGTGATTTTATAAGCCTGTACAAAGTCTAAGCAAGGTAACTAAAGAAAATGTCTGTATAAGACAGCTTAGGCATCTTTTCTAAGCACATGAAAGAGCAAGATCTCTGCTGTGTTATTTACCAACTACACAAAATCTTGCAGGCAACATAGCTATTTTATGCATTTAATTAAAAACTAAAACATATTTGTTAGTGTGAAAAATTATGGACTACACTCTAAGAGGTCCCAAGACATTTCTTTTATTTTGGGGTTGTTGTTTTCTTGGCAATTAAGATGTTTGAAACTGTGCAACACAAGTTTGGGGTTCTGAAACCACTGGTTAAACCCCTCATACATTCATTTCAAAAAAAAAAAAAGACAAAGCAAAAACAGACCTCTTGCCAACTACTCAGTGAACAAAAACATAAACATTTGTGTTAATTTCCTTTAATATGCTGACAATAGTAGTTCCAACTAATGATTGTGTTTGTTCTCTGCTCCATTTGCTGCACAACTTTGAATAATTAATTAGCTTGAAAGTTTCAATATAATGAATGGACATTCTTTGTAGGACTTTGGTTTTCACAAGATATTGTTAACAAAATCCCACAGGTTCAAATATGTACCCTATACCCATACTTTAAAACTGCCTGAAACATACCTACCTATTTATTAGTTAAGTACCACTCAAGCTCTTTGTATAACTTGGATATTAGGACTCGTTCAGATGTGAGGTTGGTGAAGATCTTTTCCCAATCTTTTGGCTGCTGTTTTGTTTTCTGGACAGTGTCTTTACCTTACTAAAATTTGAAATCTCATTAAGTCTCATTTGTCGATATTAGACATTAGAGGACAAGCCATTATTGTTCTGTTCAGCAAATTTTCTCCTGAGCATATGTGTTCTAAGGTTTTCCCTACATTCTTTTCTAATAGTTTCATTGTATCTGGTTTAATGTGGAGATCTTTGATCCACTTGCACTTGAGCTTTGTACAAGGAGATAAGAAAGGGTCTATTTACTTTCTTCTGCGTGCTGAGTGCCAGTTGGACCAACACAATTAGTTGAAGTGACTGTCTGTTTTCCATTGAATGTTTACAGCTCCTTTCTCAAAAATCAGGTGACCATATATGTCAGGGCTCATTTCTGGATCTTCTATTCTGTTCCATTGATCCATGTGCCTATCTCTGTACCAGTACCATGCAGTTTTTAGCACAATTGCCTTGTAATATAGCTTGAGGTCCAGGATAGTGATTCCTACAGATGTTTTCTTGTTGAGGATGGATTTTGCTATTCTAGGTCTTCTGTTATTCCAGAGGAAATTGCACATTGCTCTTTCCAACTCTATGAAGACTTGGGTTGGAATTTTCAAGGGGATTGTATTGAATCTGTAGATTGCTTTTGGTAAAATTGCCGTTTTTACAATGTTGATCCTTCCAATCCATGAGCATTGGAGAACTTTCATTTTCTGAGATCTTCCTCTATTTCCTTCTTCAGAGATTTGAAATTCTTGTCATACAGGTCCTTCAATTGCTTAGTAACAGTCACACCAAGGTATTTCCTATTGTTTGTGACTATTGTGAAGGGTATCTTTTCCCTAATTTTTTTCTCTGCATGTTTGTCCTTTGAGTAGAGGAAGGCTACTGATTTGTTTGAGTTAATTTTATATCCAGCCACTTTGTTGAACTTGTTTATCAGCTGTAGGAGTTCTCTGGTGGAATCAGTGGGGTCACTTATGTACACTATCATGTCATCTGCAAAGAGTGATGTTTTTACTTCTTCCTTTCTAATTTGTACCCTTTTGATTTCCTTTTGCTGTCTAATCACTCCAACCAAAACTTCCAGTACAATATTGAATAGGTAGGGGGAGAGTTGGTAGCCTTGTAAAGTCCCTGATTTTAGTGGGATTGTTTCAAGTTTCTCACCATTAAGTTTGATGTTGGCTATTGATTTGCTGTATATTGTTTCTATTATGTTTAGGTTTGCACCTTGGATTCCTGTTCTTTCCAATACTTTTAACATGAAGGGGTGTTGAATTTTGTCAAATGCTTTCTCAGCATCTAGTGAGATGACCATGTGTTTTTTTTTTTCTTTGATTTTGTTTGTATGGTAGATTAAGTGGATGGATTTCCATATATTGATATATCCCTGCATCCCACTGATGAAGTCTACTTGATCATGGTAAATGATCATTTTGATGTGTTCTTGGATTCGGTTTGCAAGGATTTTTTTGAGTATTTTTACATCAAGATTCATAAGTGAGTTAGGACTGAAGTTATCTTTCATTGTAGGGTATTTGTCTGGTTTAGGTATGAGATCAATTGTGGCTTTGAAGAATACATTGAGGAGTGTTCCATCTAACTCTAGTTTGTGGAATAGTTTAGATAGTATTTGTATTAGGGTGTCAATAAATGTGTGATAGAATTCTGCAGTGAACCCATCTGGATCTGGGTTTTTTTTTTTTTTTTTTTTTTTTTTTTTTTTTTTTTTTTTTTGGTTGGGAGGCTTTTGATGACTGCTTCTATTCCTTTAGGTATTGTGGAATTATTTAGATGGATTACCTGGTCCTGGTTTAACTTTAGTTTCTGGTATCTGTCTAGGAATTCATCCATTTCCTCCAGATTTTCCAGCTTTGTTGAGTATAGGCTTTTGTAGTAGGATCTGATGATTTCTTGAATTTCCTCAGTTTCAGTTGTTATGTCTCCACTTTATTTTCTGATTTTGTTCATTTGAATACTCTCACTTTGCCCTCTACTTAGTCTAGCTGAAAGTTTATCGATCTTGTTAATTTTCTCAAAAAATTAACAGCTCTTGGTTTTGTTGATTCTTTGAATGGTTCTTTTTGTTTCTATTTGGTCAATTTCTGCTCTGAGTTTGATTATTTCTTGCTGTATACTCCTCTTGGGAGTATCTGCTTCTTTTTGTTGTAGAGCTTTCAAATTTGCTGTCAAGTTCATAGTGTATGCTCTCATCAGTTTCTTTTTGGAAGAACTCTGAGCTATAAGTTTTCCTCTCAGTGCTGCTTTCATTGTATTCCAGAGATTTGAGTATTTTGTGTTTTCATTTTCATTAATTTCTAGAAAATCCTTAATTTCTTTCTTTATTTCTTCTTTGACCACGTTATTATTTAACACAGTATTGTTTAGTTTCCATTTGTATGTGTGCTCTTTGTTGTCTTGTTATTATTAAAAACCAGTCTTAGAATATGGTGATTTGATAGGATGCATGGGAGTATTTCAATCTTCTTAAATCTACTTAGCTAGCTTTGTGATAGATTATATGGTCAGTTTTGGAGAAGGTGCGGTGAGGTGCTGAGAAGAAGGTATATTCTTTTGCTTTAGGATGAATTGTTCTGTAGATATCTCTTAATTCCAATTGGTTCATAACCTCTGCTAGTTTCACTGCAATTTTGTTCAGTTTCTGTTTGTATGATCTATCCATTGATGAGAGTGAAGTGTTGAGGTCTCCCACTATTATTTTGTGGGGTGCAATGTATTTTTTGAGCTTTAGTAGGGTTTCTTTCATTAATATGGGTGCTCTTGTATTTGGAGCACAAATGTTAAGGATTGAGAGTTCCTCCTGACAAATTTTGCCTGTAATGAGTAAAAAGTGTCCTTCCTTATCTTTTTTGATAACTTTTGGTTGAAAATCTAATTTATTTAATATTAGAATGGTCCTCCAGCTTGTTTCTTGGGGCTGTGTGCTTGTATCTGGGTGCCATTTGTTTGAAAGGTCTTTTTTTCCCAACTTTTTACTCTGAGATTGTGTCTGTTTTTGTCTCTGAGATGAGTTTACTGTAGGCAGCAAAATGCTGGATTCTGTTTATGTATCCAGACTAATAGCCTATGGCTTTTTATTGGAGAATTGAATCCATTTATGTTAACAGATATTAAAGAATAGTGGTTGCTGTTTCCTGCTATTTTTGCTTATTGAGGTAGAATTGTGCCTGTGTGTCTTTCTTATTTTGGTTTTCTTGCTTAGGTATTTTCTTGTTTTTACTAGGTTGTAGTTTCCCTTTTTGTATTGTGTTTTCCACCTATAATTCGTTGTAGTGCTCGGTTTGTGGTCAGATATTGTGTAAATTTAGCTTTGTTCTGCTGTATCTTTGTCTCTCCATTTATGGTGATTGAGTGTTTTTCTGGGTATAGCAGCTTGATCTGACACTTCCTTTCTCTTAGGGTCTACATGATGTCTGTCCATGATCTTCTAGCTTTCATAGTCTTTTTGAGAAGTCATGTTTGATTCGTATTGGTCTGCCTTTATTTGTTACATGACCTTTTTCCCTTACTGCTTTTAGTATTTTTCTTTGCCTTGGGCACTTGGCATTTTAACTATTATATGTCGGGAGAAATT
Organism: Micromys minutus; assembly: GCF_963924665.1. Taxonomy (NCBI): domain Eukaryota; kingdom Metazoa; phylum Chordata; class Mammalia; order Rodentia; family Muridae; genus Micromys; species Micromys minutus. Next base: position 32,533,649 of record NC_137970.1, on the reverse strand, counting down.
TCTTTTGTGGTCCATTCTACTTGGAGTTTTGTAGGCTTCTTTTATGCTCATACTCATCTCATTCTTAATGGTAGCGTAGTTTTCTTCTTTGATTTTTTTTGAAGATATTTACTGTGCCTCTTAGTTGATATTCTTCACCCTCTTCTATTCCTATTATCCTTAGGTTTGCTCTTCTCATTTTGTCCAGAATCTCCTGGACATTTTGGGTTAGGAGATTTTTGGTTTTAACATCTTTTCTGACTGTTTTGTCTATGTTTTCAATTTTGTCTTCAGCCCCTGAGGTTCTCTCTTCCATCTCTTGTAGTCTGTTGGAGATGTTTGCATCTGTTACTCCTGATTTCTTTTTTATGTTTTCTACCTCCAGGGTTGTTTCTTTTGGTGTTTTTTTTATTGTTTCCATTTCCATTTTAAATTCCTTCTTCAATTCCTTCATCTCTTTGGTTCTGTTTTCCTCTAGTTCTTAGATTACTTTGAGTGTTTTTGTGTTTCCTCTTTAAAAGCTTCTATTTCTTTATGCTTTTACTCCCATTCTTGTTTAAAGATCTCCATCATGATATTGAGGTATGATTTCAGGTCTGAGTCTTCTTTTTCTGGTGTGTGTGGCATTCCGTTGTTTGCTGTGATGGGTGTTTGGGTTCTGATATTGCCATGTTGTCTTGGTTTCCATTGGGTACATTATTTTGCTTTCCTCTTGACATCTTGTTGTCTCTGATTATATGTGGTCTTGTTGTCAGTGATTGGTTCCCGTCTCTCTCGTGTACCTGGCCTGTGTCCCTGGATCTCCGCTGTTCCCAGTGGCAAGTTGCCTGAGCATTTTGTCCGCACTCAAGGGCCTTCCAGGTAGAAACTGAGTCCCTATGGCAGAGTTCTTGCTCCCCAACCAAATTGGGAGACTGTGCTTTCCACATGCTCAGCCCAGACCTCTCTGCACCCTGGGTACTTGCAGTACAGTCTCACCAGGCCTTCATCCCTGGATCTCCACTGTTCCCAGTGGCAAATGGCTTGAGTGTTTGGTCCACATGCAAGGGCCTTCTGCTAAAGTCATTATTTTAAATAGCTGACTAGTACTCCATTGTGCAAATGTACCGCATTTTATGAGGAAGCTCCACCTCCCACCCACCTAGTCCATTCTCAACTCCCTGGTATTCCCCTAAACGAAGGAAAAAAGACTTCACAGGGCCAAGGGCTTCTCCTATTAATGCCAGACAATGCCATCCTCTGCTACATATGCGAATGGAGCCATTAGTCACTCCTTGTGTACTTTTTGTGGTGGTTTAGTCACTGAAGGGAGTATTAGGGAGGGAAAGAGGGAAAAGGGATAACATTTGATATGTAAATACATAAAGGATGCAATAAAACAACAACAACAAAAAAAAAAAAAAACCATGTAGTTGAGGAGAAAACATTAGAGCCTGAGCTCCCTCTCCAAAATCTATGTTTTTAAAAAGTTAGGTGTAGTAGCTTGCATAATAATGCCTCTACAAAGGCACGTGTTTAAATATTTGGTCCTCAATTGGTAAAGTAGATGGGAAGGATAAGGAGAATTGGCCCTTTTGAAGAAGCTGTTTCCCTGGAGCCAGGCAGGTTTTGAGGTTTTAAAAGTCTTTTGAAATTCACAGTATGTCTCTAGGCCTTCTTGTGAACTCCCTGCTTTACTCCACCAGCATAGGCTCGCACCTTCTGAAAGCAAAGCCCAAATAAACACTTTTAAAAAATGCACCACACTTTCTGTGTCCATTCTTCTGATGAAGGACATCTGGCTTCTTTCCAGCTTCTGGCTATTATAAATAAGGCTGCTATGAACGTGGTGGAGCATGTGTCCTTGTTATATGTTGAAGTATATTTTGGGTATATGCCCAGGAGAGGTATAGATGGGTCCTCAGGTAGTAATACATCCAATTTTCTGAGGAACCCCCAGACATCCAGAGGGGTTGTATCAGTTTACAGCCCCACTAACATTGGAGGAATGTTCTTCTTTCTCCACATCTTTGCCAGCATCTGCTGTCACCTGAGCTTTTGAAATTGTCCATTCTGACTGGTGGTGTATGGTGAAATCTCAGGGTTCTTTTAATTTGAATTTCCCTGATGACTAAGGATGTTGAACATTTCTTTAGTTGTTTATCAGCCATTTGAGTGCTCTCAGTTGAGAATTCCCTGTTTAGCTCTATTCTGCATTTTAAATAGGGTCATTTGTTTCACTGGAGACTAACTTCTTGTGTTCTTTATATATTGGATATTAGCCCTCTATCAGATGTAGGATTGGTAAAGATATTTTTTTTCCATTCTCTTGGTTGCCATTTTGTCCTAATAACAGTGTCCTTTGTCTTGCAGAAAGATTTGCAATTTTATGAGGTGCCATTTGTAGATTCTTGATCTTAGAGCATAAATTATTGGTGTACTGTTAAGGAAAATTTCCCCTGTTCCCAGGTGATATAGCCTCTTCTCCACTTTCTCTTCTATTAGGTTGAGTGTATCTGGATTTATGTGGCAGTCTATGATCAACTTGAACTTAAGCTTTGTACATGGCAATAAAAATGGCTTGATTTTCATTCTACTATATGAAGATCCATAGCACCATTTGTTGAAAATGCTGCATTGTTTCCACTGAGAAGTTTTAAATCCTTTGTCAAAGATCAAGTGACCATATGTGTGTGGGTTCATTTTTAGGTCTTCAATTCTACTCCATTGACCTACCTTGCTGTCTCTGTACCAATATAATATAGCTTTTAATCAATATTATTCTGAAATACAGATTCAGGTAAGGGATAATGATTTCTCCAGAAGTTTTTTTTTTTTTTTTCTGAGAATAGATTTAGATATCCTGGGTTTTTGTTATTACAAATAAATTTGCAAATTGTTATTTCTAACTCTGAATAATTGAGTTGATATTTTGATGAGAATGCATTGAAACTGTATATTTCTTTTGGCAAGATGGTCATTTTTACTATATTATTCTGGCCAATCTATGAGCATTTGAGATCTTTACATCTTCTGATACCTTCTTCAATTTCTTTCTTCAGAGACTTGAAATTCTTGTCATACAGATCTTTCACTTTCTTGGTTAGACTCAAACCAATGTATTTTAAATTATTTGTGATTATTGGGAAAGGTGTTATGTCCCTAATTTGTTAGCAAATGCACTCAAGAGGAATAGACAGCAGAAAATAATCAAATTTCTGGCTTAAATCAACCAATTAGAAAAAAATAACTATATAAAGAATCAACAAAACCAGAATGTGGTTCTTTGAGAAATCAATAAGACAAATAAACCCTTAGTCAGACTAATCAGAGGGTACTGAGATGATATTCAAATTAACAAAATCTGAAATTAAAAAGGAGACATAAAAACAAACTGTGGACATTAAAAAAATCATCAGACCCTACTATAAAAGCTTATCCTCAATACAACTGGAAAATCTAGATGAATTAACAATTTTCTAGACACATACCAGGTAACAAATTTAAATCAGGATCAGACAAACCATCTAATCAATCCCCAAAACCCTGAAGAAATAGAAGCTGTCATCAAATGTCTTCCAACCAAAAAAGCCTAGGACCAGATGGGTTAAGTGCAGAATTCTACCAGACCCTCATAGAAGACCAAATACCAATATTTTTCAAACTATTCAACAAAATAGAAACAGAACGAATACTACCTAATTTCTTCTATGAAGACACAATTACACTTACACTTAAACCACACAAAGATCCAATAAAGAAAGAAAACTTTAGACCAATTTCCCTTTTGAATATCAATGCAAAAATATTCAATGAAATTTTTACAAAGCGAATCCAAAAGCATATCAAAACAATCAAAATCATCATAAAGTAGGCTTCATCCCAGGGATACAGGGATAGTTAAATATACAGAAATATATCAAAGTAATTCACTATATGAACAAATTCAGTGAAAAAAATTACATGATCATTTCATTAGATGATGAGAAAGCATTTACAAAAAATTCAACACACCTTTATGTTAAAATTCTTGGAAAGATCAGAAATTCAAAACCCATACCTAAACATAGGAAAAACAATATACGACAAAAGCAGTAGCCAAAATCAAACTAAGTGGAGAGAAACTTAAAACAATTCCACTAAAATCTGGAACTAGACAAAAATGTCCCCTCTCTCCCTACTTATTTAGTATAGTTCTGGAAGTCCTAGATAGAGAAATTAGACAACAAAAGGGGGTCACAGGGATACAAATTAGAAAGGAAGATGTCAAAATTCACTATTTGAAGATGATATGATAGTATACTTAAGTGACCCCAAAAATTCTAACAGAGAACCCCTAGAGCTGATAAACAACTTCAGCAATGTGGCTGGATATAAAATTAACCTTATTAAACACAAAGGATAAACAGGCTGAGAAAGAAATTAGGGAAATGACATTCTTCACAATATTTCCAATTAATATAAAATACCTGGGTGTGATTTTGACCAAGCAATTGAAAAATCGTTATGGCAAGAACTTCAAATCTCTGAATTAAACAAAAAAAATGAAGATCTTAAAAATTTGACATGCTCATTGATTGGCAGGATTAAAATAGTAAAGATGTCCATTTTGCCAAAAGCTATCTACAGATTCAATCCAATCCCAATTAAAATTCCAACTCAATTCTGCATAAACTTAAAAAGAGCAATTTGCAAATTTATGTAGAACAACAACAACAAAAACCAGAATAATGAAAACTATTCTTAACAATAACAAAAACTTCTGGGCTAATCACCATCCCATACCTCAAGCTGTATTACAGAGCAATAGTGATAAAAACTGCATGTATTGGTACAGAGACAGGGAGATAGACCAGTGGAATAGAATTGAAGATTCAGAAATGAACCCACACACCAATGGTCAGTTGAACATTGACAAAGGAGCTAAAACCATACAGTGGAAATAAGCATTTTCAACAAATGGTGCTGGTTCAACTGGCAGTCGTCATGTAGACAAATGCAAATTGATCTATATTTATTGTCCTGTACAAAGCTCAAGTCCAAATAAATCAAGGACCTCCACCTGAAACCAGATACATTCAAACTAATAGAAGATAAAGTGGGGAAGAGCACATGGAATCAAAACATGGGCAATGTGAAAATTTTCCTGAACAGAACACCAATGGCTTATGCTCTAAGATCAAGAATCCACAAGTGGAACTTCATAACATTGCAAAGTTTCTATAAGGTAAAGGAAACTGTCATTAGGAGAAAATGGCAACCAACACAATGGGAAAAGTTCTTTGCCCATTCAATATTCTATAGAGGGTTAATATCCAGTAAATACAAAGAACTCAAGAAGTTGGAGTTCAGAGAATCAAATTATCCTATTAAAATGGGGTACAGAACTAAACAAAGAATTCTCAACTGAGGAATACTGAATGACTGAGAAGCACCTAAAGAAATCTTCAACATCCTTAGTTATCAGGGGAATGCAAATCAAAACAGCCCTGAGATTTCGCCTCCCATCAATCAGAATGGTTAAGATAGAAAACTCAGGTGTCAGCAGATGCTGGCAAAGATGTGAAGAAAGGGGAGCATTTCTCCATTGTTGGTGGGATTGCAGGCTGGTACATCCTCTCTGGAATTCAGTCTGGAGGTTTCTCAGAAAATTGAACACAGTACTATCTGTGGACCCAACTATACCACTCCTGAGCACATACTCAAAATATGCTCCAACATATAACAAGGACACATGCTTCATTATATTCATATGTGCCTTATATATAATAGCCAGAAACTGGAATAAAACCAGATGTCCTTCAACAGATAAATGGATACAGAAATTGTTGAACATTTACACAATGGAGAACTACTCAGTAATTAAAAGCAATAACTTCATTAAATTATTTGGCAAATAGATGGAACTAGGAAATATCATCCTAAGTGAGGTAACCCAGTCACAAAAGAACACATGTGGTAAGCACTCACTGATAAGTGGATATTAGCCCAGAAGTTTGGATTACCCAAGAAATAATTTATAGACTACATGAAGCTCAAGGAGAAGGAAGATGAAAATGTGAATTCTTTGGTTTTTTGTAGAAGGGAGACAAAAATATTCACAGGAGGAAATATGGAGACAAAGTTTGAAGCAGAGACTGAAGCAAAGGCTAGAGATTCAGCCCATATACAGCCACCAAACCCAGACAATATGGCTGATGCCTAGAAGTTATTGTGGATAGGAGCCTGATATAGCTGTCTTCTGAGAGGCTTTGCCAGACCATGACAAATACAGAGGCAGATGCTCACAGCCAACTATTGAACTGAGAATGGGATCCATAGTGGAGGAGTTAGAGAAAGAATTGAATTAGCTGAAGGGGTTTGCAACCCCATAAGAGCAGCAATGCCAACTAATCAGAGCTCCCAGGGACCAAACCATTATCTAAAGAGTATACATGGATTGATCCAGCTGTATATGTAGCAGAGGATGGCCCTGTTAGGCATCAATGGGAAGAGAAGGCCAGGGTCCTGCCAAGTCTGGATGCTCCATTGTAGGGGAATGTAAGGGTGGGGAGGCAAGAGGGGGTAGGATAGGTAGGGGGTAACCTCATAGAATCAAAGAGACAAGTATTGAGTAGGGGGTTATGGACAGGAAACCGGGATATGTAAACAAAATATATCCAATTAAAAAAAGAGAGAATACAAAGAACGCTCTTTAGTTGGTCAAGAGTTGGATTAGAATACACTATGTATTCCAGGCTGAGAAGACATTTGAGAAATAAGAACAAGAAATATGAACCTATTCATTCATTTAATCATTCATTCATTCATTCATTGTGAGTATGTGAGAGAAAAAGGGAGATTATATAGTATATATGCATATGTATTAGAGTGTGGGCATCTGCATGCCACAAGGAGGCTATAGAAATCAGAAGACAATATTTGGGAGTCAGTTCTTACCTTTTCTTTTTCTTTTGAAATGCTAAAGACAGGTCCTAAGTCTTTATTCAAAACACTGAATGTGAGAAGATGAGAAGAGAGAAGCTTTCTTTTAGAAAATTAACATGGATTTTAAATATTTTAATATGAAATTATTCCTTTAGGCTAGGATGATTATACTTAACATACAAAATTTTATAAATTGATGTATTATGATATTAAATACAGCAACAAATTATCTTGATTGGTGCTAAACTGCTAGCTACATTTGACTATTAATACTTTTAGTAAAATTGACTGTACATCTTTAAAGCATATACCATGGTGTAAGAAGATACATATATGTTTAAATCCTATAGAGAAAAATTATCATATTTATTATCTAACATAAAATGTGACTTACATATAGAGAAAAGGGAAAAGTTTTCCTTTAATGTTTGTGTTTCAAAATTTTGGAAAAGAATAATAGAGCAGTTTCATATTTACGTATTGGCAAAAAATTCAGATATTTCTTATATGCCCCCAAGAGGTAAGTTATTTAAATACATATTTAATATATATTTTAATGAACATATAATCACCTGCTAATTCTTTGAGTTAGTTTCTTACCATGTAGCCTAGTTTAAATTGGAACTCACCGTGCATTCCAGGCAAAATCCTCTGCCCAATTCTGACATTTCAGGCATGAGCTGCCATACCTTTGCCTAAAATGTCTTATTGTGGGTATGTTACTAGTGTCTAAATAAATATAATGAAATTTCTAACATTATCAAGTAAATTAACACACCTCTTCTTGGACATAGCTATTCTCTTACTGTGAAACACATTGATACATCAAATAGTCTAGAGGAGCTCAACGACACCAAAATAAGAAGATATAAACATTATCTTGATTTTTCTCAGAATAAAATATATGCATTGTTTACAATATACTCCATAAATATACGATTATTATGTTTACCAAGAGTTTAAGAATATTTAAGACCTGACAATATTAAATACCCAATTAGATTATTGTATATTGTATACATATACAGAATCTTCATACTGTACTCCAAAACTTATGCAATTAAAATACTTATTTTTGTTTTATTTTTTGAGACAGGGTTTCTCTGTGTAGCCCTAGCTGTACTTTCAAACTCAAAGATCCTCCTACCTGTGTCTCCTAAGTGCTGGGATCAAAGACATGTGCCACCACTACATGGCCTAATAATGACTATATCTAAAGGAGGATTCAAATTCAAGAGTTTTAGACTGAAAACTAAAAAAAAAAAGTGTTTAACAGCATTTTCTTCAAAGTGGAAGGAAAAAAGAGAATACTTCAGATAGTAAAGGTGATTTCATAGAAGATACATTGAAATATATTTCAACTTAATCTGGTAACCAAGAAAATAATAATTTATATCCCTAGAAACGCAGTTTGTCTTTTAATTGTAGCAGGAAGAGAACAGGCATGGAGAGCTTCCCTTTTTATTCCTCAGTGTTAACACCTTAAAGATAGTATAATTCTTCTATTTCTTTAGCAAATTTCATGACAATAAAGGTGGTAATTTAGCTTAATTGTTAAAATTAAAAGTTAGAAACTATGTAAGGAAAAGAGGCTTTTAAATATTGCTAAAATTGTTATTCATGCTCTTTATATAAGGATATATCCTGGTAAGTTGGTCTCAGGTTTTCCCACTTTCATTATAATACCTAGCATACAAGGCATTAAATTTTAGAAAAATTCCAATTGAATACTATTAAAATCCTTTCAGATTTAAATAATGGCTATTTAAAATTTAATAAAGAAGGTAAAACTCTTTATGGACTAAGAGATTTACAGGCTTGAATAGAAAGAGTGACTTAAGGGCACAGAGGAGAATGGAAGATTGAGACCACTGGACCATTTTGCTTCTTAGGCACTGATTAAAAGAATGACTTAGTTCTAAATTATTTATTTACATTTTAAAATATGCCTGCTCCTGGCCTCCCTTCACATATTCTCTCCCTTCTCACTTCTCCCCTTTTCCTGTGAGAGATTGGGTCCCACTGAGTATCACCCCATCTAGGTCAAGATAATTTTGACAGCAAGCAGCTAGAAATTAATACAGATGTGTATAGAATGAGAACTAGCAAAACACAAGCCCCAATAATTCAGTATCCTATTGATTTCTTCAAAAGGGTTATGGTATTAGAAAATCAATTACAGTAGAGACAGTCTAGAACAAAAACCATCTACTGGACTAGTCACCTCTGATTTTGTTTTACTATGATGAGTCCAAGTTTGTTCTAAAGAATAAAATAAATACACAAATAATGATTTTTATTCTTTAATCTTTTTTACAGTCCATACTTTATCCCCCTCCCAGTCCAGCCTCCAACTGTTCCATATCCCACACCTCCCCCTCCATCCCACTCCGGGGCTTCAACCGGATGTCTTCACCCTGCCCACCCTTCTAGACTGCCCCACTTCCTAGGACCCAAAGTTAGGGGTTAGATACATCTTATCTGATTGAGTCTAGAGTTGGCAGTCCTCTGCTGCATATGTGTTGGGAGCCTCATATCACTTAGTGTATGCTGTCTGGTTGGTGGCTCAAGTGTCTGAGAGATCTTGAGGGTTCAGGTTAGTTGAGACTGCTGGTCTTCCTATAGGGTCACCGTCTTTCTTGGTTTCTTCTAGTTTTTCCCTAATTCAACCATAGTGGTCAGTAGCTTCTGTCCATTGGTTGGGTATAAATATCTGCATCTGACTTAGCTGCTTGTTGGGTCTTTCAGAGGGCAGACATGATAGACCCCTGTTTGTAAGCACACCATAGAAGCAGTAACAGTGTTATGCTTTGGAGCCTCCCCTGAGCTGTATTTCAAATTGGGCCTGTCGCCAGACCCTCTTTTCCTCAGGCTCTTCTCCATGTTGTTCCTACAGTTCTTTCAGACGAACAATTCTAGTTTAGAGTTTTTGACTGTGGGATAGCAACTCCATCCATCTACTTGATGCCCTGTGTTTTTAGAGGAGGTAGACTCTACAAGTTTCTTCTCCCCCACTGTAGGGCATTTCATCTAAGGCCTTTCCCTTTGATTTTAATGACAGTGAATTATATTGCTTTAGGGAAGCTGCTGGAGTTATCAGTTTCATCTAACAGATCACAACCACACTTAGTGTATTTCAAATGACAATTGCATTCCTAAATCTGCAATTTGGGCAAGTCTAAGTGGGTGAAGATCATTTCTACCCTGGACCATGACTGCTGAGTGCTTGAGAGCTGTAGTTTAGAATTTCATGGAGGTGTGTGCCTTTAGCAATATAATTGGTGGCTCAAACATGAGTCAAAATATTCAGCTGACTCATTCATCCCATATGTGACTTGTTCCTCTGTTGTGGCATTAAAATATTGTGAATGAAATTCAAGATTGAGAAATGAGGGAGAGGAGAGGCCAAGAGAGAGAAAGTCTAGGAAAGAGAAGGCAAAGGAAGAAGGGAAGCAAAAAGATGCAGAGGGGAGGAGGAAGTAAAAATGTGAATGAATGAAGAATGAGTGAATGAATAAATGAACATGAACAAGCACAAGTGAGAAATCACAAACTGACCCCAGTATCGTGTGATGTTGCAAAGCTTCTAGGTGCATTGGAACTCTGCTTTATGACATCAGAATTGTATGGATTCCCTCATTTTCAACCAAATATGCCTATGTCAGGTTAATTTATCCTGTAGATTCTCTTTGACCCCTCTGGATATTTCAGTCTTTCCTCATCTACAAGCTTTATAAAACTCCACCTAATGTTTGATGTGGAACAACAGCACCTATTTCCATAAGCTTGTGGGTGAAGCCTGTCAGAAGACAGTTATGCTAGACTCTTGTCTACAAGCACAACAGGATATCATTAACAGTATAAGGAATTGATTCTCACGACATGGGCCAGTTTTGGTTGGACATTTTCTCAATTTCTGTTCAGTCTTTATCCTTGCATGTCTTGTAGGTTGGAAATCTTGAGGGTTAAGTTTTCTGGATGTCCCTATCCTTCATCAGAAGTCTTTCTTTGTTACAGTGTATGGCTGTTTCAGGTTCCATATCCCCTATTGCTATGAGTTGTACCTAGGGTCACCCTCATAGGTCTTGAGAGTTTCCCTTGTCCTAGGTTTCTAGTTCATTTCAGTGATGACTGCCTCCAGTCTCAATCTTCCCCTTCTTATGATCACACTGAGGTTAGGTGCTGCCGTAGTCAGTGTTTCTATTCCTGCAAAAAACATAATGACCAAGAAGCAAGTTGGGGAGAAAAGGGTTTATTCAGCTTACACTTCCACATTGCTGTTCATCCCTCCATGGCCTCTGCATCAGCTCCTGCTTCCTAACGGGCTTGAGTTCTGGTCCTGACTTCCTCTGGTGATGCAGAGACCAGTAGCATCAGACTTTCTCAGAGCTGGAGTTGCAGACAGTTGTGAATCATCTGATATGGGTGCTAGAAACTCCCTCCCTCCCTTCTTCTGTCCCTCCCTCCTTCCACCCACCACAAACAAAGAACTGAAGCTCCATTGCTTAAAAATTGATATTAAAACTATAAATTAGCTTTGGGTGTTGGCAAATGCTTGTTTGAGTGTCTGTGTTAATCTAGCCACACACACACACACATATACACATACACACACACACACACAGACACACACACACACAAAAATCCTGACAAAGCAATATAAGAAAAATAACCTCCAAACATGCCAATGAGTTAATTTTGTGTTGGCCCTCCCTCTAATTTGGGCATAGGGTCTGGCCTTAAAAATCATTTGTCTCCTCAGTGAAAACTCCACTGTAAAAAAATAAAATTTCATTTGTGAGTTGTTATAAATTTAAGTCCACATCAATGCAGCACCATAGGGTTTATCCTAGTCTGTCCCTTTCATTCAGACTCTTTTCTAAAGCTAGGTTTTCAAAGTGCTATACCACTGAGCTACATCCTAAACTCTCCTTTTACTTTCTATTTTGAGACAGGATCTCACTAAGTGGACTAGAGTGGCCTTTGACTTGTGATTTTTCTACTGCAGCCTCTGAGTATCTAGGTTTATAAGCTTATACTATTAAGATCAAGTTTCTTTTCTATTTAATACCACAAAGAGACCTTATTTTCTGGTTTATTAGGCACTGTACTTAGGGCCTTGTGCATACTGGGTAAGCTCTGCACTATTAGGTAATATACCTAGCTCCCTAAATCTTTGTAATTTGGTTTCTGACAGTGAGAATCCCACCATATACAGTGTCTTCTTTTTGTTTAATTACTGAAATGAAATAATTTTAGGATTGTAACATATAACCCTGTGACAATTGAATTAGTCTGTTATAGTATAGTGTCTTATGTTTTCTATTCCTGCACAAAACATCAGGTCCAAGAAGCAAGTTGGGGAGAAAAAGGTTTATTCAGCTTGTACTTCCGGATTGCTCTTTATCACCAAAGAAAGTCATGAATGGAACTCAAGTAGGTCAAGAAGCAGGAGCTGATGCAGAGGCAGTGGAGGGATGTTACTTACTGGCTTGCTTCCCCTGGCTTGGTCAGCCTGCTTTCTTATAGAACCCAGGTCTACCAGCCCAGGGATGGCACCACCCACCATGGGCTGGGCCCTCCCCCCTTGATCACTAGTTGAGAAAATGCCTTACAGCTGGATCTCATGGACTCATTTCCTCAACTGAAGCTCCTTTCTCTGTGATAACTCCAGCTTGTGTCAAGTTGACACAAAACCAGCCAGTACATATAGTATTTGTATATTTTGCTTACTTTTAATCATTTAAAATCATTTTAAAATATAATTATAGCATTTCCCTTTCCATTTTCTCTCTTCAATTTTTCCCTTACAACGCCTTTGCTCTCTCTCTCTCTCATGTTTACTCTCAAAACCATGGCCTCTTTTTCTTTCATTATAATTGTGTTACCCATGCACTCAAATATATTAAATTCAATCTTCTTAGTCCATTTAGTGCTACTTGTGCATATGTGACCTCAGGGATGAAAACTTGATATTGCATAACCAGTTAGGGGCTTATCCATGGAGAAGATATTTTATTCTATTCAGCATTCCTTAGTTGCCAGCAGCTCATAGTCTAAGAGTAGGGTCCTGTGAGATTTGTCTTCTATGTTAAGATGCTGTGATGGATGGTTTGTATATGCTTGGCCCAGGGAGAGACTCTACTTGGAGGTGTGGCCTTGTTAGGGTAGGTGTGGTTTTGTTGGAGTAGGCAAATCTTTGTGTGAATGAGTTTTAATACCCTCCTCCATGCTGCCTGGAAGCCATTCTTCTTCCAGCAGTTTTTAGAACAAGAGGTAAAACCCTCAGCTCCTCCTGCATTATGCTGCCTTGCTCCCACCTTGATGATAATGGACTGGACCTCTGAACCTGTAAGCCAGCCCCAATTAAATGTTGTCCCTATAAGAGTTGCTGTGGTCATGGTGTTTGTGCATAACAACACAATTCTAACTAGGATGCCTATTGGTCATGTTCTTCTTCAGGTATTCTTTAAACAACAATACTGTTGTATTATGGTTGAAGTTTCCTTGTTATTTCTAGGAGACCCAATTTCACAGAAGATTCCCTGGTCCTCTGGCTCCCACAGTTTTTATGCTTCCACTTCTATGATGTTTGAAGTAATTGTATTGTACATGTATCAGCTAAGACTGAGTAACCAACAATCAATTGTTCTCCATAATCTGACTAGTAGTGGTGCACTGGCTGGTTTTGTGTGTCAACTTGACAAAAGCTGGAATTATCACAGATAAAGGAGCCTCAGCTGAGGAAATGCCTCCATGAGATCCAGCTGTAAGGCATTTTCTCAACTAGTTGATTAATGGGGAGGGCCCAGCCCATTCTGGGTAGTGCCATCCCTGGGCTGGTAGACCTGGGTTCTATAAGAAAGCAGGCTGAGCAAGCCAGGGGGAGCAAGCTAGTAAGCAACATCCTTCCATGGCTTCTGCATCAGCTCCTGCTTCCTGACCTGCTTGAGTTCCATTCCTGACTTACTTTGGTGATGAACAGTGAAAGTTCTATTAACTCCTGATCTAGTTCTCCAGCACCTTTTCCTTATGTTTTATGTTATCCTTCAAGACACTGTTTGCAAAGGTAACCTAGATCAGTCTTTCTTCTCCTTATTGCAGGGTATTTATGAAATTAATTTATTTTATCGCTTGGTTTGCCACATGCTGTACTCTTTTTTCCATAATATGACTTAGTTACATATGTTTAATTTACATGTAATAATACTCACTCTCAGCAGAGTATATATGAATTTTTTGGACAAATACAAAGAATTATTTATTCAAGTTCAAAGTCCCTTACAAAAATAATACCATCACGTTAAAATTTTTTTTGTTACCCCTTTATGGTCACTTGTTTTACATCCTTGAATGTTTTAAACTCCTATTATTTTCAGAAATCTTTTACAGAGCAAATACTATCTTGCAATATATAACTTTTTGGTACTGTTTTCCTTTATTCATTAAAATGCACCTAAGATTCATCCATGCTCTTTCATAAACCAGTCATGCCTTTGCTTTCATTTCTGTGCACTAATTTCATGGTGGAAGTGTGACCACACAGTTTGCTTTGTCACTGGTTGAAACATGGAGGTCTCTTCTAGCTTCTGTCATTATGCAAAATAATGTCATAAACATTAATGTGCATTTTCATAAGTATAAACATAATAATATTTGAGGAAATATGGCACTATGATACACAGTAAGTAAATATTTAACTTCACCAGAAACTATAAAACTATTTTTGGAAGAAACTCTACTATTGTCCAATTCAACCAGCAATTTGGCACTGGTTGTTTTGCATGCTTGCCATTGTTAATTGGTTGCTCAGTGACTTCAACTGTCTGTAAGTTTCAGGGAGAACTATATATTGGAAATGAATGTATTTCATTGTAAGCACAAAAACACTTTTCAGAAGTCTATATGACAAATGGAATACACAATGAAAGAACTTTGGATTTTGTTTTGTTTAAAGAGATAATAGAAGTTTAGCTAGGAAATTAAGATCAAAATGCTACTCTGATATATCAACAGGAAATAATTATTTATAATGTATTACATTATTTTGAGATAAATTGTAATACTTCAGAAAAACGTCATATACAAAAAAAATTTCGTTTCATTTCCTCCATTTTTTTAAGAGTTTGGTTCCCTTTTAGAACAAATAAAGCTACCCATAACAACTACTGTCCTTATATTAGTTTGTCTGTATCAATCACAGGTTGTGTATTTGAAGCTTATGAGGAATGTAAATTAAAATGAGTAAAGTAAAATACTGAAGTGAGGGAGGATGCAAGTAAGAGGGGAACAAGAAGATTCTGCGTGGGTGACAAATTAAAACAAAACATAGTGACATATATGCATAGAAATTCTAAAATGAAACTAATTTGTACATTAACTTAAAATTAGTCTTAAAATTAAAGGACACCAACAAAGCAATCAGAGTATGTATACCCAAGCATATATGCATACACACAAACACATATACCCATACATACATACACACACACATACATACATACACACATACATACATACCATACATACATAGCATACATGCACCAAACAAAGAACCTTAATATGTACTACACCTCAAAACTGGAGACATGCTTAGATAAATTATCATATAGTCATGCTAGGAAACATCAGGTAGTCATTAAAATATTTTCAAACTTAAAACAAAAAGAATAGAATTGTTTCCTTTAGCAAGACATGGGCTTTTTCTATGTCCTGAATCAAGTGATGGAATAGGAATATTTGTCTTTGCCATGGTATCATGGAGTACATACTTTTAATTAGTGAATATGAGTCAGACATTTTTTGAAAATTCAAAGTTCTCTAAATATTATTAATCTCCACTTGCATCATCTCACAATTTTTTTCAGATCCATGGGGCTATTTAATGGGGTGTTTCAGAGAATCAGAAAAGTAAAAGAATACCTGTTGTAAGTTGCCATCCACTCTAAAGGAGTAATTTATAATTCTATAGTAAGATTGATGCTTTAAGGGGCATGCAGAAGTGACAAGGCAAAGTCTAAAAGCCACCCAAAACTCTCAATTAGGTGAGAGTTTTGGATAAAAACTGAGCAGACAGCACAGAGATGAAAAACTTTTTATCTGTCATTTTATCTCTAGGGACTGAGGAGCTTTTCTTGAGGTAGAATGGGAGCAGAAGGAAAATTATAGGTTAAGAGATAAATGTGGAGGAAACGTTGCAATAAGGGAGCTAGTCGATCTCAAGGTGGGAAGGATACATTTATACAGAAAAAGAACTCAGTGCTAACAAAGAATTCCCTGGGGCAGGTAAGACATGAGAAAAAATTAGGTACAAAGCTTCAGAGTCCCAGCAAAATTGTAATGTGAATGTAACCAGCTGTTCTCTCTGAACATCATGGACATATCCACTTAGCTAGTGATCACCCACAACCAAAACAAAATTAGTCAAGTTTACTAAATCAATACCATGTGTTTTCTATCACTGCTGCACCTATTTAGGAAATAAGAGAGCTTGTTCGTGTTTTACATTATTTTACTATTTGCACTTTACCTGGCTCACTGTTAAATGTCTGGGGAAAATAATCTAGGTGAAATTTTATATAGTTAGTGATCTGTTGCACATAATGAATGCTAAGACAAAAAGTGTTTTTGAAATTGGTTTAGAAAATAGATTTTAGGGGTTGGAGTTACAGTTATGCACTTAAGTGTACTTACTGCTTTTGCAGATGACCTTGGTTCCGTTCCAGCACCCACATGAAGTAGCTCACTATAACTCAAGGTAACCTAAAACTGCAGTTCCAAGGGGGCATAACAACTTCTTATACTCAGAGGTATTACATGCATTGATTGCACATGCAGACATACAGGCTTACCACAGCCACACACACACACACACACACACACACACACACACACACACACATATGATTTAAACAAGAAAATAAATTTTAAATGTTTACAACCTAAAAATAAATGTATGAGGTAATGAATTGTTAATTAGCTTAACTTATTAATCTACATTGTAATATATATATTTCCTCCTGGCCTATCTGAGAAAGCATCTGAGCCAGTTTGAACTCAGTGCCTCAAATACCACTTACCCATCACCAAAGTGTTCTTTATTTCTTGGTACAAATCGTGCACTTTTATTTTAAATTAACCTAAAATCTTTCTTAATTTTATATAATGTAATTAAAAACTTACATAAATTAGGTCTACCAGGCTAATTTTCTTAAATACTGAAAACCATGATTCATGCTTTCCCATGCTAGCCCTCCCCTCTATTGTGTAACTAGTTATAATCGCCATGGAGCACACATTGCAAGTTTTGTAATTTCTACTCTAAGGATTTATTACTATTAATGCTCAAATACTAAAGACTGTACCTTTTGTGGGTATACTCCTGGCCGCATTATACAAAATCACAAAATAATAATAAGTATGAATTTGATGTGAAAGGGAAGGGTTTGTGAGGATGCTATTTATAAATGACAATGACCAGAAGGCTAGGGTGATGATATGATTTCTATAGCTTTAAAAAGCAATGGAAGTTCTCTCTCTCTCCCCCTCTCCTCCTCTCCCCCTTTCCCCCTCTCCCCCTCTCCCTCTTCCTCTCTCTCTCTCTCCCTCTCCCTGTTCTCCTCCCTCTCTCCCTCCCTTCCTCCCTCCCCCTTCCCTCTCCCCTCTCATTGTCACTGTATAGTTTAGAACATAATTCCACAGCATTTAAGATGACAAGACTTAGTATTTACATAGAGACTTCCCCCAAGGAATTCATATCACCCCTTAAGAATGGGTTCATTAATTCTTATAGCTTAGGAAACTCCAGTGGGAAGATAGATCTTTATGTCTAGTTGTCATATATAGAAGAACTATGCCTGAAATAGTTGTGTAACTTTCTCAAGGTCATTTCAGCCAAGCAGTATTGCCAGAAGTATGAAAATACAGAGTAATATCAATTTCCAATGTTGAAAAAGGACTATTTAGGTCACACAGGGTAAGGGAGGAGCATGGCTTTTCAGAAAGTGTTTTCCATCATTTTTACTCCCCTATGTAACCGGTGACTGAGACACATTATTTGTGGTTAGTGTTTCTGAAACCATGATTTTTCTGAACATTGGAATATAACAGACATTGATATATCTTCATTAAATAGGTGTGAGCGTCCATAACCTAAATCAGTTTGAAACCTGCCGTGTTCTATATTTACTTTTTGGTGATTCATGGTTCCTATTAGTGCAGTAAGACTCTAAGAAGTCCCATAGTGAAGAAAATTACATAGCTTTGTTTAAGCCACAGTTTCCCTGGGATATTTGACCTTGGATATAGATTCTTCTATATTGTATATCCTAATGAATTATGGAACTACTTTTCAATAAATTACAGTTTGAGGAAATACATTTCTTTGCCTAAAGGTCCTCATGAAGATATTCTTCTCTGCATACCCTTTTACTCTCTGATATTTGCAGGCATGAACTTTATGCTAAAGGTTCATTTGTACTGACTTCTCACATATTCTATAAAATTCTTTCTGTTGTTAGTAAGGTTCTATTGAATAAATGAGACAGTGCTGAAAAATCCCTGCTGGAATGCCTCACATTCCAACATCTTTCTAGTTTCTGCCTAATTCTAGCCCATTTAACCCCCCCCCCCCAATCTGTGGTTATTAACATGAAATAAATGATGCCAGTTCTCTATGTGTTGAACACTGAAGAGATAAACAACCTAGTACAGATTACAAATCAATAAGAACCCACTCGAAAAGACAGATGAAAGATCTAAAACAGCTGTAAAAGCTAGAAGAGGATTTTGGAAATATTGAGAAGTAGTAGAGCGTGTAGAATATGAGGAGATATGGACTATGTCATTAAGAGCAAGAGGTAAGTCCTGTACATATACTAAACCTCAATAGAAATGAAACTAATATCCCAGGTAAGTCTTCAGGTCATATTTCAAGATAATGACCTACTAAAAGATTTAATTAATGTTGCTTTTAGAATTTGCCTCTAAATAAGCCAATGTTAAAATATCTTAGTCACCATCTTACAACAGCATTGCTATAAAATTTGCTGTTTTAATCAATTGTTATTGCATGCATATATAGTATATATTCCTAAATATAACACATTCAATCTGTATAGTGTTACTTTTATATATGTTCTCAGATTTGACCATTTAATACTGAATAACCAATTAGTGCACACATTCATGGGAAAAACTATTTATCTACTCTCAACATTTCTTAGTTGCCAATATCAGACATAAGAAGCCTTCTTTTGAGTTGTTGGTTAGGGCTGTCAAAGGAACTCCTAAAATATATATCGCCTTTGGTTGTCTCCTCCACCCCAGATGAGAATGTAAGACCATATGACTGAAAATACAAAGCGTTTTAGGAAACGGGCCTAGAGCCCCATGAGTTCGAACAGATCTTGAATAACTCCTCCTTGAGAACTAGCTGCCACAGTGCTGAAGAGAGTGATATACAAGCTTTCAGAGGAGGGAGGCAACAAGCAGTCCTATCTAGCAATGATGCCTATGAACTTGTTAGTTCAACTAGAACAGAAGGATAACCCTAACGGTATAGTAGCAGCATGCATACCTTGGTGGTAAACAACATATCTCTAATTTGAGTTAAGAGACAATCAAAAGGGAATGTGTGCCTGGTACTGGAATCTTACCCAACCATCCAGGGCTAAGGCCTAGACACTTGAGCTGTGAGCCAAAATAAATACTTTCTCTCTGGATTTACTTTGCTCAGGAATTGTACTGTGGCAATGAGATATGTAACCAATATGAAGGGTAAAAGCAATGCTTGGACTGTTGTGTACTAGAGTAGGTTGATAACTTCCCATAGTGCCATAGTCCAATTGTAAACCTCCCTAATTTCCAGCAACACAATCCAGATTCCTTTGCATGATATATGACCTTTTTCAATGAAACAATGTATGCTGTACCTGGCTCTAATATATATTCTAGCTCTCCTGTTAAAATCTAATGCTGTCTTTCAGGTAACTATTTTATCACTAACTGCCAAATAATTAAAATTGCTTTTGGCTTATAAGAGGTCTTGGTATATTTGAGATGGGAGAGGGAGGACAGAATGGATTTGGCTAAGAAGGAGAAGTAAAGGAGAACTTGTATTTGTATGAATATCAATGCCTATGCACTCTTACTCTCTGTAGTTGAGGAAGCTGATTCTCAAAAGACAATATATCTTTCATATAAAAGTAGGTTCCTTGTCCATTTCAGCACACCTATTGGTATATTCTGTGTTCATCTCATATTTAGGTAGGAGTCATGTTGGTGTGAGAATTTATGTGTGTAATTTCTGACATTAGTTGTAGGTGAGACATTTTTTTAAAGAACAAAAACAACAACAACAAAAACAACAACTTGATCCTTTGGATCTTATAGTCTTACTGAACTCATATCCAGAATGTTCTCTGAGCTATGAATGTGGGAGTGTGTTGTACATATATATCCATTAAGGCAAGGTTCTATAACTGATTTTTTGTTCTGTCTTTCTTTTTTCCCATTTTTATTAGATACTCTCTGTATTTACATTTAAAATGTTATCCCCTTCACCCACCCTACTACCCTCCCCCCATGTGTCTTTAGGAAGGAGAAACCCCTCCTAATCACCCTCTTCTCCCCATTGCCTTTGCATTCTGCAACATTGAGAAAACGCTCCCTGGACCAAAGGCCTCTTTTCATGATAAGCCAAGACACTGCTGTCTTCATCTACATATGCAAGTGGAGGCAGAAGTCTCTCAATGTGAGCTCAATGGTTGGTGTTTTAGTTCATGGGAGTTTTGGAGGGTTTGGTTGGTTGATAATATTGTTTTTCCCATGAGGTTGCAACCCCTTTCAGCTACTTCAGTCCTTTCTTTAGAACCTTCATTGAGGTCACAGTGCTCAGTCTGATGGTTAGCTGCAAATATGCTCACCTGTATCTGTATTACTCTAACAGAGCTCCTGAGGAGGCCTTTCTATCTGGTTCCTGCTAGTAAGTACTTCTTGTCATCAGCAATAGTGCTTGGATTTGGTGGCTGCATTAAGGTGAATCCCCGGTTGAGTCAGCCTCTGAATGAAATTTTCTTCAATCCCTTTTCCTCTATTTGACATGTATTTCGTCCCTTGATAGTTGTGTTCTCAGTTCTAAGAAGGACTGAGGCATCCCCATTTTGGTCTTCCTTCTTTTTGAGCTTCATAAACTCTGTGAACTGTTTCTTGGGTATTCAGAGCTTTCTGGGGGCTAGTATACAATTATCAGTGAGTGCATACCATGTGTGTTCTTTTGTGACTGGGTTTTCTCACTCAGGATGGTAGTCTCTATTTCCATACATTTTCCTAGGAATTTCATGAAGTCATTTTCTATTAGCTGAGTAGTACTTCATTGCGTAAATGTACCAAAATTTCTGTATCAATCCCTCTGTTGAAAAACATCTGGCTTCTTTCTAGGATCTGGTTATTATAAATAAGGCTGCTAAAACTTTGGTGGAGCATGTGTCCTTGTTATATGTTGGAGCATCTTTGGGGTATATGCCCAGGAGTGAAATAGATGAGTCTTCAGGTAGTACCATGTCCAATTTTCAGAGGAACCGCCAGAATGTTTTCAAATTTGTTGTACCAACAAACAATGGAGGAATGTTCCTCTTTCTCCACATCCTTGCCAGCAATTCTAACACCCCTGTTTTTGAACTTAGCCATTCTCACTAGTGTGATGTGAAATCTCAGGTTTGTTTTTTTTTTTAATTGAACAACTTTATTTTAAAAACGAAGCTGAATATACAGATTCTAAACATTTTTGCATGAAACTATACGAATACATATTTGTCAGTACTTGTTTTTTTTAAAGATTTGATAGTGTGCATTAAGATCTTACTAGTTACATTGAGCATGAAATACATGTAAAACAAGATGTAACCTGAAATTAGTCAAAGTCTTCTTGGTGTGTAAAGATTAAGCAAAATGGTCTTTCTTTCTTTCTTTTTTTTTTTTTTCTTGAACTTCATATAGTCTGTGAGTTGGTTCAGGGGGGTTCAGAGCTTTCTAGGGTTAGTATCCAAATATCAGTGCCTGCATATTATGTCTGCTCTTTGTAACTGGGTTATCTCACTCAGGATGATATCCTCTATATAAATCCATTTTCTTAAGAATTTCATAAAGTCATTGTTTCTGATAGCTGAGTAGTACCCCATTGTGTAAGTATACCACAATTTTTGTATGCATTCATCTACTGAAGGACATCTGGGTTCTTTCCAGCTTCTGGCTATTATAAAAAGGGCTGCTAATAACATTGTGGCGCATGTGTCCTTGTTCCAGGTTGGAACTTCTCTGTGGTACATGCCCTGAAGTGGAATAACTGGGTCTTCAGGTAGTACTATGTCCAATTTTCTGAGGAACCGCCTGACTGATATCCAGAGTGGTTGTACAGTTTACAACACCACCAATAGTAGAGAAGTATTCCTTTTTCTCCACATCCTTGCCAGCATCTGCTGTAATCTGAATTTTTGATCTTAGCCATTCTGACTGGTGTGAGGTGGAATCTCAGGGTTGTTTTGATTTGCATTTCCCTGATGGCTAAGGATGTTGAGCACTTCCTTAGATGCTTCTCAGCCATTCAATATTCCTCAATTGAGAAATTTTATTTACCTCTGTACCCCATTTTTTAATAGGGTTGTTTGATTCTCTGGTGTCTAGCTTCTTGAGTTCTTTGTACATCTTGGATATTAGGCCTCTATCTGATGTGGGCTTGGTAAAGATCTTTTCCCACTCTGTTGGTTGCCATTTTGGTTTCTTGACAGTGTCCTTAGTCTTACAGAAACTTTGCAATCTCATTAAGTCCCATTTGACAATCATTGACCTTAGAGCAGGAGCCATTGGTGTTCTGTTCAGGAAATTTTCTCCTGTGCCTATGTGTTCTAAGGTTTTCCCTACTTTCTCATCTAATAGTTTCAGTATACCTGGTTTAAAGTGGAGATCTTTGATCCACTTACACTTGAGCTTTGTACAAGGAGATAAGAAAGGGTCTATTTTCATTCTTTTGCATGCTGAGTGCCAGTTGGACCAACACCATTTGTTGAATAGGCTGTCTATCCTTTTTCCATTTAATGTCTAGAGCTCCTTTGTCAAAACAGTTGACCATACATGTCAGGGCTCATTTCTGGATCTTCTATTCTATTCCATTGATCCACATGCCTATCTCTGTACCAGTACCATGCAGTGTTTAGCACAATTGCCTTGTAATATAGCTTGAGGTCAGGGATAGTAATTCCCGCAGATGTTTTCTTGTTGTTGAGGATGGATTTGCTATTCTAAGTCTTTTGTTATTCCAGATGAAATTGCACATTGCTCTTCCAACTCTGTGAATAATTGGGTTGGAATTTTGATGTGGATTGCATTGAATCTGTAGATTGCTTTTGGTAAGATGGCCATTTTTACAATATTGATCCTTCCAATCTGTGGGGAGCTGAATGCGGACACCATTACAAGATGGTGCTGGCTCCCTCATGGTTTGAGGTAAACAACTCCATATATAGTAATGTTCTTGTCAGCTAAGGCACTGCACCCTGCTCATGTGCAGTACATAACCTATCTCCGGCCAATCCCAAGGCCTCTGGTGTCAGCACACTGGTGACAACCAATCATGGCAAGCCCGTATGTGATTCTCCCTATATAAGCAGACATCTAGGGTAGTTCAGCCCCCTTGCTTCCTGCTCTCCCCTTCAACCAAGAGGCTCCCACAATAAAGCATGATCTGAGAAGAATCCTTTGCCATCACATGGGAGTTTCACTCCTGACAGGATTGCCTTATAATCCTCAGGGTCAAGGCATCATTGAACATGCTCATCGCACCCTAAATGTTTATTTAAACAATCAAAAAGGGGGAATTGAAGAGGTGCCCCCCACACCCAAAATGCCCATTTCTACTATACTTCTTACCTTAAATTTTTTAAATTTGGATGCTCATGGCCATTCAGCTGCCGAGCGCCATGGACAATGGCCTGTGCCACCTAAAGAGTTAGTAAAATGGACAGATGTCCTCACTGGTAATTGGAAAGGCCCGGATCCTATCTTAATACGCTCCAGGGGAGCTATTTGTGTATTTTCACAGGGAGAAGAAAGCCCAATTTGGATCCCAGAACGTCTAACATGTCGAGTGCTACCAGAACAAGAAGATGTTCCACCTGCTTCTGATGAGCCTGTCCTGCATGACGATTCAAGCAGAACCGAGACAAGAGATTCTGTCAGTGTTTCCAAAACCGATGCCCATTTGCCTTAATGCAAAACTATTTCTTCCTTTGTTTGACACCATTAAAACCTTTGATGTATCGTACTTGTCCTTAGACAAGGAGATAACAGGGTTAGGGGATTATAAAACTCTTGACAAGGAGATAACAGGGTTAGGGGATTATAAAACTCTTGCCTTATCAAGTAATTTTTGGCATGCTTTTGTGCAGAGAGACTGTGTTTCTGCTCTGGATGGTGTGCAAACTCCGTACTCAACAATAACGTGACAAAGTGGTTATAGCACAAGCTCTTGCTGCACTCAAAATTGGCACCTCTCCCTCTGTTTGGCTTAGTATGCTTAAGGAAAAATGTTGGGTCTGTGTATGGATAGCCCCTGCACGCTGAGCCTTCAAGGCATTGCACCAGGAATGTGTATCCTACACATAGGCAGCCTTTGCAACCTGCAGGGCTCGTTCCCATTGCACGCAGGAAGGTACCTTACCCAAAATTATTGCTGATCATGGTCTTGAACCCTAAAGGTCCAACAAGAGCCTGATGGTTGATCGGCCATGTTTTTATTTAAGAAAGAAGGGGGAGATGTAGAGAGCCGTTTGTGCCTCACCCAAACATGGCGCCAGCTTCCCGCCGATGACGCAGCAAACAGAGCCCAAGAGACATAGCACACATGTGCCACAGATGTCACAGCCCACTCTCAGGGCATGCTAATGAGTTACTGGAGGGCACACCAATCAGGTAGCGACACGAGTCTCCTAGGCATATATAAGCAGTGCATTTTTCTTCCACCTGAGGTCCCCTGCTCAGAGTGTTGTACAATAAAGGTTGTTCGCAGAAGAATCCTGTTGTTGCACGCCTATTCCTGCCAGCGGGAAGTGGGGCGCGCGACACCAATCCATGAGCATGGGAGATCTTTCCATTTTCTCAATGTCCTTCTTTAGAGGTTTGAAGATCTTGTCATACAAATCCTTCACTTGATTAGTTAAAGTCACACCAAGGTATTTCATATTATTTGTGACTATTGTTAAGGGTATCTTTTCCCTAATTTCTTTCTCCACATGTTTCTCCTTTGAGTAGAGGAAGGCTACTGATTTGTTTGAGTTAATTTTATATCCAGCCACTTTGCTGAACTTCTTTTTAAGTTGTAGAAGTTCTCTGGTAGAATTTGTGGGCTTGCTTAAGTACACTATCATGTCATCTGCAAATAGTAATATTTTTACTTCTTCCTTTCCAATTTGTATCCCTTTGATTTCCCTTTGCTCTCTAATTGCTCCAGCCAGGACTTCAAGTACATGTTGAATATGTAGAGGGAGAGTGGGCAGCCTTGTCGAGTCCCTGATTTCAGTGGGATTGCTTCAAGTTTCCCACCATTAAATTTGATGTTGGATGTTGGTTTGCTGTATATTGCTTTTATTATGTTTAGGTATGGGCCTTTGTTTCCTGTTCTTTCCAAGACTTTTAACTTGAAGGGGTGTTGAATTTTGTCAAATGCTTTCTCAGCATCTAGTGAGATGACCATGTTTTTTTTCTTTGAGTTTGTTTGTCTGGTACATTATATTGATGGATTTCCATATATTATACCATCCCTGCATCCCAGGGATGAAGCCTACTTGATCATGGTGAATGATAGTTTTGATATGTTCTTAGATTTGGTTTGCAAAGATTTTGTTGAATATATTTGCATCAATGTTCGTAAGTGAGATTGGTCTGAAGTTCTCTGTCCTTGTGGAGTCTTCGTGTGGTTTAGGACCGAGGGTTTTTGTCGCCTCAAAAGATGAGGTAGGTAATATTCCATCTGATTCTATCTTGTGGAATAATTTGGAAAGTATTGGTATTATTTCGTCAATAAATGTCTGTTAAAATTATGTACTTAACCCAACTGGAACTGGGCTTTTTTTTTTGTTTGTTTGGGAGGCTTTTGATGACTGCCACTATTTTTTCAAGTGTTATGGAAATGTTTAGATGGTTTATCTGTTCCTCATTTAACTTTGGTATCTGGTATCTATCTAAAAATTTATCCATTTCCTCCAAATTTTCCAGTTTGGTTGAGTATAAACTTTTGCAGTAAGCCCTGATGATTTCTTGAATTTCCTCAGTTTCTGTTGTTATGTATCCCCATTCATTTTTGATTTTGTTAATTTGGTTACTCCTTCTGTGTCCTTTAGTTATTCTGGCTAAGGTTTTATCAATCTTATTGATTTTCTCACAGAACCAGCTCCTGGTTGTATTGATTCTTTGTATGGTTCTCTTTGTTTCTAGCTGGTTGATTTCTGCTCAGAGTTTGATCATTTCCTGCCGTCTAGTCCTCTTGGGTATATCTGCTTCCTTTTGTTCTAGAGCTTTCAACTGTGCTATCAAGTTGCTAGTGTATGCTCTCTCCAGTTTCTTTTTAGAGGCACTCAGAGCTATGAATTTTCTTCTTTGTACTATTTTAATTGTATCTCATGAGTTTGGGTACGTTGTGCTTTTATTTTCATTAAATTCTAAAAAACAAAAAACTTGGTATCTTTTTTTTTTCAATTTCTTCTTTGACTATGTTATCATTGACTAGAGCATTGTACAGCTTCCATGTGAATGTGGGCTTTGTGTTGTCATTAAAGATCAGCCTTAGTTCATGTTGATCTGTTGGCGTGCATGGTGATATTTTCATCTTCTATATGTTAAGTCATGTTTTTTTGGCCGACTATATGGTCAGTTTTGGAGAAAGTAAGATGATGTGCTGAGATAAAGTTATATTCATTTGTTTTTGGCTGAAATGTTGTGTACCTGTCTGTTAATTCCCATTGGCTCATAAACTCTTCTAGTTTCGCTATGTCTCTATGCAGTTTCTGCATCCATGATCTGTTTATTCATGAGAGTGGGTGTAGAAGACTCCCACTATCATTGAGTGTGGTGCAATATATGTTTTGAGCTTTAGCAGGATTTCTTTTATGAATGTGGATGCCCTTGTATTTGGAGCATAAATGTTCAGAATTGAGAGTTCATCTTGATAGATTTTTTTTCTTTGATGAGTAAAAAGTGTCCTTCTTTATATTTTTGATAACTTTTGGTTGAAAATCTATTTTATTTGATATAAAATGTCTACTCCAGCTTGTTTCTTGAGACCATTTGCTTGTTTGTTTCTAACCTTTTCTCTGAGGAAATGTCTATCTTTGTCTCTGAGATGAGTTTCCTTTATCCAACAAAATGCTGGATCCTGTTTACATATCTATTCTTTTAGTCTATGACTCTTTACTGGGGATTTGAGTCCATTGATGTTATGAGATATTAAGGAAAAGTGATTGTTGTCTCTTGTTATTTTTTTGTTAGAGGTAGGCTTATGTTTGTGTGCTTTTCTTCTTTTGGTTTTCTTCCATTGATTATGTTTATGCTTTTCTTTTGGTGTAGTTTTCCTCCATGTGTTGGAGTTTTCCATCTATTATCCTTTGTAGGGCTGGGTTTTTTCACAGATATTATCTAAATTTGGTTTTGATCTGGAATATTTTGGTTTCTCCATCTATGGTAATTGAAAGTTTTGCTGGATATAGTAACCGTGGTTGGAATTTGTGTTCTCTTAAGGTCTGTATGATGTCAGTCCAGGATCTTCTAGCTTTCACAGTTTCTGTTGATAAGTCTAGTGTAATTCTGATTGGTATGCCTTTGTGTGTTACTTGTCTTCCCCCCCCCCCCCCCACTGCTCTTAGGATTTTTTCTTTGTTTTGAACATTTGGTGTTTTGACTATTATGTGTTGGGAAGTGTTTCTTCTCTGGTCCAATCTATTTGGAGTCCTGTAGGCTTCTTCTATGTTCACGATCATCTCATTCTTAAGGCTAGGTAATTTTTCTTCTATGATATTGTTGAAGATATTTACTGTGTCTTTTAGTTGTGAGTCTTTGCCCTCTTCTACACATATTATCATTAGGTTTGCTCTTCTCATTGTGTCCTGGAGTTCCTTATTGTTTTGGGTTAGAAGCTTTTTGGTTCTTGCATTTTCTCTGACTGTTGTGTCAATGTTTTCTATTTTGTCTTCTGCCCCCAAAGATTGTCTCTTCCATCTCTTAAATTCTGTTGGTGATGCTTGCATGTATGACTCCTTATATCTTTCTTAGGTTTTCTGTCTCCTAGGTTGTCCCTTTTTGTGATTTCTTTATTGTTCATATTTCTGTTTTCAATTCCTTCACCTGTTTGGTTTTGCTTTCCTGTAGTACTTTGAGTGATTTTTGTAGTTCCTCTTAAGGGCTTCTGTTTGTTTACATGTTTTCTCCTGATTCTCCTGTAATTGTTCAAGGGAGTAAGTAATTGATGTGCTTCCTGAAAATTTTCATCATCATCATCATATAGTATGATTTTGAGTCTATATATTGCTTTTCTTGTGTGTTGGGAAATCCACAACTTCCTGTGGTGAGAGAGCTAGGTTCTGATGTTCCCAGGTTGTTTTGGTTTCCACTGCTTAGGTTCTTTGCTTTGCTCTTGCCATCTTGTTATATGTGATTATGGGTGATCTTGGTGTCTCTGACTGGAACTTGTCTCTCCTATGGATCTGAGGGCCCAAGGGCTCAGGAAGGAGATTTGACCTGGGTATTTTGCTCTTTGAGGGCAGGCATTGAGTTCTGATTGTAGTGACTTGCTTCTGTCTCCTTGGGCTCAGGTGGGAGAGCCCTTGTGATGCTGTTCTGGGAGCTCAGCTGTCTTTGGGCAGGTCCTGATTCCTGATGGCGGTCATCTTCCCCTCTCTTTCTGTGCTGGGAAGGACCTGATCCCAGAGTGCATGCTATTTGTCTTTGAGAGTTCCCACAGTTCCCTCCCTGAATAGCTGGTGGGAATGCTTGGCAGACTCACTGTGCAGGTCCTGAGTCCAGATGTGTTATGTGTTTCTTTAATGCTCTCTCACTGCAGTCAAAATAACATTCCTTGAAAAGGGGTAAAAGGTACACAAGCTTTCATAGGCATTCCTAGAAAGAAACTTGTTTCCATGAGAATTAAAAATTCTATGCAGTTGATAACAAAATAAACAGCCATATGCATTCATTCCAATGAACTGAGCAAACTTGTTCTCTGAGCAACAGTTTGATTGAACCACAAAGAAATTGGAAGAAGTGAAATATATAATCATATTTAGTGAACCTTAGGTTATATTCTAACATGGGATATATTTCTTCACTATTATAGGAAAAACCAAGTAGTACGTTACAATTATTATAATCAATTATACTGTATAATTATATTGAACAAATTAAGATAATTTAACATCAGAACAACACAAATTTTCTGGGTTTACATAAGAGTAGATTTCCTTAAGACTAGTGACTATTCTACTATAGGGAGTTGTGTATAAAGTTATATAGAGTTGTCTTAAGGCTCTCAATCCTATGAACGTGTTATATGTGTAAGATGGAATCCTCAAAGATATGGATATGAAAAGAGGATTACATGTGTATCATGGCTTTTGTTAAGCAAAATTCTTTTGAGATTAAGATGGGAAGAAGAAAGGGGAAGTAAATCCATCCAAATGAGTTAACAGTCTACAATACAATTATGTCCCATGTAAAGAGTTGAATCAGAGGCTGGGTAGAAATATTATAGCCTAATATGCAGCCATGGAAACATTTGTCAAGGCTGTGAGCCAGTGCTCCAAATATCTTTGGTCATTAAGAGTATCCTGTATGTCCTAGGAATAGACCTACTTGATGAAATCTCAAGTCATGCTCATTGATTAGTAACCATGTGTGTGTGAAGTGGAAGGTAGCTTAATAAAAATGCTACAATGAATTTCAATGTATTCTAGTTGGAGGCCAAGGTGAGGTCATTTTATTGTCTTCAACAGTGTTGGTGATTGACTATGGCTGTCCTGAGTTTCAAAAATTACATGCAGAATTCTGCTTACTACATATAGCAAGTGATTTAAAGAGCACGTTTCATAAAGAAAGTATGTTGTTAAGAATGACCAGATGAATTCAATTTGATCTGATCATGTTGGCAACATCTGAACATGCCATTTGGCTACTTAAACATATTAAGTTGATTTGCAGTTGGTTTTCCTTTTCTAAAAATTTAGTAGGATCAAATGTCTCTATAGAAAAAGAAAAACATGATATTACAGAAGGAAAAGGTAATTGTTATTCTTAGTTTTTAGGTAAAGATGTCAGATTGGGGAAGTTTTTGGCATATTGTTATAGGTAGAAGCAATTTGTGTTGTCTTCATTTTATGCTCAAGATAACTTTGAAACTTGGTATATTTGTTCTAAAATAATGCTGTCATCAAATAAAAAGCAAAAACAATAAAAAAGACACTTTTGTTTGAAATCAGTATGACTGCATAAAATGTGTTAATAAAAAGAGTGAATAATCTTGATCTCTTGATAAATTGCCTACTCTAGAGGGCATGGGCAGCTCTTGTAGCATCTATTGAGAAACAAAGAAATCCTGTCAAGATGACATCTGCTTCTTCAGTGTAACATATTAGGAGTCGTGAGTTTTTAAATGTGACACAGTGAGTAGCATCATGTACTTAATCAGCTGCCAAGGAGGAGTTTGCCTTTCTTCTTGGGAATCCATTGATTCTAGAATGTAAGGATTTCTGATGAAACTATACGGCAGTGCCATAATTCCTAATACCTGAGGATGTTAAAACAATTACCTATGGTCAGATGATTCTCACTGGCTGTAGTAATGTTGCGTCTCAAATTAATATTGTAACAACAGTAACCACCAAAAGAAGAAAAAAAGTAATCCAACAAAGAACTATATTAAGTGAATGTCCCCAAATCTGAATTGTCCTAGAATGGCTGGTGTAGACTGTGTTGAAATGGAAAATACAGTCTGGCTGTATGTTTCCTACTTTCCTTCAGGGATCAATGGAGGCACCTTCTTTTTCTTGTGATAGAAAACACACAAAAGAGAAAACAGAAATGGAATGTCTCCAGAGGCCTGGGTCCTGGACTCGTTGGTAAACTGTCACTTCTATCTCATATTGATCAAAGAATATCCTATGGCTAAAATGAAAGTCCAGGGACAGAGAAATATGTTCTACTCATGATTAAAGCTCAGAAAATATGTAGATGTGGAAAACACTGACAAATTGAGACCAAATAGCAATTTACCACATGGAGAAGCTACATATGTCCACTTTGATCATGTGCTCAAACTCACTTATGCAGGAAATGCTGAGTGACTCAGCCCCAAGCATGGCACATGTTGTCTGTCCTTTAGAAGAAAAAAACATTACATCTTATTATCACTTTGTAGACATATGAATTTGATGCCTCTTCTAATAGTCCTTGAAGTTTGTTAGTCATGTTACTGAGCTATGGTCAAAGAAACTTGAGTGAAAATTTCAAGTATAGCCCAATAAATTCTAAACATAGATCTCTATGATCTTCTTCCAGTGGTCATACATGATGATGCTTTGTTATCTCAGAGCCCTGATAATTTTCTGACATAAAATAGCCTTTATTTCATTTTGTCTGATACATGTATTTGCCATGTATTATGACACAAATATGTGAAATGAAATTCCACTGTGTTGAACTGTTATGCTTATCATTTATTATGGCAGCTAGCCTAGAATATCCTGACTATATCTGTACTTGCACCATATTGTACCCTATCTCCTGTCGCTATTTACTTCTAACCTTTGATTCATCAATTCATAGTTTTAGACTTGACTTTTGAGTGTGGTGCCAAGTTATTATCCACTTTCACAACACTCATTACTTTGCTCCAGACACATCAGACTTAGATTTTCTGCTGCTGGGATTCTTTTGAAATATTCCATTTCAGAATAATATAAACTGCCAAAATACTATTTATGGCTTATCTGGTACAGACTGTATTTACTGGCGGTTCTTTACATCAGATATCATTTTTGTTTCCAGGTAAACACTTGCTATCAAGCCCTAACTAATGTGGAAAGAACTTATACTATTTAAGATAGACTACACCTAAGTTTGAAATGTGGCTTTGATATTAACTAATTAATGATTTGATTGGGGGCTTAGTGGCTGTATCCTCATTGTCATATTGAGAGAGCCATCTCCTTAATATTCATTGTTTAACTAGCTTTATATTCATTGTGCAAAAGCAATTATTTAGGTCATGTTTAATAGTGACCATTATAATGTTCAGCAATCTGAACACTTATTTTCATTGATTAAAATGGAAATGTTTAAAGTTCAAAAAATAATGCTGTTCATAGTATATGTTGTTTCTCCTTACTGAGAGATGGATACTTCTCTTTAGAAGTGTGACAAATATAGATTGAGCTGTATTAGATTGTAAATAATAAATATTTTAGAAAAGACTGGAAAAAAAAAGAAAATGGAGATAAACTTGATGCCCTGTCTTTGTACTGTAGGTGGGCTCTACAAGTTCCCTCTCCTCCCCTGTAGGGCATTTAATGTAAAGTCTTTCCCTTTGAGTCCTGAGAGATTCTGACCACTGTGGCCATTCCACAATCAAAAACCCTGACTCAGAATTGTTTCTGTTTGAAAGAACTGCAGGGACAAATATGGAGTAGAGCCCGAGGAAAAAGGAGGTCCAGCCACAGGCCCAAATTGGGATTCAGCTCAAGAAGAGGCCCCAAGGCCTGACACTATTACTGATGCTATGTTGTGCTTACAAAAAGGGCCTATCATGACTGCTCTCTGAAAGACCCAACAAGCAGCTGAAAGATTCAGATGCAGATATTTGCACCCAAACCCTGGACAGAAACTGCTGACCCCTGTGGTTGAATTAGGGGAAACGTGGAAGAAGCTAAAGAGGAGGGCAATCCTATAGGACGACCAGCAGTCTCAATTAACCAAGATCCCTGATATCTCACAGACACTAGATCACCAATCATGCAGCATACACCAGCTGATCTGCTGCCCCAAACACTTATACAGCAGAGGACTGCTGGGTCTGGACTCAGTCAGAGAAGATGCAACTAACCCTCAAAACACTGGAGGCCCCAGGAAGTGGGAAACTATGGTGGGGTTGGGGGTGGGGTTGAGGTTGGGGTTGGGGGTGGGGTGGGAACATTCTCATGGAGATGGGGGTGAGGGGAGGTATGGGATGTGGAGCAATAAGAGGGTGGACCAGGAAGAGGATAGAGTCTAAACTGTAAAAGGTTAAACAAAGAAAAAATATATTCAGGAAACATAAAACAAAAGAAAAAATGGAGATAAATATTACATTTATACTGTCTAATTACTGACTTTAGTGGAATTGCTTCATTTAGGATGATATTGAGGAGATCCAGGGACACAGACCTAGTGAGAAGGTATTCTGAGTAGCCGGGGAGCAGAGAGATCTCTGTAGAGCACGTGGAAAGTGTGACCCCCCCCCTTGGTTCAGGGAACCAGTTACCCTACATCAGGCTGTCTGTTTCCAGCTGGCAGCCCTTGGGTGCACAACAGGCGCTCAGGCCATCCGCCACCAGTAACAGTGGAGATCCAGGGACACAGGCCTAGTGAGAAGGCGTTTCGAGTAGCCAAGGAGCAGAGAGATCTCTGCGTTGCGCACAGAAAGTGTGACCCCCCCTTGGTTCACGGAACCAGAAACCCTGAATTGGGCTGTCTATTTCCAGCCTGTGTCCCTTGGGTGCAGAACAGGCACACAGTCCATCTGCCACTAAGAACAACACAGATCCAGGGACATAGGCCTGGTGAGAAGGCATTCTGAGTAGCCAGGAAGCAGAGAGATCTCTGCCGAACTGGCAGAAAGTGCAACTACCCTCAACTGATTCAGAGTAGCAGGAACCCTGCTTCAGAGTGGTGTGTTTCCAGCTGGCATAACAGGCACTCAGGTCATCTGCCACCTAGAACAGTGGAGATCCATGGACACAGGCCTAGTGAGACAGTGCTCTGAGTAGCCACGTAGCCAGGGAACAGAGAGGTCTGTGCCAAGCTTGCAGAGTATGCCCGCTCACCCTCCCCCACACTTGGTACAGGGAAGCAGGAACCTTGCTTTGGGCTGTTTGTTATCAGCATTTAGAATAGATGTTCAGGCCATCTGCCACCAGGAACACTCAGAGATCCAGGGACACAGGACAGGTACAAAGGAGAGGCAAGAACCAATCACTGACAGCAAGACTACGTATAAACACAGACAACAAAATGGCAAGAGGAAAGCGAAAGAGTATATCCCAAGGAAACCAAGACAATCTAGCAACACCAGAACCCAGCTCCCCATCCCAGCAAAGAGCAGAATGCCAAACACTCCAGAAAAAGAAGACTCAGACCTGAAATCATACCTCAAGATGATGATAGACATCCTTAAATAAGAACAGGAGGAAAAGCATAAAGAATTAGAAGCTTTTAAAGAAGAAACAAGAAAAACACGCAAACAACTCAAAGAAATAGAGGAAAACAAAACCAAAGAGATGAAGGAATTGAAGAAAGAATTTAAAATGGAAGTGGACAAAATAAAGAAAACACTAAAAGAGACAACCCTAGAGTTAGAAAACCTACAAAAGAAATCAGGAGTCACAGATGGAAGCATTTCTAATGGACTACAAGAGACAGAAGAGAGAGTCACAGGGGCCAAAGACAACATTGAAAACATAAAGAAAACAGTCAAAGAAGATGAAGAAACCAAAACGCTCCTAACCCATAATGTCCAGGAGATACAGGACACAATGAGAAGACTGAACCTAAGGGTAATAGGAATAGAAGAGGGTGAAGAATATCAACTACGAGGCACAGTAAATATCTTCAACCAAATCTTCAAAGAAAAATTCACTACCCTTAAGAATGAGATGACCATAAGCATAAAATGAGCCTACAGAACTCCAAATAGGTTGTACCAGAAAAGAAATTCCTCCTGACACATAATAGTCAAAACACCAAGTGCCCAAAGTAGAGAAAGAATACTAAAAGCAGTAAGGGAAAAAGGTCAGGTAACATATAAAGGCAGACCAATCAGACTCACACCCGATTTCTCAACAGAGACTATGAAAGCTAGAATATCCTGGACAGACATCATATTGACCCTAAGAGAACACAATTGTCATGCACAGCTGCTATACCCAGCAAAACTCTCAATTAACATAGATGGAGAAACTAAGATATTCCAAGACAAAACTAAATTTACAAAATATCTGACCACTAACCCAGTACTACAAAGAATTATAGGTGGAAAACCAAATACAACCAGGGGAACTACATCCTAGTAAAAACAAGGAAACTCCTAAGTAAGAAAACCAAAATAAGAAAGACACACAGGCACAATTCTACCTCCAAAAGCAAAAATAGCAGGAAACAGCAACCACTATTCCTTGATCTCTGTTAACATAAATTGACTCAAATCCCGAAGAAAAAGATATAAGCTATCAAACTGGATACATAAACAAAACCCAGCATTTTGCGGCATACAGGAAACTCATCTCAGAGACAAAGACAGATACTATCTCAGAGTAAAAGGGTGAGAAAAAAATTTCAAGCAAATGGCCCCAAGAAACTAGATGGAATGGCCATTCTAATATCGAATAAAGAAGATTATCAACCAAAAGTTTTCAAAAATATAAGGAAAAACACTTTTTACACATTACCGAGAAAATTTGTCAGAAGGAACTCTCAATCCTTAACATATATGCTCCAAATACAAGAGCAACGATATTCATAAAAGAAACCCTACTAAAGCTCAAAAAATACATTTCACACCACACAACATGTGTGGGAGATCTCAATACCCCATTCTCACCAATGGACAGATCATGGACACAGAAACTGAACAAGGACGCTGTAAAACTAAAAGAGGTTATGAACCAACTAGAATTAATAGATATCTATAAAACATATCAAAGTAAAACAAAAGAATACACATTCTTCTCAGCACCTCACCTACCTTCTCGAAAATTGACCACATAATTGGCCACAAAACGAGCCTAAATATATATAAGAAGTTGTAAATACTCCCATGCATCCTTCCAGATCACCATGGTCTAAGGCTGGTCTTCAATAACAACAAAGACAACAAAAAAAAACCCATATGCACATGAAAACTAAACAATGCTCTATTAAATGATGACAGGGTCAAAGAATAAATAAAGAAAAAATGAAGGATTTTGAGGAATTCAATGAAAAATAAAACACAACATACCCAAACCTATGGGATGCAATGAAAGCAGCACTGAGAAGGAAAACTCATAGCTCTGAGTGCTTCCAAAAAAAAAAAAAAAAAAAAAAAAAAAAAAAAAAACTGGAGAGAGCATACACTAGCAACTTGATAGCACAGTTGAACGATCTAGAGAAAAAGGAAGCAGTTATACCCAAGAGGAGTGGAGGCAAGAAATAAGCATAGGGCAGAAATAGACCAAATAGAAACAAAAAGAACTATTCAAAGAATCAACAAAAACCAAGAGCTAGTTCTTTGAGAAAATTAACAAGATTGATAAACTAGAATGTAAGAGAGTATCCAAATTAACAAAATCAGAAATGAAAGTGTAGACATAATAACAGAAACAGATGAAATTCAAGAAATCATTGTATCCTACTACAAAAGCCTATAAACAACAAAGCTGGGAAATCACAAAAAAAATGGATGAATTCCTAGACAGATAACAGATAATAAAGTAAAACCAGGGATCAAGTAAACCATCTAAATAATCCTATAACACCATAAGAAATAGAAACAGTCATCAAAAGCCTCCCAACCAAAAAAGGCCCAGGTCCAGATGGATTCAGTGCAGAATTTTATCACACATTTATTGATGACTTAATACCAATACTCTCCAAAATATTTCACAAAATAGAATCTGATGGAACAGAACCTAACTCACTTTTGAGGCTACAATAACCCTCGTTCCAAAACAACACAAAGATCCTACAAGGAAAGAAAATTTCAGACCAATCTCAATTACGAACACTCATGCAATAATACTGAAAAAAAATCCTTGCAAACTGAATTCAAGAACACATCAAAATGATCATTCACCATGATCAAGTACACTTCATCCCTGGGATGCGGGGATGGTTTAATATACAGAAGTCCATTAATGTAATGCACCATATAAACAAACTCAATGAAAAAAAAAAAAAAAAAACACATGGTCATCTCACTAGATGCTGAGAAATCATTTGACAAAATTTAACACCCCTTCATGTTAAAAGTCTTGGAAAG
This sequence comes from Micromys minutus, assembly GCF_963924665.1. Lineage (NCBI taxonomy): Eukaryota > Metazoa > Chordata > Mammalia > Rodentia > Muridae > Micromys > Micromys minutus. The sequence continues at coordinate 32,496,460 of NC_137970.1, read as the reverse complement.
AACAGGAATCCAAGGCCCATACCTAAATATTATAAAAGCAATAAACAGCAAACCAACAGCCAACATCAAACGGTGGGAAACTTGAAGCAATCCCACTAAAATCAGGGACTCAACAAGGCTGCCCAATCTTCCAAACCTATTCAACCTAGTACTGGAAGTTTTTGCCCCGAGCAATTAGACATCAAAAGAAAATTAAAGGGATACAAATTGGAAAGGAAGAAGTAAAAACATCACTCTTTGCAGATGACATGATTGTGTACTTAAGCGACCCCACAAATTCCACCAGAGAACTCCTACAGCTGATAAACAAGCTCAGCAAAATGGATGGATATAAAATTAACTCAAACAAATCAGTAGCCTTCCTCTACTCAAGGGACAAACAGGTGAAGTAAGAAATTAGGGAAAAGATACCCTTCACAATCATCACAAAAATATGAAATACCATGGTGTAACTCTAACTAAACAAATGTAGGGCCTGTATGACAAGAACTTCCAACCTCTAAAGAAGGAAATTGAGGAAAATCTCAGAAAAAATTGAAAGATCTCCCATGCTCATGAATTGGAAGGATCAACATCATTAAAATGGCTATCCTGCCAAAATCAATCTACAGATTCAATGTAATCCCCATCAAAATTCCAACCCAGTTCTTCATTGAGTTGGAAAGAGCAATGTGCAATTTCATCTGGAATAAAAAATGACCTAGAATAACAAAATCCATCCTCAAAAATATCTTTGGGAATCACTATCCCTGACCTCAAGCTATATTACAAGGCAATTGTGCTGAAAACTGCATGATACTGGTACAGAAATAGGCATGTGGATCAATGGAATAGAATAGAAGATCCAGAAATGAGCCCTCACATATATGGTCACCTGATTTTTGACAAAGGAGCTGTAACATTCAATGGAAAAAGGACAGCCTATTCAACAAATGGTGTTTGTTCCAACTGGCACTCAGCATGCAGAGGAATGAAAATAGACCCTTTATTATCTCCTTGTAAAAAGCTCAAGTGCAAGTGGATCAATGATCTCCACATTAAACCAGGTACACTGAAACTATTAGACGAGAAAGTAGGGGAAACCTTAGAATACATAGGCACAGGAGAAAATTTCCTGACAGAACACCAATGGCTTGTGCTCTCAGTTCAAAGATTAACAAATGGAACTTAATAGATTGTAAAGTTTTATAAGGCTAAGGACACTGTCATGAAAACAAAACAGCAACCAAGAGTGGGAAAAGATCTTTACCAACCCCACATCAGAGAGAGGCCTTCTATCCAAGGTGTACAAAGAAAAGAAGATGCTAGACACCAAAGAACCAAAAAACTCTATTAAAAAGTGGGGTACAGAGATAAACAAAAGTACTCAATTGAGAAATATCGAATGGCTGAGAATCATCTAAGGAAGTGCTCTACATCCCTAGTCATCAGGGAAATGCAAATCAAAACAACCCTGAGATCTCACCTCATACCAGTCAGATTGGCCAAGATCCAAAACTCAGATGACAGCCAATGCTGGCAAGGATGTAGAAAAAGAGGAACACTTCTCCACTGTTGGCGGGGTTGTAAACTCGTACAACCACTCTGGAAATCACTCTGGCGATTTCTCAGAAAATTGGACATAACACTACCTGAAGACCCAGTAATTCCACATCTGGGCATATACCCCAGAGAAGCTCCAATATACAACTAAGGCACATGTACCACAATATTCACAGCAGCTCTGTTTATAATATACAGAAGATGGAAAGGTCCCAGATGTCCTTCAGTAGAAATGGATACAAAAATTGTGGTACATTTACACAATGGAGTACTGCTCAGCCATCAGAAACAATGACTTTACGAAATGCTTAAGAAAATGGTTATATCTAGAGCATATCATCCTGAGTGAGGTAACCCAGTCACAAAAAAAACAGACATAATGTGCAGTCACTGATACTTGGATACTAACCCCAGAATGCTCTGAACACACCAGAAACAACTCACAGACTATATGAATTTCAAGAAAAGAAAAAGAAAAGATAAAACTATCATGCTTAATCCTTCCTCACCAAGAAAACTTTGAATAATTCCAGGTTACATCCTGTTTTACGTGTACTTTATGTTCATTGTAATTAGTAAGATCTTAATGCACACTATCAAACCTTTGAAGAAACCCAAGCGAGAGCGGAGCCCGGTCTATCTGCTACCCGGAACTGCAGCCCGTAAAGGCTGAACAACTGGTGAGTGGGAGACCTAGGCTACTGGGCAGCAGAGAGATATCTGCGGAGTGCACATGGAAAGTGCACCCCCTGCTTTGCCCTGCCCTGCTGTGCCTGATCCAGTGACCAGAAACAGAAGGTTAGAACTTCTGTTCACACCCAAGGACTCTGAGACATAGTACAGTGCTCGGCCAATCTGTCACCTGGACCAGTGGAGAACCGGTGACACTGACCAGATACAAGGGAAAGACAAGAACATATCACTGACAACAAAATGGCAAGAGGAAAGAGAAAGAGTATATCCTAAAAAAACAAAGACAATCTAGCAACAACAGAACCCAGCTCTCCCATAACAGCAAACATTAGAATTCCAAACAGTCCAGAAAAGGAAGACACAGACCTGAAACCATACCTCAAGATGCTGACAGAGATACTTAAAGGAGAAAGGGAGGAAAAGCAAAAAGATTCAGAAACTTTTAAAGAAGAAACGAGAAAAACACTCAAAAAACTCAAAGAACTAGATGAAAACAGAACCAAAGAAATAAAAAAAAATGGAAAAGGGAAATTAAAACAGAAATTGACACAATAAAGAAAACGCTAAAAGAGATAACCCTAGAGTCAGAACACCAAAAAAAGAAATCAGGAGTCACAGAAGCAAGCATTTCCGATAGATTACAAGAGATCAAAGACAGAATCTCGGGGGCAGAAGACAACATTGCAAACATAGACAAAACAGCCAGAGAAGATGCAAAAAACAAAAAGCTCCTAACCCAAAATGTCCAGGAAATCCAAGACACAATGAGAAGACCGAACCTAAGGATAATAGGAATAGAAGAGGGAGAAGAGTATCAACTAAGAGGCACAGTAAATATCTTCAACAAAATCATAGAAGAAAACTTCCCTACCCTCAAGAATGAGAAGACCATGAGCATAAAAAAGCCTTCAGAACTCCAAATAGGTTGGACCAGAAAAGAATTAGCTACCGACACATAATAGTAAAAACATCAAGTGCCCAAAGCAAAGAAAGAATACTAAAAGCAGTAAGGGGAAAAGGTCAGGTAACATATAAAGGCAGACCAATCAGACTCACACCCGATTTCTCAACAGAGACTATGAAAGCTAGAAGAGCCTGGACAGATATCATGCACTCCTTAAGAGAGCACAAGTGCCAGCCAAGGCTGCTATACCCAGCAAAACTATCAATCACCATCGATGGAGAGAAGAAGATATTTCAAGAAAAATCAAAATTCACACAATATCAGACCACAAACCCAGCACTACAAAGAATTATAGGTGGAAAACCAAATACAAGGGGAGAAAATACAGCCTAGTAAAAACAAGAAAACTCCTAAACAAGAAAACTAAAAGAAGAAAAAAACACAGACACAACTCAACCCAAAAAAGCAAAAATGGCAGGAAACAGAAACAATTATTCCTTGATATCTATTAACATAAATGGTCTCAACTCCCCAATAAAGAGACATAGACTATCAGACTGGATACATAAACAAAATCCAGCCTTTTGCTGCATACAGGAAACTCATCTCAGAGACAGAGACAGACACTATCTCAGAGCAAAAGGGTGGGAACAAAACTTCCAAGCAAACAGCTCCAAGAAGCAAGCTGGAGTGGCTATTCTAATTTCGAATAAAATAAATTTCCAACCAAAAATATCAAAAAAGATAAGGAAGGACACTTTTTACTCATTACCGGGGAAATCTGTCAGGAGGAACTCTCAATCCTTAACATATATGCTCCAAATAAAAAAGCACCCACATTCATAAAAGAAACCTTACTAAAGCTCAAAAAATACATTTCACCCCACACAATAATAGTGGGAGACTTTAACACCCCACTCTCACCAATGGACAGATCAGGGAAACAGAAACTGAACAAGGACACTGCAAAACTAGCAGAGACTTTGAACCAACTAGAATTAATAGATATATACAGAACATACTATCCTAAAGTAAAAGAATACACCTTCTTCTCACCACCCCATGGCACCTTCTCGAAAATTGACCACATAATTGGACACAGAACGAGCCTTCATCGATATAAGAAGATTGAAATACTCCCATGCATCCTCTCAGATCACCATGGTCTACGGCTGGTCTTTAACAACAACAAAGACAACAAAATGCCCACATACACATGGAAACTAAACAACGCTCTGTTAAAGGATAGCAGGGTCAAAGAAGAAATAAAGAAAGTAATTAAGGACTTTCTAGAATTCAACGAAAATGATAACACAACATACCCAAACCTATGGGATGCAATGAAAGCAGTATTGAGAGGAAAACTCATTGCCCTAAGTGCTTCCAAGAAGAAACTGGAGAGAGCTCACATCAGCAACCTGACAGCACAGCTAAAAGCCCTAGAACAAAAGGAAGCAGATATACCCAAAAAGAGTAGACGGCAAGAAATAATCAAAATTAGGGCAGAAATAGACCAAATAGAAACAAAAAAAAAAAACCATTGAAAAAATCAACAAAACAAAGAGTTGGTTCTTTGAGAAAATCAACAAGATTGATAAACCCCTAGCCAGACTAACTAAAGGGCAAAGAGAGAGTATCCAAATTAACAAAATCAGAAAGGAAAGTGGTGACATAACAACTGAAACTAAGGAAATTCAAGAAATCATCAGATCCTACTACAAAAACTTATACTCCACAAAATTGGAAAATCTGGAGGAAATGGACGAATTCCTAGACAGATACAAGGTCCGAAAGTTTAACCAGGACCAAGTATACCATCTAAATAACCCTATAACACCTAAAGAAATAGAAGAAGTCATCAAAAGCCTCCCAACCAAAAAAAGCCCAGGTCCAGACGGGTTCAGTGCAGAATTTTATCAGACATTTATTGGGGATATAACACCAATATTCGCCAAACTATTCCAAAAGATAGAATCAGATGGAATATTACCCAACTGATTTTTTGAGGCTACAATAACCCTCGTACCTAAGCCACACAAAGACCCTACAAGGAAAGAGAACTTCAGACCAATCTCACTTATGAACGTTGATGCAAAAATACTCAACAAAATCCTTGCAAACCGAATCCAAGAACACATCAAAACCATCATTCTTCATGACCAAGTAGGCTTCATCCCTGGGATGCAGGGATGGTTTAACATAAGGAAATCCATCAATGTAATCCACCATATAAACAAACTTAAAGACCAAAATCACATGGTCATCTCACTAGACGCTGAGAAAGCATTCGACAAAATCCAACACCCCTTCATGTTAAAAGTCCTGGAAAGAACAGGAATCCAAGGCCCATATTTAAACATAATAAAAGCAATATACAGCAAACCAACAGCCAACATCAAACTTAATGGCGAGAAATTGAAGCAATCCCACTAAAATCAGGGACTCGACAAGGCTGCCCACTCTCTCCCTACCTATTCAACATAGTACTGGAAGTCCTAGCTGGAGCAATTAGACAGCAAAAGGAGATCGAGGGGATACAAATCGGAAAGGAAGAGATAAAAACATCACTCTTTGCCGATGACATGATAGTGTACTTGAGTGACACCAAAAATTCCACCAGAGAACTCCTACAGCTGATTAACAAGTTCAGCAAAGTGGCCGGATACAAAATTAACTCAAACAAATCAGTAGCCTTCCTATACTCAAAGGACAAACATGTGGAGAAAGAAATTAGGGAAAAGGTACCCTTCACAATCATTACAAAAACTATGAAATACCTTGGTGTGACTCTAACTAAGGAAGTGAAGGACCTGTATGACAAGAACTTCAAACCTCTAAAGAAAGAAATTGAGGAGGATCTCAGAAAATGGAAAGATCTCCCATGCTCATGGATTGGAAAGATCAACATCTTAAAAATGGCCATCCTACCAAAAGCAATCTACAGATTCAATGCAATCCCCATCAAAATTCCAACCCAGTTCTTCATGGAATTGGAAAGATCAATGTGCAATTTTATATGGAATAACAAAAGACCTAGAATAGCAAAATCCATCCTCAACAACAAAAAAACATCTGAGGGAATCACTATCCCTGACCTCAAGATATATTACAAGGCAATTGTGCTGAAAACTGCATGGTACTGGTACAGAAATAGGCAAGTGGATCAATGGAATAGAATAGAAGATCCAGAAATGAGCCCTCATGTATATGGTCACCTGATTTTTGACAAAGGAGCAGTAAACATTCAATGGAAAAAGGACAGCCTATTCAACAAATGGTGCTGGTCCAACTGGCACTCAACATGCAAAAGAATGAAAATAGACCCGTTCTTATCTCCTTGTACAAAGCTCAAGTGTAAATGGATTAAAGATCTCCACATTAAACCAGATACACTGGAACTATTAGATGAGAAAGTAGGGAAAACCTTAGAACACATAGGCACAGGAGAAAATTTCCTGAACAAAACACCAATGGCTCAAGCTCTAAGGTCAAAAATTAACAAATGGGACTTAATGAGATTGCAAAGTTTCTGTAAGGCTAAGGACATCGTCAAGAAAACAAAACGGCAACCAACAGAATGGGAAAAGATCTTTACCAACACCACATCAAATAGAGGCCTAATATTCAAGGTGTACAAGGAACTCAAAAAGCTAGACACCAGAGAATCAAATAACCCTATTAAAAAATGGGGTACAGAGCTAAACAAATCATTTTCAGTTGAGGAACACCGAATGGCCGAGAAACATCTGAGGAAGTGCTCGACATCCTTAGCCATCAGGGAAATGCAAATCAAAACAACCCTAAGATTCCACTTCACACCAGTCAGATTGGCCAAGATCCATAACTCAGATGACAGCAGATGCTGGCGAGGCTGCGGAGAAATAGGAACACTTCTCCACTGTTGGTGGGGTTGCAAGCTAATACAACCACTCTGGAAATCTATCTGGCGATACCTCAGAAAATTGGATATAGTACTACCTGAAGACCCAGCTATTCCACTTCTGGGCATATACCCCAGAGACACTTTAATACACAACAAAGATATATGCACCACAATGTTCATAGCAGCTCTATTTATAATAGCCAGAAGCTGGAAGGAACCCAGATGTCCTTCAGAAGATGAATGGATACAAAAATTTTGGTACATATACACAATGGAATACTACTCAGCCACCAGAAACAATGACTTAACCAAATTCTTAAGAAAATGGCTGCATCTAGAGACGATCATCCTGAGTGAGATAACCCAGTCACAAAAGAACAGACATAATATGCAGTCACTGATAGTGGGATGCTAACCCCAGAGGCTTGCACTCCCCCAGAAACAACTCACAGACTGTATGAAGTCCAAGAAATAAAGAAAACAAAAAATATACATATATTCACAAAACAAAAAAAAAAGAGTTGAATATACAAATCTGTATGAAAAGTTATCCCAAAGCAGCAAAGGCTCAGGTCATTTGCCACTGGGAACAGCGGAGATCCAAGGATGCAAGCCTGATGAGACTGTGCTGCGAATAGCCAGGATGCAGAGAGGTCTGGACCTAGCACGTGGAAAGGGTGGCCCCCTCATTGGTTTGGGGGAGCAGGAACTCTGCCATAGGAACTCGGTTTCCACCTTGAAGACCCTTGCATGCAGAGCAAACACAAAGGCCATTTGGCACCGGGAATAGCACAGATCCGGGGACACATGCCTGGTGAGACTGCACTGCAAGTGGCCGGGGTGCAGAGAGGGCTAGGCCTGGCACTTGGAATGTTCGGCCCCCTGATTGATTCAGGGGAGCAGGAACTCTGCTGTAGGGGCTCATTTTCCACCCAGAATGATCAGGCCACATGCCACCTAAACAGCAGAGACCCAGGGACACAGGCCTGGCGAGACTGCCCTGCAAGTTGCCGGATCGCAGAGAGGGCTAAGCCTAGTGCTCAGTAGGTATTGCCCTCCAATTGGTCAAGGGGAACAGGAAATCTGCCGCAGAGACTCAGGTTCACCTGAAAATCCTTTGCCTGCAGACAAAATGCTACATACAATTGCCACTTAAAACAGAGGAGATCCAGGGTCACAGTACAGGTACACAGAGGAGACTGGAACCAATCACTGACAACAAGACCACATATAACCACAGACAACAAGATGGCAAGAGGAAAGCGAAAGAACTAACCCAATGGAAACCAAGACAACCTGGCAAAATTAGAACCCAGCTCTCTCATCAAAGCAAACAGCAGAAAGCCAAACAGTACAGAAAAAGAAAACTGAGACCTGAAATCATACCTCAAGATGACGATGGAGGTTTTTAAACAAGAATGGGAGTGAAAGCATGAAGAAATACAAGCTTTTAATGAGGAAACACAAAAACACTCAAAGTAATGAAAGAACTAGAGAAAAACAGAACCAAAGAGACGGAGGAATTGAAGAAAGAATTTAAAATGGAAATGGAAACAATAAAGGAAACACTAAAAGAGAAAACCCTGGAGGTAGAAAACCTAAAAAAGAAATCAGAAATCACAGATGCAAGCATCTCCAACAGACTACAAGAGATGGGAGATAGAATCTCAGGGGCTGAAGACAACAATGAAAACATAGACAAAACAGTCAGAGAAGATGCAAAAGCCAAAAATCTCCTAACTGAAAATGTCCCAGAGATCCAGGACACAATGAGAATAGCAAACCTAAGGATAATAGAAATAGAAGAGGGTAAAGAATATCAACTAAGTGGCACAGTAAATATCTTCAACAAAATAGAAGGAAATTTCCCTACCTTTAAGAATGAGACGACCATGAGCATAAAAGGAGCCCACAGAACTCCAAAAAGAGTAGACCAGAAAAGAAATTCCTCCCAAAACATAATAGTCAAAACACCAAGTGCCCAAAGCAAAGAAAGAATACTAAAAGCAGTAAGGGAAAAGGTCATGTAACATATAAAGGTAGACCAATCAGAATCACACCTTACTTCTCAAAAGAGACTATGAAAGCTAGAAGATCATGAACAGACATCATGCAGACCCTAAGAGAACAAAAGTGGCAGCCCAAGCTGCTATACCCAGCAAAACTATTAATCACCATAGATGAAGAGACCAGGATATTCCAGGACAAAACTAAATTTACACAATATCTGACCACAAACCCAGCACTACAATGAATTATAGGTGGAAAACCCAATACAAGGAGGGAAACAATATCTTAGTTAAAACAACAAAATACCTGGGCAAGAAAACCAAAAGAAGTAAGACCTCCAAAAGCAAAAAGAGCAGGAAACAGCAACTACTATTCCTTAATATCTGTTAACATAAATGGACTCAATTCTCCAATAAAAAGACATAGGCTATGAGTCTGGACACATAAACAGATTCCAGCATTTGCTGCATACAGGAATCTCATCTCAGAGACAAAGAGAGACACTATCTCAGAGTAAAATGTTGAGAAAATCACTTCTAAGCACACAGCCTCAGGTATGCATACAGAGATAGGCACATTGATCAATGGAATAGAATAGAAGATCCAGAAATGAGCCCTCACATATATGGTCACCTGATTTTTTGACAAAGGAGCTGTAACATTCAATGGAAAAAGGACAGCCTATTCAACAAATGGTATTGGGCAAATGGCACTCAGCATGCAGAAGAATGAAAATAGACCCTTATCTCCTTGTACAAAGCTCAAATTCAATTGGATCAAAGATCTCCACATTAAACCAGGTAAACTGAAACTATTAGACGAGAAAGTAGGGGAAACTTTAGAACACATAGGCACAGGAGAAAATTTCCTGAACAGAACACCAATGGATTGTGCTCTCAGTTCAAAGATTGACAAATGGAATTTAATGAGATTGCAAAGTTCCTGTAAGGCTAAGGACATTGTCAAGAAAACGATATGGCAGCCAACAGAGTGGGAAAAGATCTTTACCAACCCCACATCAGATAGAGACCTTATATCCAAGGTATACAAAGAACTCAAGAAGCTAGACACCAGAGAATCAAACAACCCTATTAAAAAATCGGGTGCAGAGCTAAACAAAAATTTCTCAATTCAGGAATATCGAATGGTTGAGAAGCATCTAAGGAACTGCTCCATATCCTTGGTCATCAGGAAAATGCAAATCAAGACAACCCTGATATTCCACCTCAAAACAGTCAGATTGGCCAAGATCCAAAATTTAGATGACAGTAGATGCTGGCAAGGATGCAGAGAAAGAGGAACACTTCTCCACTGTTGGTGGGGTTTTAAACTGGTACAACCACTCTGAAAATCAGTCTGATGGTTCCTCAGAAATTTGGACATAGTACTACCTGAAAACCCAGTTATTCCACTTCTAGGCATATTCCCCAGACATACTCCAACATACAACAAAGACACATGCACCACAATGTTCATAGCAGCCCTATTTATAATAGCCAGTAGCTGGAAAGAACCTAGAACTCCTTCAGTAAATGAATGGATACAAAAATTGTGGTATATTTATACAATGTTGTACGACTCAGCTATCAGAAACAATGACTTTATGAAATTCTTAAGAAAATGAATGCATCTATAGAATATCATCCTGATTGAGGTAACCCAGTCACAGAAGAACAGACATAACATGCAGTCACTGATAATTGGATACTAACCCCAGAAAGCTCTGAACACCCTAGAAACAACTCACAGACTCTATGAAGTTCAAGAAAAACAAAGACAAAAAAATGAAAGTCATTATGCTTAATCTTTACACACCAAGAAAACCTTCTCTATTTCCATGTTACATCTTGTTTTACATGTACTTTATGCTCATTGTAACTAGTAAGATTTTAATGTATTCTATCAGACCTTTAAAAAAATCAAGTACTGGCAATAATATATTCATATACTTTTGTGCAAATATGCTTTTAATATCTGTACATTTATCTTTGTTTTTAAAATAAAGTTTTTCTATTTTCAAAAATAATAATTTTCAAATAATTAAAAAATAATGACTTTATTAAATTCTTAAACAAAATGATGGAACTAAAAATATCATAACCCAAATACAAAACAACACACATGCTATGTACTCACTGGTAATTGGATATTATCCTAAAGTTCAGAACAACCAAGTTATAATTCGCAGACCACATGTAGCTCAAGAAGGAGGAATACCAAATTGTGAATACATCAGTCCTTCTTAGAAGGGGGAACAAAATATTCACAGGGGAAAATACAAAGTGTGGAGCAGTGACTGAAGGAAAGGCCATCCAGAGACTTCCCTTTCTTCAGATCCATCACATATACATTTACCAAATCTAGACACTATTGAGGATGTCAAATGTGCATGGTGACAGGAGCGTGATATATCTGTCTCCTGAGAGGCTCTGTCAGAGACTGGAAAATACAGAGGCAAATGCTAGCAGCCAACCATTGTACTGAGAATTGGTTCCCCAATGTTGGAGTTAGTGAATGGACTTAAGAAGGTTAAGAGGTTTGCAACTCTATAGAAAAATCAATAATATCAAACAACCAGACCCTCCAGAGTTCCCAGGGACTAAACCCCAACCAAAGATTACACAGTCAGAGACTCTTTTCCAGCTGCATATGTAGCAGAATATGGATATTTTGGGCATCATTGGGAGAAGAGACCCTTGATCCTGTGAAGACTAGATTCCCCAGTGTATGGAGAATGCCAGGTCAGAGAGGCAGAAGTGGGTGGGTGGATGGGGAAGGATACTCATAGAAGCAGGCAGAAGGGGAATGGGATTGGAGGTTTCCAGAGGGGAAACAGGGAAAGGGGATAACATTCAAAATGTAAATTAATAATCAAAAATTAAAATTAAATTTAAAAAATTAAAAAATTAAAAAAATTAAAAGCAAACAGACAAAATATATGAAAGAGTCCAGGTATACAAATCAACAATATAATTATTCAAGTTGTTGCAAATGACTTAAGAGATTAATACATGGATCAATAATTACAAATATAGATTTAAAGTAGCTTTTTCAAATAAAATTAAATGACTGTAAAAGGTGCTATTGATAATCTTAAGTGGATGGACATTTAATTACATGTGACACTAATGCAATAAATGTACATTATATTATAAAGATATAAACTAATGTTACTAGTGTTTATTTTGCAGTATTCTCCATTATGTTTTTTCTATATTTTCTAAACCATTATAAAGGGTAAAAATATTATTTGAAATTTAAATTTTATATGTACTCAAAATATTAGCATAGAAATGAACCATCTGTAAATGTATGCATGTGGGTATGTAAGTGTTGAAGAGATGAAGAGATAAAGTAAATGACTGTGCACAAAGGCACACAGGCACTGTGACTTGCAGCAAAATAGCCATGAGAAGCTGACAAATTCCATTTGCAATGAAGAAAACACAAGTAGAACTGGCAAGGAGGGTAAAGATAGTCAACAAGGTCCACTTACAGAATCACAAGAATGCTGCAAGGGCCTGGGCTTTAGCCCAGAAGGCAGCTTTGATGTGAAATAGTATCAGGTACCCAGACCATCAGAGAAATAGAACAATAGAGCTTGCCTATTCACATGTGTTTCATTATCTCAATCCATATTTAGAGATCCTTTTCCCCCAGAGTCCTAAATTCCCTTCTGAATCTGACAGCTCCAGTAAAGAAAAAGCAATATTATGAAAATGGTTGAATGGTGTACAAACAAAGCACATTCTCATAAGAACTGGTCCATTAGATAAGATCAAGAATTTTACATGGCATTGGTTATGCTGGGCCACAGGACCTTTATATATGAAGTGCATCAGTGGGTTTTCAAATTAACAGTTATTAAAATTTGGAATCATCCTCATATTCTTAATTTATTCCACTGAAATGTACTGACCTTCACAGCTAGTATTCTGAGCAGTATATATGCTGGCAAAAGCGTGTATATACAAAAATGAGGAAGAAATACTGAGAATGACAGACATAAAAAGTAAAAAGGATGAGAAGAAAGCACAGGCTCAGATTAGAATTTTCTATATAAAATTGACATTCTGTTATGTTTTGTGTATTTTTCCTTTGTTTTAATCATTTTATTGGACATTCACATTTCAGATATTATTCCTTTCCCTCAAGAACATTGCCACTCCAACTCCCCTTCCCATTGCCTCCATAAAGATGTTCCCTCTCCCAACCTCCCTCTCCCAACAACCCTCTCCCAACCTCCCTCTCCCAACATCCCTCTCCCAACCTCCCTCTCCCAACATCCCTCTCCCAACTTCCCTTTCCCAACATCCCTCTCCCACTTCAGTGCCTTGGCATTCCCTTTCTCTGGAACAAAGACCTCTCCTCTCATTGATATGAGAGGAATGCTATCCTCTGCTACATATGCACCTGTAGGCATGGGTCTCTTCATGTGAATGCATTGGTTGGTGTTTTAGTCCCTGGGAGCTGTGGTGGGTTTGGTTAGTTAATAATTTTGTTCTTCAAATGGGTTTGCAGATCCTTTCAGCTTCTTCAGTCCTTTCTCTAGCTCCTTCATTGGGGTCTCTGTGTTCAGTCTGATGGTTATCTGCAAACATCCTCCTCTGTATCAGCAGAGCCTCTAAGGAGGCATCCATACCAGATTACTGCCATTAAGCACTACTTGGCATCAGCAATAATGCTTAGGATTTGTGGCTGCATATGGGGTGGATCCCCAGGTGAGACAGTCTTTGGACGATCTTTTCTCCAATCCCTGCTCCTATATTTGGCCTTTTATTTCCTCCCATGAATGTTTTATTCTTCCTTCTTAGAAGGACTAAGGCATCCACCTTCTGACATTCATAAGTTCTATGAATTGTTTCTTGGGTATTTAAAGCTATTGGGGGCTTGTATCTGCTTATAAGTGAGTACATAGCATGAGAGTTCTTTTGTGACTGGGTTAACTCACTCAGAATGATAGCTTCACGTTCCATCCATTTGCCTAAAACTTTTATGAACTCATTCTTTTTAAGAGCTGAGTAATACTCCATTATGTATGTGTATCACAATTTCTGTATCCATTCCTCTGTTGAAGGATATCTGGGTTCTTTCCAGCTTCTGGCTATTATAAGTAAGGCAGCTATGAACATTGTTGAGCATGTGTCCTTGTTAGATGTTGGAGCTTCTTTTTGGTATATGGCCAGAAGTATTATATCTGGGTCCTCAGGTAATACTATATCCAATTTTCTGAGGAACCACCAGACTGATTTCCAGAGTGGCTGTACAAGCTTACAACCCCGCCAACAGTGGATGAGTGTTCCTCTTTTTCTATATCCTTGCTAGCATTTGCTTTCGCCTGAGTTTTTGATCTTAGTCATCCTGACTGGTGTGAGGTAGAATCTCAGTTTTTTTGAATCTCAGTTTTTGTTTTGTTTTGTTTTGTTTTTGCATTTCCATGATGACTAGGGATATTGAGTATTCCTTTAGGTTCTTCTTAGCCATTCAATATTATTCAGTTGAGAATTATTTCTTTTAACTCTGTATTCCATTTTTAATAAAATTATTTAATTCTTTAGATTCTAATTTCTTGAGGTTTTTGTATATAATGAATACTAGCCCACTATCAGATGTAGGATTAGTAAAGATCTTTTCCCAATCTGTTGATTGCCATTTTGTCCTTTTCCTCACAGAAGATTTGCAATTTCACAAGGTTCCATTTATTGATTCTTGATCTTAGAGCATAAGCTACTGGTGTTCTGTTCAGTAAAATTTCCCTTGAGCTTATGTGTTCTAAGTTCTTCCCCCACTGTCTTTTCTAATAGTCTCAGTGTACCTGGTTTTATGTGGAGGTCTTTGATTCACTTGGACTTGAGTTTTGTACAAAGAGGTAAGAATGGATCTATTTGTATTATTCTGCATGCTGACTGCTAGTTGAACCAGCACCATTTATTGAAGAGGCTGTCCTTTTCCCATTGAATGTTTTTAGCTTCTTTGTCAAAGATCAAGTGAACATAGTTGTGTGGGTTCATTTTTGGGTTATGTTTCATGTATTAAAGCTGCAATTTTAAGAGTTTCCACTTAAATATGATCAACCCTTACTAATAATAAAATTAGAGGGCACATTATATATGGGATAGATAAAACTTATATAAGTTTTACAGCTCCAAAATGCAATGAGTATCCACCTTAGAAATTAAATTTATACAGAAATTATGTTCTAGGCCACAATTTACAGGCCTACAAGAATGAAATAATGCCCTTAAAAATAGCAATATCAGGGCCAGCAAGATGGAACAATGAGTAAAATACTTGCTGCACAAACCCAATACCTTCAGTTTGATTCCTGGATCCCAAATAAGACAAGAAAAAGAGAGGAAAGACAAATAAAACCAATGATGTTTGATAAATTCTCAAGGAATAATATTATTTTAAATTAGCTGAAATTATATTAATTTAATGAAATTATCCCACTTGGACTAACAATGCACCTCACAAGAGCCATAGACTATCTATCAACCTCCCACTCCCAGGACCAGCTATGATAAACTTACATTTCAACAAATGTTCAGGGTAGTCCAAGAAACTCCAAAAATACTGTGGACCATTGTTCTTGCCTCCCATATTAAAGATAAATTTTTATTTATGAAGACTGCACATACTTTGAACACAAAACTTGGAAGATTTGAGTCATGTACAACCTGATAGCCCACCTCCTTTAGTTTATCATTCATAGCACCAGAAAGAACTATGCAAGCTGCCATGGAAATGAAGCAAAAAAATAGTTCTATCCAGCTTTGACAACTTTGAACTATAACAATGACCAACATGACAAGGTAGCCCTAATGATGCATATTGTTCTGTATACCTTGGTGGTAACCAACAGCTGTCTAATTAGAGTCTAGACCTGCTCTATAGAGTAGAAATCATGCATAGTACTAGAAACCTAGCCAATTTCCTGGTGCTAGTAAGAATGTTGGTCTTAGAAAAATCATACTACCAATTTACTAGACTAGTATACTTTCTAGCAACATTCTAAACTTATCCTTATACCTACCCACAAGTAAGCAAAGCTCTCAGACCCTCAACAAAAAGCCTTTGTTTACAGCAAAGATAATCTATTGCAGAAAACAACTTATCACAATATAGAATTTAATGGACAATAGGGATTCAAGCCATGGCAGATACATCTGCAACATAAACCCTGAACCAACTGCTCAGGAAACATCACAAAATATGTGATGGAAAAACTGTAAGAGCCAGAGGATAAGGAAGTCTACTGTGAAAGTGTGTCTCTTAGAACTGACAAGAAAACTAAATCCATTATACTTTAACAATATGGGACCCCACCCTTAGATAAAGTACTACATGCAACTAAACACTGCCTAGGGAGAAAGAAATATATTTTCCTAAAAATAAGCCTCCCTAACTTGTTATCAAAAAAAGTGGTCATCCCTGGAAATCATATATATATATGTCACACTAAATAAACTCAGTAGGTACACACACACACACACACACACACACACACACACACACACACACACACAGCCAAAACATAGGCCATCAGGTGTGGTACTTGAGAAAGACTTGAGGGAGGGCATATGAGAGAGTTGGATGAAAGAAATAAAAAGAGAAATTATGTCACTATCTTTTAATTTTTAAATGGTTTAATTTAAAAAGAAGCTGGAGCCATAGTGTTTAGATCTAAGCATAAAATTATCAATAGAAAAATCTCAAATTGCCAAACACTTAAAAAATGTACATCACCCTTAGCCATCAAAGAAATGCAAATCAAAATGACTCTGAGATTTTATCTTATACCTGTCTGAATGGCTAAGATAAAAATGCAAATGACAGCTCAAGCTGGCAAGGATTTAGAGCAAGGGGAACATTCTGTCTTTGCTTGTAGGAGGGTGAACTTGTACAGACACTTTGGAAATCAATAGTGAAGCTTCTCAAAAAATTAGGAATTGATCTACTTCAAGACCAGATTCCTGGGCATATATCCAAATGACATTCCATCCTACATCAAGGAAACTTGCTTAGGTATGTTTATGGAAGTGTTGTTCATAGTAGATATAAACAACCCAGATGTCTCTCAACTTAAGAATAGATAAAGAAAATGTGGTTCATTTGTATAATGGAGTATTACTTAGCTGGTAAAAAGAATTAACATCATGAAATTTGAAAGGAAATTAATTGAAATAGAAAAAAAAATTATCCTGAGTAAGGTAACACAGAGCCAGAAATACAAACATGGTATATACTCACATATAATTGGGTGAAGTATAATCACACTACAATCTACAGACCCAGAGAGTCTAAGTAACAGGGAGGGCTCAAGGGAGGAAGGTACAAGTCTCCCTAGGAAGGGAAAATAGAATAGATATCACAGGTGGACTGGGGAGGGGGGGTGGGTGATATATACAGGATGAATCATGTCTAGGGAGCATGGAGAAAGAGTACTGGGACACACACTGGAATTGTAGGGCATTTCAGGGACAAGGTAGAAACCTAGTACAATGGAAACTCCCAGTAATCTATGAAGGTGACCCTAAGACTCTCGGTAATAAGGGATCTGGGTCTGAACTAACCATCTTCTATAACCAGGCAAGGCTTCCAATAGATGGAGTGGGACACCAACCCAGCCATAAAACCATTGACCTACAATTTGTCCTATCTGCAAGATGTACTGGAATAAAGATGGAATATAAGTTATCCACTTTGAGACCCATGCCATGAGTAGGAGCCCATGCTTGACACTACCCAATGAGCCAAGAACCAGAGGTTAGGGATCCCAGACCTAGGATGGAACCATATATGACTAATGACGAAAAAAAAAAAAAAAAAAAAAAACAATGAAATGATTCTTAATGATTCTTCTATACTGATGGACTAGATCCTAGCATAATTGTCAACTAATGGGAACAGATGCAAAGATCCACAGCCCAACGTTAAGTGGAGCTCAGGAACTCAGGGAATCCTGAAGAACGTGTTGAGGAAGAATTATACCAACCAGAGGGCTCAAGGACATCACAGAAAACCCACAGAATCAACTAAGCAGGGTTTCATAGTGGCTCACAGAGGCTGAATCGACAGTAGGAAGCATGCATGGGTATGACCTAGCCCTGTACATATGTGTTATGGCTATGTAGCTTGGTCTTCTTGGAGGAGTCTTAAGAGTGAGAGCAGGTATTACAAACTGCTTAGGATAAACAGTCAAATTCATGGTCATATTAGATTCTCATTTAGTTTACTATAATATCATGTTTTCAAGGTTAGTCAAGTAATAAATAATTAAATAAAATTAATGTTTAATAATTTAGTCATGCTATATATAGATAGCTTCATATGATTTTGTCTATAGAATGTGGCATTTAAGGTTATTTCATTATTAAAAGATTCTGTGACTATAAAAAAAAGAGTGAGAGCAGGAAATGTCTTTGACCCTTTCATCTGCATATTGAAACCTTGCTCTCCTACTAGGTTGCCTTGTCCAACCTTAATGTGAGGAGAGGTACTTCGTCTTATTGAAATTTGATATGCCATGTTCAGTGGGTATCTCTAGCATTACTGCTCTCTCCTCCATCACTCCCTCAGAAGAGAAGAGGGTCTGGAGGAAAGGAGGTAGTAGAGGGCATTGGGAGGAAAGGAGGGATGGGTAACTGCACCCAGGATGTAATATATTAGAGAAAAATTAAAAATAAAAACAATTTTTAAAAGCTGGAGTCATTAGCACTAATCTCTATAATCCAGGAAATGAGGAGATGGGAGGCTAAGACAGAAAATAGGCCAGAAGCTGATAAAACAGGCAGCTATGTGAAATAACAATGAGAGACTTCATCTCTACAGAGTAGAAGGTGAGAGCTAACTCCCTAAAGTTGTTCTCTTTCACCCATATGTGTGCACACACTTGGATACACAGTCTTCAAAATAGATGTCTAAAACTGTGTGTCGAAAGAATCAAATACTAGAAATTGTCTTCCAAACTGTCATTTAAACCCTAAGTCAAAGAACTGTTGATTATTTACTTTCTCAGAGAATTCTTCCCCAGGACACTGAGAAAAAGCCCCAGAACTCCCCTGTGGTATCACACCAAGTACCCAGGTGTCTACAGACTGATAAAAGCCCACACTGTCGTTTCTATTTATTTCTTCATTTCATAAGTGAGGCTAGACTGCTTCCACTTTTGACACTTGACAATTTGGTTTATATCAGTGTCACTGTTTTTCACCTTGGGGACAAGGAAAAGAGGAAGGGAAGCAACAACAACTTATATTTCTAGATTTTCCCTTTGAATCTATAATTTTTTTCTTCTGACACTCCACTTTCAGGTGGATAAAAACTGAATCTTTGCCAAGACCTAAGAATGAGAAACATATCATTACCCCTAGATAGAATAAATTGGGAGGCACTTTTCACCTCTAGTTGATGTCTACACTTATGGGGGAGGGTAGCACTTATTTTCAGGCCAACTAATCTAAAAGCCCTAAGAGAACCTCATTTTGGTTTAATTCTGTAGCTCACAAATTATGATGGTGTGGAGTTTTTGTCTTGTAAAAACATTTAGCAATGTCATTTTGATTGACATAATTAGTCATAGGTTGTTAGAAGTATTTATTGGAGAAACCAAAAGGTGTAGTAGCCATTTCACAATGTACAAGACAGTCTCCTGTACTTGTATAGTGTGTGTGTGTGTGTGTGTGTGTGTGTTTTCAAAAATTCATGAAGTAACCTTAGGATTTAATCATAATTATACATTTTTTTCCTGAACAAGAATCTTTTGGATCTGTTTATCTATGGCATGTGGAATATTCTGGGGAGTTAACAAGAGAGACACAGAAAGTTTATACTTCATTTCACATATTCATAGTGTATACTGACATTCATTATCAATACAATTGGCAGAAACAAACTGTCATTCTTACATAGACTAATGAAGATTTCTAGTAATGATAGTAAAAGCATTTTTATCTTGTGATATTCCTTTCAATCTTTCTTATGACTTCCACTAATAAACAACGGTTGCTAGTAAAGAAAAATAATGCCCACAGGCTTAAAGATAGTCTTTTGGAGTGTACCATCTGTCTGAGGGTATTACAGGGTACTGATACTCCAGAACTTAATAAATGGGTAACTCTCTTTTGGGTGGAAGGAACACATACACACAAAATCCAGTGTGGAAAAAACTGAAGTGTGGAAAAGGAAAGAGTGTCACAAAAGGAATAGTCAAATTGTCATGAAAGATCTTATGAAAAGGAGACACTCAGAGAAAGAGAGAAAAAGAAAGGGAGATAGGGAAGAGGAAGGAGAAAGGGCAAAGGGATGAGAGAGAAGGGGAGAGGGGGAGGGAAAGAGATGCAGAGAAAGGTGGGGCACAAAAGGAAGCAAGGGAACAGAGCTACTGCAGGGAACATCTGGAAAAACTTGTAAGAGGCCATGGGAACAATAAACATAAAAGTCTTAGGTTAATGGTGCATGTTTATACAGAGAACAGTGAAAGCTAGTAGAGCTGGTGGATCTTAAGACATTAAATTTGTTTTGGAGGTCCTGCAAAATTTAAAGGACTAACTTGACAGTATGATTTTGTTTTCTTCTCCCCAAATTTCTACTTTGACTTTTTTTCTGAATAAAAAACAGAATGTGGTCCATGGCTAGGAAATCTCTATGCTTATTGGTTATGCAGGTATTGAGGGAGCAGAGCCAGTTCTAACTTTGCAAATATGTAAGGGCTTTAGTAAAAGGGCTAGCTGGATCTAGAGCTTGTTATAAGAACATACAAGTATATAAATAGAAACACTACCCTGGAATTTGGAGCTTGCTGCATAGAAGGATTATCATCACTACTAGAAAGTGACTCATGCTTGAGAAAAAAATGAGCATGAATATTAAAGTGATGATGGTGCTCAGAGACTACAAATATACTAAATTAAAAAGTTCAAGTATGTGTCTGAGGTGAATCAATGATCAGGCAGAGGGAAGGGGCAGCTCAGAGAGATGGATAAAAAAAAACGAAACCTCAGGAAGAAGTTCTGTTCAAGAGGTCTGTGTAAGAGACCTGCAAAGTTAGGAAAAGGGTATAAGATCACTGTAGTCCTTAAGAAAACTGTAACAAGAGCAAAGTTTGCTCTTCCCTGGTATGTCGTATCTCTTCTCAAAGATAGTCTTCACCTCTTCAGTAGTTCTAGACAACGTGGTCACCTTATGTTAATGATCCTCAGATAGCTATGTTTTTTTTTTTCCTTTCTTTGTAGAAAAATTTCTCTGAGATTCACATCCTGTCCAAAAATTCTATTTTTCTGGAACTGTTTAAGGAGTGGCCACACATATGTAATATCTAGGTGAGTGGTTTTCAACCTCAAAACTATAGGACACTCTGGGCTGTACTAATGCCTCCAGGCTGCTGCTCCATGTTAGATATACATCTAGGAAAAGCCAGAAAGATTCATTTTTATACATGTGCCAAGTCATTTCAAGGACTATAGGTCAAATGTCGTTAGTACGGAAAACACTAGCTCACTCCCACTCCTATATATAAAGACACATACACACACACAGACACACACACACACACACTACTCCTTTTGCTCACTGATAAAAATGTGGCTATTTGGGGAAAAGCAATGAATACATACACATACACACACAGATATATATATATATATATATATATATATATATATATATATAGAGAGAGAGAGAGAGAGAGAGAGAGAGAAAGGTATAGATATGGATATAGATATAGAGATACAGATACAGATATAGATAGATATAGATATAGATATAGATATAGATATAGATATAGATATAGATATAGATAATATGGCATTTGATTCATGTGCCTTTTAATTGTCCTAAATTGTTGCTCTGGGTCGAAGAAAGGTCAGATGAATATACTCTAATCTAGGCTCAAATTCAGTTACTTCTTGATTCAGTATATAGCCAAGAATATCTCATGAGATATGAAAGAATGGAAGATTGCCTACCTCAAATTGTTGTTCTTAATGACTCACATATAAAAGTTTGTTAACTGACCAACTCATAGAAAAAACTCTCTTCTAAGGACATTAACCTAGATCCTCCATTTTTCTGTACTGTACATCTGATTAAGACTCTTGGACAAACACTAAAGAATGCAATCCTTAAAAAAATTAGAACTTTACTAACAACCTAGAAACAAAGCATCAGGCTGCCAAAGTGGCTTAGTAAAGATGATTGTTGTGCCATACAGATGATATAAGAGCACATTTCTGGGTCCCCAGGACCCAGAAAGAACTGAATCCACAAAGCATAAAGTTGCCCTCTGCTCTACCCAAGCATGCATCTCCCTCTCCCCCCCCTCTCTCTCCCTCCTTCACTCCCTTTCCCCCTCTACCTCTCCCTCTCTTTCTCTCCCTCCCTCTCCTCCTCTGCCTCTCCCCCCTCACACACACATATATATGCCCACAAATAAATACTTTCCATTAAAATTTAAAAGTATACTATCATATCATTCAGACATATCCAAACAATATATTGCATGTCCTTATCCAAACTATTAAATATAAAGAGAAGAGAGGTTACTATAGAGACAGTGGGTCCACACTCCCCCAGAACAGCTTCCGAGTAGCTATATTATATTTGTGAAGTCACTAGTTTTGTATCCTCTAAAAAAATTCTGAAAGTGTATTTTAAAAAATAATTCTAAGTTTGTTTTGTGCCCCCTAACTAGCTATCTACTAATGCATATAATGAAGAGTTTTCATATTTAGCATAAGATTGTCTCCAGCCAGAAATGAAACACAATCCTAGGATTCCTAGGTCCTAGGACTCAGGTAGGATCTAGTTTGGAAGACTAAGGGCATCATGAAGAGGAAAAGAAAAAAAAATTGGGTATACCAGGACTCTATAACCTTGACACTGCTGTTATATTTATTCAAATAAGCATCCGTTGTGTGTGACAGTTCAGTACACAGTAGGTTGTTTAGTGACCTCAGTTTTCCACTCTTCTGCCATGTTGCTCCCATTCCTCAGTGATAAGTAAAAATGTCCGTAGACATAGTCAAATGTCCCAGACACAGCAAAATGTCTTCTTGTTGAGAATCACTGTTTTAAAACAAATTGATATGGTAGTTTCTTCCAGTTATCCCTCTTAATAATTACACACACATTGGTAGACAATGACTATGTTATTTCTACCAGTACCCCAAATAAAACTATAGTTAACTGGACATTTCAGTTGTTTACAATGTAAGCCTCAAAGGTAGTAAGCACCCCTTTTCAATCCCCACTTCCAAAAACTTAAGACATATATAAACAATGTAACACTGATAGAAATTGAAAAGGAGAAACCCATTTAAGAAAGACCAAAAGGGGCAAAAAATCAGAACAATAACTTAGATGGTTTAGGACAACTAGTAGAGATACAAGAGTGAGAAAAGTCTTACAGATAAAAGGATAGAGGAAGAAACAATAGCATATCAAGGAAAAAGAACATCTATAATCTCACAAGTGTATAGTCATACCCACACATGTATGTGTGTTTGTATATGTGATCAGGGTAGAGAATGGATGTGCACATGTATGTGTATGTTAAAGAGATTTCACAGAATAAAGACAAAGAAGTACTATTACAAGGATCAAGGAGGAAAGGAATAGAGAGTTAATACCTGAACACATGGGAATCAACATGCCAGCTCAAGTAGAAGGAAGCAGATGCACGAAAAGAGTTGATGGCTAAGCACACACAAGAATTAGGACAAAAGCATGGCTTTACTATACAAATAGAATAGACCTATCAGTGTCATTAACCCTACCATTCAGTCTTTTGGGACACACTGAGTATACATTAAGGGTTCACTAAAACCAGGCATTGTGTTGTCATATTTCAGATGCATAAATATAAGACCCCTTCATTCTACCATTGAGAAGAATCAATCTATCAGGTCAACTTCACAAAGAGTAAATGAATTCATTCTGCAGAAGAAGAAACACACTGGGAGTCTCAGCCCTCATTGCTTCGGCTTTGAAGCACCATAATCAAGAAATAAAAAGCAGCTTCCAGTACACCCTCTACCATCATCAATTGGTTTTTAAAACAGCATCAGAGATAAAAAGTCTTATATAAGGTTGTATATGAGTTCCAGAAAACCTGTAGCCTCCCCTCCCTTTGAAGAGCAGAGCTCTGATTTACAGCACTGATTTACAAGGAGACCCTCTTACTGTCCAGTCAGCTGAATTTTTGCGAATTGTAGATGCCCAAGGGTTGAGTTGCTGTTTTGAATTAGTTCCTCTTGCCAAGGGATATAAGAAAAGGCTCCCGAAGGAAGCCTGCAAAAACAGCTCATTACTGTGCAATCCATTCCCCTGCCACCTCACAGAAGACTCAGGCAGAAATGCTTTGTTGCCACTGTCTGATAACAGAGGTGGTGGCCTGCATACTAACCAGAAAGCAGCAGTGAAGGAAATGTTTTCCCAGAAAATGTGTCTCTTCTGCAAGTAGAAAAAGCAACCAAACAAAACCACACTAGTCTCTGTTCACAAATCTCAAGTGGGTAGAGCTGCAAATTTC
Organism: Micromys minutus; assembly: GCF_963924665.1. Classification (NCBI taxonomy): domain Eukaryota; kingdom Metazoa; phylum Chordata; class Mammalia; order Rodentia; family Muridae; genus Micromys; species Micromys minutus. Next base: position 32,471,896 of record NC_137970.1, on the reverse strand, counting down.
CTGGGAAAGATTGGAAAGCTTAGATGCTGGTGTCTGGTTTGCTATAAGCTGTTTTCAGTGCCTCCCTTTTGCAAGCTCATGCACACTGAAGTCAGTTTGTTCAAATAAGTGCAAACAAAGGAATAAAATTGTTTGAAAGGGCAGGCTTCATTATACTCTAATTAATGTAAATCTCACCCACAGAGAGGAACCAAAATAAATAGCTATAGTAATTAAAGTTTAGAAGGTTTTTGTTTTGGTTTGGTTTGGTTAGGGTGGGGACAGTTCAGAGTAGATGGGGGATTTCAGGGATAATTTTTTTTCTGTAGATTGTTTTTTTCTTTTAGAAAAACAAACACCCTAAAACAGTGGAATTGGTAGTCCCTAAACCAAGTCAGCAAAATCTTTCCTTTAAATGAAGAAAATACAGTATGTTCTCTCTAAGGGGTTTGGTGAAAACAAAACAAAAAAAAAAAAAAAATGTCAAGCTTCAAATTTTCTCAAAAGGTTTCTTTTTTCTTATCTGAAAGCAATAAAGAGGAAGAAACTGAAAGCATTAAGTGATGTCATATGTAAACACATACACCAATAGAGCTGAAAATCAAAACTGACTTTATTGTTCAACAAATAATAGAAAATTATTTGATGCTAAAGTAAATTCACAGAGTCTCCTCTAATTCTCACTGGAGAATGGCTAGGCTGGGGTGAAGGAAGCACTGTTGTCAAATAAGGAAAGATTCTGAAATGTACTATTTGATTGGTTAGGGAGGGCACCGTAAAGTCTCTAGGAATTGGTCACTGTTTGATTATGTCTTAAAACTCCCAGTTATGTTATGGAAGTAACCCAAGATGTGTTACATGAAAATTCTGCTAGGTTAGCAGCCATGTAGCAATTACTTGATTGATCAAGCCCTTGGCAAAAAATAGCAAGTGCCCACTTACTTTTTTCAAGTTGCTATGATGAAACAACATGGGCTTTTGGTAATGCAAGTTCAAGGAGCGCAAACATTTATGTAACCGGGGAGAAAACCAATTCAATGCTAGCTATTAATTATTGCATGTCCAAATTGTCTTATAAGAGAGCTGAATATGTTGAAATCCTAGGCAGTGGGGCCTTGGTAAGTCCAAGGTCAGGACAAAGTCCTAAAATTAACCTCTTGTGCCTGATAACCACAAGAAGTCCAGTGTGGTTAAAAAAATGAAGAAGGTTTTTTTAAGTTTATTTTATAATAGTTACTTACTTACTTACTTAGTTACAAGGAATAAAGAGATTAGGTGGCATATTCATTAGAACATTCCACAGAAACAAAGTGAATAGGACAGATATCTCTTAGCTTATCTCAGTTAAATAGACACACCAAATTAACCATCAGAGATAATGTTTAGTTAAAACATGATAGGACATGAAGTTTTATTCACATCTGAAGAAATCCACTGAAAATTTTGAACAGAGATTCATACAGTCTTATTTACAATCTTAAAAATTACTCTCACATATAATGACAACTCTATAGGAAATTAAAATCCAACGAAGAGAAGGTAGTTAGGGGTTTCACTATGGCAGCCCAGAGAAATTATGGGACTTAGTACTATATATGACTTGCTTTGATGCTGAAGTTTTTAAGGCTCAAGGACAGATATGGGGTAAATAAAAAGAACCCCACATGGCTAGTGGGCTTATATTAGCACATTTTTAGAGTTACAAGAAGGGTAACCACTTGAAAAGCAGAGAATTGGGGAGGAAAGTATGGATAAGTGTGTGCCAAGCCAAATTTCTGGCAAAGAGTCAAGTCAAGTCCAGTTATAAATTGAAATTATAATACTTACCTGAAAGAGGAGATACCATAAACAAGAAGGTAGGTTTCCCAAAGTGAGACTTGACCACTGCCCTCTAAGTGCGCTGACCCCTGTGATTTCATGAAGACTCAGGAAGAGAAATGAACCATGAAGAGGTGAGAATGAAAACTTGATTCAAATTGAATCCATCAACCTAGACCAAGATTTCAGGCAGTCTGATGCCAGGAAGTTTATTGACAAATTTTAACACAGCATAATTTGGGGGGAACATTTCCCTTTGTAGTACAATCCCCAGTACAAAAGGAAGTGTAATTACATTAAAACTCAACTCAGGATATATGTCATTTCTACCAAGCATATGAGTTCTGAAGATAAGCAACTAGCTTAAGGGCCCAGGGAAGGATATGACCTGGTCTCAGTCAAATAGATAGCATAGAGGTCATATGGACTGTTAGCCAACTTTGGTCCTGGTTGTGTGAGCTTTGGGGAGCTCCTGACTCTCTTCATCTCTAGATAGATATATAGATAGATAGACAGATAGACAGATAGACAGACAGATGATACAGATATGGATAAGGATATGAATACAGATACAGATGGAGATATAAATATAGATATATCAGAGTTATATCCTTGGTCCTTGTTGGGGAGCATGGTGGAGCCTCTGGTAATGTAAGGGTCATTTAGATTGCTAGCTACCTTTGGTCTTGGTTCTAGGAGTATAATATGAAATTGCTGAATAGACAATGCAAATCACCAGGCTTTTAATCACTTCCAATACCCAACTTTCTGGGTGGAAAAACGGGTATGTTCATGCCTTTGTAAGGGCATTCTTGGTTTCTCCTGGAAGTCTGTGGGCACAAGGATCTACCTGCTCCCAGTAATTTCCCCACATGTGAAATTTGACTGCATAGTTTGTGGTCAGAGGGACTGTCATCCAGTTTTTCTATGAGAAAACTAATAAATCATAGGGATATTTACAACAGAGTAAATGCAGTCAAGAAGGTAAAGAAGGAGGGAATCAAAGAGGGAGGGAGCTGAGAGGTGACACAGTGTCATCATGTTGTAGTTATTCAAATAGAAGACACATTGTGTATCTAAATGTTGCTGATAGAAAGGAAATAAAAAACATACCAGGCATTTGAGAAAGCTTAGTAAGTAAAGGGGGGTGTCTGTAGGTTACTGTAAGGGAACATAGAAGATGCACTTGGGTATCAGTTGATTCTAGAGAGGACTGATGACTGAATAGCTATAACAAAATGAAAGAGAAAAATAAAGGATCTAAGGTGTTTACAAATAAGTTCATAGAGTTACTGAGAAAGGGTGAAAATAGTCCTCTTCTGTGTATTTCTATTTTCCTGAATGAATTAAGAAACAAGGCCTCAATAGAGAATTCTTTATTTAGCTCTGTACCCCATTTTTAATAGAATTGTTTGATTCTCTGGAGTCTAACTTATTGAGTTCTTTGAATATATTGGATACTAGCCCTCTATCAGATGTGGGGTTGGTAAAGAACTTTTCCAAATCTGTTGGGTGCCATTTTGTTTTCTTGACAGTTGCCACAGCCTTATAGAATCTTTGCAATCTCATTAAGTCCAATTTATCGATCCTTGATCTTAGAGCACAAGCCATTGGTGTTCTGTTCAGGAAATTTTCCCCTGTGCCTATGTGTTTTAAGGGTTTCCCCACTTTCTCTTCTAATAGTTTCCGTGTAACTGGTTTTATGTGGAGATCTTTGATCCACTTACACTTGATTTTTGAACAAGATAAAAAAGGGTCTATTTTGATTCTTCTGCATGCTGACTGTGAGTAGAGCCAAATCTATGTGTTGAAGAGACTGTCCTTTTTCCATTGAATGTTTTCAGTGTCTTTGTCAAAAATCAAGTGGCCATATGTATGTGAGTTCAGTTCTGGATCTTCTATTCCATTCTATTGATCTACCTGCCTATCTCTATACCAGTACATGTGGTTTTTAACTCAATTACTTTGAAATATAGCTTGGGGTCATGGATGGTGATTCCCGCAGAAGTTTTCTTCTTGTTGAGGATGGATTTCGATATTCTAGGTTTTTTGTTACTCCAGATTAATTTGCAAAACACTCTTTCCAATTGTATGAAGAATTTAGTGGGAATTTTGATGGGGATTGCATTGAATCTATAGATTGCTTTTGGTAAGATGGCCATTTTTACAATGTTGATTCTTCCAATCTATGATCATGGGAAATCTTTCCATCTTCTGAGATCTTCTTCAATTTCTTTCTTCAGAGATTTGAAGTTCTTATCCTTCACTTGCTTAGTTAGGGTCACAGCAATGTATTTCTTATTGTCTGTGACTATTGTGAAGGGTATCTTTTCCCTAATTTCTTTCTCAGCATGTTTGTCCTTTGAGTAGAGGGAGGCTACTGACTTTTTTGAGTTAAATTTATATCCATCCACTTGCTGAAGTTATTTATCATCTGTAAAAGTTATTTGGTAGAGTTTTGGGGGTCACTGAAGGATAACTATCATGTCATCGGGAAATAGTGACACTTTTACTTCTTTCTTTCTGTTTTTTATTGAATGGCTGATAAGCACGTAAAAACATGCTCAACATCCCTAGTTATCTGGGAAATGCAAATCAAAATAACCCTAAGATTTTACTTCACACCAGTCAAAATGACTAAGAACAAAAATGCAGATGACAGCAGATGCTGTCAAAAATGTGAACAAAAAAACGTTCCTTCACTATTGGTGGAGTTGTAAGCTGGGACAATCACTCTGGAAATCAGTTTGGTGGTTTCTCAGAAAATTGGACATAGTTCTACCTAAAGACCCAGTTATTCCACTTCTGGGCATATAACCCAAAGATGCTCCAACATACAATAAGGACACATGCTCCACCATGTTCATAAAAGCCTTATTTATAATAGCCAGAAGCTGGAAATAACCCAGATGTCCTTCAGTAGATGAATGGATACAAAAATTGTGCTATATTTACACAGTTAACTACTACTCAACTACTAGAAATAATGACTTTATGAAATTCCTAGGAAATGGATATATCTAGAGAATATCATCCTGAGTAAGGTAACCCAATCAAAAAGAACAGACATAATATGTAGTCACTGATAATTGGATACTAACCCCACCCAGAAAGCTTTGATTACCCAAGAAACAACTCACAGATCATATAAAGGTCAAAAAAAAAAAGAAAGATCAAAAACTGGAAGCCTCAGTCCTTCTTAGACAAAAACAACAAGAACAACAACAAGTTTATAGCACCCACTCAGAGTGGGGTATACCTAGACCTTAAATCATTAATAAGTCAAAAGCTAGAAGATAGCCTTGTGGCAATTTTTGGTATTTAAAAATAAGTATGTTTAATCTATACACACCAAGAAAACTTTGACTATTTCCATATTCTATTTTGTTTTACATGTACTTTATGTTTATGGTAACTAGTAAGATTTCAGTACATACTATCAAACCTTTAAAAAATAACGTACTGACAAAAATATAGTCATATAGTTTTATGCTAAAATGCTTTTAAAAATCTGTACATGTATCTCTTTTTTAAAATAAAGTTGTAAGATTAATAAAAAAGAAACAAGGTCATTAGGAAGTATGATGCAAAGAAATCAGTACTAAAGTTTTAGAAGAAGAAAAAGAGTGGCATGGTAAAGGTGTCAAATGGTGATCATGCAAAGTGACTGAAGAAGTAAAATAGAATGTTTAAGGCTGAAATTTGGGGCCATGAACTTACAGTGATTTGTGATACATTTTCCTCAGATTATAATGTTTTGTCATTGGAATTTACTTTGGGTGAGATAGATCAGTAACTCACTGGCCATTGATTTAAGTAGAAAACTCTCTTGGGCATAAAAATTACTGAAAAGTGTTAGATTGGAATAATAACAAAGTAGAAAAATGGAGCAAAGAAATAAGAAACATGACCTTAGTGTTTCAAGATATGGGAGTGGTAAAGAAGTCTATGAATATAACAAAGAGTTTCTAGTAGAACAAAAGGCTAATAGGATAGTCATGTGTTTGCAACAAAGCCTGGACTTTCAGAGGTAGAGATTATGTAATACAGATCTATCTGCCTCTGTCTCCCAAGTGCTAGGATTAAAGGTATGATACACCACCATTGACCAGCCTGGTAATATTTTTAGGTGACAGGAATTTGTCCAACTGATATAGTTGGGGGGCATGAGGAATAAACATGGTGCGAAAAGTTAATTCAAATTTGAAGAGAAGGTTTTATTTAATAGAGGTCTGGGCATTAAGAAGATTGCATATTTCCTAGTGTGGATAGGATTTTTGGTCCTGAGAGGAGAAATGGAATATGAGTTGTATTTACATTTTTTCTCTAGACTGTTTTTGGATGAGTTGTACAAAATGGAATTTTGTATAGTTTCAAGATAAATGTTGGTGAAAGCTCAGAGCCAGAGAATTCCCTATTAAAAACATGTATTTTAGAAATGAAACTTAATGTATACTTTGGTGTGATTTAAAAATATTGTACTCCTCCCACTCATCCATAACAATCTATTATTATTTCCCCTACTTAGGGAGATCCATCTATCTATCCATCCCCACTTGTGTCTGTTTATATCTACACTTAACCTCTGCACTATTAATTGTGGCCTATTTACAGAAAACTTAATAGCTAACATCCATGTCATAAATGAATAAATATCATATCTATCTGACTTTAGTGTTCATATGGTAATCGAAGTTATGCTACCATAAAAAGGAACAGTAAATACAAACCCAGATACAAATCCTTATGTATACAATGGTGAAATGCTTGCAATAGTGGCACAAAGCTTGTGGGAGTCACCAACAAATATCTGCTTGTGTTAAAGGACAACTCAATGAAATGGAACACATCTCTGACACTGTTTGAGTAACTAAGATCCTAAGACTAGATCAGTCAGGTACCTAAGGGAAAACAAAATGGTTCTGTTAAGGATATATAGCAATAAATGACTCCTAATGTCATTCTTCAATACTCAGATCAGTATCAGTGCTCAGCCATCATCAGAGGAGCTGTATCCTTCAGCAGATGGAAACAAATACAGAATCACAAATGTACCCACTGAGGCCAAACCAGGCAGTCCTCTGTTATATACGTGTCCAGAGCCTTGAACTAGCTCCTGAATGCTACCTGGTTGAGTAACAGATATTGGAAGTTAAGCAAACACACACACACACACACACACACACACACACACACACACATTTAAATAACAATGCACATACTTGTTCTGTGTAAGTACCAAGGAATCTATTATAACTGTTTCTGAATGATTTTTATTAATGTTGTAAATTGGGGGTTAGTAACTTCTTGATAGGACTAACAAGAAAAGTATTATGTGTTAGTGAAGTTGTAGCCTTATACTGGTACCCTAACAAGAATATAATGATGACAGAGGATTTAGGTCGGAAAGATAAAAGGAATGAAATCATTTAATTGTATAGTCTGGTAGGAGTCTGTTTCCTCCTAAAACTCCTAGTATTTTATTTTGCTGTCTTAATGTGGGAATGAAAAAGAAGAGAGAAAAGTAAGAGATAGAGGAAGGAAAGAAGGTTAGATGAAGGAGAAAGGGAAAAGGATCTAATGCCCAAAAAATAGAGGAGGTGTTGTGCTATTTCTCTTCCCCTGACCCCAACAGAATCCCCTCCCTAGAAGCTGGTGTGGACAGAGACTGTGAGAGTGACTACAGTCCATCTGTGAATGATGAAGCAATGAGCATTTTAAATCAAACCCCAAGTCACAGAGCAGTAAAGACAAGATGTGCACAAGGAGTGCATTACCACATCAAGCAGACCAGAGAGAAGCCAAAATTACCCTTATTAAGGGTGTTAAAAAAAGAGGACTAGGCATCAATGTGATTACCAAATGGTGAACAAAAGAGCGATTTTAATGTAAGTTGATTTACACAACGACTGCCCAAGTTTTAAATGCTCTCTGTTTTATAATACATGTTTAATGAACAGATGCATATTTAAAATGACAGTGTAGAAAATGCATGATTACTCATCCCTGAAAAAGAATTTTGGCAGAAAACATAATACAATGAAGGAAACTGTTGGCCCAGCTGCCCTGACATCTTACCAAAGCATTAAATTGGCTTTTAATGACTACTTGATGAAAAAACTCAGTGAATGAATGAATAATTGAATGAATAAACACAAGCAAACTGGACACCAAATCCTTAAGATGGCAACAAAATTGTGTTTAGATTGAAAGATGCAAACTCTGAAACTAGTATAGTTAAGCTATAAAATAACAGAAAATGTACCTCTTTCAGCATTCAAAAGCTTAACTCAGCTTTTAATGATACAGCCTATGCATGTTACATTAAATCTAACACATACACTTGACAGATTAATTTACAGTCTCCCCACCCCCACTGTTTCTTCAGAAATCTGCTAAACAGGAACAAAAGGCCCAACTGTATTCACCATGGCATTTTGGATATTGAATGGCAATGAGCAACCTCTGTGACACAGTTGTGACAAACATTTCCTCCCAAGAAATCTTTTCCAGGATGTAAAATGGCATCCCATTTTTGATGTTTGAGACAGAGTGATTTGCCCTTAGTTAAACATACTTTGCACTTAATCCTCTCAAAGAGTTCTGTGCAGTAAGGGATTTGGCCAATAACTATGTTTTAATGACCATCAGATCACTAAACATTAGAGTTCTTTTTGCTGAAATTTCCCTCCTGACTGGTATGGTTTAAAAAATGCAGGCAGTGGGCAATGGGATAGAGAGAGAAGCCAAGAGAAGAGAGTGAATTATCAGCACATCAGAGCCTTAGAAACTAATTGGCAACCTTAGCATTTTGGGTAAAAAAATGCCCCCTAGCAAAGGCAATCTGTTTCACATTCCATGTTGAGTCTTTTACCTGTTCATTTAAGTTACAAAATCTGGCACAGCAGGAGCTTGCAGCCATAAGACAAATCTTCAAGCACAAATGAATGACTCCATCTAAAATCACTAAACCTACTGGCTATGAACCTAGAGGCTAAGTAAAACCCATCTTATCATCCCTTTCTGATCTGAATTAGCACATTTCTGACCAGACATGCTCTCCTGTCACTATGAAATATTCCACTTCATCTTTATCTCCTCTCTGATTATTTTGGAATCTATAAGTACCTTTTTGTGTGATGTGCATTAAAAATAATTTCCCATTAAAAATACCCTACTGCTACATTGTTCTTATTCTGTATGCTTATGATTTAGCATTTGTTTATTTAAACTGAACATCCTTAATTTTTTTTTGAAAATCTAAGAAATACCCTCTGCAGAAGTCAGTTTCTTCATCTAAATGTGGAAGAAACCTAGTATCTCCACTAGGAGATGTTTGTGACAAATGGTGAAATGCATGCCAAATGTTTAGCTAATTGGCATGTATTCATTCAGTAATAATAGCTACCTATTATAATAATAGCTGTCTTTGGATTATCAAACCTTAAACATAACTGGGTTGTGATGGACATTAAAAATGAAGTTTCCAAATTTAAAAATTCTACTGAAAATCTAAAAATATTGCTCAGTTCCTAGAGTTCATACCTATAATGCATGAATCCCTGGGTTCATGCTCTAGTACCACATTAACCATGCTACAGCTCCAGTATTCAGGAGGTGGAGGTAAGTAGATCAGAAGTTTCAGTGTCATCCTTAGCTACAGAGAGAGTCTGAGGTCTTTCTGAGCTATATGATACCTATGTCAAGAAATACTTTTTAGCTATTTTGGGGCAGGGGGAGGGATCATTTATTTATACAAATCCTACATTTGCCCTGTTCAAAGCTAGCTACGTTTTTCCAAACTTCCCCAGTTACTAAAATTAGCATCCAGTGTTGAAAATCCACACATTACAAATTTTAAAGATAGGGGGACTAAATCTTAGAAATCTTAATTTATATGACTAGCACGTATATAAGTCGTTCAGTATTAATAGGAATGTTTGCCATGTCTTCATCTCAGTGCCAAATTGTGTAAGTACTCTTGTTTGGTGTGTGACTGTGGTTTTAGCTTTGTTTGTTTTGTTTTGTTTTTTCTCTTAACCTTGAAGTATCTCCTTAGTAAAGTTCTACACACATCTTTTCTTTATATATATATATATATATATATATATATATAAAGAGGCTTTGGAAAAGAAAAGAAAGTGTAGGTGGCAGATGGATCCTAGTGAGAAGTCTAAGAGATCAGTGATCTAGGCCCTAAAGATGATTCTGAGTCCCGCAGAGTGAAAAGATTTCTAAACAATGTGGTGAATGTGTAGCTATAAAGTCCTAAAAGAATGAGCGCTATTGTTATCAAGCAGTTTCAATGTCACTAGAGGACTTTGTGACTAAGTGCTATTGTGGTACAAGTTATAGGGAACAGACAAGACACAGAAAATAAAATTCCTTAAACAGGGCCTACTCAGTATCCAAGTCATGCCTTTGTCTATTTCTTGTGTATTTTGGATTCCTAAGTATGAAATCTGAAAACATAAACAACATAGATGTTTTATACAGCAGTCTCAATTCAGTGTAGGCTCCTTTCTGCCTCCTAGTTTTTGATTACACTGCTCCACTCTTTTTTTTAATACTCTCCCTTCTCTCTTCCCTCTGTATAAGAATGTGGCATATATCAGGGTCCAACTTTGTTTTAAATACTTCTACCTTGAAATATTTCTCTTGTCTCTGCACTATCACAATGAGTCAGTATCAAAGAGTTGAATATGTAATTCAATGTAGAAATAATTATAAACTCCTAGGGGTAAGAACTTACAGGAACATTTTGCTCTATCTAATTAAACACAATGCTGAAAAGGCATCAAATTCTTGATAGAAAACTATGGTTAGTTTATAGTATATCTGTCATTGATATGAAAATAACAAGTGAAGTAGTAAAAAAAATAATACTGTTTGTGGATAAGCTAGGGCTTCTATACTAAATGAATATCAGGAAGCCATAAACTGGGATGGGAATGATCTTCAAAGAGTTTTAAACTCTGCTCTTCCACCTAGACCAACAGGTAACCTGGGGTACAGACCTAGTGAGGTTGTGCAGTGAGTACCCAGAGAACAGAGAGGGCCTAGCAGTGGTGCTTGTGGCAAAGGTTCCTTTCAGGCCCATGGTAAGGGAGTAACCAGATCTGCTGGAAAGGGCTGTGCTCCCTGACCAGAAGCCCAGGCACCCACTTGGACCAGCAGATAACTTGGGGCACAGGCTGGGGAGGCTGGGGCTTGAGCACCCAGAACACAGACAGTGCATAGAGGTGATGCTTGTAGCAAAAGTTCCTTTTTAGCCCATAGTAAAGGAGTATCCGGATCTGCCCACCCAGAAAGGCTTTGCTGACAGACCTGACCCCAAGGAGCTCTTCCACCTAGACCAGCAGGTAACTTGAGGTACAGACCTAGTGAAGTTGTGCAGTGAGTACCCAGAGCACAGAGAGTGCTTGGAAGTGGTGCCCGGGACTGTGCCAAAGAGAATCATGATATGCCTGGGGAAGGCAGTTTTGGAATATGAGCTTGACAGGCTCTATTACACCGGGACCAGAGGTGAACCTGACACAAAGACCCAGAGAGGACACACCATGAGTTCTCAGTGAGCAGAGAGTGCTGTACTCACTGGAAAAGGGTCCATTTTGGCCTGGACTAAGAGCCAGATCCCCATCACTAGGATTCAGGACCAGTGGGCAAAGGGCCAAGTTCCCAGAGCAACCTCAAAAGAGCTCTCCCACCTGAGCCCACAAAGAAAACTGAGTACCTGCCACCAGAACACACTGCTCACCTACAACAAGCTGAGCACTCAGAAGCAATTTTCTTCCTGAGCCCACGGGCTCTCAAATCCATAGGAGAGACAAGTGCCAGTCACTGAGAACAAGACCATACATAACCACAGACAACAAGATGACAAGAGGAAAACAAAAGAACTTAAGCAATGGAAACCAAGACAACGTGACAAATCAGAAACAAGCACTCCCACCTCAGCAAGCAGTGGATTGCCAAACAATCCAGAAAAAAAAAGACTCAAACCTGAAATCATAACTCAAGGTGATGATGGAGATCTTCGAGAAGAGCATGAATAACTCCCTTAAACAAGTATGGGAGGACAACCATAAACAAATAGCTTTTAAAGAAGAAACATGAAAATCACTCAAAGAAATCAAAGAATTACAGGAAAACACAACCAAAGAGATGAAGAAATTGAAAATGGAAATAGAAACAATAAAGAAAACACAAAGAGATACAACCCTGGAAATGGAAAACCTAAAAAAAGAAATCAAGAATCACAGATGCAAGCATCTCCAACAGACTACAAGAAATGGAAGAGAGAATCTCAGGGGCTGAAGAGAACATTGAAAACATAGACAAAACAGTCACAGAAGATGCAAAAGCCAAAAGGATCCTAACCCAAAATGTCCAGGAGATCCAGGACACAATAAGAGGACCAACCCTAAAGATAATAGAAGTAGAAGAGGGCGAAGAATATCAACTAAGAGGCACAGTAAATATCTTCAACAAAATTGTAGAAGAAAACTTCCCTACCCTTAAGAATGAGATGACCATGAACATAAAAGAAGCCTACAGAACTCCAAATAGATTGGACCGGAAAGAAATTCTTCCTGACACATAATAGTTAAACCACCAAGTGTTCAAAACAAAGAAAGAATACTAAAAGCAATAAAGAAAAAAGGTCATGAAACACATAAAGGCAGACCAATTAGAATTACACCCAACTTCTGAACAGAGACTATGAAAGCTAGAAGATCCTGGACAGACATCATACAAACCCTAAGAAAACACAAATGTCAGCCCAGGCTACAATACACAGCAAAATTCTCAATCACCATAGGAGAGACCAAGATATTCCAGGACAAAACTAAATTTACACAATATCTGACCACAAATCCAGCCCTACAAATAACAATAGACGGAAAACCCAACACAAAGAGGGAAACTACAACCTAAAAAAAGCAAGAAAATAACTAAGCAAGAAAACCAAAATAAGAAAGACACACAGACATAATTCTACCTCTAAAATCAAAAATAGCAGGAAACAGCAACCACTATTCCTTAATATCTGTTAACACAAATGGACTCAATTCCCCAATAAAGAGACATAGGCTATCAGACTGGATACATAGACAGAATCCAGCATTTTGCTGCACACAAGAAACTCATCTCAGAGACCAAGACAGTCACTATCTCAGAGGAAAAGGCTAGGAAAAAAATCTTCCAAGCAAATGGCCCCAAGAAACAAGCTGGAGTAGTCATTCTAATATTGGATAAAATAGATTTTCAACCAAAAGATATCAAAAAAGATAAGGAAAGACACTTTTTACTCATTACAGAGGAAATTTAACAGGAGGAATTCTCAATCCTTAACATATATGCTCCAAATACAAGAGCACCCATATTCATAAAAGAAACCCTACTAAAGCTCAAAACATACATTGCACCACACACAATAATAGTGGGAGACCTCAATACCCCACTCTCATCAATGGACAGATCATGAAAGCAGAAACTGAACAAGGACGCAGTGAAACAAACAGAATTTATGAACCAAATAGATTTAACAGATATCTATAAAATATTTCATCCTAAAACAAAAGAATACACCTTCTTCTCAGCACCTCACAGAACCTTCTCCAGATTGACCATATAATTGGTCACAAAACAAGCCAGAAGCTAGAAAGAACCCAAATGTTCTTCAACAGAGAAATATATACAGAAATTGTGATACATATACACAATGGAGTACTACTCAGCTATCAAAAACAATGACTTCAAGAAATTTCTAGGCAAATAGATGGAACTAGAAGTTATTATCCTGAGTGAGGTAACCCAGTCACAAAAGAACACTCATGGTTTGTACTCATGGATAAGTAGGTACTAGCCCCAGAAAGCTCTGAATACCTAAGAAACAATTTACAAACCATATGAAGCTCAAAAAGAAGGAAGGCCATAATGTAGATGCCTTAGTCCCTCATAGAAGGGAGAACAAAACACTCATGGGAGGTAATACAGGGACAAATAGAGGAGCGAGGATTGAAGTAAAGATCATCCAGAGACTGCCTCACCTGGGGATCCACCCCATATGCAACCACTAAACTCAAGCACTCTTGCTGATGCCAAGAAGTGTTTAATGGCAGGTACCTGATATGGATGCCCCTGCAGAGGCCCTGTCAGAGCCATACTGATACAGAGAAGGATGCTTGCAGTTAACCCGCAGACTGAACATGGGGACTCCAGTGAAGGAGCTACAGAAAGGACTGAAGGAGCTGAAAGGGTCTGCAACCCCATGTGAAAAACAATTGTCAACCAACCAAATGTTCCACATCTTTCAGGGACTAAAACATCAACCAATGAGTTCCCACGGAGAGACCCATAGCTCCAGGTGCATATTCAGCAGAGGATAGCATTGTCTGGCATCAATGGGAGGAGAGGCCTTTGGTTCATGGAAGGCATGTTTTCCCAGTGTAGGGGAATGCCAAGGAGTTGAGGTGGGAGAGGGAGCACCTTCATGGAGGCAATGGGAGAGGGATGGGGAAGGGATTTGGGGAAAGAGGATACCATCTGAAATGTAAATACAGAGAATATCCTGTTTACAAAAATTAAATCAGTTACACCAAAACAAATAACACCAACAAAATATTTTTCCACTGCTAAATGGACACCAAGCTTTACAGAATCCTCTCTAGACATAGCTCTCTTTGGTTCCACCTCAAACCCATCAATGTCATGATTTCAAAGCTCAGTCAACCAATAAACAGCTTCCTCAGCTGCTCTGGTTCCTTTGGATTGTGGTCCTTAATTTTGAGACTGGACTCACCTCTTCCAACTTAAGTTCAATATGGGACCAAAACTGCCTTAAATGGCAGCATAACATTCCATCTTATAGTTCTTATTAAGCCTTTTAAATATCTAATAGACTACATTATTGCTGAAATAATTTGAAGTTTTATATTTCTAACATAGACATGCTTTGTTCGATGCATTTATTAGAAATTCAAAGTTTAAATGCAATAATTACAGACTGAGTTTTATGATTTTTTGAACACAATTTCTGAAATATTAGGACTCTTAATTTAAAATTTTTTCAAGAATGTCAAAGTCTTCCTAATAGAAAATAGCAAGAGTAGCTAACAAACTACAGATTACCATTGCTTCTAAAAGAAATGGAGTAAGGTCATGCCAGTGAGCACCCACAATACATCAACAAGCATGTTATCTGTTTGTGTTTTAAACCTTTCCCTAGGCAAATGTCAAATCACATAAAGCACACTCTTGCATTTCATTTTCTGTTAAAATTCTAGGTATGTGGCTTTGGGTTTCTATGGGTATTTTGGGTCATGTTTTCTTTTGTTTTTATTTTGTCCCAAGGTACCAACTGGAACTAGATTCATGAGTATTCAAACTCTTCCTTTTGTAAGATCAAATTCTCTTCTTTTCAAAAACTCAAAGCTTTTGAAAATCATGCATAGCTAACACCCTTATTCCTTTTTCTGGTTAAACAATAAGCTTAATTTGGTCTTAAATAAAATGTAGCCATTATTATGAATATTTTCATCATCAACTGCCTGAAAAATTTCACCAAAATACATTAATTCAAGACAAAGATTTTATTTTCACCTCAGTGTTGAGAATGGAGAAATTAGAAAAGGCTCTGCACAGAAGCTCCTCTGTGATCCACATGATATTAACAAAGGAACAGGAAGAACTGAGGATCTAGATTAGTGAGAAGGTCTGGGCATCCTCTGAGGAGGCTCTGGATATATCCTTTACATAAAAAAAAAGACAACCAGAAAACTTCAAGGGAGGAAGGGCAAAAACTGTGCATCTAAAATACTTTCACTCATATCTGGGAGCTTTAGTTTCCCATGTAGCCTATGCTTCTCAGTATGGCAGAATGTAAGTGAACAGTGAACAGGTTTCTTCTTTAGCAGTTCAGACACCTAAGGGAGTATTCCTGGGACAGGCTATAGAACATGCTCCTATTTTTTAGTATAGAGCTCACCTCTTGATAGAGATGCAAAGCAGATATAATTTATTTTTTATCTCATAAGTATTTGCTGCCCTTTACAGTTATACTTAGAAATAAAACATCTAAATCAAACTTATTTGGGTTGTGAGATGGTTTTATTCATTTGGACATGTCTATACAATAACAATCTGGAAGAAACATAGTCTTATGTGCTTATGGATGTTCCTTAATTACATAACAGTGCATGCATATTCAGTGTCTCAAAATCCTAGCATGATATTGAAACATTAAAGATGGAATAAATAATAACTGTCAAAGATAAAATAGCATAACATATAAAAAAATTAAGAAATTAACAAACTTTATGAAGTTAGGTTTAAGAAAACCAAGGTAGCAATTTTACAAATGGAGACGGGAGGAAAGAAAGGTTAATACTCCATTCTAATAGTCATCAACTTTGAAAGCTAAAAGACATTCTTTTGGATTCTTCAATAAACCTTTAAGGCTATCTGGGCTCCTGAAATTCAGCTTTCAGAAGAGAGAAGAAACAGAGCAGAGAATTTTACTGAAATGTTCTAAGGATTAGGTCCATATATAGGATATGTCAGTTCCAGCTATAATCATTTCATTGACGAATAACCCCATTAAGATGCAAGGTATCGGTGAACTGTAGCCTTTGGCTTGAAAGACACTTTCCAGTAACTCTCTATAGGGGATGGAAATTACAAATAGATGGTGAACAACTAAAGTGTCTACCATGATCCACAAGTAACTTTTATAATTTAGTACAATATCTTCCACACCACCAACACCACAAACAACATGAACAACAACACCCCACTGAGCCAGAAACCTGAATTAAAAGAAATGGATGAAGGAAAAAAGAAAGGAATGAAGAAAGAAAGGAATAAAAAAGAAAGGAAGAGGATTACAAAAGATTTAGACCGCCATCAGGACTCAGGGCCTACCTGGAGATTGCTGAGCACCCAGGGAAGCCTTGGGTGTGCTCTCCCTGCTGAGCCCATAAGTTGACCCCTACTTTCTCTTCACTGACCACCTGGGAAGAGACTGCCAGGAACTTTCAGGCAGCAGGTATATTGGAGCTGCTTGGGAACAGACTGTTCCAGCCCTCATCTGTGCCTAGACCTGGAGCTGGCCCCTAACTATTGGAACTCACAACCTACTCACAGAAAGGTGAATAACCAGAAGCAATGTTTCTCCTGAGCCCACAGGCCCACAGACCCACAGGAGAGACAAGTTCCAGTCAGAGACAACAAGATCACCTAGAATCACAGATAACATGATGACAAGGGGCAAGTTCAAGAACCTAAGCAACAGAAACTAAGAAAACATAGCAACATTTATCTTTGTTTTGCAAAATAAAGTCGTTTAAAAAAAAAAAAAAAAAGACATGCTGGTGGCTACTAGGAAATGTGTGAGCAGTTGGTAGATAATTTAATTTTTATCCTACTACCACTGGATTTTTTCACGTGATATATTCTGCTTATTGTTTCCCCTCCCCTAACTCATTCTTGCCCCTCCCTTAATAATTAATAATGTTAGGAATGATGCCGAACTTACTGATTTAATATATTTTAATTTAAGGCTTGGCCGAGGAACTGGATGTCAGTCTGTATTCAGTACAGAGACGGTCAACGTAGGATTTAAGACACATCTACAACCGTCGTAGGCTGAAGAATAAATGCAGAGACATCTAAAGCCCAAGCAGAAAAGCTTCTGCTATGAAACATCCCTGCTTCCTCCTAGAGATGAGCAGGTAATTTTCATAGGACACGATCAATTGCTGTATGTCATTGCAATGATCACAGTCCATGCTACCTGCTGAGAATAATGACTTTCCCGTCTCACTTCCAAGTTGTGTATAATTTCTGATTGACAGGATCTAAATTGGAAGCACAGATCAAAACGCCTGTTATAAACAGTGCCAATGCATCTTTGCAATAAACAGAACAAATCAACTAGAGACCCTCTGGTAGAAAATAGCACCTATGGAACATCTTTTGAATATCAACATGGGACATTATTTTTTTCCTTTTAAAATTTTATTATAACAAACAATGTGATGCATTTAGCTTATGCCCAATCTGTCTTAAATATATAGCAGGAATTTCTTCTGTACCTACAGTTTAAACATGAATAGCAAATGATGTGAGACAGACATTGTTGTGTAACATTACAGAAGCATATGTGTGTGTTACACACATAGTTTGTCATGATTGTACTTTTATTGAGTTTTATACTGATGCACAGTGGGAAATTGGGCACCACTCACTTACTTATTGAGTCAAATATGTTTACCCAGTAAAAAGGAATGTCTCTTGAGTTTAATAAAAAAATAAATTCTTTTTAAAGTTTTTCATAATAGTTAAAATTACATTCTTCTGAAACTGCAATATGAGAGAGAAAGCAAAGAATGTAGAATAAAAGTATATGATTTACATACCAAAAAAAAAAAAAAGAAAAGAAAACATAGCAACATCAAAACCCAGTTCTCTCACCACAGCAAGTAGTGGATATCCCAAAACACCAGAAAAAATATTTTGACTTAAAATCATACCTCATGTTGCTGACGGTGAGCCTCATAAAGCACATTAATAGTTCCTCAAAGAAATGCAGGAAAACCAGGAGAACACACATAAACAAGTAGAAGCCCTTAAAGAGAAAACACAAAAATCATGTAAAGAGCTACAGGGAAACACACCCAAACAGGTGAAGGAATTAAAGACAGAAATAGAGACAATAAAAAAATCACAAAAGGAGACAACACTGGCAATAGAAATTCTAAGAAAGGGATTAGGAGCCATAGTTACAAGCATCACCAACAAAATACAAGAGATAGAAGAGAGAATCTCAGGGGCAGAAGATACCACAGAAACATTGATACATTAGTCAGAGAAAATGAAAAAAAACAAAAAACTCATAACCCAAAACAACAAAGAAATCCAGGACAGAATAAATAGACCAAACCTAAAGATAATGGGAGTAGAAGAAAACGAAGACTCCCAACTAAAAGACCCACTAAATATCTTCAACAAAATTATAAAAGAAAGCTTCCCTAACCTAAACAAAAGATAACTCTGAACATAGAAGAAGACTACAGAACTCCAAATAGAATTGACCAGAAAAGAATTTCTCCTGACACATAATGGTCAAAACACCGAATGCTCAAAACAAAGAAAGAATCCTAAAAGCCATATGGGAAAAGGACAAGAAATATATAAAGGCAGACCAATCAAAATTAAACCCAATTTCTCAACAGAGACTATGAAAGCCAGAAGATCCTGGAGAGACATCATACAGACCTTAAGAGAACAAAAATGCCAGCCCAGGTTACTATATCCAGCAAAAGCTTCAATTACCATAGATTGAGAAACCAAGGTACTCCAGTACAAACCCAAATTTACACAGTATCTGTGCAAAAACCCTAGAAAGGATAATAGATGGAAAACTCCAACACAAGGAGGGAAACTACACCCAAGTAAAAGCAGGAAAAATAATCTTCTTGCAACAACCCAAAAGAAGAGAACTACAAAAAACATAATTCCACCTCTAACAACACAGATAACAGGAAACAACAATCATTATTACTTAATATCTCCTAAGATCAATGTACTTAATTCCCCAGTAAAAAGACATAGGATATTAGACAGGATACATAAACAGGATCCAGCTTTTTGCTGCACACAGGAAACTCAACTAGGGTACAAACAGAGACACTACCTCACACTAAATGGCTGAAAAAAAATCTTTCCATGAAACCCCCCCAAAAGCTATAGTAGCCATTCTAATATAGAATAAAATAGATTTCCAACCAAACGTAATTTTTAAAAAGTTAATGACACTTTTTACTCATCAAAGAAAAAAACCTATCATGATGGACTCTCAATCATGAACATCTGTGCTCCAAATATAAGGGTACCCACATTGACAAAATAAACTCTAATGAAGCTCAAAGCATATATGGCACCACACAAAATAATAGTGGGAGACATCAACACACCACTCTTATCAATGGACAGAAAATGGAAGCAGAAATTGAACAGAGATGCAGTGCAACTAAGAAAAGTTATGAACCAAATGGACTCAACTAATATCTATAAAATATTTTGTTCTAAAACAAAAGTACATGCTTTCTTCTTAGCACCTCAAAGTACCTTCTCCAAAATTGACCATATAGTAGGTCACAAAACAGACATCGACAGTTACAAGAGCATTGAAATACTCCCATGCATCCTATCAGATCACCATGGACTAAGGCTGGTCTTCAATCACAACAAAAATAACAAAAAACCCACATACACATGGAAGTTGAACAATGCTCTATTCAATAATATCTTGGTCAAGAAATGAAGAAAGAAATTATTTTTTTAGAATTTAACGAAAATGAAGGCAAAACATACCCAAACTTGTGGGATACAATGAAAGTAGTACTAAGAAGAAAACTCATAGCTCTGAGTGTCTCCAAAAAGAAACTGGAGAGAGCAACTTGGCAACTTGATAGCACAGTTGAAAGCTCTAGAACAAAAAGAAGCAGATACACAAAAGAGGAGTAGACAGCAAGATATAATCAAACTAAGAGCTGAAATCAACAAGTAGAAACAAAAAGAACTAAACACAGAATCACCAAAACCAGAAGCTGTCTCTCTGAGAAAATTAACAAGATTGATACACCCATAGCCAGACTAGCTAGAGGGTACAAAGAGAGTATCCAAATTAACAAAATCAGAAATGAAAGGGGAGACATAACAACAGAAACTGAGGAAATTCAAGAAATCTTCAGATCCTATTACAAAAGCCTATATTCAACAAAACTGGAAAATCTGGAGAAAATGAACAGTTTTCTAGACAGATATCAGGTACCAAAGTTAATTCAGGAATGGATAAACCATATAAACAGTCCCATAACCCGTAAAGAAATAGAAGCAGTCACCAAAAGCCTCCCCCCCCAAAAAAAAAAAAAAAAAAAACAGAGCTAGATGGATTTAGTGATGAATTATCAGTCCTTCATAGAAGACCTAATACCAATTCTCTCTACAAATACTATTGCACAAAATAGGAACGGACACAATACTATGTAACTCACTCTTTGAAGCCACAATTATATTCATACTGAAACCACACAAAGACTCTACAAAGAAAGAGAGCTTTACATCAATTTCCCTCATAAACATTGATGCAAAAATACTCAATAAAATTCTTGTAGACCTAATCCAAGAACACATCAAATTGATAATTCCCCATGATCAAGTAGGCATCATCTCCAAAATGTAGGGATATTTCAATATAAAAAACTCTATCGGCCATCTGACACCAGGAACAGCAGAGATCCAGGAACACAGGCCAGGTGCATGGGAGAGACAGGAAACAATCACTGACAACATGACTACGTATAATCACAGACAACAAGATGGCAAGAGGAGAGAGAAAACACTACCGCAATAGAAACCAAGACAACCTAGAAACACCAGAACCCAGCTCTCCCATCACAGCAAACAGCAGAATGCCAAACTCTCCAGAAAAAGAAAACTCAGATCCTTTGTCATACCTCAAGATAAAGATAGAGATCCTTAAACAAGAACAGGAGGAAAAGCACAAAGAAATAGAAGTTTTTAAAGAGGAAACAGGAAAAACACTCAAAGAAATCAAAGAACTAGAGTAAAATAGAACCAAACAGATGAAGGAATTGAAGAAGGAATTTAAAATGGAAATGGAAACAATAAGGAAAACACTAAAAGAGACAACCCTGGAGGTAGAAAACCTAAAAAAGAAATCAGTAGTAACAGATACAAGCATCTCTAACAGACTACAAGAGATGGAAGAGAGAATCACAGGGGCTAACGAGAGCATAGAAAACAAAGACAAAACAGTCAGAGAAGATGCAAAAGCCAAAATGTTCCTAATCCAAATATCCAAGAGATCCAGGACACAATGAGAAGACCAATCCGAAGGATAATAGGAATAGAAGAGGGCAAAAAATATCAACTAAGAGGCACAGTAAATATCTTCACCACAAGCATAGAAGAAAACTTACCTACCATTAAGAATGAGATGACCATGAACATAAAAGAAGCCTACAGAACTCCAAATATAGTGGACCAGAAAAGAAATAGAAGCAGTCATCGAAAGCCTCCCAACCAAAGAAAGCCCAAGTCCAGATGAGTTCATTGCAGAATTTTATCAGCCATTTATTGATGACCTAATACCAATACTCTACAAACTATTCTACAAACTAGATTCAGATGGAACATTCCTAACCCATTTTTCAAGGCCACAATAACCCTACTATCTCCCTACCTATTCAATAGAGTAATCCAAGTCCTATTCAATAGAGTAATCCAAGTCCTAGCCAAAGCAATTAGAAAACAAAAAGAAGTCAAAGGGATACAAATTAGAAAAAAATAAGTCAAAATATGAATATTTGCTGATGATATGATAGTATACTTAAATTACCTGAAAAATTCCACCAGAGAACTTGTAAAGCTGATAAACAGTTTCAGAAAAGTCACTTGCTAGATATAAAATTAACTCAAACAAGTCAGTAGCCTTCCTCTATCAAAGGATAAACAGGCTGAGAATGAAATTAGTGAATCAATGCCCTTAACAATAGTCATGATAGTATAAAATACCTTAGTGTGACCCTAGCCAAGAATGTAAAAGATCTGTATGACAAGAACCTCAAGTCTCTGAAAAAAGAAATTAAAGAGGACCTCAGAAGATGGAAAGATCTGCCATGCTCATGGGTTGGAATGATCAATATAGTAAAAATGGCCGTCTTGACAAAAGCAGTCCCCATAAAAATTACAACAGAATGACAGTAGCTTATGCCCTAAGATCAAGATTCAATAATTGGGACCTCATGAAATTGCAATTTCTTTTCTAAGGCAAAGGGCATTGTCAAAAGGACAAAGTGAAAACCAATGTATTGGAAGAGGATCTGTACCAATCCTACATCTGATGGAGGGCTAATATCTAATATATACAAGAACTCAAGAAGTTAGACTCCAGATAATCAAATAATCCTATTTAAAATGAGGTACACAGAGGTGGAGAGAGGAGAGGTCTGAGAGGCAGGAGAAGTGAGAGAACAGAGGGGGAGGGGGAATGTCGTTGCAACATGAAGCTTCCCAAGGACCAGCTAGACCCAGGTGGGATTTATTGGTGTTAAAAGGCTATGAACATTAAGGATTTTATAGGTCTAATATCTCATGTAGAAGGGCAGTTTGTATCTTTGTCTATTTGATGCAATCTTGCTGTGTGGATTGAGAGTTTAATATAAAAACCTGTATGAAAAAAAATAAAATAAAAAATAAAATGAGGTACATAACTAAACAATTAATTCTCAAGTGAGGAATACCGAATGGCAGGGAAGCACCTAAAGAAATCCTCAACATACCCTAGTAATCAGGGAAATGCAAATCAAAACAACAGTGAGATTCCACCTCACACCAGTCAGAATGGATAAGATCAAAAACTCAGATGGTGGTGAGGATGTAGAGAAAGAAGAACACTTCTCCCCTGTTGGTGAGATTTCAAGCTGATACAACCACTCTGTAAATCAGTCTGGTGGTTCCTCAGAAAACTGGATATAGTACTACCTGAGGACTCACCTATACCACTCTTGGGCATATACCCAAAAGATGCTCCAACATATAACAAGGATACATTCTCCACAGCGTTCATAGCCTCCTTATTTATAATAGCCAGAAGCTGGAAATAACCCAGATATCTTTCAACAGAGTAATGGGTATAGAAATTGTGGTACATATACACAATGGAGTACTACTCAGCTATTAAAAGCAATGACTTCATGAAATGTTTTGGCAAATGGATGGAACTAGGAGCTATCATCCTGAGTGAGGTAACCTAGTCACAAAATAACACACATGCCATGCACTCACTGAAAAGCAGATACTTGCCCAAAGTTTTGAATACCCAAGAAACAATTCACAGACCCTATGAATCCCAAAAAGAAGGATGACCAGAATGTGGATGCCTCAGTCCTTCTTAGAAGCGAGAAGAAAACACTCACAGGATGAAATACAGGGACAAATATAGGTGCTGGGATTGAAGAAAAGATCACTCAGAGAGTTTCTCACTTGGGGACCCACCCCATATGCAGCCACCAAACCCAAGTACAATTACTGATGCCAAGAAGTACTTACTGACAGGAACCCCTGCAGAGGCTCTGCCAGAGTCATACAGATACAGATGAGGATGCTTGCAGCTAAACATCAGACTGAACGTGGGAATCCCAATGAAAGAGCTTGAGAAAGGACTAAAACACCAACCAATGAGTACACGTGGGGAGACCCATGGCTTCCGTTGCATTTACCAGAGTATAGCATTATCTGGCATCAAAGGGAGAAGAGGCCTTTGGTCTACTGAAGGCACAGTTTTCCAAAGCAGAAGAATGCCAAGATCCTGAATTAAAGAAGGTGGTTGCAAGAGGGAGCACCTTCATGGAAGCAAGAGGAAGGAGAGGGGCAATGGAAGTGGGGTTAAAGGGGATAACATTTGAAATGTAAATATAGAGAATATCCATTTTTAAAAAAAAAAGCTTTAAATCACCTATCCCTTCTGCCATACTATTATTATACTATGACACTTGAATCCCAAATTTAAAATCTTGAACTTAATTTTCAATAGCTTCTTACCTCTTAATCAAAATAAATCCTTACTGGTCCATTTAGAATGTTCCAGAATATTCACCAAGGAGGTAAAAAATAAAGTGAGAAAACATGCCTTTCATTTTCAGGTAATTTAGAGGAAGCCAAGACTTTTCTTTTCGAGACATTTTCCCAACTAATACTGAAACTGTTGGAAGTGATTAACACCACTGATTTAAATTCTGAGTGAAATAATATCTAGGATTTAAACATCAGGTGTACATATTTCTTTAAGTATTATACAAAGAATATTTGTGATATTCAGATGTATTGTTACATACTATTGATGAAAAACATCTGCCCATACTTGCAATAATAACATTATTTTCATGTTTTCTAGGAGATTCTGGGTCATCTATACATCAAAGGGTTTATACTCATCTATTGGAGTACTTGCAAATATAGGTAGACCTTTAGCTTCTGATAAGGAAAGGCCAGATATTCTGCTAAACACTGTAAAAATCAGCCCCTCTACAAGGAACATTGAGCCCATCTGAAATTCCAGTATCAGGGTTGAAAAACCTTGCATTAGATACACTTTCTTACTATGACAGTGTCTCTCCAATAGGTTGAAAATTTCAAGTCCTTGACTCAATTTCCTGTACCCTACTCTGCAAGAACCATACTTATATTCTCTCCTGATTTTAGTTCTTTCCAAAAGAAGAGAACCTGAGACAAAGCTTGCACTCAAGAAAGTGACCTAGGGAGATTCAAATTTGGGGTGTGAGAAGAAAGAAATGAAGATAGAAAGTTATCCTAAGGGCATATTATTAAGCTATCATTTCTGTGGACAATTGGAATTCAATCTTCTGAAAACTCTCCTGAGGGATAATGCAGAAGATGCCTCACAGTTATCTGCCCTAGGGACCGATTTGTATCTACTGACTGCCATCCCCCAGTGGTCAGGAATTTCCCATGGGTGTTAAATCCCTGTGGGTTCAAAAATATACTCAAAACACATAAACTGCAGAGAATTCATGGATCAGATTATTAGTGTAGCTAAGGGAAAAGGTTTAGTTTCTACCTGCACACAGCTGCTCACCATCACAAGGAGATGGGGGGGGGGGTGTCATAGGCTGCAAGATATATTCAGTCCATTCAGTCTACTTATTCATTTTGTAATAGAGCATCAGTCATTGAATTCTCTCTGTGAATGCCTTTAATTGATGAGTAAAGCACAAGCTTCCCAAAACTTACTACCCAGATTTACAGACAGAATCAAGAGAGCAACTATCAGTAGTGAGATACTAGTCTACAGAGAGCATAATTTACTCTTCTGGAAATGTGCCATTGTTATTAACATTTTTTTTCTTCAAAGTTCCCTTAAGTAACATTCAGGATGCTCATAGCTTTCCAGATAATCACATTATGGTAGAACCTTTCTCCTCATCCATATTTCTTAAGACTCGGTCTCTAAGAGCCCAGGAAGAGGGGATTGGCTGAGAGCTGATGCAGGCATACCTGCCACTACCCTTCAGTACCCAAGATTCTAATCCCATAGTGAGTCCACTACTCCAACCTCCAAATAGCCAAATTTTC
The DNA here is from genome assembly GCF_963924665.1 of Micromys minutus. Lineage (NCBI taxonomy): Eukaryota > Metazoa > Chordata > Mammalia > Rodentia > Muridae > Micromys > Micromys minutus. The sequence goes on along the minus strand of NC_137970.1, from coordinate 32,445,916 downwards.
AACTTCTGGTCATATTGTGTTATATAAGATACTAGGAGAACACTGGCCATTCTGGGATTAACAGACCTGGCCCAGCTTTTCAGTGGCTATTGTGATAAGAGCACCATAGTCAACCATGGCTTTCTCTCATCCCAATTAAACTTACTCTCCAGTAAGATTGTATATCTTTTTTCCCAGGGAAAATATTATTTGTACCTACAATGGCCCACTGTACAAAAGAAATTCCTTTCATTTAATATACAGTGTGGGACATGTGTTAAAGGGCTCCTGTGTTGAAGGACTTCATATAAATTCCACAATATTACCTTACATAAAAAAAGAAATTTAAAAGAAATTTAAATCTAAAAGTATGTTTAGAGTAAAGAAGGCATACATGTCCCAGGATCTTGTTGGCTTCATGAAGAGGCATCCTATAGGGTCTAGCCAGTAGTGTGAGTTTCATATAAGCAAAAATACTCTGCCCCTTTCACTCTCAGTCTTAGAGCAAATGTTATTTACAAGTGACTATACACTCTGGGCACCAAGGTATGGTGATCTCAGTCCTATCTAGGTATAAGCAGAGCCTAGGAAATCCCAGCTGGCTATAATATGGAACCCAAGGAAAACTGAGCTTAAGTGCAATGCTCCTAGTTGGGAGAAATAGCACTAACTAGATTTAATAAATCATCTTATTTAGTAAGATGATAGCCTGTCCAAAGTATCCTTTTCTCATTTCTGAGAAATATAATTATTTATTTCATATATTCTACACCCTGTTCTGTCTTCCTAGTTACTGTTAAGAAACATAAGTTGGTTTTTCTTTGATGGCTCTTTAGTTACCTTTATTATTTAAGGAATATTATAGCCAACTTGTTCTTTAACATACTAGATAACATGATTGAATTTATGTCTCCAAAATTAACCTATAAGGAAAGATAAAGAATAGATGAGTAAGCATATACTGGATACCCAGTGAGAGAAAAAGGGCATGCCTGTCCAGGGGGATCATTTTCCTAGGTCATTACTGTGCAATCTAGTTTCCTATACCACATAACCATTGCCAAACGATGTCCCAGTGCCCAACTTCAGCAAATAGCTCTAAACTTGCTAGGAACTCACTCAAACTATTGTGTACTATTCATATCTCCTGCTTAAATCATTTTCCTTATTCTATACACACAAAGACAAACACAGAGTTACACTAACACACACACACACACACACACACACACACACACACACACACACACACACACACCAGTTAAAACATTCAGCTAACTGCACTGATTCATAAATAGAATGAAACCATTGAGGGTACACATTTTTAAGAAACTAGTTATACGACCATGCAGCCTCTTTAAAAATAATTTCAAGTCTAAGTAATTGATAAGAGATATTTGTCATCATTGCAAGGAAACAAGTGTTTGCTTTTTGTTGCTAAAATACAACTGAGAGAAACAGGAAGGGGCTAATGCTGACTTTTCATACTGTGTTGTGAATCAAGGAAGATTCAATGACAAGGAAAAAATTGCCTCTGTCCACATTTGCTCTCTGGCCACTACACTGTCTATTAATTTTCTGCCCAGATGACAGCAGGCCTCGTAATGTTTGTCTTGCCCTTCTATCTTTCCAAATCAGTTACAGCAATCTCCTGAAAAAAGGAAAGTGAAAACAAATGCTCAGAAAGTAAAACACAAACAAAGCTTCATTATCTAGACAGACATGTGCCATCATCAGCTCTGACAGCATCCTTAGAAAAGGCACAGCCCAAATGTTTTCCCCTCTACTCCTAAAACACAAGATACAGAAGGGGATGGAGGGAGAAGGAGACTAGGTAGGGAAAGGAAAGAGGAAGAAGTGGGGATGTAGGAAGGGAGGGTCAAGAGAGAGGGAGCCATGGAAGAGAGAGAAAATGTGTATGAATAAAACCATAATGCATATTGGGGAGTTTTTTTCCAAGTGAAAAATGCAGTAACAAAAAAAAATTCATTATGTTTAAACACAAATGGTTCCAAGTATGTTTATAACACAGACAAAATAAACATGAAGAACTGCATATGTCATTTAGTCTAGAAGGATGCTGCACCCAAACAGTACATAGAGAGAATCAATAATCACATTTTCATTCAGCTTGTGGTTAACAAATCAGATAGACACACAGGGCTCTCTAGGTATAATGGTGTGCTAAAAATAATCTCCTTGCCTCTTTATGTAACCAAAAGGCAATCTCATTCGGTTCCTAAATTTAGAGCCCTCAGCAAAGGCCACTCTGGTGGGGAAGTGGCTGGTGGTGCCAGTCAGCAGAGTGACTCATAGCTCTCAACTAATAAAAATTAAATTTATCTCTCACTGGAATAATGCATGAAGGGATACAGGTATAGGAAGCATTTTTAAGAGCCCTAAATAAGATAAATCGAGCTTTACTTTTGTAATTAGGGCAAGAGAAGATGAAAGGAGGACACTTAGTCTCAAATTATCTTGTAATAGAAACAAAAATTATATTATATTTATCTGGTAATCTTATGAGGTAAAAATCTGAAAGCATCAACAATACCAGAGCAGGCACACTGCTCCTATATGTGCATAAAGAATTGAAGATGGAGTGACAATTTCTGAAGCCAAAATAAGATTTACTGGCTTTGAAGTTTTCCATTAAACAGACATGAGCTTTTCCTCCTCTGACTCATTCTGCTTTCCGTCTCCTATACCAGCTCTCACATCTAGTTTATAGATAAAATTACATGTGTAGAAACACATACTACACAATTATCCCTCCCTCATAACTCACCAGGATGACTAAACAATAAAGCTGTCTATTGTTTGTAGTCTCTAATAATACTATTATTTACTATGGTAATATTTCCATTTATATAACATACACAGTAACAAAATAATGAGGAGAATTGTTTTTCAGTAATATCTTGCACAATAGTGGTTGAAATGTTATACTTTCCAGAAGTTTCCTTTAAATACTGAGAGTTTTGTGGTCAAGATGAAAATTATTTAATTGTTGTTAAGAGCTAAGAAAACAGCTGGAACTGACTGCAAATGTTCTGCCTTCTACCTCAGCGAATCTACTTAAGTATTTTGAATCCTTACTTCTAAAATGTCAATGGTAATAATATATCTAAGAGCAAAGTACTGCATATTTCAAGTGAAATAGTGTATACCAAAGTATTTTGGAAATTATATCCTACAAAATTGCTTGATATTTTTAATCCCTAAAAATTAGGTGGGGTATACTATTTATCAGTGTAATCCCTTTTCAAGAAATCAAATGTATTTAGGAAATCTTTATTAGAATAAAGAGACTAAGTTTTCCTACACTTACAAAGCAAACTAAAGCAGTTACCTGGTATTCTAAAAATGCTTATTGAAGCATTTAACACAGAGAAAAACCACTGGAATCACTGAGAAATTTAAAATTAACTAAGTGCATTGTTTATTTTTTTAAATCAATTCCTACAAACCAGTAATAAAATGGACAAGAACCCCAGATAAGTATGTTTGATGATGACAATGACATATTTTTACTTTCTAGGAAAATCTAGTCCTCGTGTCAAATAACCTGCCATATTGTCAAAGAATACTTGTTACTATATAATGAATTTCAGCATATAAGGCATCTTGTATAATGATGATACTGCAGACACTCAATGGCTGGCTCATTATAATATATGCTTACTATATACAATAAAACCTTACATGAGTTAGTTTTAAAATGTATATTTGCAATCACAATGCTCTTCTTTCATGTATACATCATTTATCTGGAGCTCATCAAGGAGGTAATTTCTGTCTTTGTTAATTATGTTTTCCTTGTGGAAAAAACACTTAATGTGAGGTCTACTGTGTTATACTGTTCAAGTGCACAAGACACTATGACCAACTATAGACATTATGCTGTAGAGCAGACCTCTAAAACTTACCAACCTAGTATGGCTTAATACCCGGTAAAAAAAAAAAAAAAACTTCTCATTTACCTTTCCCAGGACCCTTTGTAACTACAACTCTCTTCTTTGTTTCTGTGAAATGAATGATTTTAGATCTTTTATATAAACAGAATCAGAAAATGTAAGTTCATAATACTTACTTAATTCATGTATTTGTGTGCAAAAAAATTTGAAAATACATCCACAAAGGAAAAAGAAAAACAATCAAATTTCCAACTTGAACTTTTATTTATGCACCCATTCTCAAAGCTAATTTATTCTAATATAAGCATCTTCCATAACTAGAACTGAAGGTAAATATTCAAGAATAGAATCAAACCATATAGTAACAGCTAAAACTGACTATCTTCCTTGCGTTTTAACAAGTGCCATTCTGTACAAATATCAAAGCACTAGATCTTCCTAGCATCGCTCTGAGTAAGGACTATGATTTCCATTTTACTGTTGCAAAACTGCAGTGCTGAAAGGTTAAAGCCTGGCAGTCTCTGTTCTGCAGATGAGAAAATCAAACAGGCTCTGAATCTACACTACACAGCCTGGACCCTCAATTGTTTTTCTCATTTGGAAGCAATCCATAGGTTTCTAACCTTAGCTTAATCATAGATACAGAATTGTTCTAGATGCTTTTTTTTCTATTGAGGATAAGTATGACTTCTGGACAATCTTCCTTGATTTTCATACAACCAATGGTTGAGTATTCACTTATAACACAAAATGAAGCTCCACTAGGCTAATAAGACTATCTTCGTTTGAGAATCACAAAATGGAGTACTACTCAGCTATCAGAAACAATGACCTTATGAAATTCTTTAAAAAGTGGATGCATCTAGAGAATATCATCCCGAGTGAGATAACCCAGTCACAAAAGAACAGACATAATATGCAGTCACTGATAATTGGATACTAACCCCAGAAAGCTCTGAACACTCCAGAAATAACTCACTCATAGACTGTGTGAAGTTCAAGAAAAAGAAAAGAAAAGAAAAAAACATTATGCTTACTCCTTATACACCAAGAAAACTTTGACTAATTCCAGGTTACATCCTGTTTTACATGGACTTTATGCTCATTGTAACTAGTAAGATCTTAATGCACACTATCAAACCTTAAAAAAAAAGCCAAGCAATGACAAAAATGTATTCGTATACTTTTATGCAAAAATGCTTAAAATTTGTACATTTATCTTTGCTTTTTTTAAATAAAGTTCTTCAATTAAAAAAATTAATATATATACCACAGGATACTCTACTCAAGTGAATATTTTTTTCATAATCAAGTGCATGAATGTTTTTTTCTTACCTATGTTTCCTATTTTTGTGAAGTTTTTGATCTCCAAGTAAATCAATTAGGATTTTTTTCAGTTTGGTAAATGTGAGTCCACCGCAATTCCATAGCTGATAAGAAACTCATCAACCTTAAGCCTTCTCAAACTTTACAAGTATTTTTCTTTCTCCACAGCACTTAAAAATTATAAGAAAAGTCCAATGTTACTAATATGCTAAAAATACTAGCTAGCAAAAACTAATCTGAAATCTGATTTTGTCTTGTTTCTGTCACTATCTAGGGCTTGAAAGTAATGGTTCATTTAACTTCAGAACTCCCACATCACCATCATTAAACTATGCTCACTGGAGAAGAAGAATTCAAGAGATTTTTATATTAAACACTACACATCTAAAAACATAATCCTTACTAAAACAAATAAATTATTTCAAAATAGATAGAAATAGCTACATAAGAGGAAGCATGAGCATTTCTTTTGTTTCAATCAACATTACACACAAAAAAAAATAATCTTCTTCCAATATCCTCAGGTCCTGAAGGTAAACAGAGCCATAAACACAGTGAGAAAGTCTGCCATAATCATCTCTTTTTATGTATGCCTGCCAGTATACTAAGGAACATTTGTGACTGCTTCCTTGCACTATTTCACAATACTCTGCCAGCAAGAGTCATAAAAGTAGTTCATTCAGTGAGGTATGTCAGGTAGTATTGACAAACATTAAGGCTTAAAGGCATTTATTTATTGTGATTTTTATTTTTATTCTGTTTTGGAGGTTGGAGAAAGAGAGCGACAGAAGGAAAGATAGAGTAAGAACGACTATGAGAGAGATAGAGGGCAAGAATATGAAATGGGATGGATAGGGAGGTGGGAAGGATCTGAAAAGAGTAGGAGTTGGGGAAAGAATATGATAATATGTTGTATAAATATATTTTTAAATCAAAATGAAAGTATAAGGAACAATCTTTTCCCTCAAAATAGAGAAAGAAGTATAATAAAGACATAACAATAGAAAACATCAGAAAATGGTACTGGCAAATCAAGTTACGGTAGGTCTAGATGCATTCTTTCTTACTGAATGAGACTAGAGGTCGCCCAGTAGATGGAAAGTCTCCCAAATGCAGGCAGCAGCATCAGAGATTGTTAAGTTCCCATTTTAGGAGTCCCACATGAAGACCAGCTACACAACTGTGACATGTGTACAGAGGTCTTAGGTCCATCCAATGCATATTCCCTAGTTGGCAGTTTCATCTCTTTAAACCCTATGGGACCAGCTGAGTTGATTCTGTAGATTTTATTGTGGTATCTTCGACTCCTCGAGCTCCTAAAATCTTTCCTCCCCCTCTTCCTCAAGATTTTCCAGGCTCTGACTAATGTTTTGCTATGTGTTTCTGCATCTGTTTCCATCCGTTGATGGGTAAAGCTTCTCTGATAATGTTTATGCCAGGTTCTTGTCTACAAATATAGTAGAATATCATTAGCAGTATCAGGGGTAGGCTCCCTCTCATAGCATGAGTCTCAGACTGCACCAGTCACTGGTTAGTAATTCCCTCAATTTCTGCTTCAGCTTTACCCCATCATATCTTGTAGGCAGGAAAATTTGTGGGTAGGTTTTGTGTCAGGTTGGTGTCCCAATCCCTGGATTGGAAGTATTACCTGGCTAGTGGGTCAGAATTTGTATATTCTAAGTTTACCTGATACTTCAATAATCCCAACCCCATCCCAACCCCCCAAGGAAAAAGTTTTAAGTGGGGAATGAAGTGGAGTTAATTAGCTGAAACCGACACAGTGATAGAAGTATACACACGAACCAATGCTCTTTAACTGCTTTCAGTGAAACTTGAAAACTCAACAAAACCTATTGCTGTTAGTGATGACCATAAATCATCTGAAGAGATTTCCAATACATTCAAAGTTCAGAAGTGAAATAATTAGAAAGGAAGGGGATACATTTATTAAAGATTCCCATCAAATAATGAAAGTAAGTGAAATGTTAACATGTATATATCTCTAAATGGAAACTTTTTAACAAGATCAAATAATTTCTTTATAACACATGCCCATATACTTAAATACTATTTTTTATCCTTGAGAGTGCTTGCAATGCACCATACTAAAAGCTAAAAGCAACGCCATGCAATTTTTTTTTTTTTGAGAAAACACAAGAAAGGGCTTAGGAGTTGCTTTCTAGGTCACAAATGAGAGAGGAGTAGGAAAGACATTTATAGTAAGGACAAATTATCACTTTAGATATAAAGCCCCTGAAGTGATGATAACATTATCTAAGCTTTGAAATCTAAATCAAATAATCTTATCACATGTGAAGAGATGCTATCTCCAAATCTCTGAAATTTAAATCTCTGGACAGCTTTACTTTTGATTTTTTAAGATTGTAGTATCCACATCTAAGTTTTCAAGGGATGCTTAAAGGTCTCTGGAAAACTGTAATTATCTATAAAAATCCAATTCCACTGTGTTTCAATGCAGTGAAATCTCATGTGGGATGCCTGCTGTTATACAAGCACCTTTAAAGGTGAGTGATGACAGGCAGGAGATTTGGGAGGTACAGGACCTGCCTGAACAAATCTTCCTTCACACTTTAAGCTGGACGAAAAGTACCAAGCAATGTGATGCATTTTTTGTACCCAGCACTAGGAAGTTCAACATACACACATACACACACAATACACACACACACACACACACACACACACACACACAAACAAACAAACACATTTAGTTGAGTTCACTGTAAAGATGATTTTTTATTTCCTCTAAAGATTCAGAATACCTGTTCAAACACTGTTTAAGCAGAAAGAGAATTGGGCATTTTTTTGCTTGCCTTTGTAGAGAAATATTTTCTATCCAATAGGAGAATAATTACCTATATGACCAAACACAAGTACTTCTTCTCTTCCTTCCTTATGTTTTTTTACTTTCCTTCTTTCTTTCTCAAGCATCTATACTTTCTGTACAGGGGTGAATGTAAAGCACCATTTCCCTCATAACTATACTGAGTTACAAGTTGGAATAAGGCAATGGAAATTCCCCTTACAGAAATCCCGACTGTCAAACACTATCTCTTACTGAGTCATTTGTTCCTCTAACTGCCTAGAAAATGGCATCTCCAAGTGAACTAAATGGCATCTCAAGTAGCTTGAGAAATCTAATGTACCTCCTTCTACCACGCAATCTGTTCTCTTTTCATATGTAGCATTAGGCCCATTATCCTTAATTCCACACCCACACAGGCTGCTACCTTGGCAACGGCATCCCCAGATAACATTTTGGTCAAACCAAAAATTTATCCATCTCTGTGAGTCAAATGGGTGGCTAGTATAATCAAATGTATTAAAATCGACTCTCAAAAAAGCTATAAATGGAAATTTGCAAAAATAGCTAGAACCTCAGTCAGTGTTCACAAGGTAGGCAATGCATGTGTGGGGAGATGTTTTGTCAGCTGTCAAACCATTATGAGAAGATCTCCATATAAGCCAGTTTTGTCTACCCTCACAATTCAAGCAGCAACTGAAAGGTGCCAATGGTTCCAGAGGATTTTTCTGTTCTTTAGAAGAAATGTCAGTTTATGATCTCCCCAAAACAGATATAAGTTATTGATTTGGATACAATTTATTTTAAAAGCGGTCCTGAAAAGAATTCTAAGAAGAAAAAAAGGAAAAAATGAGGCATGGATGGGGTTTGTGGGGGGAACTTACAGTGCATTAATTAGCTATTCATTACTGTGAACAACTGGGACGTAATGCCACTGGTTATCCTCTGAAAACAATGTAGATCATATCTCAAAATTGACTGATATTTGGGGGAAGTCTTCCTATTCCTAACTTGAAGGCTGAAGGTCATTATCCTGGCTTCAATGTCAGACATTTGTGGTTTGATTTTAGACATTTGTGGTTTGACTTTCAAAGGGGACAGAGAGAGAGAGAGAGAGAGAGAGAGAGAGAGAGAGAGAGAGAGAGAGAGAGAGAGACAGAGACAGAGACAGAGAGACAGAGACAGAGAGAGACAGAGAGACAGAGATACAGAGAGACAGACACAGAGGCAGAGCCAGAGACACAGACAGACAGACAGACAGAGAGAGAGATTCTCCTCCAGCAGAGAAATTAAGAAAAAGCTGCTATTAGCTCCTGGAGCCATCTACAGTGACCTCCAGAGTCTCCACTGCAGTACTGAAGGCAACTAGAAATATAATAAAATTCCCAACCAATTTCATCACTGATCAATAAAATTTGCAAGAATTTCCAACATGCAACCAAAAGAACATGATTTGAAATGGGACAAATAAGGGGTTGGAGTACAGAGTTTGTTTTTTCAGAGCCTATATTAGGTATATTGACCTTTTTTTCACAGCTCAAGAAAAAATATAATCTATTCTCTAAGGTGACATTCTGACAATAACATGTATATATTTTATGTCTTTACAGAGCACAGAAGGGGTGGTGTGTTGAGAGGAAAAAGAAACTACCACATCAACAAAAAAAATGTCAGAAGTTTTACCTCACCAAACTTTCACTCAAGAAAAGCAGAAGCCTCCACTTTGCCTCATTGAGATGACATCTGTCATATATATACATATATATAAAACGCGTTCAAAACTATGTCCATCATACTATATAGAAGCTTTGAAAAAGCTGAGGAATTAGACCTTGCCAAGATATGAAGACAAGCATTGTAATGGGCGCAGAGAGCGAGATGTTGAAAACTGACATCTTAGATGGAAAGGAGAGCAGTAGAATAAGTAACCAGACACATTGGAATCTCTGGAAAATCTCTTTAAGAGTTTCTAATGGTGATGTAAATTATTATATCAGCAGGATTGCTTGCATAAGTCTGAAGCCTCTGCTAGACTCTAAAAATCCTTTATGAACCCATTCTCGTTGAGCTCAAGATGTATCAGGCACTATTCTACGCACTAAAGTAGATCATGTTACATACTATTGTGCCCTCATAGGGTTTTTGTTATGGTGAAGGGTTATACAGAAAGATACATACAAATTAATTGAAGAACAGTGGTCATGAAAGCTGTGGGGAGTATTATGCAGAAAAATCAAAAATCAACATAAATAACAGGATGAGGATGATCTGGGAAGGCTTTCCTAATAGTGGTATTTGAACACAGAGAACATGACAGTGAAAGGCTGCATAGTGAAAGGAGTATCTTTGACAACATGATCACTGAAGAGTGTTAAGAAGAATGTGAGGCCAGTGAGACTGGAGGATGAAGAGGTAATCAAAAATGGAAGAGGGAAGGTGTATCAGGCAAACCATAGGGTACAACACATTCACCTGGAAAGCTTTGTAAAGGACAATTCCAATAAGTTTAATCTGCATCTGAGAATGAGACCCAGACAGAAGGAATGTCTTAAAATTTCCTCAGATAGGAAACAAAATATGAGAACCACTGACCTCAGGTTTTAAAGGTCATTTAAGAACACTCACATTTTGTGAGGTGAGAAGCCACAGAAGGTTTTGAACAGAGGAGGAACATGATTTGTAGTTTCAAAAGCTCTCTGGCTGCTACACGCAGAATGGGCTAGCTGATAGGAATGACACAGCAAAAACAGCTAGGAAGCAAAACAATGACATTGATTTTCTCTAGCCTCAGCACTGAGCACATTTGCAGCCATAAAATTAATATCCCAAAAACAATCCCTATGCCCCAAACCTCCAGATCTGTGAATGGTTTAGCACCATGGCTCTTTCAGAGAATTGACACATAAAGTACAGTATGTTCAGTGAAATTCAAATTATGGAATGAATTTAGCAATATCAGCACTTCCAGATATGCATAACTAAAATTTGTTTGATTCCAATTGAAGTATATGTTGTGTGTGTGTGTGTGTGTGTGTGTGTGTGTGTGTGTGTGTGGTTTAACTGGACCGTGCTTATTATTTTTTCTGTATCTGGCATTTCTACCCGTAAGACTTAATTAGAGGTGGAATTTTCCCCTAGCTATTTGATGCAGAAAAAAAAAGCACTGTTTTTTTTATGGATCTTGATCATGTTGATTCTACATTATATTTAAGGGTCCAGTGCCTACCCAGGATTGTACACACTGACACATTCTTTTCTGTCTCAGAGACTAGCATATGGGAACATAAGAACAAGAATTATTTGACCACCACTGTGTTACATAACTACTGGAATACCATATAGTTCATGCCCAGCAAATATCCACGGCAGAAAAGAAGGAAAAAGTAAGCATGGGAGGAAAAGAGGAAATAAATAATACTGCATGGGAAGAAAATGAGAAAAAAAAGTGATGACAAGACAGATGTTTTCTGCAGAAAGAAAAGAAGTTTAGAAAGCTCAATTCTGAGGTGGTTTTCCACCCCCAGGGCTTATGAGTGCAGGTTATACTCCTAAAACTGTAGGAGATGGAATTGGCGAGAAATTTCAATGAGAAGGAAAAACCTTTAGAAAGGTCAGGATGGCAAACAGAGAGCATACATAAAGAGTGGAGGGAAAATGGTTGACAGGCATGATTAGTAAGGAGGCTCACTTGGGTGAACTTGAAATTATTTCCAAGCAGGCTCAGTATCTAGGGATGACAGGCAGTTTGGGTAAGGGGCTAAGGCTGAAAGTGCCAAAGAATCTAGAAACCCAGAAAATTGATTCCTAATTCAAGATAACTGAAGAGTCAGGCTTTATTAGAAGATAAGAGGATCTTGGGGGGGGGGAGTATTAGATTTATCCCAGAAGAACAAGCTGGAAACTGACTCTCAGTGCAGCAGGCTGTAAAGTAAAAAATATTGAAGTCGTAGAAAAAAAATATTTGAGAGTTGAAGTCATTGGAAAGGGTGAAGTGATATTAGAGCATTTAATTCCCCATCTCCGAGGCAAACACATCAATTTGGATGCCACCCATGCCACTCAATAACTATAATTGTGGTCAAGTTGCATAAAATTTCTGTGCCTCGGTTCCCATATCTTTTAAAGCAGATCAATAACTTTACTTATCACATAAATTCTGTTAAAGTGTGTGCAGAAGTTATATCAGTGTAAAATGGGTAGTTTGTGTCTACTATTGAAACTATAGGCATGGATTTTTAAGTGAAAGGGAGAATGATAAAGGAAGCCCATAAATAAAACAAACAAACAGCAACCTCACATGGGTTTTCTTAGGAGGAAACCAGAAAAATTACAATACAAAACTGAAAGTGAAACAAACATATAGAATGCAAAGAAAAGCCTTTTTAACAGAACTGATTAATACCTATTTTTAGAATATCAGCAATTCTATATCCAGAGATAATTTTTTAATAATGCTGTTCATAAAGCCTGACAAATTCAGGGTCCCCAAATGGAGGAGTTAGAGAAAGGTCTGCAGGGGTTGAGGGGGATTGAAAACACATAAAAAGAAAAACAGTATCAACCAACCAGAGCACACAGGAACTAAACCACCAACCAAAGAATACACATAGAGGGAACCCTGGTTCCAGCCATATATGGAGCAAAGGATGGTATTGTCTGGCATCAATGGGAGGAGAAGCACTTGGTCCTGTGAAGGCTTGTTTCCCCAGTGTGGGGGAATTCAAGGGTGTTGAGATGGGAGTGGGTGAGTGAAAGGGGGATCATCCTCTTAGAAGTAGGGGATGGAGGGAAGGGAGAGCAGAGAACAGGAAAAGGGGATAACATTTGAAATTTAAACATATAAAATATCCAATAAAAAAATAAAGAACACTTAATCTTCCTTTTCCAGCTTCCAGTGTGCTAGAATTATAAACTTCTACTGTCAAATCTTCTAAGGCATTATTATAGATAAATATCTAGAAAATAATGGCTCTAAATCTTTTTATTAGTTTGGTATTACAGTAGCAACTCATTAAATATTTCTCAGATAAATGGGTAAAATAAAATAAGCAAACATCAAGGATATTATAGCCTTTATTATTTGTCATTTATTAAACAGAATTTATGTTTAATTATATATATATATGTATATATATATATATATATATATATATATATATATATATATATATATATATATATAGTCCATATAAGCACAGAATTTATTTTTTTATGTATTTAGGTACTCATGAAGGCCAAAAGTGGGCATCAGATCCCCTGGAGCTGGATTTACAGGTGGTTGTAAGCTGATGTAAATTCTGGGAACAGATCTAGGGTCATCTGCAAGAGCAGTACATGCTTAGCTGTTAATAACCACCTTAAATTCTACCCATGCAAAAATAGAGTAACAGTACAAGCTTGTTGCAAAGAAGCAATCTGAGCTTTGAGGTTTTAAGGATCCATTGAAAAAGTACAGAGATCTGAATCTTCTACTTAACAGGTTTTTCTCCATACCATTTGCTGAATTCTGCTGCTGAAAAGGACAGGAAACTAAAAAGGAAGCCTATGAATAGAAGAAAGATAAATTTGACTAGATTTCCATGGTGAAGAGCTTACAATTTGGAATGGACCACAGAGGGGAGCTTCACAGAATATCACAAATTCTCAGCTGGAACCCTTGAAGAACCATTTTTAGAAACATTTAAGAAACAATACATAAGTAGATACTATGAAAATATAACCAAGTTGACCCTGTGCCACAGCTATCTATACACAGACCCCAGTGGGAGAGAACTAGCCCCCAGAAGTGCTGACACACCTGAAAGCACAGGTGACACTACCACTTCTTCTCTGAGGGACCTTCACACAGCCCTCAGGACACAGGAACTGAGGAGCAGTCTGGGACAGAATACTTCCAGTTTCTGCCTGCACCCGGAACTGACCCTATGCCACAGCTCTCTGTACCCAGACCCTGCTAAGAGAAAGTTGGTCTTGCAGGAGTGTCGACACACTGGAGAACTCAGGTAAGATCACTACTTCTGCTCTGAGGGATCTGTCTGGAGCCTTCAGCACATAGTAATTGAGAAACAGTTTGGGACAAGGTCTTTCCAGTTTCTGTCTGTGCCCTATGCTGACCCTGTGCCACAACTCTCTGGACCCAAATCCTGACGGGAGGAAGCTGGTCCACCAGTTATGCTGATACACAAGCTTAAATGTAGGTCAAGCCACTGTCAGAATCAGCAAGACCAGCTACCACCAGTATAGTGGCTATTCCTGGTTGTCAACTTGAATGAATCACAATCCAGAATTGGAAGGTTCACCTGTGATCCTGATCTTGAGGCTGGGAGATACAAGTTTCTGACCTGGATCTTTGTGTGGAGATCTTGAGGTATAGTGGCTATGAATCTCAGGATACAAAGGCAAGGAGATCTCTGAGTTCAAGTTCATCTTGGACAAAGTATGTCCCATATCCAGGCATGGTGGTACACACTGTTAATATAGGACACACCTTATGTTGGAGACCTACATAAGGACATTGGAAGAAGAAAGGCTCTCTGTCTTGGCCTGCTTGCCTTGTGGGACTAAACAATTGCTAGATACTTGGACTTTCATTCATAGCTGCTGCTAAACATGGTTAGCGTGTTGGACTACAAACTGTAAGTCACCAACAAATTCTCTTACTATATAGAAACCACCCATAAGTTCTGTGAATCTAGTGAACCCTGACTAATACAGTCAAAGATAAGCAGACGGCAAGAGGCAGGTCCAAAAATCTAAGCAAAAAGAACCAAGGCCACTTGGTATCATCAAAACACTGTTCCCACACCACAGAAAGGCCTGGATACCCTAACACACTGTAGAAGCCATATTTGGATTTAAAATCACAGCTCATGATTATGTTAAGTGATGTTAAGAACTTCATAAATAACTCCCTTAAAGAAATACAGGGCAACACAGGGAAGTAGGTAGAATAGGAAAGGAAACAATCAATCAAACAAGTGAAGAAATTGAACAAAACCATCCAGGATCTAAAAATGGAAATAGAAATAATGAGGAAATCATAAAGGGAGACAACACTGGAAATAGAAAACCTAGGAAAGAGATAGGAGTCATAGATGCAAACATCACCAACAGAATACAAAACAGAAAAGAGAGAATCTCAGAGGCAGGAGATACCATAAAAAACACTGACACAACAGTAAATAGATAGATAGATAGATAGATAGATAGATAGATAGATAGATAGATAGATAGATAGATAGATAGATGATAGATAGATAGATAGATAGATAAATCTATTAAACCAAAACATTCAGGAAATCCAGGACACAATGAGAAGATCAATCCTGAAGGTAATAGGTATCGAAGAGAACAAATATTCCCAACTTAAAAGGCCAGTAAATATCTTCAACAAAATTATAGAAGAAAACTTCTCTAACCTAACAAAAGAGATGCCCATAAATATACAAGAAACATACAGAACTCCAAATAGATAGGACCAGAAGAGAAATTTCTCACATTACATAATAATCAAAACAGCAAATGCACAAAACAAAGAATATTAAAAGTAGTAATGGGAAAAGGTCAAGTAACATATAAAGGCAGAACTATCAGAATCACATCAGATTTCTCAACAGAGACTATGAAAGCTATAAGATCCTGGGCAGATATCATACAGATCGCAAGAGACCACAAATGCACGTCCAAGTTACTATATCAAGCAAAAATTTCAATTAACCTAGATGGAGAAACCAAGGTATTTCATGACAAAACCATATTTACACAATATCTTTCCACAAATCCAGCCCTACAAAAAACATAATACATTGAAAACTTCAAGACAAGGAGGAAAACTGAACCCTAGAAAAACCAATAAAGTAATCTTCCTTCAAATAACCCAATAGAAGACAGTCACACAAATATAATGCCACTTCTAACAACCAGCACAACAACAACAACAAAACAGGAATAAAACAATCATTGGTACCTAATATTTCCAAACATCAATGGTCTCAATTGTCTAATAAAAAGACGTAAACCAAAAGACTGAATACTTAAAGAGGACACAGCATTTTGTTGCATACAGGAAACACACCTCAGTGAAAAGAAAACACTACCCCAGAGTACATTTCCAAGCAAATGTATTCAAGAAATAAGCTGGAGTAGCCATTCTAATATCAAATAAAATCGAATTTCAACCAAAAGTTACCAAAAAACATAAGGAAGGGCACTTCATATTCATCAAAGGAAAAATACACCGAGATCAAATCTCATTTCTGAATATCTATGCTCTGAATGCAATGACACCTACATTCATAAAAGAAACCTTAATAAAACTCAAAGCACAAATTGCACCTTACACAATAATGTAGGAGACATCAACAATCCACCCTTATCAATGGACAAGCAGAGACACATTGAAGCTAACAGAAGTTATAAACCAAAAGAATATAACAGACATCTATACAGTATTTCAACCTAAAACAAAAGAATATACCTTCATCACAGCATCTGCTGATATCTTCTGCAAAAGTTGACCATACAATCAGTCACAAAACAGACTCAACAGATACAAGAAGACTGAAATAATCTCACGCATCTGATCAGACCAGCATGGTCTATAGCTGGTCTTCAATAACAACAAAAATGACAGAAAGCCCACATACACATGGATGCTGAACAATGCTGTACTCAATGACAACTTTGTCAAGAAAGATAAAAGAAAGAAATTAAAAACTATTTAGAATTTAATGAAAATGAAAGCACAACATACCCAAAGTTAAGGCACACAATAAAAGCAATGCTAAGAGGAAGACTCATAGCTCTGAGTGCCTCCAAAAAGAAACTGGAGAGACGGCATACACTAGCAGTTTGACAACATAACAAAAGTCTCTAGAACATTAAAAAGCAAATATGCCAAAGAGGATTAGAAAGCAAAAAATAATCAAACTCAGATTGAAATCAACCAATTAGAAACAAAATGGACTATACAAAGAATCAACAAAACCAGGAACTGTTTCTTTCAGAAAACCAACAAGATAGAAAAACCCTTAGCCAAACTAACCAGAGGGCATGGAGAGAGCATCCAAATTAACAAAATCAGAAATGAAAGGGGAGACATGACAATAGAAACTGAATAAAATAAAAAAAAAAAAAAACATTGAATTCTACTTCAAAAGCCTATACTCAACAAAACTAAAAAATCTAAAAGAAGTTGACAATTTTATAGACACATACTAGGATAAATTAGCATCAGATAAACCATCTTAAATATCACATAACTTCTAATGAAATAAAAGTAGTCATCAAAATTCTCCCAACCCAAAAAGCCCAGGACCAGATGGGTTTAGTGCAGAATTATATCAGACCTTCATAGAAGACTGAATACCAATACTCTCCAAATTGTTCCACAAAATAGAAACAGAAGGAATAGTTCCCAACTCCATCTATGAAGCCACAATTATGCTTATACATAAACCACACCAAGACCCAACAAAGAAATAATACATCAGACCAATTTACCTTATAAATATTTGTGTAAAAGTACTCAATGCAATTTTCACAAACTGAATCAAAGAACACATCAAAACAATAGTCCACTATAATCAAGTAGGCTTCATCACAGGGATGTAGGGATGGTTCAATATACATAAATCAATGTAATCTGCTATATAAACAAACACAAAGAAAAAAATGCATCATAATCTCCTTAGATGCTGAGAAAGCATTTAACAAAATTCAACACCCCTTCATGTTAATAGTCTTGGAAAGATCCGAAATTAAAGGACTATACCTGAACATAGTAAAAACAATATACTGCAAATGAGTAGCCTACATCAAACTAAATAGAGAATAATTTGAAGTAATCCCACTAAAATCAGGGAGTAGAAAAGGCTGCTCACTCTCTCCTGACATATTCAGTAAAGTAATTGAAGTCCAAGCCAGAGCAATTAGACAAGAAAATGAGGTAAATGTGACTCAAATTGGAAAGAAATATGTCAAAATATCACTATTAACAGATGATATGATATTACACTTAAGTGATCCAAAAATTCCACCAGCAAACTCCTAAACCTGATATACAACTTCAGCAAAGTGGCTGGAAATAAAATTAATGCAAACAAATCAGTAGCGTTCCTCTACTCAAAGGAAAAAACAGGCTGAGAAAAAAATTAGGGAATTGACACCCATCACAATAATCACAAATAATATAAAACACTTGGTATGAATCTAACCAAGCAAATGAGAGATCTGTATGACAAGAACTTCAAGTCTCTAAAGAAAGAAATTGCAGAAGATCTCAGAAGATAGAAAGATCTCCATGCTTATACATTGGAAGAATCAACATTGTAAAAATGGCCATCTTGCTAAAAGAAATCTACAGATTCATTACAATCCCCATCAAAGACCAACTCAATTCTTCATAGAATTAGAAAGAGTAATTTGCAAATTCCTTTGGAATAACAATAAAACAGGATAACAAACACTATCCTCAACAATAAAAGAACTTCTGGGGGAATCATGATCACCAACTCATTATAGAGCAATTGTAAAAAAAAATCTGCATGGTATTGGTACAGAGATAGGTAGTTAGATCAGTGGAATAGGATTAAAGACCCAGAAATGAAACCACACACTTATGGTCACTTGATCTTTGACAAAGGAGCTAAAAACATTCATTTGAAAGAGGACAGCCTTGTCAACAAATGGTGCTGGTTCAACTGGCAGACAGAATGCACAAGAATGCAAATCAGTCTTTCTTATCTCCTTGTACAAAGCACAAGTCCATGTGGATCAAAGACCTCCACATAAAATCAGGTACACTCAAACTAATAGAAGAGAAAATGGAGAAGAACCTAGAACACATAGGCACAGGGGAAATTTTTCTAAATAGAACACCAATGGCTTATGCTCTAAGATTAAGAATAAATAAATGGGATCTCATAAAATTGCAAATTTCTGCAAATCAAAAGACACTGTCAACAGGACAAAATGGCAACCAATAGATTGGGTAAAGATCTTTACCAATCCTACATCTGAAAGAGGGCTAGTATCCAATATATACAAAGAACTCAACAAGTTAGACTCTAGAGAACCAAATAACCCAAAAATTGGGGTACAGAGCTAAACAAAGAATTCTCAACTGAAGAATATTGAATGGCTGAGAAACACCTAAAAAATGTCCAATATCCTTAGTCATCAGAGAAATGCAAATCAATACAACCCTGAGATTCTACCTCACACCTGTCAGAATGGCTAATATAAAAATTCAGGTGACAGCAGATGTCCATGAGGATGTGGAGAAAGAGGAACATTCATCCATTGTTGGTGGGATTGCAGGCTTAGATACATCCTTTCTGGACATCAGTCTGGCAGTTCCTCAGAAAACTGGATATAGTACTACATGAAGACCGAGCTATTCCACTCCTGGGAATATACCCAAAAAATGCTCCAACATATACAAGGACACATGCTCCACAATGTTCATAGCAGCCTTATTTATAATAGCCAGTAGCTTGAAAGAACCCAGATGTCCTTCAACAGAGCAAGGGATATGGAAATATGTGGTTCATTTATACATTGGAGCTGTTTAAAACAATGACTTTGTGAAATTCTTAGGCAAGTTAATGGAACTAGAAAATATCATCCTAAATGAGGTAACCAAATCACACACACACACACACACACACACACACACACAAACACAGACGGTAGGCACTCACTCATAAGTGTATATTACCCCAAAAGCTCAGATTACCCAAGATACAATTCACAGACCACATGAAGCTCTAGAAGACCAAAATGCAGATGCTTCTGTCCTTCTTAGAAGAGGAACAACAATATTCTCTGGAGGAAATACAGAGTCAAAGTTTGAAGCAGAGAGTGAAAGAAAGGATATCTAGAGACTGTTCCACCTGGTGATCCAACCCATATACATATACCCGACCCAGACAATATTTCTGATGCCATGAAGTGCGTGCTGACAGGAGCTTGATATAGCTGTCTTCTGATAGGCTCTTCTAGATTATGACAAATACAGAGGCAGATACTCATAGCCAACCATTGAACTGAGAATGTGGTTCCCATGAAGGAGTTATAGAAAGGATTGAAGGAATTGAAGGGGATTTTAACCCCATAAGAACAAAAATACCAAACAACCACTTTCTTAGAGACTAAACCACTAGCTCTTAGAGACTAAAACACTATCCAAAGTGTACACTTGCATAGACTTATTGTTCCAGTTGTATATGTAGCAGAGAATGACCTCATTGGGCATCAATGGGAGGAGAAGCACTTGGTCCTGACAAGGATCAATGCCCCAATGTAGGGGAATGCTTGGGTAGGAGGTGGAAGAGTGTGGGTGGGTGGGGGAGCACCCTCATAGAAGCAGGTAGGGGAAGGATTAGATAGGGGCTTCATGGAAGGGAAACTTGGAAAGCAGATAACATTTGAAATGTAAACAAAATATATCCAAACGAAAAGAAAACAAAACCTACCACCTAATTTCAACTGCATTACCCAGTTGCAATGGTAATCATCTGCCTTTATCCATTCTGAAGAGTAAAAGATACAATATCTGGAGAAAAACAGAAGTACTTGGACCCTCTGGAAATTTTCATATACAATATCTGAAATTTAATCAAATATTACCAAACATAAAAAGCCCTGTATGTGTGGAGGGCGTTGTGTGGTGTGGTGTGGTGTGTGTGTGTGTGTGTGTGTGTGTGTGTGTGTGTGTGTGTGTGTGTTGTATTTGTTGTTGTTTTCTAATTTGTTTTGGTTTTTTCCTTCATTTTTTAGGAGAGAGAGGGAGGGAGGGAGAAAGATTGATAAATGATAAATAAAAATCAACAACTCATACATTCAAAAAGCTTTTTGTCCAAAAATACAGAAGACAAAAAAAATCAAAGCTGTGCACATAATAGTAAAACATTCAAAAATCAAAGTCAAATAGAAAACCTTTCAATTCACACACTGAATACTACATGAAGGTCATATATTATAACCTATAGCTAACTTGTCTAAGAAAGTGATAGAACCCAGAATGGAATGGAATGGCTCTTCTAAAGTGCCCCGAGTAAAGAACTACCTTCTTGAAAGGCAAAACAAATATTCAGCAAATGGGGGTGAAATAAATATGTCTCCTGGTAAAAACTGAAATAATTCATCCCCTGAACGTCTACTATTCAGAAAACACTAAAAATAAATTATCTTAAAAGAGGAAAATAGTTTCTGGAAAAAATGTGGAAATCAGGTACAGAATAAAATAGTTTCTCTAAATGAGTTCTGAACATATATATATGTATTTATAAAATTAAAAATAAATTCTGTACTCATATGCACATGATTAATATTTCTATACACATAATTAAAAGGAATTTTGATTTTATAAATGATAATATATACATTTATATATTATATATAATAAATATATATAAAACATTGCAAATATTTTTTGAGTTTAGTATATATATGATTATATTGCATAATAATATTCTGGAAAACAAAAGTATAATTATTCTATGATCCTAACACTGTCAGAAAGTAGACAAAATAAAATACAAAATAAACTAATTAAATCAAGAAAGCATGCTGTAGATCTTACAATACAAAAATCATTAAAGAAACAGAAAATTTTGCAATTAGCTTGCTACTTGTACAGGAGAAATAATAGGAAACCGGTCAGGAGAAACTCTCAATCCTTAACATATATGCTCCAAATAAAAAAGCACCCACATTCATAAAAGAAATCCTACTAAAGCTCAAAAAATATATTTCACCTTAAACAATAATAGTGGGAGACTTTAATACCCCACTCTCACCAATGGACAGACTATGGACACAGAAACTGAACAAAGATACTGCAAAACTAGCAGAGACTTTGAACCAAATAGAATTAATAGATATATACAGAACATATTATCCTAAAGTAGAAGAATACACCTTCTTCTCACCACACCATGGCACCTTCTCGAAAATTGACCACATAATTGGACACAGAGCGAGCCTCAATCGATATAAGAAGATTTAAATACTCCCATGTATCCTCTCAGATCACCATGATCTACAGCTGGTCTTTAACAACAACAAAGACAACAAAAAGCCCACATACACATGGAAACTAAACAATGCTCTGTTAAATGATAGCAGAGTCAAAGAAGAAATAAAAAAAGGAATTAAGGATTTTCTAGAATGCAACGAAAACAAAAACACAACATACCCAAACCTATGGGATGCAATGAAAGCAGTACTGAGAGGAAAACTCATAGCCCTAAGTGCTTCCAAAAAGAAACTGGAGAGAGCTTACATCAGCAACCTGACAGCACAGCTAAAAGCCCTAGAACAGAAGGAAGCAGATACACCCAAAAACAGTAGACGGCAAGAAATAATCAAAATTAGAGCAGAAATAGACCAAATAGAATCAAAAAGAACCAATGAAAAAAATCAACAAAACCAAGAGTTAGTTCATTGAGAAAATCAACAAGATTGATAAACCCCTAGCAAGACTAACTAGAGGGCAAAGAGAGAGTATACAAATTAACAACATCAGAAAGGAAAGTGGGGACATAACAACTGAAATTGAGGAAATTCAAGAAATCATCAGATTCTACTACAAATACTTATACTCCACAAAATTGGAAAATCTGGAGCAAATGGATGAATTCCTAGACAGATACAAGATCCAAAGTTAAACCAGGACCAAGTAAACCATCTAAATAACCCTATAACACCTAAATAAATAGAAGAAGTCATCAAAAGTCTCCCAACCAAAAAAAGCCCAGGTCCAGACAGATTCAGTGCAGAACTTTATCAGACATTTATTGGGGATGTAACACCAATACTCTCCAAATTATTCCAAAAGATAGAAAGAGATGGAATACTACTTAACTCATTTTTTGAGGCTACAATAACCCTCGTACCTAAACCACACAAAGACCCTACAAGGAAAGAGAACTTCAGACCAATCTCACTTATAAACATTGATGCAAAAATACTCAACAAAATACTTGCAAACCGAATCCAAGAACACATCAAAACGATCATTCATCATGACCAAGTAGGCTTCATCCCTGGGATGCAGGGATGGCTTAATATAAGGAAATCCATCAATGTAATCCACCATATAAACAAAGTTAAAGATCAAAATCACATGGTCATCTCACTAGCTGCTGAGAAAACATTTGACAAAATCCAACACCCCTTCATGTTAAAAGTCCTGGAAAGAACTGGAATCCAAGGTCCATACCTAAACATAATAAAAGCAATATACAGCAAACCAACAGCCAACATCAAACTTAATGGTGGGAAACTTGAAGCAATCCCACTAAAATCAGGGACTCAACAAGGCTGCCCACTCTCCCCCTACCTATTCAACATAGTACTGAAAGTTGTGGCTGGAGCAATTAGACAGCAAAAAGAGATCAAGGGGATACAAATCAGAAAGGAAGAGATAAAAACATCACTCTTTGCCGATGACATGATAGTGTACTTGAGTGACCCCAAAAATTCCACCAGAGAACTTCTACAGCTGATAAACAAGTTCAGCAAAGTGGCTAGATACAAAATTAACTCAAACAAATCAGGAGCATTCCTATACTCAAAGGACAAACATGTGGAGAAAGAAATTAGGGAAAAGGTAGCCTTCACAATCATCACAAAAACTATGAAATAATTTAGTGTGACTCTAACTAAGCAAGTGAAGGACCTGTATGACAAGAACATCAAACCTCTAAAGAAGGAAATTGAGGAGGATCTCAGAAAATGGAAAGATCTCCCATGCTCATGGATTGGAAAGATCAACATCTTAAAAATGGCCATCCTACCAAAAGCAATCTACAGATTCAATGCAATCCCCATCAAAATTCCAACCCAGTTCTTCATGGAATTGGAAAGATCAATGTGCAATTTCATATGGAATAACAAAAGACCTAGAATAGCTAAATCCATCCTCAACAACAAAAAAGCATCTGTGGGAATCACTATCCCTGACCTCAAGCAATATTTCAAGGCAATTGTGCTGAAAACTGCATGGTACTGGTACAGAAATAGGCATGTGGATCAATGGAATAGAATAGAAGATCCAGAAATGAGCCCTCATGTAAATGGTCACCTGATTTTTGACAAAGGAGCAGTAAACATTCAATGGAAAAAGGACAGCCTATTCAAAAAATGGTGCTGGTCCAACTGGCACTCAGCATGCAAAAGAATGTAGACCCTTTCTTATCTCTTTGTACAAAGCTCAAGTTTAAGTGGATCAAAGATCTCCACATTAAACCAGATACACTGAAACTCTTAGATGAGAAAGTAGGGAAAAACCTTAGAACACATAGGCACAGGAGAAAATTTCCTGAACAAAACACCAATGGCTCAAGCTCTAAGGTCAAAGATTAACAAATGGGATTTAATGAGATTGCAAAGTTTCTGTAAGGCTAAGGACATTGTCAAGAAAACAAAATGGCAACCAACAGAATGGGAAAAGATCTTTACCAACACCACATCAGATAGAGGCGAAATATCCAAGGTATACAAGGAACTCAAAAAGCTAGACACCAGAGAATCAAATAACCCTATTAAAAAATAGGGTACAGAGCTAAACAAAACGTTCTCAGTTGAGGAACACCGAATGGCCGAAAAACATCTGAGGAAGTGCTCGACATCCTTAGCCATCAGCGAAATGCAAATCAAAACAACCCTGAGATTCCACCTTACACCAGTCAGATTGGCCAAGATCCAAAAATCAGATGACAGCAGATGCTGGAGAGGCTGCGGAGAAAGAGGAACACTTCTCCACTGTTGGTGGGGTTGCAAGCTAATACAACCACTCTGGAAATCTGTCTGGCGATACCTCAGAAAATTGGATATAGTACTACCTGAAGACCCAGCTATTCCACTTCTGGGCATATACCCCAGAGACACTTTAATACACAACAAAGATATATGCACTACAATGTTCATAGCGGCTCTATTTATAATAGCCAGAAGCTGGAAAGAACCCAGATGTCCTTCAGAAGATGAATGGATACAAAAATTGTGGTACATTTACACAATGGAATACTACTCAGCCACCAGAAACAATCACTTAACCAAATTCTTAAGAAAATGGCTGCATCTAGAGAATATCATCCTGAGTGAGATAACCCAGTCACAAAAGAACAGACATAATATGCAGTCACTGATATTGGGATGCTAACCCCAGAGGCTTGCACTCCCCCAGAAACAACTCACAGACTGTATGAATTCCAAGAAATAAAGAAAACATATATATATATATATATATATATTTACAAAACAAGAAGACTTTGACTATTTCCATGTTGCGTTTTGCTTTGCATGTACTTTATGCTCATGGTAACTATTAGGTTTTCAATGCATACTGTCAAGCCCTTGAAAAAATCAAGTACTGACTAAAAAAATATATTCACATAGTTTTATGTAAAAATTATTTTAATATCTGAAAAAAACAGTACTGACAAAAATATATAATTTTAAGCAAAAAATGTTTAAAATCTGTACATTTATCTTTGTTTTGTAAAATAAAGTCATTAAAAAAAACCCAACACATTTATGAGAAAAGTAAAAAAAAGAAATAATATATAGTAATATAGAAAAGATATAAACTCAAATATATCAATAATGACATAGATTAAAAGAATAAATCCTTAATACATGCTGACAACAACGTGAATGCATATTGTACTGGCTGGTTTTGTGTCAACTTCACACAAGCTGGAGTTATCACAGAGAAAGGAGCCTCAGTTGAGGAAATGCCTCCATGAGATCCAGCTGTAAGGCATTTTCTCAACTAGTGATCAGGGGAGGAGGGCCCAGCCCATTGTGGGTGGGTGGTGCCATTCCTGGGCTGGTAGACCTGGGTGCTATAAGAAAGCAGGCTGAGCAATCCAGGGGAAGCAAGCCAGTAAGTAACATCCCTCCACTGCCTCTGCATCAGCTCCTGCTTCTTGACCTACTTGAGTTCCATTCCTGACTTCCTTTGGTGATAAAGAGCAATTCGGAAGTCCAAGCTGAATAAACCTTTTTCTCCCCAACTTGCTTCTTGGACATGATGTTTTGTGCAGAAATAGAAACCCTAAGACACATATAAAGGTTGTGATTTACATTATGTAGAAAACAGATACCATGTAACTAAAGAAAAGGAAGTATTAGTATACTGAGATCAGATTGAGTATATATTAAAGTAAAATAATATTTGAGATTAAGAAAGATGTTTTACAATAATAATATGGGCAATACTCCAGAATGATATAAAAGAAAGTCAATATCACAGCTTCAAAATATGCCAAACAAAAACTTACATAACTAAGAGAGAAATAGACAAAGATATAATAATATTAAGAGAATTCAGCTTAATTGGTCATTTATACAGTAGAAAAGTTAAACTTTTATTTTAATCTTTTTTTACAGTCCAGTGTTTATCCCCCTTCCAGTCTACTCTCTGACTGTTCCTCATCCTATTCTTCCTCTCTGATCTTCAAGAGTATTTCCCCAACTTCCACCCCCATCCCAGCAGCCCTTCCTTCTTAGGGTATCAAGTCTCTGAGAGTTAGGTGCATCTTCTATCACTGAGCAAAGACCCTGATATATATGTGCCTCGTATTATATTTTACTTGAAAAATTCCCAGTCCATTGGTTTTTATATACTGTGTATATTGGCTGTACATAATCCATTCATTTAAGGCTGTATGCCAAGTGTTTTACAAGCAACAAATTAAACATAAGTGCAATTAACAGTGCCATAATAAACAGAAAGAAATAAAATATAATAAACTTAAATCAAGTGGTGGAATAAGGTAAGAAAGGAAACCAATTAAATCTTTCTTAAAATAAAAAATTAATAGTTTCTTTATGATGAAATATTACATTTAGAAACATATGAAATTTGTAATTATAGAGCATGCTAAAAAAACAAGTAGGTAAACATGTCTAATTATGAAAACACACAAAAAAACAATGGAGAAACTTTAAAGATATGTAAACGAAACAAGTCAATTGTAACTCAAAATAAGATTAGTTGACTTCTGCCAACATCAAAATATTAATTAATTTTGATAGATTCATCCTATAAGAATCACTAGGAAAAGATGACACAAATTTTTCTTAGTTTTTTGTTTTAATAGAGTCTCATTGTTACCTCAAACTCACAGAAATTCTTTTGTCTCAAATTTCCAGAGTGCTAAAATCACAGGAGTATGTCACCACCCTTGTCTTGACAAAATTTTTTTTTAGTCTGTTTAAAGGTTTCAGAACATTGACAAGTATTACCTGAGCAAAATTCAAGTAATAATGAATGTCCTCTCAGATGAATCCTGTTTTTATAGTCTTTATTACGAGAAATAATTGATGATGCTAAGGGGAGAAGCTGAGAAGCTGAGTAGTCATTCATTAAACCCAGTGAAGGTGAATGAACAGACAATGGCATTTAAATCATCCATGAAATGCAGGACAGAGTTAAGGAGATATCAGTTAACCTTCTTCACTGTAATGTTCATCTATACTAACACTAATAGAACATATAGGCTCTTCCATGAGCATCTCCTGATCCATTCAGTCTCAGAACTGAACTGACTTGATTTGCACTGCTAGTGGCTCTAAGCATCTGACTAAAGCAAAAGATAATCTTCTCTACAGGAAGTAATATTTATTACCTTGGATCTAGGATTATTTCTAGCAACATTTTTTCCAAATAAATTGTCAAATATGCATGCAGAAGCAGGTGGGCCAGAGACAAGGCAATGTGACTTAAGATGAACCAGAGGAAGAGAATAAGAAGAAAAGATATTAGAGTTATCAAACAAACATTTTGAAGTAAAAATGTATGCTATATTTGGAGAATTGTTGAAGACAATTATAAGCTATGCAAAAGAGTCAACATTCTCTATACACCAAAAGTTTATGTGTTAAATCCAAAATTAAATGGACAATCCCTGAATGTTGGTATGTAAAATTATCAATTCATTTATTTAATAGGCATATACTATACTTTTTTTCTATGTAAGCTATAATTAGAGTAGAAGGAAGATGGGAAGGTAAATTAGACAATGGCATTCTGTTATCAAGGAATTTTTGGTTTGTAGCCACATTCTTCACAGAATTTATTCTAGTCAAAATGGAAATGCTGGAAGGTTTTCCTTATTGTCTACAAAAAGGAGAAGAAAAAGATGTAAATTGTGATGCTAAAATTATATGTTCCTAAATCAGTTCTGGAATATAGTTGCTAAAGATGGATGTATTGGAAAGAGACCATCATTACTATAGATAAGACTCAAGACAGTGCTACTTTCCTCCAGAAAGGATTGTCATGAGTACAAAAGGTGGTCACCTTAATCTTGAATGCCAAGAGTAGAGGCACAATCATTCATGCCCCAGAGTTCAATACCTTTAGTGTAAGTACTGTGATCTCTTACCACTTCAGGTCAGTACCATTCTTCAGCCTACAGAAAACACATTAGAAACATGGTCCCAACTACATTTGAAGCTGTATTGATTTGGGAACTGTGAAAGCAATATATTTCTTTTCAATTTCTTTAAAATGGAAAAGTGCTTGAGAAATCCTCAGATAAAATAACCCAGTCTTAATACTGAGTGCATGGTTGACTTAAAGTATAAATTACTTAATGTCCAACATAAATATGCCTCCAAGCATTGGGAACTTGGGAAGGAACACTTATTTCTTAGAATCATGAACTTCTCTGATTCATGAACAAAGAGGCTAAAAGTTAGTCTGTAAAAAGAATATCTGCCTCACATATTCCTGTTATTTGTTCCAAATATATTACTGGCATGGTATTTATAAAGGAGCAGGAGGGGCTAGGGATATGATTCAGGGGCATGTTATTCGTTTATCATGCAAGAAAATGTACATTCAGTTTGCAGTATTTCATAGAAAGTAAATGAACAAAGTCCATAGAAAGAGTGAGCCTAAGCCCATAGACTTTCCCTGGGGCCAAGGCAGGAATGCTGGCATCATCTACAATTATTGACCTATTCTACAATACCGAAGGAATCTGCTGAGGTTTGGGAAATCATCACTGAAGAACTAGTCCATACTCCAATGGAATATCTGTGGCCTACTAGCACTATCAAGGTGTATCACATGATGAGACAACACCCAACAGTGGACTAAGATTAGCCTACTTCAACCAACCACAAGCAATACTAGGTGATTCTAGCTAGAATTTAACTCTATATACTAGAGTTATTCAAGAACTCAATGGCATGCCTAGGTATATGCATTGTCTTAGTTTTGGTTTATATTTCTATGAAAAGACAGCATGACTGTGGCAACTCTTACGAAGAAACATTTAATTGGGACTGGCTTACGGTTCAGAGGTTTAGTCCATAATCATCATGGCATGAAACATGCTGTCATACAGGCAGACATGGTGCTGAAGAGGCAGCTGAGGGTTCTACATCTTGATCAAAAAGCATCAGGAAAATACTGTGACCCACTAAGCCTGGGCTTGAGCTTTTGAAACCCCAAATCCCACTCCTTAGTAACATACTTCCTCCAACAAAACCATGCCTACACCAACAAGGCCACATCTCCTAATAGTGCCACTACCTATGGACCTATGTGAGACATTTTTATTCAAATCTCCATGGGGAATGTTAGAATGTGCCCAGGTTTAGATTCCACTAGCCTGAATTTAAATTCTAAAGTCCTAGAGTTATAATTCAGCACTACTCCCATTAAGTAGGAACTATATGTATACGATGCTATGTTGCCTGGTAATGTAGTAGTGTTTGTAAAGGCAGACCCTTGATTTCATAGACCAATATTGAACTAGATTATCTCTTAATCTCACTGACACAGAGACCTGCACAAATTCAGGGAGACATTGAGGCCCATGCCACAGTTGTCAGTGAAGAAGCCTAAATGTGAGTCTGTGGTATTGGAGTACAGCTCTTTCCCTAGTACAGGAGTTGATCTGAAATTCTGGTTACAAGCCTTCATTCCTGGGTTGAAAGCTACAGCTGTGCTACACTTAGTTGGAGAGCAGGTAGTAGAGACAGCTAGGTCATCAAAGCTGATAATTGAGTGGGTTGCACAGGCACAGGAACCAGTACGGTATAATAGAGAAAGCAGAGGTTCTCCAGGCTCACTCCAAGGTGAAACAAGAGTTTATTCCACAGTAAGTCTTAGGCTAATTCTGGTGCTAGTCAGGAGTTCTCTGAGACTTGGCTTGCATCTGAGGTTTGTCCATTATACTGGATGCTTGGTCTCATCATAATGGGCTTAGTACTTGGACTTGAGGCAAAGTCTTGTGTTAGATTTTTTTGTACTCCTCTTCAGGGGGTGAAATAATGCACCCTACTCTACCACTGAGTTTGGAGAATGGATTTTTGAAGCAGATTCTTATTCTCCCCAGGCCTAAGACAACTGCAGATTCTTAGTCTACACATAGGCATTGGCCTAGTAGGTGAGACTTTTGAGTTTTCTCATCTTTGAATTTTATCTTTGCAGTCATAGTCCTGGGTTTCAAGTCTAAAGCCTAAATTTACATCTCTTTCTCTTCCCCAATAAGAAGGTCTCTCTCTCTCTCTCTCTCTCTCTCTCTCTCTCTCTCTCTCTCTCTCTCTCTCTCTCTCTCTCTCTCTCCAGGGCTGCTTAAAGTTGAGAGAGGAATTGTGTAGACAGTATTTTCACTTCTACCTTATTCTATGCCATCTTTTTGTTTTGTTTAGTTAATTGCTAAGGATTATAAGAATTGAACTAAGGGTAACATCAATTAGAATTTGGTGGGTTGTTATATGGATATATATATATATATATATATATATATATATATATATATATATATATATACATATACATATATATACATATACATATACATACATACATATACATACATACATGTGTGTGTGTGTGTGTGTGTGTATGTGTGATACTATCAGACCAAATCAACAATTTCAATGGCTCATAATAATCTGCAACTACTTGTTATCTGGTATGTTATATTTCCTCTAATGAATATAGAAAGTAAAGCCAAAATTGAATCAGAAGAAGAAAAACAATGAGAACAAGAACAAGAGGAGGAGGTAAAAATAGAATGTCTTTGTGTGATAATTAGAAAAAGTGATTGGTAGAAATAAAAGTTTGAAAAAATTATAAAAATATATTAAGTCAAGTATTTGTAAGATAAATATATGCTTTAAAACATTTAAAATTATCCCCAGAACCAGAACAAATTGGGTACTTACTTAATATCATACATGTGGTTAAGAATTGGGAATCTTGCATTTGACAACATTCAACACATCTTCATGTTAAAAGTCTTGGAAAGAACAGGAATCTAAGGCCCATACCTAAACATAATAAAAGCAATATACAGTAAACCAATAGCCAACATCAAACTTAAAGGTGGGAAACTTGAAGCAATCCCATTAAAATCAGGGACTAGACAAGGTTGCCCACTCTCCCCCTACCTATTCAACATAGTACTGGAAGTCCTGGCCAGAGCAATTAGACCACAAAAGGAAATCAAAGGGATACAAAATGGAAAGGAAGAAGTAAAAACATCATTGTTTGCAGATGGCATGATAGTGTACTTAAGTGACCCCAAAAATTCTACCAGAGAACTTCTAGAGCTGATGAACAAGTTCAGCAAAGTGGCTAGATATAAAATTAACTCAAACAAATCAGTAGCCTTCCTATACTCAAAGGACAAACATGTGGAGAAAGAAATTAGGGAAAAGGTACCCTTCACAATCGTCACAAAAACTATGAAATACCTTAGTGTGACTCTAACTAAGCAAGTGAAGGACCTGTATGACAAGAACTTCAAACCTCTAAGGAAAGAAATTGAGGAGGATCTCAGAAAATGGAAAGATCTCCCATGCTCATGGATTGGAAAGATCAACATCTTAAAAATGGCCATCCTACCAAAAGCAATCTACAGATTCAATGCAATCCCCATCAAAAATCCAACCCCGTTCTTCATAGAGTTTAAAAGAGCAATGTGCAATTTCATCTGGATTAACAAAAAATCTAGAATATCAAAATCCATTCTCAACAACAAGAAAACTTCAACGGGAATGACCATCCCTGACTTCAAATTATATTACAAGGCAATTGTGCTAAAAAATGCATGGTACTGGTACAGAGATAGGCATTAGATCAATGGAATAGATTCGAAGTTCCAGAAATGAGCCCTCAATATGTGGTCACTTGATTTTTGACCAAGGAACTGTAAACATTCTATGGAAAAAGGACGGCCTATTCAACAAATGGTGCTGGTCCAACTGGCACTCAGCATGCAGAAGAATGAAAATAGACCCTTTCTTATCTCCTTGTACAAAGCTCACATGCAAGTGAATCAAATATTTTCACATTAAACCAGGTACACTGAAAATATTAGAAGAGAAAGTAGGCAAAACCTTAGAACACATAGGGAGCGGAGAAAAATTCCTGAACAGAACACCAATGGCTCCTGCTCTAAGGTCAAATATCGAGAAATGGGACTTAATGAGATTGCAAAGTTTTTGTAAGGCTAAGGACTCTGTCAAGAAAACAAAACGGCAACCAACAGAGTGGGAAAAGATCTTTACCAACCCCACATCAAATACAGGCCTAATATCCAAGGTATACAAGGGACACAAGGAGCTAGACACAAGATAACCAAACAACCCTATTAAAAAATGGGGTACAGTGCTAAACAAAAGGTTCTCATTGGAGGAATACCAAATGGCTGAGAAGCATCTAAGGAAGTGCTCGACATCCTTAGCCATGAGGGAAATGCAAATCAAACAATACTGAGATTCCACCTCACACCAATCAGAATGGCTAAGATCCAAAATTCAGATGACAGCAGATGCTGGCAAGGATGTGGAGAAAAAGGTAAACTTCTCCACTGTTGGTGGGGTTGTAAACTAGTACAACCACTCTGGAAATCAGTCTAGTGATTCCTCAGAAAATTGTACATAGTACTACCTGAAGACCCAGTTATTCCCCTTCTGGGCATATACCCCAGAGACGCTCCAACATACAGCAAAGACATATGCACCACAATGTTTCTAGCAGCTCTATTTATAATAGCCAGAACCTGCAAAGAACCCAGATGTCCTTCAATAGATGAATGGATACAAAAATTGTGGCATATTTACCCAATGGAATACTACTCAGCTATCAGAAACAATGACTTTATGAAATTCCTAGGAAAATGTATATATCTAGAGGATATCATCCTGAGTGAGGTAACACAGTCACAAAAGAACAGACATAATATGTAGTCACTGATAATTGGATACTATCCTCAAAACTCTGAACACCCCAGAAACAACTCACAGGACGTATGAAGCTCAAGAAAAACAAAGGCCAATATTGAAAGCTTCTGTCCTTCTGAGGAAAAAAAAATAAGTTTATAGCACCCTCTCAAATTTGAGTATGCCTGAACCTTAAATCATTAATAATCCAAGAGCTAAGAATATAGCCTTGTGGCAATTTTTGGTATTCAAATATCATTATGTTTCATCTATACTCACCAAGAAAACTGACTGTTTCCATGTTACATTCTTTTCTACATGTACTTTCTGCTTATGGTAACTAGTTTACTTCAATGCATACTATCAAACTTCTAAAAGAATTAAGTACTGACAGAAATATATTCATATAGTGTTATGCCAAAATCTCTTTAAAAATCTATACATGTCTCTCTTTTTTAAAAATAAATTTGAAAGAGAAAAAAATATCAATGGCCCAGTTTCCTAATCATCATTCAATGCGCGTTAGAAAAGATATAATGGTGAAGAATGAATGCCCTTCCATAAGGATCACCATTTTTATATCAGTGACATCCTGGGGCATAATTTATATAAGTAACACAATTCGGGCATGGATAATATTAAAGAAAAGATGTTATTATGTCTTTATACAATAAACCAGATATTATGGGCAAAGGTTGTCTTTTGGGTTATAAAATAAATGATAGACACCTTAATCCTCAGGAGAATATGTCTTGGGGTGCTTTCCTGGTAGTAGAGAAGATAAGATTTATACATAATATTGCTTTACATACCTCTAATAAATAAATAAAATAGGGTACAATATCATTTGTTGGCTATCATATTTTAAATGCTGGCAAGAAAGTGATGGACTAGGAGACAATTCTGTAGTGACTAAATTAGAGCCATCTTCAACAAGAGCAATTACTAAAATTGTTATATGCGGGGGAGGACATCTGCAAGACTTTATGCTGAAGTAAATGCTGTAGATTTATACATACCTCTGCTGAAGGAGCATCAGTATCCTCAGGAGGCTGACAATACTTGCACCTGTATGGCAAATGTCCCATAGATAGCAGCGGCATCATTGGGAGGTCCTTCGATGGAATGTGACATTTATGACAGTACTTGTGTAACCACCTTTTAGACTTTAAGGCAATTTTAGCTGGTTGAGAAGCTTTATGGTACCCAATTTCTTCATGTGTAGCACATTTTCCAGCTGTTTTATGGTAATAGTTGATATAAAACTAAAATCTCTTAGACAAACATGTTCTCTTGCATCCCTGACCTGTGCAGCAGATAAAGATAGAACCCTATGTTTACTCAATTCTAAACACAGGATTTCTACAGCCCGGCTATACCTTATATCCATATTTTTCATATAAAATCACATAATTTCAGCAAAAACAAAATGTGTTTTCAGTGAATTATTCACCCATATATTTTAATGAGCAATTGACATTTAGCGCAGATATTAACTAGTAAGCCATCCTTTCCCTAAACTTGTTTGTTTGTCTTATACTCCTTCTAGTAGTTTCTAGAAGTTCATTTCGGCGCAGAACAAGGCGCGGCCCATCCACCACACGGATCAGCAGCGTTTAAAGCTTTAACCAAATTCTTAAGAAAATGGCTGCATCTAGAGAATATCATCCTGAGTGAGATAACCCAGTCCCAAAAGAACAGACAAAATATGCAGTCACTGATAGTGGGATGCTAACTCCAGAGGCTTGCACTCCCCCAGAAACAACTCACAGACTGTATGAAGTCCAAGAAATAAAGAAAACAAAACAAAACAAAAAAATATTTACAAAACAAGAAAACTTTAACTATTTCCATGTTACATTTTGTTTTACATGTACTTTATGCTCATTGTAACTATTAAGTTTTCAAGGCATACTATCAAACCTTGAAAAAAATCAAGTACTGACTAAAAAATATATTCATATAGTTTTATGTAAAAATTATGTTAAAATCTGAAAAAAGTACTGACAAAAATGTATAATTTTAAGCAAAAAATGTTTAAAATCTGTACATTTATCTTTGTTTTGTGAAATAAAGTTGTTTAAAAAAAGAAACTTATAGGACAGTATTTCGAATAAACATAAAGCATAAATCATTACCTGATCAATAAATAAGAAAAAAAAAAGCTTTAAAGAGTAGGAGACCTGGGCAGCCAGGGAGCAGAGGGATCTCTGTGGAGTGCGCACTGTAAGCGCACCCTCAGCCCTGCCAGATCCAGGGACCAGGAAGAGAACTTTGGAAATTCTGTTTGCACCCGGCAACCCTGAGGCATAGAACAAGGCTCGGCCCATCTGCCACCTAGACCAGTGAAGACCTAAGGACACAGACCAGATACAAGGGAAAGGTGAGAACATATCACTGACAACAAAATGACAAGAGGAAAGCAAAAGAGTATATCCCAAGGAAACCAAGAAAACCTGGCAGCTCCAGAACCCAGCTCTCCCACAACAGCAAACATAGGAATGCCAAACACTCCAGAAAAAGAAGATGCAGACCTGAAATCATACATCAAGATGCTGATAGAGATACTTAAAAAAGAACGGGAGGAAAAGCAAATAGATTCAGAAGCTTTTAAAGAGGAAGCAAGAAAAACACTCAAAGAACTCAAAGAACTAGTGAAAAACACACCCAAAGAGACAAAGGAATGGAAGAGGGAATTTAAAACGAAAATTGACACAATAAAGAAATCACTAAAAGAGATAACCCTAGCGGTAGAACATCTAAAAAAGAAATCAGGAGTCACAGAAACAAGCATTTCCAATAGATTACAAGAGATGGAAGAGAGAATATCGGGGGCAGAAGATAATATTGAAAACATTGACAAAACAGCCAGAGAAGATGCAAAAAACAAAAAGCTCGTAACACAAAATGTCCAGGAAATCCAGGAAACAATGAGAAGACTGAACCTAAGGATAATAGTAATAGAAGAGAGAGAAGAGTAACAACTAAGAGGCACACTAAATATCTTAAACAAAATCGAAGAAGAAAACTTCCCTACCCTCAAGAATGAGATGACCACGAGCATAAAAGAAGTCTTCAGAACTCCAAATACGTTGGACCAGAAAAGAAATACCTCCCAACACATAATAGTCAAAACACCAAGTGCCCAAAGCAAAGAAAGAATACTAAAAGCATTAAGGGAAAAAGGTCAGGTAACATGTAAAGGCAGGCCAATCAGAATCACACCCGATTTCTCAACAGAGACTATAAAAGCTAGAAGAGCCTGTACAGACATCATGCACACCCTAAGAGAGCACAAGTGCCAGCCCAAGCTGCTATACCCAGCAAAACTACCAATCACCATCTATGGAGAGACGAAGATATTTCAAGACAAATCAAAATTCACACAATATCTGACCGCAAACCCAGCACTACAACGAATTATAGGTGGAAAACCCAATACATTGAGGGCAAACACAGCCTAGTAAAAACAAGAAAACTCCTAAACAAGAAAACTAAAAGAAGAAAAAGACACAGACACAACTCAACCCACAAAAGCAATAATGGCAGGAAACAGAAACAACTATTCCTTGATATCTATTAACATTAATGGAATCAACTCCCCAATAAAGAGACATAGGCTATCAGACTGGATACATAAACAAAATCCAGCCTTTTGCTGCATACAGAAAACTCATCTCAGAGACAAAGACAGACACTATCTCAGTGTAAAAGGGTGGGAAAAAAACTTCCAAGCAAACAGCCCCAAGAAGCAAGCTGGAGTGGCTATTCTAATATCGAGTAAAGTAAATTTCCAATAAAAAGTTATCAAAAAAGATAAGGAAGGACACTTTTTACTCATTACCAGGGAAATCAGTCAAGAGGAACTCTCAATCCTTAACATATATGCTCCAAATAAAAAAGCACCCACATTCATAAAAGAAACCCTACTAAAGCTCAAAAAATACATTTCACCCCACACAATAATAGTGGGAAACTTTAATACCCCACTCTCACCAGTGGACAGATCATGGAAACAGAAACTGAACAAGGACACTGCAAAGCTAGCAGAGTCATTGAACCAATTAAAATTAATAGATATATACAGAACATATCATCCTAAAGTAAAAGAATACACCTTCTTCTCAGCACCCCATGGCACCTTCTCGAAAATTGACCACATAATTGGACACAGAATGAGCCTCAATCGATATAAGAAGATTGAAATACTCCCATGCATCCTCTCAGATCACCATGGTCTATGGCTGCTCTTTAACAACAACAAAGACAACAAAAAGCCCACATACACATGGAAACTAAACAACGCTCTGTTAAATGATAGAGGGGTCAAAGAAGAAATAAAGAAAGAAATTAAGGATTTTCTAGAATTCAACAAAAACAAAAGCACAACATACCCAAACCTATGGAATGCAATGAAAGCAGTACTGAGAGGAAAACTCATAGCCCTAAGTGCTTCCAAAAAGAAACTGGAGAGAGCATACATCAGCAACTTGACAACACAGCTAAAAGCCCTAGAACAGAAGGAAGCAGATATACCCAAAAAGAGTAGACAGCAAGAAATAATCAAAATTGGGGCAGAAATAGACCAAATAGAAACAAAAGGAACCATTGAAAAAAATCAACAAAACCAAGAGTTGGTTCTTTGAGAAACTCAACAAGATTGATAAACCCCTAGCCAGACTAACTAGAGGACAAAGAGAGAGTATACAAATTAACAAAATCAGAAAGGAAAGTGGAGACATAACAACTGAAATTCAGGAAATTCAAGAAATCATCAGATCCTACTACAAAAACTTATACTCAACAAAATTAGAAAATCTGCAGGAAATGGAAGAATTTCTAGACAGATATAAGATCCCAAAGTTAAACCAGGACCAAGTAAACAATGTAATAACCCTATAACACCTAAAGAAATAGAAGAAGTCATCAAAAGCCTCCCAACCATAAAAAGCCCAGGTCCAGACGGGTTCAGTGCAGAATTTTATCAGACATTTATTGGGGATATAACACAAATACTCTCCAAACTATTTCAGAAGATAGAATCAGAGGGAATACTACCTAACTTATTTTTGAGGCTACAATAACCCTCGTACCTAAACCACACAAAGACCCTACAAGGAAAGAGAACATCAGACCAATCTCACTTATGAACATTGATGCAAAAATACTCAACAAAATACTTGCAAACCGAATCCAAGAACACATCAAAACGATCATTCATCATGACCAAGTAGGCTTCATCCCTGGGATACAGAGATGGTTTAATATAAGGAAATCCATCAATGTAATCCACCATATAAACAAACTCAAAGAACAAAACCACATGGTCATCTCACTAGATGCTGAGAAAGCATTTGACAAAATTCAACACCCCTTCACGTTAAAAGTCCTGGAAAGAACTGGAATCCAAGGTCCATACCTAAACATAATAAAAGCAATATACAGCAAACCAACAGCCAACATCAAACTTAATGGTGGGAAACTTGAAGCAATCCCACTAAACTCAGGGACTGGACAAGGCTGCCCACTGTCCCCCTACCTATTCAACATAGTACTGGAAGTCCTGGCTGGAGCAATTAGACAGCAAAAGGAGATCAAGGGGATACAAATCGGAAAGGAAGAGATAAAAACATCACTCTGCCGATGACATGATAGTGTACTTAAGTGACCCCAAAAATTCCACCAGAGAACTCCTACAGCTGATAAACAAGTTCAGCAAAGTGGCTGGATACAAAATTAACTCAAACAAATCAGTAGCCTTCCTGTACTCAAAGGACAAACATGTGGAGAAAGAAATTAGGGAAAAGGTACCCTTCACAATCATCACAAAAACTATGAAATTCCTTGGTGTGACTCTAACTAAGCAAGTGAAGGACCTGTACAAAAAGAACTTCAAACCTCTAAAGAAAAAAATTGAGGAGGATCTCAGAAAATGGAAAGATCTCCCATGCTCATGGATTGGAAAGATCAACATCTTAAAAATGGCCATCCTACCAAAAGCAATCTACAGATTCAATGCAATCCCCATCAAAATTCCAACCCAGTTCTTCATGGAAATGGAAAGATCAATGTGCAATTTCATATGGAATAACAAAAGACCTAGAATAGCTAAATCCATCCTCAACAACAAGAAAACATCTGCGGGAATCACTATCCCTGACCTCAAGATATATTACAAGGCAATTGTGCTGAAAACTGCATGGTACTGGTACAGAAATAGGCATGTGGATCAATGGAATAGAATAGAAGATCCAGAAATGAGCCCTCATGTATATGGTCACCTGATTTTCGACAAAGGAGCCATAAACATTCAATGGAAAAAAGACAGCCTATTCAACAAATGGTGCTGGTCCACCTGGCATTCAGCATGCAAAAGAATGAAAATAGACACTTTCTTATCTTCTTGTACAAAGCTCAAGTGTAAGTGGATCAAAGATCTCCACATTAAATCAGATGCACTGAAACTATTAGATGAGAAAGTAGGGAAAACCTTAGAACACATAGGCACAGGAGAAAATTTTCTGAACAAAACACCAATGGCTCAAGCTCTAAGGTCAAAGATTAACAAATGGGACTTAATGAGATTGCA
Source organism: Micromys minutus (assembly GCF_963924665.1). Taxonomy (NCBI): domain Eukaryota; kingdom Metazoa; phylum Chordata; class Mammalia; order Rodentia; family Muridae; genus Micromys; species Micromys minutus. The sequence goes on along the minus strand of NC_137970.1, from coordinate 32,406,078 downwards.
AAGTTTCTGTAAGGCTAAGGACATGGTCAAGAAAACAAAATGGCAGCCAATAGAATGGGAAAAGATTTTTCCCAACTCCACATCAGATAGAGGTCTAATATCTAAGGTATACAAAGAACTCAAAAAGCTAGACACCAGAGAATCAAATAACCCTATTAAAAAAATGGGGTACAGATCTAAACAAAACGTTATCAGTTGAGGAATATCGAATGGCTGAGAAATATCTGAGGAAGTGCTCGACATCCTCAGCCATCAGGGAAATGCAAATCAAAACAACCCTGAGATTCCACCTTACACCAGTCAGATTGGCAAAGATCCAAAACTCAGATGACAACAGATGCTGGCGAGGTTGCGGAGATTGAGGAACACTTCTCCACTGTTGGTGGGGTTGTAAACTAATACAACCACTCTGGAAATCAGTCTGGCGATACCTCAGAAAATTGGACATAATACTACCTGAAGACCCAGCTATTTTACTTATGGGCATATACTCCACAGATACCTTAGTACACAACAAAGATATATGCACCACAATGTTCATAGCAGCTCTATTTATAATAGCCAGAAGCTGGAAAGAACCCAGATGCCCTTCAGAAGATGAATGGATACAAAAATTGTGGTACATTTACACAATGGAATACTACTCAGCCACCAGAAACAATGACTTGACCAAATTCTTAAGAAAATGGCTGCATCTAGAGAATATCATTCTGAGTGAGATAACCCAGTCACGGAGGAACAGAAATAATATGCAGTCACTGATAGTGGGATGCTAACCCCCAGAGGCTCGCACTGCCTCAGAAACAACTCACAGACTGTAGGAAGTCCAAGTAATAAAGAAAACAAAAGAAAACAAAAAAAATCTTTACACAACAAGAAAACTTGGACTATTTTTATGTTACATTTTGTTTTGCATGTACTTTGTGCTCATTGTAACTATTGGGTTTTTGATGCATAGAGTCAAACCTTTAAAAAGATCAAGTACTGACTATTCATATAGATTTATGTAAAAATTATTTTATTTTAAAATCTGAAAAAAAGTACTGACAAATATGTATTGTATAATTTTATGCAAAAAATGCTTGTAATCTGTACATTTATCTTTGTTTTGTAAAATAAAGATGTTAAAAAATATAAAATTGAGAATATAAAAAAAAAGTCCCCACCAAAAACAAAAAGAAGTTCATTTGACCCTCTGTGGTTTATGCCCTTCGTAGTCACATCATCTTTCATTATGTTCTATACAAACAGGCATCTTACTCACAGTTATTGAAGTCTTGGTGTCACTGGGTTGTTTTTTTTTTTTTTTTTTTTTTTTCTTTCTGTCTTTCTCAGAAATGAGCTTTGAAATTTTTTATTTGTGGCTTTCTAAGCTGCCCAACAGCCCAGAACCATGAGTGCCTGGTAACCATTATAGTGTCAGCGCGATAGCTACTGGTGTACATATGCCAACTCTTCATGTACCCTAGGACATGGCAGCAAAGTCAGAGCCCTCCATTGATGTAGTTTTACACTCTCTTAAGTTTCAACTCTTTTCACCTGTTCTAATCCACAACTATAGTAAGAAGTCAGGCTAGAGGAAGTGAAAGTGTTTAATTGACTAAGACTTCTCCCTGGTGCTATAAAGTGAAATTAGTCATTAGCTTTTGAAAAAAAAAGATGAAGAGAAAATATGAATAAGCTCTCTGAAAGCAGTTCAGAATGGTACTAGGAGTGACTTACTTTTAAACTATCACAGACATGTAAATGACCTTAAATATTTCACTGTAGTCAGATGCCATGGTGTGTATATCTGTGTATACATGTATATAACACATAAATACATATATCTCCTTAAGGTTGCTATGATTTCATAATAGAATGAATTTTAAATCACCTCTGTCTTCAGGAAGAGAGAATTGAATTTATCACCTAAAATTAGTGGATATGGTAGCTATATTGAACTAGACATTTGCTGGTTTTTGCTTAATTTAAATAATAGGGAGTTGAGGAAGCTGAACCATAATCAGAATATATTGTATGGGGGATCCATTAAAAAAAAAAATGGTTAAAGGCATCAAGATGACTCAGTGGGTAGACACTTGCCATTAATCTTAACAACTTCAGTTTGATCTGTAGAACCCGCATGGTAGAAGGAGAGAAACTCATTTCTGCAAGGTGTCATCTGATATCCACCCATGTGCTCCCCATACACAGCAAATAATGATTAATTAGGATTAATTAGAAGCATTTATATCACATCTCTAAGCCTGTCTTACCTGCAAAGAGAAACTGACTCTCAAAACTAGCAATACATCATATTGTTCTGACTCCTGTTATCTCTCTCCCTAAGAGAATAGCACTGAATATGCTAATTTACTCACTTGCCTGTATGCTCTGGAAGAAAGAAAGGAAGAAGAGAGGTGGAGAGGGAGGGAGGGTGCTGCCAACACATTGATCAATCTGAGCAAACTTTTCAGTTTCCAGAGATAGGGGTGAACATTAATAGAGTTTTAAGTAATGTCTCAGAGGAAATAGCAAAGTAGGATATTAGGAGCTAGGATAGGTGATCTTAGATGGTGTCTTGATGAGATCATGTACATTTTATGATTTGATATCTATAGAATGGTGAACACTGGTGAAAACTGAAATGAGTTCAACAAGGAATATCACTCTTGTTAAATAAACTCTTAATTGGCTTGGGCTATATTTTCATGAAAGTATTTCTGAAACAAATGGAAATTTATCTTCACAATTGGTTAACATAGAAACAAAATTATTCCCAGTCCCATTATTGTTTTACATGGTGAAAACGAATTATATTGGTCTCAGTACTCAATTACCAACTTGAAGTGATCATTCTCTTTTATTTTGGCTCTTGCATACTAAATTGATTCTGGGCTACAGTGATGGTAAAATCACAATAACATTCAGAAAGCAAGTTATCAATACTCATCAATGCCCAACTACTGCTGCACTAGCAAGCAATACACTCTGAAATTATTAGTACATCTAAGAAGATGAATGTATTTTGTTCCTTGTTTTATTTCACTTTATTATGTGGCCTACAAAACACTCCACAGATATATTTCCCAGCACATTAAAGATTTGTTTCTGAAATATTCCTTTTAATTTTTACTTACTCTTAATTGGTATTCCCTTTTCAAGGACTCAGGTTCTCCTAGCACATAATGTTTGCTAATTTAAGTTTAATGTCACATCCTTAACACCCTCTCCTACTTCATTAATCATTTCAAGTATCTAAACAATGCTACTCTCTCTTTGGGTTTTATTAATCCACTGGTGGCATCTCCATCTTACATGCAAATCAATCAGTATGGGTATGTCTCAAGTCGCCAGAAACACACAAATACACATTTTCCTCTCAAACCACACACCTCTCAATAAGTGTGAAAAGTTTACACCATTTGGAATTTTGCTGGCTTTAAAAAGAAGGTCATATTTTAATATTTAATTAACAAATTAATTGTCCATCACTATGGATCATGTTGTGTTGTTGCAGTACATATGTGTATTGATCAACTCAAATTAATTAAGTTGCTCATTATCTCAAACATCTGTAATTTCTTCATGAGGAGACTTCTACAATCTAATTCTTTTATTGCTATCATGAATTCTATGACACAGTATTTACTATTAACTCTAATCACTGTGGGATATACTCTCAGGGCAATGACTTTGTTACCATTAAGCAAGTGATTCCCGCTCTACTTTACTCCCTGCCCTCTGGTAATTATTCTCTTCTGTTCTCTGCTTCTGTGAGCTTGACATTTATTTTATTTTTAAATTTTGATACACATGTTTTGATCATATTCTTTCCTCTACAAACCCCTCCCAGATACCCCTCCCTATTCACCCATCTTTATGTTAGTTCTTCTCTCAAAACAAAAAAAAAAAGCAATATAAAATCAAAAATGAAAAAAAATGAGTCTGTTTTAAGTCTATTAAAAATTTTGTAGGCATGTTATGAGGCTTTTGATTATCATTTATTATGTATAAATTGGATTTCACTATAGTGTTTCACACACATATCATTTTCACCCTAATATCCTCTTTTTTGTAATGTGGTATATGTGTTCTCTCTCTCTCTCTCTCTCTCTCTCTCTCTCTCTCTCTCTCTCTCTCTCTCTCTCTCTCTCTCTCTGTGTGTGTGTTTGTGTGTGTGTTTGTGTGTGTGTCCCCACTGGCTTAATCAGGGTTGCTTACAAAAGATGGATGAGAAGTTATTTATGGGAGCATGCACAATTAACCAGTGGCTAAAAAATATGTCTCTCCTCCCGTCAGCTACCACTAACTGCCCATAGACCCTTAAGAAAGGGTAAGTCCAGAGTGGTTGTATTAGTTTGCAACCCCACCAACAGTGGAGAAGTGTTCCTCTTTCTCCGCAGCCTCTCCAGCATCTGCTGTCATCTGATTTTTGGATCTTGGCCAATCTGACTGGTGTGAGGTGGAATCTCAGGGTTGTTTTGATTTGCATTTCCCTGATGGCTAAGGATGTCCAGTACTTCCTCAGATGTTTCTCGGCCATTCGGTGTTCCTCAATTGAAAACGTTTTGTTTAGCTCTGTACCCCATTTTTAATAGGGTTATTTGATTCTCTGGTGTCTAGCTTTTTGAGTTCCTTGTATACCTTGGATATTAGGCCTCTATCTGAGGTGGTGTTGGTAAAGATCTTTTCCCATTCTGTTGGTTGCCGTTTTGTTTTCTTGAGGATGTCCTTAGCCTTACAGAAACTTTGCAATCTCATTAAGTCCCATTTGTTAATCTTTGACCTTAGAGCTTGAGCCATTGGTGTTTTGTTCAGGAAATTTTCTCCTGTGCCTATGTGTTCTAAGGTTTTCCCTACTCAGAAAATTGGATATAGTACTACCTGAAGACCCAGCTATTCCACTTCTGGGCATATACCCCAGAGACATTTTAATACACAACAAAGATATATGCACTACAATGTTCATAGCGGCTCTATTTATAATAGCCAGAAGCTGGAAAGAACCCAGATGTCCTTCAGAAGATGAATGGATACAAAAATTGTGGTACATTTACACAATGGAATACTACTCAGCCACCAGAAACAATCACTTAACCAAATTCTTAAGAAAATGGCTGCATCTAGAGAATATCATCCTGAGTGAGATAACCCAGTCACAAAAGAACAGACATAATATGTAGTCACTGATAGTGGGATGCTAACCCCAGAGGCTTGCACTCCCCCAGAAACAACTCACAGACTGTATGAAGTCCAAGAAATAAAGAAAACAAAATATATATATATATATATATATTTACAAAACAAGAAGACTTTGACTATTTCCATCTTGCATTTTGTTTTGCATGTACTTTACGCTCATGGTAACTATTAGGTTTTCAATGCATTCTGTCAAGCCCTTGAAAAAATCAAGTACTGACTAAAAAATATATTCACATAGTTTTGTGTAAAAATTATTTTAATATCTGAAAAAACAGTACTGACAAAAATGTATAATTTTAAGCAAAAAAATGTTTAAAATCTGTACATTTATCTTTGTTTTGTAAAATAAAGTCGTTTAAAAAATAAAAATAAAAATAAATGATTAAATAAAAAAAAAAACAAAAAAAGGGTAAGTCTTTCTTGCCCTCCACTCCCCAGCAATATTAACTGCCTGTAAATTATCAAGGAGAGGCAGAGTCTCATGAGCTCCTTCTCCCATCCATGATAAGTCACTAAAGGACCCATTCTTGTGAAGGATTTTTTTCAGGTAATCACAGTTGCTGTGCAATGACAATGTCAGGCTCAGGAGACAACATTCCACATGACTCCATCCCCTACCCCCGTTCCTCAACTCTTTCCATCACCACTCCTCCACTATGCCCTATGAGATTTGGGAGGCTTTGTTTACTTTTTGAGACAAGATCTCTGGCATTGTGGATGGCCTCAAAATCTCTATGACTTCAACTAATGCTATTCCTGTCACAATCTGCCAAGTGCTAAAATTTTAAACTTTATCACCATCCATGGCTTAGGCATTATTGAGTATAGAACCCAGAAAGCAATGTAAGCTAGCAAGTACTCTACAAAATAAGCTATAACTTTATTCTCACTTTTGCTATTAAGTAATGAAAATATGATAACTACAGATAAGTCAACTTCTCATTCAGAAATAACACTTCCTGAAACTGTTCTCTGTCTTAGAGTCCCTAGTTTTGCACCAAAACACCACCATGACCAAAACGCAAGTTGGGGATGAAAGGGTTCATTTGACTTACACTTTTACATTGTACTCTATCATTGAGTGAAATCAGGACAGGAACTCAAAAAGTATGAATCTGGCGGCAGGAATTGATACTGAGGCCATGGAGTGGTGTTGTTCACTGGCTTGCTTCATATGGCTTACTCAGTCTTCTTTCTTATAGAACCCAGAACCACCAGTCCAAAAATGTAGCCATGCACAATGGACGGGGCTCTCCCCCATCAATTACTAATTAGGAAAATGCCTTACAGCCAGATCTTATAGAAACATTTTCTCACTTGAGGTTCCTTCCCTTCAGATAACTCTTGTCTGTGTGTCAACTTGGCATCCAGCACACACTCTGTAGCCACAATGAATATCTCTGGTTGGAGAATTTGCTTATTTGTAGTGGTGAAATCTAACCTGAAAGCTGTTAGTAATAATTATTGGGTGAAATTGTTGAAATATTAAAAGCATTGACCTTACATTTATCCTCAGTTTTAGAAGGCATCATGCTATGCTAGAAAAGCTGTCTTTATGATTAATCTTTATTTGGTGCCTTTAAACAAACAAAAAATTAAATGGGTTTCCATTCTGCTATCTCTGTTAAGGTATGGTAATTCTATCCTTCATTCCCATTACTCTTAAAAATTACGAGATGTACCATTCGATTGTCAAAGGGGAGATTCAGTATCTGTCAGGCTGTAACAGTGATTGGAAAGAAAAAGGTTTAGGATTGGAGATTTAAAGAGATGAGCCTTTTGAAATTGCTTGGATTCGTGGATGTCTGTAAGAATGTGGCTGCCTCTTAAAACAAAAGAATAAACTCTAAATGGAACTGACAATGAAAAGATACATATTGCACAATGAAGGAGTACCAACATGCACAATTAATAGCAAGAAACAGGCTGAAACCTCCCTCTTTAAGCCACATGCCATCTGGCTCAGAAGCAGTCATTCTACCAGACTGACACCAAAGGTCGACAGGAGCGAGAGCCGTATGTCCCACTGCCAGGCTCCTGGATTTTATTTCTCATTTAAGGGAATCTGATCTGTCATTCCTCTGGCTCCCGTGGGCTTTAAATTCACATAATCAACATATCACTGCCAGAGACTTTGTAATAGCTGAGGCAGTTTAAAGGTGAGTGGAGAATAATCATACTCCCATGCCAGATGCCTTCAGTTCTGCAAAGAAATAAAACGTCCATCTCTGGCTCCAGAAGTAAGGAAAATTAGCCTGTGTGAAGGAGCTTGAGCCTCTCTTATCAAATGAGAAGTAGCTATACTTTACTTCCTGGGAGGGCTGAACCGTCACAGAAGGGTTGAGTAGTTGTTCTCCAAATGTGGTTCTAGGACCTCTGAGGGTTAAGACCCTTCCTAAAGGGCCTAAAGGTCACAACTATTTTAACAATAATACATCCATTTGGCTGTTTCACTGTTTGAAATTTGCAGAGTGATTTGAACGTGAAGGTGGGTAGAGTGTGAATCAAAGTGACAATATCAAGTTATATGATTAGAAGCTACACAGGAAAGGGGAAATACCAGTTTGTTTAAGGATATTCTTGATGGGGCTCTAATGATTGTTTATTTCATTATATTTGAATCCTGGATTATATGTCCTGTTTATATTTTGTGTTTGTTTTTCTTCTCAAATGAGCTCGTAGCTATATTTAGTTCCTAGGAGAAGTAAATACACAATGCTTTTTCAGTAAATACTGAACTATAATGATGACTTTATAGTTTGATTTTTTATTTGTGTTTGAACTTTCAGAATTTTTATCTTTTATTACTTAATGTATTTATTTACTCCTCTCTTCCCAGTCCCTCTCTCTCACCTTCCCACTCTGCATGTCTCCTCCTTTTCTCCTCAATGAAGGGAAGACCTCAAATGGTTTAATAATAATGGTTATCTTAAGGGAAAGGATTTGTGTTGCCATTTTAGTTGAAAGGAAACTTGTCTGTCTTTTTCAAGGATACTAAAGTAATTGAAAAATTATGGCTAATCAAAACTGAGTACTTTTCAAAAATAAATGAATGTCAGGTGGTACTAGTGCATGCCTTGAATCCCAGAATCAGGAGACAAAGGCAGATAATTCTCTGAATAAAACACGAGTCTGATCTACAGGTGGAGTTCCGGGACATCCAGGGCTATACAGAGAAACTCTGTCTTGAAACATAAACAAAAACAAAAAAACAAAACAAAACGAAAAATTAAGTAATCCAGTCACTTCAAATGAAATAACCAACAGTATTTGTAGCCAAGGTTAAAAGTAACGCTTTTTAATGAAAATTAAAATTTTTAATAATCATGAGAGTGACAGTTTCCAAGCACTAAAGATTTATCCGACAAGATGAGTGATGCTTAATAATGAGCCTAAATCTTTTGAAGTTTTATGGTAAAATGTGCCAATATTTGGAAGATTTGTATAATGCAAACAGCCAATATTTTCCACATGTCTATTTACTTGGTATTAGAAAAATGGGAAGAATTGCATTACCCACTTTAGATCAAAAATAGTAACACAGGATGAAAACTTTGATTTTATATTTCAAAATTTATAATGAAACTTAGCTACATCATAGTTTATAGTTTCAAAGAACAATATCATTAGTTACCCAAAGGACAGGTCAAATACCCCTCTTTCCTTTTTTCAATAATATATCAATACAAACTTGATTTTAATGCTCAAATTCACCAAAAATTGATGTTTGATGCCCTGGGGAAAACAAATGTCAAAGGGAATACTCTCATAGCTGAACAGGAGTGGGGATGGGGTGAAGAACATAGGAGACAGGACAAGAAGGGGGGAACATTTGGAATATAAATAAGTAAAATAATTACTTTTAAAATTATTTTAAAAGACATTAAATTTAGAAGCAGGTATGAGAATCCACGTCCTAGCCACAGCAATTAGACAACAAAAGGAGGTCAAAGGAATACAAACTGGAAAGAAGTCAAAATGTCACTATTTGCAGATGATAGACCAATATACGTACGTGACTCCAAAAATTTCACCAGAGAACTCCGAAGCCTGGTAAACAACCTCAGCAAAGTGACTGGATATAAAATTAACTCAATAAAATCAGTAGACTGCCTCTACTCAAAGGATAAACTGACTGAGAAAGAAACTAGGGAAATTATTCTCTTCACAATAGTCACAAATAATATTTTAAAAACGTGGTGTGACCCTAACCAAGCAAGTGAAGGATCTGTATGACAAAAACTTTAATTCTCTGAAAAACAAAATTGAAGAAAATCTCAGAAGATGGAAAGATCTCTGATGCTCATGGTTTAGGAGGATTTATATACTAAAACTGGACAACTTGCCAAAAGAAATCTACAAATTCAATGCAATCCCCACCAAAGTTCCATCAAAATTTTCATAGATTAAAAAGAGCAATTTGTAAATTTATTTGGAGTAACAAAAAACCCAGGGTATCAAAAACTATCCTCAACAATAAACACTTTCAGGGAATCACAAACTATGACTTAAAGATGTATTACAGATCAATCATGATAAAAACTGCCTGGTATAGGTTCAGAGACAGGCAGATAGATCAATGGAATAGAAGTGAAGACCCAGAAATAAAGTCAAACATCTATGGTCACTTGATCTTTGACAAAGGTGTGAAAATCATCCAGTGGGAAAAAAAAAACAGCATTTTCAACAAATGTTGCTAGTCCAAAAATGCTAATCAATCCATATTTACCTCCTTGTAAAAAGTTCAAGTCTAAGTGGATCAAGACCTCCATATAAAACCAGATACACTGAAACTAATAGAAAGGAAAGTAGGGAAGAGCTTAGAACACATAGGCAGAGGGGAAATTCTCCTAAACAGAACACCAATGGATTATGCTCTAAGATTAAGAATCCACAAATGGGACCTCATAAAATTGCAAAGCTTCTGTAAGGCAAAGGACACTGTCAATAGGACAAAACAGCAGCCAACAGATTTGGGAAAGATCTTTACCAATTCTATATCATATAGAAGGCTAATATCCAATATATACAAAAAAACTCAAAAATTAGACTCCAGAGAATCAAATAACTCCATTTAAAAGTGGTGTACAGAGCTAAACAAAAAAAAATCTCAACTGAGGAATACTGAATGTTTGAGAAGCACCTATAGAAATGTTCAAGATCCTTAGTCATCGGGGAAATGCAAATCAAAACAACCCTGAGTTTCCACCACACACCAGTCAGAATGGCTAAGATCAAAAACTCAGGTGACAGCAGATGCTGGCAAGGATATAGATAAGGAGGAATATTCCTCTATTGTTGGTGGGAGTGCAAACTGGTACAAAAACTGGAATTCATTCTGGCAGTTCCTCAGATAATTAGGCATAGTACTACCCGAGGACCCAGGTATACCACTCTTAGGCATATACCCAAAAGATGCTCCAACATATAACAAGGACACATGTTCCACTATGTCCATAGCAGCCTTATTTATAATAGCCAGAAGCTGGAAGGAACCCAGAGGTCCTTCAACACAGTAATGGATATAGAAAATGTGGCACATCTACAAATGGATTACTACTGATCTATTAAAACCAATGACTTCATGAAATTTTTTGGCAAATGGATGGAATTAGAAAATATCATCCTGAGTGAGGTAACCCAGTCACAAAAGAACACACATGCTATGCACTCACTGACAAGTGAATATTAGCCCAAAAGTTTGGATTACCCAAGATACAATTAACGGACTACATGAAGCTCAAGAACAAAGAAGATCAAAGTGTGGACACTTAGACCTTCTTAGAAGAAGGAACAAAAATCTTCTCAGGACAAAGTTTGGAGCCAAGACTGAAGAAAAGGCCATCCAGAGACAGCCCCACCTGGTATTCCCGCCCTTATACAGCCACCAAACCCAGACAATATTGCTGATGCCAAGAAGTGCATGCTGACAGGAGCCTCATATAGTTGTCTCCTTATATACTCTTCCAGATAATGACAAAAACAGAAACAGATACTCACAGCAAACCATTGAATTGAGAACAGGGTCCTTAATGGAGGAGTTACAGTAAGAATTAAAGGAGTTGAAAGGGGATTACAACCCCATAAGAATAACAATACCAATCAACCCGAGCTCCCAGTGACTACACCACTATTCAAACAATATGCATGAATGGACTCATGGGTCCAGCTGCACATGTAGCAGAGGATGATCTGTTGGACATCAATTGGAGAAGTGCTTGGTCCTGCCAAGGCTCAATGTCCCAGTGTAAGGAATTTCAGGGCACAGAGGCAGGAGGGGATGGTTGAATAGTGAACACCCTCACAAAAGCAGGGGCCAGGGAAAGTGATAAGAGGTATGGAAGGGAACCCAGGAAAAAATATACCATTTGAAATATAAATAAAATATATCAAATTTTTAAAATTCTTAGGCAAATAGATAGAACTAGAAAATATCGTCCTGAGTGAAGTAACCCAGTCACAAAAGAACACATGGTATGCACTCACTGATAACTGTATAGTAGTTCCAAAGCTTGGAATACCAAACCCAGTCACTATTTCTTATGCCAGGATGTGCTTGCTGACCAGAGTATGATACAGATGTCTTCTCAGAGTCTCTGCCAGAGACATACTGATACAGAAGAGAATGAGTGCAGCTAACCATCAGATTGAGCACAGAGACCCCAATAGAGGAGCTGGAGAAAGGACTGAAGGACCTGGAAAGGTTTGCAACCTCATAGGAAGAACAACAATATCAACCAACCAAACACCCCAGAGCTCCCAGGGACTATTATCACCAACCAGTAAGCACACATGGAGAGAACCATAGCTCCAGCCACATATGTAGCAGAGGATGGCACTGTCTGGTGTCAGTAGGAGGGGTAGCTTCTGGTCCTATGAAGGCTTGTTTCCCTGGTGTAGCAGAATGCCAGAGCAATGAGGTAGGAGTGGGTGGTTGAAAGTAGGAGCATCTTCATGAAAGCAAGTGAAGGGGGCATGGGGGACGGGCAAATGGGATAACATTTGAAATGTAAATACATAAAATTCCCTATAAAAATAAATAAATTAGAAAAAAAAAATGAAGATGTCTCTTAAAGTATATAATCCCAACTATAAGGGAGGCTGAGGTATGAGAGCCACAAGTTCAAGCCATGCCAAGATTATTTTGTGAGTTCAAGGCTAGTCCAAGAAACTGAGACCCTATTTCAAAATATCTGGTTATATATCTACATGGCATAGTTTTTGTCTAACACAAGTGAAGCCCTAAGTTCAGTGTAAAATACCATGAAAATATATTTTATAAAATCAATAAATAAAATAGAAGCTGTTGAAATGATCAGAAGGTAAAGTTTATTCCCTGGCATCCACAGGTTGGCTTCAGACCACCACACACATATAGGCTTCGCAAAGTCATAAAATCTTTTGAACATTATAGTACTTTTAAAATTCTTTCAATGAATGGCATGCAAATAAAGTTTTTGACAATAAGAAGATAACAGAGTGATACTCAACTTGAAATATTCTGAGAAGCACTGCATAGTTTAATATAAACAATATAAAGTGGAAACATTGTAAATGCAGTGCCTTCAAAATGGATGCTGTATGGAATAATAAATTTAACCTTATAGGCCCACCATGGCCATCAATATATTTAAAATAAAGCTCTAATCAATAATGTCTTTTAAGAGCTCGTGAGGCAGGAAAGATGTCTTAGCAGTCAAAAAGAACATACTACTCTGCAGAGGACTTGAGTTCAGTTGCCAGTACCCATATTAGGTGACAACTGCCTGTAACTCCATATCCAGGGATTCTGATATCTCCATGGACATCTGAACTCATGTGCATACCTATGCATAGACCAACATACATAATTTAAAGGAGTAAAATAAATCTTTCAACAACTTGATAACCTTGTATATAGTACTAGTTCAACAAGGGAACACAAAAGAAAGTTTTATGAGACCTCTAGGGAACACTTGGCCTCTGCTAAGCAATCATTCTACAACTGCATGCAATCTCGGTTTTTTCTCTAGTTTTAGAGCTCAAATCCAGAACCTGATGCATGGGACCAAGCAAATAGTTGAACAATGAACCACAGTCACCCCTTTGATCTACATTCTTAAACAAAATGTAAGTGAGCAGAGAAGAGAGCAACTAGCCTTCTAGATCAAGGAAACACTAACAGAAACCCATGGAAAGGGCAGCATACTAAATACAGTATTAGGCCCAAGAAACCCGTTAGATACACTGAGGAAAGGACAAGTGTCAAAGATATAGATGGATTAAGAAGGACTATATTTTTTTTTCTAACAGCAATTTTAAAGCATTGAGTAAAGAAATTTTAAAAAGCAACAGAGAATCAGAAAGTTCTATTAGGAAGCAATTCACAACCTAAGACTGAGATTGTTTAGGTCTGGCTAAGGGAGGCACTGAAGGGTCACAGTTTGGTAATCAAGGCAATGGAGAGACAGGAAAGAAAAGATTCCAAAACGTCAAGCCCAGAAGGGCCACCTGATACAAACACACAGGAACAGTTTATTCTGGAGTGAACTATTTACTCTACATCCTCCTTCATTTGGTGCTAGTCCACTGGAAGGAAGGAGTACTGGGCTTCCCATCGTGGAGACATTTTGACTGTAGTGAACAGCATAAAACTACATACTGAACTTACACTGGCTGGTTCTTCAACTGTTTGGCAAGATTTCTGCTTCATTTTTACCGGAGAAATGCTAGTTGCTTACTACCAAGTCCTCATCACTGTAGTACTTCTGTTGCCTTCTCCATAGGATTTTAAGCTAGCAGTGTGTTTGTGCATGGATTTTATTAGTAAGTCTTACATCGCATGGTAGGACTAGACATACTAACCTAATTATCATCAGCTTTACTCCACAGCTGTAGGCCATCAGTACCTGCTTTCAATCTCCCTGTGGCTTTTCCAGATTTGCTTAACTCTAAGTTGTGCAATTTGGAGAGAAAAACCAGAGAGGTCTATTTTTTTATAGCACTAAGGTCAGTTATGAAGAGGTTACCAATAAATCAAAGTAAAAAAAGTTTAAAAGTATGAGGGCCTAGGGAAATAACTCAATAGCAAAGTGTTTGCCAAAGACGCCTGTGGCTGAAAAGCTGGACATGGTGGTGCACTTATAATCTCAATACTGGGAAAGCAGAAACAAGTGAATAGCTGGAGCTTACTGGCCTGCTGAGCCTAGCCAAAACTGTGAGCACTGGGTACCAATGAAAGAACCTGGCTCAAAACCAAAATGGAAGACTCCTTGGGAATAATAACCAAGGCTATCCTTTGGCATGCACCTGTGTGTGTGTGTGTGTGTGTGTGTGTGTGTGTGTGTGAGAGAGAGAGAGAGAGAGAGAGAGAGAGAGAGAGAGAGAGAGAGAGAGAAACAGACAGACAGAGAGGAGAGAGTGAGAGACAGAGAGGGGAGGGGGAGAGAGGGAGGAGGTTGAGAGAGGAAGAGAGAAGGGAAGAGAGAGCACACATAAGTGCACATGTGCACACATTCACATACACCACACACACACTCCCACACACAGTCAAGAAGAACTCGATAGCATGAAAGGTGAACATTCTCCGCCTGGAGAACAGAAGTGGGGAGTCATGATGATAACACAATTGTCTTTAGTTACAGAAAGTACTCTGCTGGAGAGGAGAAGAAATTTGGTTGTCCTCCCATCTGTCCAAAGGCAGACCAAGGGCTTTGTTATAGCATTGGAGATTTACATAACATCACAGAACTTTCTGAACAAATACACAAATGGGTTTCAAAGGGTTTTCATGTAATTGCCTTTTCAGAAGATGGCTAAAAATAGTGTAGATTCTCAACTGGCAGAAGACCAGGAAGTATCCTGTGGACAAGCAGGAAATAAGCTTTGCTCGTCACCCATCCCAAGCCCCAACTTTCTTCCTTTAAGCATCCCCGGATCCCCACTGAAGAGCTCTCAACCCCTTTCAAGAGCAAGGCTTCTTGGACAATTTTGTACAGATACACACACACACACACACACACACACATACACACACACACACATACACACACACACACATATATATATATGAATATATATATATATATATATATATATATATACATATATATATATATATATATATATATAAAACACACACACATATATATAATCAGTTAATAAAGGCATTGACCCAGGGGCCACGAGCACACTTAGAGTTATAATAACTCCAAAAGTAATAGAGGCAATTTCTGTCAAAATGATATCCTAGACAGTCTCAAAATTGTTTCTCTAACTGAAGGGTTGCATGGATGGTTTTTAATTAGGATGGATTAATGCAGTGTTGCCATCTATATAAACCCAAATTGAAAAGAAGGAAAAGCAATGAAGTAATTTTAAGGGGGGAGTACCCTCTTCACCCTCTCCTTTTTATAACTCTGAGAAAAGGGAAATTTGTACAAGAGATTGTCATTCATTATATACCCTAATATTTTCTGTATTTAAAACCTCAAAAATATCACATAACATTACAGTGTTTGTGTCTCTCTCTCTCTGTGTATATGCATGTATATTTATAATCCCATACATGAGCAGATATATATATATATATATATATATATATATATATATATATATATAAACTGTTTTTTCAGTTTCACAATGTCATTAAAAGAAGACTAGTCAGATAAATTATCTATATCTTCCCTTCTGTTTCTATTGGCAAAAGCACGAAGTTTGCACATTAATATATACAATAACCTTTATAAACCTACACTATAATTTGTGTCCTTGAATTTTTATTCTAAGAAGCAAGAAAAAGCAATTGGAAGGGCTTTTTTTCCCCTTTGTCATAGCATTATTCTTTAACGTATTAAACTGTAGTAAAGCATTAAGAGGAAAAGACAGAAAGAAAACTAAATGTTTTTCATCATCAAAGAAGAGCCCTACCATCTTTTACTAGGAAAAACTGACCATATCCACATATCAGTTTCAGACCAATCAATTACTAACTCTTCTCAGAACAATTCTGTCTTGAAGAGTCTCACATCTATCCTCACTTGTCCTTCCCAAACCATCATCTTATCCTATCTACTAAGCATTACTGCAACAGCCTCCTAGCTGATCCACCAGCCTTTAGCCTCCTTTCTTTCCAACTGTTCTCTCTCACACTACCATGGACAAGTGTTGATTAAACAGAAACCAAATCATGTAAAAAATTCAGTTTAAACTATTCAGTTGTTCACAGATGACTGCAAGAACCAAACAAAATTCAGCATTTTAGTATTTGCTAACTAGTTAGAAATTAGCAGACTCACAGATTGTTGAAAATTAACCCTTCCTCCCTAATCAGTTTTGAGTCTTACCTCCTATAGCATGGATAACATGTTAATTCAAGAAAGGGGAAGTATTTAAATTGACCCTTTTTGCAGTTGACACACCAAGTGAAAGGAGGGAAGAGACAAGTCCACTAGCCTGACAAGAGTTTAATCATTGTAACCCAAGTAAAAAAGCCAGATAAAGTAGCATTCATCTATAATTCTACCATTTTATCTGTAATTCAACCACTCCTTCATCAGTGCAAGAGGTGGGATAATGGGCCAGAAGCTCAACAATAAGCTAGCTTAAGCTTTTTAGAGCAGTAGTTAAAACAAGAAAGACACTGCTACAAGGTGGAAAAGGAGAACCAACTTCCAAAAGCAGTTCTTTGACCTCTACCTATACACAAGCAGACACACATGCACACACACACTGAATTAACATTTTTTAAAGATTTATTTTATGTGTATGAGTGTTTGCCTGAATATGTGTACATGAACCCCAAGTATGTGTGGTGCCTGTGGAGGGCAAAATAAGGTATCATATCCCCTGAAACTGAAATTATAGATGGTTGTGAGCCACCATGTGGGTGTTGTGAACAGAATCCCAGTCCTATGCAAGACTGGAAAATACTGTTAACTGGCAAGCCATCTCTTCATCCTCATAGCATTTTTAAAGGATATTTCCTCCTGATAAACATGGCTGTTTTTATACATTTATTTTATTTTTATTTAATTATTTTTAACTTTGTTATACAATTTTGATAATAAGAACAGGGTCTGAGTCGTATCTTTGGCCATGGGTTCAAACATGAGATTCTAAACTTAAGAGAGCCTAAGTTTATTATCTAACTATGGGCAGATTTCTGGTAATGAACAAAGCCATAGAATTGTCTCCTTAAGACTTCATCCAAATAAGCCTGTCAATCACCTGAAGAAGAAAGTATGCCTCAAAAATGCTATCTGTTCTAGAGATCTTGGGAAAATAGGATGAAACCCAACTAAGCATGTAGGTCAGCACAATGGTCTCTCTGAAAGTAGGTTGCCCCAAGAGGATGTTTTCTTCCTTTGTAATAAATGGTCCTTTCAGTCATTGCCCATTCTCACCCTTTGAAACTTTCTCATTTCATTATGTAATCAGCCTGAATGGCTTCTACACTGGTCCTGTCTGAAATCATTTAACAGAAATAACAAGGATTAAGGAAATGAAAATCCAGAGTGTTATCACAGAAACAACCCCACTTCAGGACCATTCCTATCAGGCATCTGCCAAACTCTTCCTTATCACTAGCCACTTCTCTGCCGCTCTTCAAACTCACTTCAGTTTCCCAGACGTGTTATTTTGGTTTTTGTTGTTTTCTCAACTATTCTTCCGTGGCTTTCTGCAAGGCTGAAGTCTCTGCCCAAACTCTCAGCTATCTACTTACTTTCCTGGCTACCTTCCTCCCATTCATGCTTAAAAAACTCTGCTCTAAGGATACAGGAGATAGAGTACTGGAGTGCTTGTTTACCATAGACAAATTCCTGTAGTTCCACCCGAGCAGCACAGAAACAAACAAAACACTAATGTTCTTTTTCATGTTTTTCAGAAAAGCTAGGTTCTCACACCAAGTCAAATTTCTTACCTGAATTTCATTAACAAGTGTGAGACTACCTAAAAATAGCAGCAAAACTAGTGCCTAAATGAGAAAGAAAAT
This sequence comes from Micromys minutus, assembly GCF_963924665.1. Classification (NCBI taxonomy): domain Eukaryota; kingdom Metazoa; phylum Chordata; class Mammalia; order Rodentia; family Muridae; genus Micromys; species Micromys minutus. The sequence goes on along the minus strand of NC_137970.1, from coordinate 32,387,918 downwards.
ATTCTTTAAAGAATTCAATACTCATTATTATCTTTGAAAGTATCTAAGAAGTTACTATTTGGAACAAAATTCAGAAATTACTTGGAGTTTGGGTTTCTGTTCATTTAAAAAATAGTTTTGGTGAAATATACTGTAGAGTATATTTATATTTATATTATCATTCAATACAGTGTGGAGTTAAGTCTATGGTAAAGGAATTGAGACTATTAGCATTCCCTGGGGAAAGGGTTGGGACCCAACATACCAGTTAGCATTCTCTCATGTCCATAGTTTTGCTGTATAGGAGGTAGAAGCAGGGAAGTTTTCATTGGTGTAGGTTTCCTCTAGTCAAATATGCTGGGGATGGGATTTCGTGGTGGTATAATTACTTTTAAGGTACCCATGCTCTTGTGAGTAATCATGAAAAGCTCATTGCTTAACCACTGTGAGCCTGGATGGAATCCTTTCTTTGATCTCTTGGTACCCTTTTTGGCTGGGGTTAATAGATACATATCTTTAAAGTTTGCACAAGAAAAACCACACAGTGCATAGCTTATATGTAAGTGAGATCATGAAGTGTGTTCTGTTGTTTTGTTTATGTTTCTGAGAAACATAATGCTACATATAATTATAATTTGTTAATTGCATATACCTTATTTGCTTATTCTGATGCTGCTAGGCATTTTGATCCTTCCCAATTTTAGGCTCTAACAATTGGTGCCTCTAAATTTCTGACAACCATAAAAATACATTTTATTCAGGTATATATTAGGTTGAGCAATAAAATTTTGACATATTCAACCCTTTGTTTGCCTAGTAAAATGACAACTGGACGTGTGTCACTGTCGTCTCCGACCAGCAGAAAAGGAGCAACTACACAGCATTCTTCTCAAAATGGTTTATTCAGGAACCTTGCCAGTGAAAATCTTTCTGTCCCTTTCTGTCTCTCTTTCTGTTTCTCTTTTTCCTCCTCCTGCCCCCAAGCGCAGTCCTATTATCCTCTCTCAACTCCACCTCCTCAGTCCATGTTGCATGGCTGCAGTTCATAGGTCCGCATCATCTGGCCTGATCTCAAGTCATGGGTGCACCTGCGCAGCTCGCACGGTGGAAGTGGCTAATCTCGGGGGCAGGAGGAAGTCAGGTGCTAGTCACAAGACTAGGCCAGAGTCCTAAGCGCCATCTTGGGACTCCCGCCACTCCCACTCTCCACATCTCCTCCTTCTTTATAATTTTGGCAGAGAGAATATCTGCCTTAGGTTGCCCCCTGTGGCAGTGCCCCTTACATGTCGTTGGGAGACGAACTGCATTGGTTTGATCACTGTCTTAGGTTGGTGACACGCCCAGGGAGTCTTACCTGTCACTGACTACTTCTCTAGCATTCCAAGCCACACTTGAGGAGACTGCCCAGTCTCCACCACTGCAAAAGCCTGTATCATTAAGGCTTGAGTTCTGCACTGTTGAAATTGTATACGGCACATGCACCATAACGCCAGGACGCTTGTGAGGACCAAGCAAAGGGCTAATCCAGCTAGTCTAGCCCATTCTTTCAGCCTTGAGGTGGTGGTAGTGATCCAAAATCCCTTTTAGACCTGAATAAGGTCATAGCTAAGGAGGCCTGTACAGGCCAGGGAACAAAGCATGACATTCTAGTCTCCACAGCCAAATGATGCATGGATGCATTCCAGCACACGCTTTAAAAACAATTATCATTACTACAATTTAAAATCCTATCCTCAGACTGATTATACAATTGAATGCAAATACTATTCTGAGAAATATTGGTAATCACCTGAAAACATAGCAATCTTTTAAGGGAGAATACTGCATCCCCAAGGGGTGCAATATCCTCATCCCAGGGTAAGAAAGGCAATTGCAAGGAGGTATTAGATGCAGAGAATTGAGGTAAAACTTGTGCTGAGTGCGTGAGAGGTAAAGGCTTAGGGAACACTGATAAGAGCTCCCATCGCAGATCTTAGGCCTTCACCACCAGAAGCATTAGCAGCATCAGACTCATCCACAGGGTTGTTGTTCTGCTCATCCTGGACCACTCTGGTCAACATCTCTGGGACCCACAGTGGCTGTTGATGTTCCTGAGGAAACACACAAACAGATCCTCTCGCCCAAACCAACACTGGATCGGGACCCTGCCATTTGCCAGTCAGGACATCTTTCCACATAACCAGACCTTTGGGAGAAACATCAGAATTGGCGTGACACTCAGCAGTGACCTGCCCATGCTTGTCTTCATTTTAAAAAATTAAGGTTAAAAAGAGCAATAGCCAGTCTCTCCCTAGGGGAAGAACCTATGGAGGCAATTCCCCACTTTTGTTTAACTAGACACTCCTTGAGGGTGCGGTGAGCACACTCAATGATTCCTTGTCCTTGAGGATTATAGAGCAATCCGTGAGTTACTCTAATGCCCATCATTTTGCAGAATGACACAAAAGAAGCAGAAGTATAGGCAGGCCCATTATCTGTTTTTAATTCTTTGGGCTGCCCCCAGGTGCTCCATGCTTCAAAACAATGTGCAATTACATGATGTGCCTTTTCCCCTGTATGTAGAGATGCAAAAATGATTACAGAGGCTGTATCAATAGAAACATGGAGATACTTTAATTTTCCAAATTCAAGGAAATGAGTGACATCCATTTGCCAGAGGTGTAGAAGGCACAACCCACGTGGGTTAACCCCAAACCCAATCTGGGGTAGCATAGGGGCACACTTCTGACACCCCTTTACAATATCCTGTGCCTCATCACCTGTGATCTTCAAGTGTGAGGACAGAGGCTTGGAATTAACATGGAAGTGTGAATGACATTCTTGAGCCAATGAAATAGGTGATGTATCAAAAAAAAAAAAAAAAAAAAAAAAAAAAAATCAAGCAAGTCCTAGTGGCTTTATCTGCAATATCATTTCCCTGCACTAGGGGACCAGGTAAGTTAGTATGGGCACGGATATCCTGTACAAAAAAGGGCAACATTCTTTTCTTTTTTTTCTTTTTTTTTTTTTTTTTTTTTTTTTTACTTTATTTTAAAAAAACAAAGATAAATGTACAAATTTTCACCATTTTGCATAAAAGTATATGAATACATTTTTTAAGGTTGTAATTAAGTATTTGTGGGTATATATACATACCCATATGTATATATGTAACAACAATATAGGAAAAGAGGCTATTAATTTGAGAGGATAGGAGAGAGACTAGGAGGGGCTGTAGAGAGGAAAAGGGGATGTGATACAGTTCTATTTTAATTAAAATATATTCTTTTTTTGTTGAACTTCACACAGTCTGAGTTGTTTCTGGGGTGTTCAGAGCTTTCTGGGGTTAGTATCCCATTATCGGTGACTGCATATTATGTCTGTTCTTGTGACGTTCTTTTCAAAATCAAGTCAGGAAAGGTGACAACGAGATGTCCAATAGTAGGTTTTGAATTGATTTTACCCACTACTTTCAAGCAGAGCATCATGTTAACAACATACTGGCTATCAGAAATCAAGTTAAAAAGACCTGGAAACAACTCAAATACCTTAATCACAATTTGCAATTCAATAACTTGGGGTGATGTATGGGGAAATTGTATGGTAACCAGAGAGGACCCTGCCACCACATATGCTCCTTGTCCTGTCTTGGAATCATCTGTAAAGATAAGTGGGGCGTCTGGCAAAACATCCTTTGAAGTGATGCCAGGGAAAACTATAGGATGAGTGGTAATAAAACTGTAGGATAGGATCCTTAGGGAAATGATTATCAAAGTTACCCTGAAAACTACACCTCAAAATTGCCCAATCATCTACTGAGGCTGATAGAACTTCCAACTGTTTTACATTATAGGGAACTAATAAATCCTTAGGTGGGATGCCAAAATACTGTATGCATAGTTGAATGCCTAGCAAAGCCAATTGTGCCACTGAAGTGGGATAATTCCTTTGACCATTTCTTCCTTGTGACATCTGCATAACTGCAGCTGCTAGGCCTGCATTAGTTAGCGGCCCTCCCAGGTCCCTGCACTACTTTATCCAGGATTCTAACCCTTTGCTCTTGTATGGGGTGATCACTTGCCTACACTCCTTAGTACACTGTTCAAATATAAGCTGTTTTAGTAGAGGCATGGCAGTATTGAGATATCCAAAAGCGTGATTCCCCGCTTCCATCACCCTTGCCACAAAGTCTGCAAATGGCTCTGTGGGTCCTAGGAGAATCTTAGTCAGATTTCCACTTACTTCCCCTCTATTTGGGAGTGATTTCCAAGCTGTAGTGCCTAGGATATTAAGATGCAAACTATGCCCTTCTGCTCCGCCTGGGGCATAAGGAGGTGGAGTTGGTGGCCCCGGCGCCTACAGTTCAATCCGTACTTTCATTTTCTCCAACTGTCGGCTATACTCTCTAGATCGTCTTCCAATATTTCTCCCTCACTAGACACTTCTCCCACCTCTGAATTCTGGGAGCGCTCTTCACTAACCTGATTCAGAGCCTCATTTCCCTTCTCCAGCTCTGCACTACACTGTTCCTCATCTCCTATACAGTTTTTCACCAATTTCCATACCGGCAGCACTCCTTTAGCTAGTACCCCTTGCTCTTCAGCAAACCGCAAATCCTTTCCTAATTTTTTCCAACTAGACATTGTGAGATGTCCAGATACCAGGAACCAGGGAGGTACCTGGTCCACTGCTTTTTAAAAGTTCTCTACAGTCTCCTTTCTTAGCCCGATTCCTTTCGCTTTCAGCAAGTCCTTCAGAGCTTGGTGAACTGTCTGAACTGATGTTGTGTTTCCCATTGTACCGGGTGCAACTTGTTCCTGTACCGAGAACTTTATCATCTTATACTGAGAGCCTTCCTCGTCCCCTTTACCGGGGAGCTTTATATTCCCAAACCGAGAACCTTAATTGTCCCACTTACCTGGGAGCTTACCAACTAGTCACCCTGACCGAGATGAGTTCTGAACGCTGAAAGGGAGTTTCACTGTATGGGTCACCACTTGTCGCTGCCGTCTCTGACCAGCAGAAAAGGAGCAACTACACAGTGTTCTCAAAGCGGTTTATTCAGGAACCTTACAGCATGCCAGTGAATATCTGTCTGTCCCTTTCTGTCTCTCTTTCTGTTTCTCTTTCTCCTCCTCCGGCCCCCAAGTGCAGGCCTATTATCCTCTCTCAACTCCACCTCCTCAGTCCATGTTGCGTAGCTGCAGTTCATAGGTCCGCGTCATCTGGCCTGATCTCACATCATGGATGCACCTGCGCAGCTCACACGTGGGAGTGGCTAATCTCGGGAGCAGGAGGAAGTCACATGCTAGTCACAAGCCAGAGTCCTAAACGCCATCTTGGGACTGCTGCCACAGAAGTGGAATAATAGAACCATAGAATGCATGTAAATTCTACACTAGAGATATTGCAAATATGTTGCTAATCTCTGGCCTCCTCATAAGCTCTGGCAAAGGGATTCAAACAAGATGCAGAATGTAATGTTAAAGACAGCTTATTACATAATAACATGAGGCACTTTCATGAGTTAGAGTAGGCAGTGAGCAAAGGGGCCATTTTGAAGGAGGAAAACATCCTCATGGGTGAGAGTAGACAATAGCCAGAGAAATCATTGTCTTGGCCTAATCAGGCTTTATACTCAAAGGCTGAGAACAGATTTGTCATTCAGATGATTTCCAGACCATCTAGATTAACTCTTTCAAAGATTTATTCTCTCTTTTCTCTCCCTCCATCCCTCTCTCCCCACTTTCCCCCCACCTTTCCCATGTGTGGGGGGTGTATGGAAAAGAGGAGGGGGGCTATGTATGTGTCCTCAGAAAACAGAAGAAGGCATCAGATCCCCTGGAGCTGAAGTTATATGTGTTGTGATCTATCCATCCCAGGTCCTGGGAACTTTATTTTTGGTCCATTGTAAGAGCAGCAAGCCTTCTTAACCACTGAGCTATTTATCCACTCACTTGATTCACCCTTAAGGAAGGAGACAATGATATCTCTTTGTTCTTGACCAGAAAGCCTCCGGCTATATAGCAACTTTATAATCTTTGGCAGTACAGAAAGTCATATCTCAATCTAAAACCAGAAGTATAACTCACATCTCATTGTTTTGCCCAATAATTATATCACAGAACATTTTTTAAAGGAAGAAGAATACAAAAAAAAAGAAAGAAATCTATAAAAAATGTTCTGCTTTCCCAGGAAGCCGTCCCATAATGGTGCTCAAGAAAGTCGTGCTACTTTTCTCTTGTTTTCTCTAATACTTATTATTTCAGATGTTACTTTAAATCTTAAATAAAGGGTAGTGTTCTACCCTTCTCTTACTGCATATTTTAAATTCTAAGGATGGGCACTTGTGATGCTTTCCCTTTCCTCATTTTCACTTTCACAATCTGTGTTACCAGGAACACAGGAGAAAGGTCTCAAAGGTGAAGTCCCCATCCCCAATGGCTGTCAAGCCTGATAATTATAAAGTACCCACCTAAGAAAACAGTTTTCCAAGTTACTATACCAATTTATATGCCCTCCTTTTCTCAGTCCTTCTTTTTTTTCTGTCTTACAATTTTATTTAACAAAAAGAGAGATAGATGTACAGATTTTTTAAGGCATTTTGGCATAACACTATATGAATATATTTTGTCAGTACTTAATTCTTTTAGAGTTTTGATAGTATGCTTTGAAATCTTACTAGTTACCATAAGCATAAAGTACATGTAGAACAGAACATAACATGGAAACAGTCAGAGTTTTCTTGGTGTGTATAGATTAAGCATAATGATCTTTGAATACCAAAAATTGCCACAAGGCTATATTCTTAGTTCTTGGATTATTAATGATTTAAGGTCCAGGTGTACCACACTCTGAGAGGGTGCTATACACTTTTTTTTTTTCTTTTTTTTTTTTTTTTTTTTTTTTTTACCTGAGAAGGACTGAGGCTTTCACTTTTTGGCCTTTGTTATTCTTGAGCTTCATATGGCCTGTGAGTTGTTTCAGTGAGCATAAATGGATCACCTTATGGCCATCATTTGATCTTCCTTAATGACTAGTAAAGCTGAGTACATTTTGCATCTTCATAATTTACATATTTTTATGGAGAATTTTAAGTCATTTGCCAAACTTTCTATTGGTTCACTGTCTATTTATTTTTTATTACTATTTTGATTTCACAGCTGAAGGCATCATAATCCTTTCATTACTTAGATCTATAAATATTTTGATTCAGGTATATCCCCAAAGAACTATACATTTGACTCTATTCAATTATATATTACAGTACTGAAGTTTTATTTACATATCTCCTCCGAATTACTAAGTAATTTTGGAGTAGTTAAATAATTGAGAACTACAAGTATTGTTCACTACTGTATTCATAACTCTAGTTTAATATCTAAAAGTGATCAATAAATATTTGTCCAGTTTACTGAAATGTGTTTTACATTATATTCTCCTTAAATTTGTGTGAACTCTATTCATTTCTATGATGCTTATTTCAGCATAGCAAATGGTAAAAAACAGAACACTCTGTCCCTGGCCTACTAGGTCACAATAGAATGACAGTAATCACAATTATACAAAGGTGAGAGGCAGATAGTGGTAAAAGTTTTCTCTGAAAATAACTAATATAATTAAAAACAAAAACTTTTTAAGATTCTTTCTGTAACTTAATAGACGGATAATATAATTTATACCAGAGAGGTAAGAACTAATGAAGCTCGTTAATAAAATTAACCTGCCACATTTATATACATTTAACAGAAGCAAATATTAGTAAGACTGATAACATTTAAGATTGTATAACTGTGGTGCCTTCTTTCATTATTCTTCATTGCACTTTACAGTGTAGTAGTTGATTTATACATCTGAGTTCCCACCACACTTTTACTTTCCTATAGACAGGTTCTATTTTGAGTTTTGTTTTAATACAAGGCAGGTTTCTTCATAAATAAAATTTCTATTTTCCTCTCTCCTAGGGTTGGAACCCAGATCCTTCCACATGATAGACTGGTAAGTTACAACCTCAGCCCAATACAGTTTTACTGGGTACAATTTTAATACACTAAATTATACACATGTCTTCTTTGGTCAAGTAACTTCATTTTTTAACTAGTCTAAAAAAGAAGAAAAAAAGGGAGGAAACCTTATACACTAAAGTCTTTATCTCCATATTATATTAGGGGTAAGATGAAATTAAGAATGCCTAGCAATAAAAGATTGTGACTGGCTTACCTCAAAGAACACACATACACACATGGTATGTACTCATTGATAAGTGGATATTAGCCAAAAAGCTAAAAATACCCATGATACACCCCACATACCATATAAAGCTCAAGAAGAAAAAAGATCAAAGTGTGGATGCTTCAGTCCTTCCTAGAGGAGAGAAATAAATAATCTTGGGAGGTAGGGGGGGAGGGACCTGGGAGGGAAATAGGAGGAAGTGTGGAAAGAATGCAGGATCAAGTGTGGGAAGAGAGGGGGGGAGATGAACAGTCAGGAAATTCAACAGAGTTGTGTAACAGTGGGGTACTGGGGGCTAGCCACTAGAAAGCCCCAGATGTCAGGAAAGCAAGAGGCTCTAAGGATGACATTAGCTGAAATACCCAACAAAAAGGAGGACATGTAGAGACCATATCCAGAGGTTAGGTACGGCCCCTGGCTGAGGGAAGGTGCTATTCACACATCTTAAAATTTTTAACCCAGAATTGCTCTTGTCTAAAGGAAATACAGGGACAAAGAGTGGAGCAGACATTAAAAGAAAGATCATCCAGAGATTTCCCTACCTGGGGGTCCATCCCATCTGCAGATACTAAAGTATTCTTTAGCAGTCTAAATGACCATGAGTGTACTTCCCTCCTCAAACCAATTCACAGTTCATTCTTCCTGATCCTGTGACCACCCTTAGCAGACTTGCTCTGATGCAAATGACTTAGTGCCATTTCCACTCAGGGTTATTTGTACTGAGTCCTACCCACACCTTGGAGGCTCTTGTCTGATAAGTTGTCTTTGTTCAAATATCTTCCTATCTATTCTGTTTAAATTTCTAATATCCCAATCTACATGCATTCTAACCCCCTTCCCCTGTTCCCTCTGATAATTATTAACATCAATTAAATAATATTTTCACTCATTTCTTGTTTTCCTAGTGTATGGGCTTTACAAGGGTAAGGCCTTGCAACTGTTTTGTCTGTAACAATGTTCTCAGTGCCTAAATTATGAGGCACATAGTAAGGCATATAAATTGACTCAGCATATTTTCTAGGACATTTAACAAGTTAGACACTATTCTAATGGCTAGAAATAATGGTAGCAAACAAGACAAGTACCTGTCTTATGAAACTTACAAGATAGTAGAGAAAAACAAACAATAGGAAGAAAGAGAGGGTGGGGGGATGCTACGAAACAAGGGGGTGAAACACAAACAGAAGAGAGAAAAGGGGGGGATTTACCAACTGTGGTTAGATTCAAGAAGTGGTTAGATCCAAGTACAGTGACAAACATTATAGGTAAGAGCCTTGAAATGAATGGAATCTCGTTAAAAAATACGGAAAATTTCAAGCACAGCAACAAAATCCCTAAGACTAAGAAGACAGAAGAAGACTTCATAATGTAAGAGAGGCAGATCGAAGCCCAGTGGACCTCAAGAAACGAGAACTGTTTAGAGTTTTATTGCAAATTCAATGAAAAGAACATGGAAGGGTTTTCAGGTAAAAACAATGACAGTGTCATTATAAAACATTACTTTGGAAGATAGAATCCAAAAGTCATCAATGTCCGGGATTAATCAGCATGCAATACAGCAATTAGCAATATGTCTCATACGTTGGTGGTCAGACATTAAATGAAGGATACTTTTCCTTTATTCTTAAACAACCTTCATACATATCACCAATATTCCAGGTTAAACAGAGTGAATTTGCTTTGTGGGATAATCTTAATATGATAATGTCATGAAATGTTTTTGAATTGATGATTAAAATAAAATTGGTACACTGACTGTTCTAATGAACAATTTGTTCTTTTTTTAACTTTTTTCTTATTCATGTTACATCCCACTCATTGCCCCCCTCACTTACCCCTTCCCACAATTCTTCCCCCATCCTCCTCCCCTTCTCCTCTGAGGCCCCACTGAGTATCCCCCAACTCAAGACCCTGGCACTTCAAATCTCTGTGGGGCTAGGCATATCCTCTCCCACTGAGGCCAGACAAGGAAGCCTAGCTAAAAGAACGTATCCCACAGACAGGCTCCAGCTTTTGGGATATCCCCCACTCCAGAACCCACATGAAACCAAGCTACACATCTGCTACATATGTGCAGGAAGGCTTAGGTCCAGCCCTTATATGCTTTTTGGTAGATGATTCAGTGTCTGAGAGTTCCAAGGGTCCTGGTTAGTTGATTTTCTTGGTCTTCCCTTGGAATTCCTATCCCCTTAGGTGCTTGGCAGTCCTTCCTCCTATTTTTCCTAAGAGTCCCAAAGCTCCATCTACTGAACAATTTGTTCTTAGAAAGACTTTTGACTGATTTCTTCCCAACAAGCTATGTGAATTTAAATCAAACTCAATCGACACCAGAGTCTGTGTAAACACACAAATGAGAGTTGAAATGTGAGTCTCTGAGGACTGAGCTTGGCACTTGTTGATAAGTAAAACATTCCTCTGGAGGATTCATGACAAATCTACTTTAGCATTTCCCTTTATGTGACCCATGCAGCCTTGGAAGGTGGACAGATATATTTTCCATCTGTAATTAATTCTCCATGGGCTTATCTTCCATATGTCTTCAAGACAGCAACAGCCACAAAAAGTATATATATATATATATATATATATATATATATATATATATATATGTATGTATGTATGTATGTATGTATGTATGTATGTATGTATGTATGTATGTATGTATGTATATATACATATATATATACATATATATATATGTATATATATATATAAATTTTAAAGAATGTTTAAACAGTAAAAGATGGTACTGGATAAAAGCAATCATTCAGGAGCCTCGACCGGGCGCCCAGTCAGCTACAGTCCCAGCCTGCCCCGCGCGGGCCAAAGAGAGCCAGCCCAGTGACTCACCTCTGCCGCGCTAACTCTTCGCAGCTCTTCCCTTCACACAAGCTCACCCCTGGCTCGAGATGGCGGCGGCGGCGGCGGCAACGGCGGCGGCGGCAGCCGGGGACTCAGACTCCTGGGATGTGGACAAGTTCTCTATGGAGGACCTGGTGCGGAAGGTCGCGGGCAGCGGCATGGCCGGCGGGGACCGCTGGGAAGGCGAGGACGAGGACGAGGAGGTGAAGGATAACTGGGATGATGATGATGATGAAAATAAAGAGGAAGCAGAGGTCAAGCCAGAAGTAAAAATTTCAGAAAAGAAAAAAATAGCAGAAAAGATTAAAGAGAAAGAACGGCAGCAGAAGAAAAGGCAAGAAGAAATTAAAAAGAGGTTAGAAGAACCTGAGGAATCTAAAGTGCTAACACCCGAAGAGCAATTAGCAGATAAACTCCGGCTAAAGAAATTACAGGAAGAGTCAGACCTTGAATTAGCAAAAGAAACTTTTGGTGTTAATAATACAGTCTATGGAATAGATGCTATGAACCCATCTTCAAGAGATGACTTCACAGAGTTTGGAAAGTTACTAAAAGATAAAATTACACAATATGAAAAATCACTATATTATGCCAGTTTTTTGGAAGCCTTAGTTCGAGACGTCTGTATTTCATTGGAAACTGATGACTTGAAAAAGATTACCAACTCATTGACTGTGCTCTGCAGTGAAAAACAGAAGCAAGAAAAGCAAAACAAAGACAAAAAGAAGAAGAAAGGCGTGGTACCTGGAGGGGGATTAAAGGCCACCATGAAAGACGATCTGGCTGATTATGGTGGATATGATGGAGGATATGTATAAGACTATGAAGACTTCATGTGACATTTTATCTTCTGGTGTCTTCTTTCTGTTGCCCACAATCCCTTCAACACGTAGCACAACCTCCTTTCCTTTCAGTTCTGTCAAATGCTACAATCAGAAGTGCAGTGTCTTTTGTGCTGGTTATTTAACCCCTTGACACTCAGGTGCTAATGTGCAAATGAGGGAACTTGGATCTTGTTGCCAAGGGGTTAAAATTGGGAACCTCAGTTGCTACTAAATCATAGTTTAAAAACAAAACAAACCTAATAATATTGTCATTGTTGCTATCCGATTCCATAACAGCAGTCACTAAATTGGAAGCAGAGGTTGCAACAAGACAAAAAAAAAAAATTGTAGTATTTACCAGCACCATTCAGTAATACAGCCTTAACCATACCTCCTTGAACTACTTCATAACTTGTCAAGAAAAGCAGTTTGCAGCAAGGGCATGTGGGATGCACCTAGTATTAAAATTGCTTTGTCTTAAAATTGAGGTGAGGATATTAAAAACTTGTTGTGAAGAAGACTGCTTATCTCAGAGTGAAGATACTGTGGCTGAAAAGTACTAGTTTGATACTTAAGATTTTAATGACCAAAACCCTCCGACTTTGAAGCTGAAGAAGGTAAACTTCTCCATTATTACAGTGCAAGTGGTGGACTCTCCAGTGCATTGACTGTCTAGTTATTTATCAGCCTGTTTCTATTGCTGGAGGACTTCAGATGGGGGAGGGAACTCTGTTTCTGTTTGCCTGATTCAAGTGTCTGAGAAACAAATCTTGTTCTTCTAGGCTACAATGGAAAAACTTTTAACAGGGTTTTGGCATTTCCTTTTCTTTATAAAACATGCTCAGCAAACTGCACCAGTTAACTACAGTCTGGTAAATTGTTATGTTAACAATTATGACATCTGCAATGTTTTATAAAGCAACTAATTTAATAAAATCACTATTGTGAGGACTTAAAAAAAAAAAGCAATCATTCAGGCTGAGAAGCACCTAAGGAAATGCTCTCCATCCCCAGTCATCAGAGAAATGCAAATCAAAACAACCCTGAGATTCCAGCCATCACCAGACAGAATGGCTAAGATCAAAAACTCAGATGACAGCAGATGCTGGTGAAGATGTGGAGAAAGAGAAACACTCCTCCACTGTTGGTGGGGTTGTAAGCTGGTACAATCACTCTGGAAAACAGTATGGCAGTTCCTCAGAAAATTGGACATAGTCCTACCTGAAGACCCAGTTATTTCACTTCTGGGCATATACCCCAAAGATGCTCCAACCTACAATAAGGACACATGCTCCACCATGTTAATAGCACCCTTGCTTATAACAGCCAGAATCTGGAAAGAACCCAGATGTCCTTCAGCAGATGAATGGATACAGAAATTGTGGTATATTTACACAATGGAGAACTACTCGGCTATTAGAAACAATGACTTTGTGAAATTCCTAGGAAAATGGATGTATCTAGAGAATATAATCTTGACAGAGGTAACCCAGTCACAAAAGAACAGATATAATATGCAGTTATTTATAATTGAATACTAGCCCCAGAAAGCTCTGAATACCCAAGAAACAACTCACAGGACATATGAACCTCAAGAAAAACAAAGGCCAAAAAGTGGAAGCCTCAGTTCTTCTTGGGAAAAAAATAAGTGTATAGCACCCTCTCAGAGTGGTGTACACCTAGACCTTGAATTATTAATAACTCAAGAGCTGAGAAGATAGCCTTGTGGTAATTTTTGGTATTTAAAAATCATTATGTTTAATCTTTACACACCAAGAAAACTTTTTCTACTTCCATGCTACCTTTTGTTTTACACATACTTTATGATCATTGTAACTAGTAAGATTTCAATGCATACTATCAAACCTTTAAAAAAAATCAAGTACTGACAAAAATATATCCATATGGTTTTATCCTAATATGCTTTTAATTATCTGTACATGTTTCTCTGAGTTTTTAAAAATAAAATTGTAGGGAAAAAATTGTCCATTAATTACCTTTAAATAAATTCCTAGCACTTATATGCTAAAATCTGGCAATGTTTGTTCTGGTCCCAGGGAGTGGTTTACATTATTTCTGTTTCTGTTCCACTGGATAAAAGTCATTTGGCTAAACCCAGTCTTTGGGGTGGATGAATCAGAGTCCAGGCATGTGCCATAAAAAAAGAGGAAATGGGTTGGGCTCTCAGCTGATATCAGGTATAACTTTGGAAGTATAATCTAGGGCAGTAACTGTGTTCTTCTGAAGTTAGAAAATTGCTTTTAAACACAGCACAATGAAAATTGAAAATGCTATTGGTAGCCTGCAGTTTCTTCTGTAGGAGTCTTTTTAATTAACAGCTTAATTGGATAATTTAATCCCTTCTAGAATTGAAGATATGAAAATGAAAATGAGCTATTCCCTGTGATCTGACAATCCTATGCTGTAATAACACACCAAAGTGAGCCTGGAACCAAGTGCCATAGAAGCATTACAATAAATTCTGATCAGTGAAAGAAACCTGATATATATAATTTTAATTATTCCTCAATGGTTTAGATGCATGTTTAATTTAAATGTGTATTTTGTTTTGTTAACTGGATCAGTTTAAAAGGTAACTGAATTCAAGGATCTGTAGCTAAGCCATAGATTATAGATAAGAGCTATGCTTTTAAAGTATATCCAATTGAGAAAGGAAATATACTATGAAGTGAATTATTGCTGAAAGAATACAGTGTTTTCATTCTTTTAAGAAAACTTATATATAAAATCACTTTCTTTTATCTAATATGAGATGAAACATGTTACTCAGCCTATTCTGTTTTTATGATTCATTCCCTGAATGTATCCTAGAAAGAAGGGTGATTGTTCACTTATAGGCCACGAAGATTGTTTTCTAATCAATTCGAAATTGAGACTCTTGTTTTCACAGAGAAAGTAGCAAACAGTCAGTTAAAAAACTTCGATTTAGTGACCAGGAAAGATGTAGATCTGTTGGTGGAACACTTGCTAGCATGCATAAAGTTCTGGGTTCAATCCCAAGCACTGCATAAATTAGGTGTGGTAGCAAATGCCCATAACCCCAGCACTCATGATGTAGAGACAGGTATAAGAAGTTTAACTTCACATTTGGTTACAAGTGGGTTTAAGGACAGCTTAGGCCAGTGGATCTTAACCTATGGGTTATGACTCCTGTGGGGCTCAAATAATATTATATATATATTTATATATAGAATATTCTATATATCAGACATTTACATCATGATTCATAACAGTAGCAAAATTACAGTTATGAAGTGGCAATGAAAATAATTTTATGGTTGGGATCATCATAGTATGAGGATCTGTATGAAAGGTTTGCAGCATTAGGAAGGTTGAGAACCACTTTAGGCTACGTGAAACATTGTCTAAAAAATTTCATAATTAAAGATATCTTAAATACTGTATTATATGTACACTAGAATTTGACTAAAGTGTCAGCAAATGTTCTGAGAAAAAGAAACACATAGTTTATTACTTCAAAGTTGTATTGGGTTAATATACAAACTATTTTGGAGGCAAATGGAATCAGGGCTTAGATAAGAGACAACTATGAATTCTCCATGGCATCTGATGTATAACAAAATTATCCCAGAACATACCTATCCTCAAATTGAACACATTTTTATGGGGTTTGTTGATTTCTTTTTGCCTACTAATCATAATGAAAATAGCTTCTGTTTGTTGACTCACATTATAGTACTCTGCTAGGGCCTTGTCTGCCCTATAGCCAGTCTTCACAGCAATTATGCAGGTAAAGGATACTTTTGGGCCTTGCTAAGACCATCCATGCTAGCAATTGGAGGAGGAAGAACTAGTCAGTTTTGATCCAGTTCCAGACTCTGTTCTCTAATACTGTATTAGGCATTAAGGGATGTTAACAACCATAATTTTGTGACATATTGAAGATTATAGGTTATGCTCCAATAATATTCTGTTAAAAATAATGGAGTAAATTTAAGGTATTTTATATTTAATGGTAGTTTCTACCTTGAGTCCTTCAAGAAGAAATTCAGAAGGTGCTCCCTAGTGATGATGCTTGCTATTGTTTACAGAGAATGTACTACATGCTGCATTTAAACTAAGTGCCTTAGTTGTATTGTGTAATAAGATTTACCAGATGAGGTATACCCTCAGTGCAGTTCCTCAATTCTACCTGCATCCAGCCCTATGATTGCCTCCA
This sequence comes from Micromys minutus, assembly GCF_963924665.1. NCBI lineage: Eukaryota > Metazoa > Chordata > Mammalia > Rodentia > Muridae > Micromys > Micromys minutus. The sequence continues at coordinate 32,371,841 of NC_137970.1, read as the reverse complement.
GCCCAGTCTCACATATTTATAATGTCTCCTAGTCATTTTAGCCAGAGAACAAAACTTTACAATACTCCTTAGGGTTATTTGAGGAGCTTTAAGGGCATAACTTTGTTTTTTTTCCCTATCAAGCATTCTGACTAGGACTGTTAATAAGTTTCTGAATTCTGAGGCCTTCTGGTATTTTACAGGTTATGCCAACAGTCTTCTAGCAGGGGGTTCTACTATTTGACCATGTGGGGCTTGCACTTTCTTCTCTGTGTCTCTCTGTCTCTGTCTCTCTCTGTCTCTCTGTTCTCTGTCTCTCTGTCTCTGTTGGCCTCTGTCTGTCTCTCTCTCTCTGTCTCTCTCTCTCTGTCTCTCTCTGTCTCTCTCTCTCTCTCTCTCTCTCTCTCTCTCTCTCTCTCTCTCTCTCTCTCTCTCTTTTGTTTTTACCTAAAACCACACCCACATATCCATTTATAAATATGTAATCATTTCATGGGAAGGAGAAGAGATCTCTCTCTGTCCCCTACTTTTAACTGTAAGTATATATTCTGTTCTTCTTTTGAAAGCAATTGCTTCTATAGGAAACATTCTTTACTGAATTATTGCTTTTTTCTTACATTAAAAAAGAGATACATGTATACAGTTTTAAACGCATTTTGGCATAAAACTATATAAATTTATTTTTGTCAGTACTTGATTTTTTTTAAGGTTTGATAGTATGCATTGAAATCTTACTAGTTAGAATGAGTATAAAGTACATGAAAAACAAAATGTAACATGGAAATAGTCAAAGTTTTCTTGGTGTGCAAAGATTAAACATAATGATTTTTAAATACGAAAAATTGGCACAAGGCTATCTTCTTAGCTCTTGAGTTATTAATGTTTTAAGGTCTAGATGTACCCCACTCTGAGTGGATGCTATACACGTATTGTTTTGTTTTAGGTTTTTTTTGTTGTTGTTGTTGTTTTGTTTTTTTCTAAGAAGGACTGAGGCTTCCAATTTTTGGTCTTTTTTTTGGTTTTTTTTTTTTGTTGTTGTTGTTGTTTTTTTTTTTTTTTTTTTTTTTTTTGAGCTTCATATAGTCAGTGAGTTGTTTCTTGGGTATTCATAACATTCTGGGGCTAGTGTCCAATTATCAATTATCAGTGACTGCATATTATGTCTGCTCTTTTGTGACTGGGTTACCTCACTCAGGATGATATGCTCTAGATACACCTATTTTCCTCAGAATTTCATAAAGCCATTGTTTCTAATAGCATTGTGTAAATATACCACAATTTCTGTATCAATTCATCTGCTGAAGGACATCTGGGTTCTTTCCAGCTTCCGGCTATTGTAAATAGGGCTGCTATGAACATGGTGGAACATGTGTCATTATTGTAGCTTGGAGCATCTTTGGATTATATGCCCAGAAGTGAAATAACTGGGTCTTCAGGTAGTAGTACTATCTCCAATTTTCTGAGGAATCACCAGACTGATTTCCAGATAGTTGTACTAGCTTAAAACCCCACCAATATTGGAGGAGTGTTCTTCTTTCTCAACATCCTAGCCAGCATCTGCTGTCACCTGAGTTTTTGATCTTACCCATTCTAACTGGTGATGGGTGGAATCTCAGGGTAGTTTTGATTTGCATTTCTCTGATGACTAGGAATGTCAAGCATTTGCTTAGCTTCTTCTTAGTCATTTGATATTCCTCAGTTGAAAATTCTTTCTTTTGCTCTTTACACCGTTTTAAAATATGATTGTTTGACTCTCTGGAGTCTAACTTCTTGAGTTCTTTGTATATATTGGATATTAGACCTCTATGCGATGTGAGATTGGTAAGGATCTTTTCCCAATCTGTTGGCTGCCATTTTCTTTTCTTGACAGTGTACTTAGCCTTACAGGAACTTTGCAATCTCATTAAGTCCCATTTCTCAATCCTTGGTCTTAGAGCACAAGCCATTGGTGTTCTGTTCAGGATATTTTCCCCTGTGCCTATGTGTTCTAAGGTTTTCCCAATTTCTTTTCTAATAGTTTCAGTGTACCTGCTTTTATGTTGAGATCTCTGATTCACTTGCATTTGAGCTTTTTACAAAAAAAAATATGAAAAGATCTATTTTCATTCTTCTGCATGCTGACTGCCAGTTGAGCCAACACCATTTGTTGAAGAGGCTGTCTTTTTTCCATTGAATATTTCCTTTGTCAAAAATCAAGTGACCATATGTGATTAGTTTGATGTTGACTATTGGTTTGCCTTATATTGCTTTTATTATGTTTAGGTATGGGCCTTGGATTCCTGCTCTTTCCAAGACTTTTAACATAAAGGGGTGTTGAATTTTGCCAAATGCTTTCTCAGCGTCTAGTGAGAAGACCATGTGTTTTTTTTTTTCTTTGAGTTTGTTTATGTGGTGGATTATATTGATGGATTCCCCTATATAATCCATCCCTGAATCCCAGGGATGGAGCCTACTTGATCATTGTGAATGATCATTTGATGTGTTGTTGGATTGGGTTGTAAGAAATTTTGTGGAGTATTTTTGCATCAGTGTTCATTAGGGAGATTGGTCTGAAGTTCTCCTTCCTTGTAAGGTCTTTGTTTGGTTTAGGAATAAGAGTTATTGTGGTTTCAAAGAATGAGTTGGGTAGTGTTCCATCTGACTCTATTTTGTGGAGTAGTTTGGAGAGTATTGGTATTAGGTCATCAATAAATGTCTGATAAAATTCTGCAGTGAACACATCTAGTCCTTGGATTTTTTATTTTGGAGGCTTTTGATGACTGCTTCTATTTCTTTAGGTGTATGGGATTGTTTACATGGTTTATATGGTCCTGATTTAACATTGGTATCTGGTATCTGTCTAGAACTAATCTATGTCCTCCAGATTTTCCAGTTTTGTTGAGTATAGGCTTTTGTAATAGGATCTGATGATTTCTTGAATTTCTTCATTTTCTGTTGTTATGTCTCCCCTTTCATTTCTGATTTTCTTAATTTGGATACTCTCTCTTTGCCCTCTAGTTATTCTGGCTAAGGGTTCATCGATCTTGTTAATTTTCTCAAAGAACCAACTCCTGGTTTTGTTGATTCTTTGTAAGGTTCTTTTTGTTTCTACTTGGTTGATTTCTGTTCTGCATTTGATTATTTTTCTGCCATCTATTCCTCTTGGGTGCATTTACTTCTTTTTGTTCTAGTGCTTTCAGCTGTGCTGTCAAGTTGCTAGTGTATGTACTTTCCAGTTTCATTTTGGAGGCACTCAGAGCTATGAGATTTCCTCTTAGTACTACTTTCATTACATCCCATAGGTTTGGGTATGTTGTGCTTTCATTTTCATTAAATTCTAGAAAATATTTAATTTCTTTCTTTATTTCTTCTTTGACCATGTTAACATTGAGTAGAGCATTGTTCAGCTTCCATGAGTATGTGGGCTTTTTGTTGTCTTTATTGTTATTAAAGACCAGCCATAGACCATGGTGATCTGATAAGATGAATGGGAGTATTTCAATCTTCTTCTATCTATTGAGGCTTGTTTTTGTGACCAACTATATGGCCAATTTTGAAAAAGGTGCCATGAGGTGCTGTGAAGAATTTGTATTTTTTTGTTTTAGAGTGAAATGTTCTGTAGATGTCTGTAAATTCCAACTGATTCATAACCTCTGCTAGTTTCAATATTTCTCTGTTCAGTTTCTGCTTCCATGATCTGTCCATTGATGAGAGTGGGGTCTTGAAGTCTCCCACTATTATTGTGTGTGATACAATGTATGTTTTAGTAGGGTTTATTTTATGAATATGGACACTCTTGAATTTGGAGCATATATGTTTAAGATTGAGAATTCATTCTGATAGTTTTTTCTTGTAATGAGTAAAAAGTGTCCTTCTTTATCTTTTTTTGATAATTTATGGTTGAAAATCTAATTTATTCTATATTAGAATGACTAATCCATCTTGTTTCTTGGGGTCATTTGCTTGGGAGATTTTTTTCTCAGTCTTTTACTCTGAGATAGAGTCTGTATTTGTCTCTGGGATGGGTTTCCTGTATGCAGCAAAATGCTGGATTCTTAACATGTATCCAGTCTGATACTCTATGTCTCTTTATTGGGGGATTGAGTCTATTTATGTTAACAAATATTAAGGAATAGTGTTTATTGGTTCCTACAATTTTTGCTTTTAGAAGTAAAATTATGTTTGTGTGCCTTTTGTCTTTTGGTTTTCTTGCTTTTTCAAGGGTGTAGTTTCCCTCCTTGTGTTGTGTTTTACATCTATTATTCTTTGTAGGTCTGGATTTGTGTTCAGATATTGTGTAAATTTACTTTTGTCCTGGAATATCTTGGTCTCTCCATCTATGATAATTGAGAGTTTTGCTGGATATAGTAATCTGGGCTGACACTTGTGTTCTCTTAGAGTCTGCATGATGTCTGTCCAGGATCTTCTAGCTTTCATAGTCTCTGTTGAGAAGTTGGGTGTAATTCTGATTGGTCTGCCTTTATATTTTACTTGACCTTTTCCCTGACTGTGATTAGTATTCTTTCTTTGTTTTGAACACTTGGTGTTGTGACTATTATTGTCAGGAAGAATTTCTTTTCTGGTCAAATCTATTTGAAGTTCTGTAGGCTTCTTTTATGCTAATGGTCATCTCATTCTTAAGGGTAGGGAAGTTTTCTTCTATGGTTTTGTTGAAGATACTTACTGTGCCTCTTAGTTGATATTCTTTGTCCTCTTCTATTTCTATTATACTTAGGGTTGGTCTTCTCATTGTGTCCTGGATCTCCTGAACATTTTGGGTTAGGATTTTTTTTGGAATTTGCATCTTCTCTGACTATTTTGTCTATGTTTTCTATGTTGTCTTCGCCCCCTGAGATTCTCTCTTCCATCTCTTGTAGTCTATTGGAGATGCTTGCATCTGTGACTCCTGATTTCTTTTTTTAGGTTTTCTATCTCCAGGTTTGTCCTGAGTACTACTGGTGGGGTCCTGGCTCTTTCTCTGGGCCAAAAAGGACCCTTTTCAAGTGAGCACAGAACTCTCTGCTCTCGGAGAACTCCCAGTGTGCCCACTCTGGGCCTATGTATCAGGTTCACCTCTGGCCCAGGTGTAAAAGTGCCTGTGGAACTGATCTTGGTGCACTGCCTTTCCCAGGTAGATCAGGTTTCTCTCTGATAGAGGCCAGGCCTTTGGCTCTTACTGTGGGCCTGAAAAGATCCTTTGCCACAAGCACCGGCAGGCACTCTCTGAGCTCTGAGTACTCAAAGCACAACCTTACCAGGCCTCTGCCCCAGGTTCTCTGCTGGCCTGGGTGGAAAAGCACCTGGGTATCTGGTCATTAATAGCAATTTTATTTGAATTATCAGCCTAATCCCTAATCAGGCTCCAGTAAGAAATCAGTGTGAACTGTATGGTAAGCCTAGAGATTTGTTTGGATTCAGGCAAAGTGTTCAACTTTTCAGATTCCTGTACAACTCAGTTATTGTATCAGGGTTACCAGGAAATTACATTACAGTGCAGTGAAAATGGATTGAACAAAAAAGCCCCAAGTGCACAAAGGTACGTATCTAGAAAAACATTACCAATTAGAAACAAGAGTACACTATAAAGGGCTTCTTTTCAAAGGAACTTATTGGGATCTTAGCAAAGAGTGGATTGATAATGTCCATCATAAGAGAGCTGAATAATTTTTACATGAGTCCCAAACCACACTCCAATGTACTTATATATCATACTTATATATCATATGTTACTCAGTAGTATAATTATACCCATTTATAATATCCATCTCCCATGTCAAACCAAAGAGCTCACTGAGGCCAGAGACTGTATGTTATCTTCCTAAATATAGCTGCCTTGGTAATTTCAGTAAAATGGATGCTCAGTTACCATGTTCCGAATGAATGACTATAAATTGACCCTATTGTTAACAACACATAGAGATTCTCTGCTTCAATAGGAATGGTCTTATGCATTATCACTTTTGTGAGAACAGCCCTAGCACAGTAGATAATTTTCTCAGAGGCATCTCTTTCCTTCAACAGGAATATTTTTTATAAAGGCAATAAAACTGCATCTGCTGACTTATATTCTAGAAGGAATATGATATCCAGCTTGCAAATCTCTCATTGTGCACAGAAAAAGTTTATGCATCTAAATCTCACATTCCTGAATCAAAGAAAAAATTAGTTTGTTGTAGTGGCCTGCACAGTTTTCTGGCAAATATATTTTAAGGCAGACATAAATATCTACATATATAATAGGTTGGGTTTATTTGTAAAAAGGAGGACGACAGAAAACCTTCAACAAATGTTTTATTTTCCTTGAAATGATGATTGTCATTGTCTCCCAAAGGAAAAAAAAATCACAACCAAACGAGTCTGATAGTAACAACATAGATTTTTTTTTTTTAAGCTTTACAATCCAAGGACATCTTTCTTAAAATCAGTAAGGCACTGCAACTAGTGAAAAAGATGTTATTCCATGAAATAATTATGCAGTTTTCCATAATTTAAGATGTGCTTTGCCATTGTGTTAAAAAGTATCAAAGGCAGTGGCTATCAAATGATAAGTAATTTTAGAAATGCTGGTGGCATAAACATTAGAAAAGATACTCTAAGAGATGCAAGTTAATCCAAAGGCCAGTAAACAAAAGCACAAAACCTGTCTTTCCATGCTCTGAGATATTTGACAAGCAGTTCTAAGCCTTCCCATTTCTCTTGGCATGAACACCCTCTGCCTGGTGAGCCTTAGTTCCTAGTTTCTTCTTGGTGATGCTTCAGGGCTAAATAAGATAAAATTTATGGGCTATGCTTTAAAATCCATTGAGGTAAGGCAATACATATGCTCGAGGATAATTGATGAATTATCATTTTTACAGCAGGCATGTCCCAATCCATCTCATAAAAGGGAATGAGGCAGAAATAGAGGCCTATGCTGAGTACTTGGTGAAAATCTCAGCAAACCTTGGACAAACAATGCACCTTTAGAAATACAGAACCCTTGATTCACAAAAGAGAATTTCCCAAATATCAAAAAAGTAGAACCTTCAAATGCCCAGTTAATAATCCACTCGCAGAACAGCTGCTAAATGAGTCAGAGCAGTGTTTTGCTGCAGCCTTAGTCTGAGATCCAGTATTTCATTTCCTTTTAATTTACCATAACTATTTTTAAAGACATTTTGGCTCTCCTCTAGTGAACATGTATATCAAGGAGCACCAAGACCCTGTCTTGTTTTGCTTAGGCCAGCTCCCCCTGTTTTTCTTTCATTCCTCCACTCCTGTCTGACCTTCTCTACCATTTAATCTGTGTCTCTTTAAGAAATCAAGTTGCACAGGGAACAATATTGTAACTTGAAGGGTTTAAAAGAAACACTTAAAAAGGTGTACTTGTAGAAAATGTGTGTGGCTACTAAGAGTAATTTTGTATCTGTTGAATATCTAGGTTGATCAAGATAATTAGTTACTAATCCTGTCATCCAGAAATTAGGAGAACTCTAATCACTAACCATCTGTCCTTAACCAACAAACCAATATCATTTCCAAAGTTATAAGTCTAGAGTTTTATCAAACACTTTCTGACCTGCAGGAATGTGTTGCTTTGGAATTGTTAAAAAGGAAACCTAGAAGGAACACACTATTTATATAAGCATGCCAAACTTCAGTGTTCAAGAATAAAATGAGGATTATCAAATCATAATCGTTACATGAGAGAAAAGGCACACATATTTCTATCACCTCACACAATGCGGTTTCTTTTTAGAAATACAAACCAAGGTCACATTAAACCATTCTAAAGAGGAGGAAAAGGCTGCTGCCCTTCAGAAGTGTATCCATTCAGAGAGGAGGAAGTCAAGAGGAAAATCACTCTCCTCAGACTAATGCAGTGTAATTGTTTTCCTCATGATGGTACCCTTCCATTTTTTTCTCTTTGGAAGTCCCCATGGTTACAAAAGGATAAAAGGATATGGTTCACACTTTTTTTTTTTTTTTTTTTTTTGCAAAAGAATGACAAATCACAAGGAACCAAAATGACCTCCTGTGGTTCATCTGAATTTGCCATTTTGCTTCTGAAATTTTTCTATTGGTACACTAAACCCAGTACCCCATGTACAATGAATAATGTTATGGGGGTATGAAAATGTCTATTCTAATTTTTTTTAAAAAAGTAAATACTCACCACTCCAATGCCATTACAATTTTATCCCACAAACTCTCTTAAATGTGGTAACAGTTATCCTACATAAATATACACTAACATGAAGTTAATTAACACTATAGGTGGTGATTACAAAAATAATGCTGTAAAGATGAAAATACAGTACTGCTTTTAGAAAAAAATAAACCCTTCATAAGACTCGAAAAGTAATGTCCTTTAAATCTAGGCAGAAATGCTTAAATGGGATTCCTATATACCAAAGTGCTTTCATCCTAGAAGCTTTTGCAAAGGTTTTCTTTTCAGAAGAAGTAACATTAAGCAGGCTAAGATGGAAGAGCATTTTACTCCCTCCTCACTGCAGTGTTTATATCATCATGCTAAAGGAAAATGAAAGCCATATGTTCCTGACATAGAAACACAAAATTCTTTCCTCAATGTCTACTCGGATCAGTCAGGAAATAAGCACATCTGAGAAGAATGAAACAAAACCAGAACTACTCCATTACTGTTATCCATCAGACAGATGCTCACTGACATACAAAGGGACTGGATCAACATTTGCAGATTTCATTTTCTACTCTCTTTATTATTGTGTGATTAGTCACTGTTGTTAATAGTTTTCAATATTGCTGGCAGTTAAAAATGTGTTCTTTTTTTTCTCTATTTTATAGACCCAAATCCTTTTCCTAATGGGCTTTATGCCATCTTTGTTCATGCTTACTTAAATAGGACAGTTAGCTACATCTGTTGGAAGTTCTGAGATACAATTGTCCAATAGACTCCACACATGAAGAGAAAAACTTTATCAGAAGTTATAAAATAAAGACCCAACACATTTCCAATTCAACTACCTTAGAATTAAGAAATGTTTTATAATAACTATACACCATAGGGCGCCCATCTCTATCATTGAGGGTGACAATTTTTATTGGTTGATCCTTTCTATGACTATACTTCACCCAGGCCCCCTGCAAAGCTATAGATTGAAATGTTATATATAATCCTAGCTGTGGCTAACAGAAATGATAAGAGCAGTTTAACCAAATAGCCTTGATACTTGTTTTCATTGGACTGGCTTTCTTTAAAAAATGTATTTGGCTCAGTTCTTGAATTCCTTTTATAAACCCAATGATTTTGAACAGATACTGTTTAGATACAAGCAAGTCATCTACCCAAATAATGAAAATGCATTAAAAATAAAAGTCTTCAATGAAATATAGGCAGAAAGCTGTCGGTGCTGAGAATGTTAATGCTTCCTCTACTGGCACTCCTCAGCTCTGTCAGGATGGCAGAAACCAGAACTCCAGCTACCAGAGTCGGCAGGAATCCACACCTCTGTTCATGGTGGAATTTGGTGGACAGTTAAAAGCTTTCTGAAATTCTTCAAAGTTGCTAACGGCACCATTGACCCTGAAAAAAAAAAGATAACTAAGTAATTCAATTCCTACACATCCATGAATTCTGAATGAAACAGTCCTTTGCTACAAAGGGGACTTGCATCCCCTTAGTCTGTTTACAAGAAAGACACGTAAAGCTCAGATAATTAAGAAAAAGAAATTATTGTCATTGAGAATAAAAACCAACATCTCTTCAAAGGCCAACCAGGACTCTAGTATTCCTCCAAGAGTCTTCAAATCCCTACACAAGTGTATCATCTCCAAGATTTTGTTTTTCTAACTTTTGAAAAAGTTACTTTTAGCAAATGTTAAAGATAGAATATAGGTAATAAACAAAATATATACTATGTAAATAGCAAAAAATTCCAACATTTCAAGCAACTAGTTAGTAAAATGAAATCAGTTCCTAATACTTATATAGTTGGCAGAAAGTGCACAAATTATAAGTGTAGAAACCACTATTTTTTTTAACATATTCCTGTTACTACCATTCTGTGATCAAGGCAAGGCATCTCAAGCACTCCAAAGTTTCCCTTATCTCCCCTGCCAAGAACTCCAAAAATAAGGACTGCTTCACTATGTATTACCCAAGCACCGCCTGCCTTTGAACTTGTTAAGAATGGAATGTCCACTGCACATAAATTTGTCTTTGGCTTCTTCTATCTCACGATATTATAGTATTGTCAAAGTTATTGCTCTTGCTGCATTTTCATTTAGTTTTTTAACAGTTATACCAAAATGCTTTCTCTAAATCCCTACCACTTAGGATATTCACATCTACCTAGAATTTGGCTAATGTAAGAATCAACTAACTGATGAACACAATCTAGCTGTTACAAATGAGTCTGTTCTGAACTGGATTTTAGCTTCAGAATCTGCTACAGTTACAAGTTCCTGACTGGAATGGAGGCTGCAGATTCCTGTTACTCAGCACTTTGATTGTAACTGCCTTTTGCAAATGGTGCTCCCATTGTGTGATTTTTCTCTGCACTCAAAATCTATGCTTACTGCCGATATCAATAACAAGTCACGCAAAAACCTCCCCATCATCAATTTCTTACTCAACTGAACAATCAAAGGGCTCACTAAAAACAGCATTCTCAGTCACTATTTCTTCCCTAATGACTTTGTTACATCTGGGTATTTAAATGAATGTTATGACCTGTATCGAACAAATCCCCATAACCTTGAGTTTAGTTGGGGTGCTTGGATAGAGATTGATATATCATAGTACGGTTTGCCTTAGGCAAGTGTTCAAAATGAAATATTGATAATAATCAGTAAGTATACTCTCTAAATTGTTAGCAAAAAAATCCAACATTCCATGCAACTAGTTAATAAAATGAAATTAGTTTGGAAAAAATATCTGTTGAGTAATTAATCTACTGTGTGGCTTTATCTGCTCCATTTGTCTGTAGGATCACATTTTAGTCCATTAGAAACTGTCAGCCTTGATGACAATACAGCCCAGTGGGGGAAAATTTCCAACACAATGATGAGATTTTTATGCTAGTGGATAATTTATAGTCAATTTTGAAGCATTTCTAAGGCAAGGTTTTAAGAAAAAGATTTTAAAATATAGAGGAAATCCTAGATGGCTTTCTTATGATATGCTAATGGATTCATTTAAATATTAAACATAAAGATATCCAGGTATAATATGTTCCAAGCAAAGAATAACTATAAATTACCATAGTTTCTTGGGTTTCTCTGTATAATTAACTGTCCTTTACTGTAAGAAATTTCTCTCAAGCCATAATAAAACCTAGTCCAAGATAAGTAATATCAACCTTAATTTTGTTTTTACTTAATATTTTATGCAATCTAAAAATTAGAGTTGTTAATCTTTTTCCCTTCATATATATAAGTCATTGTTTCAAAGGCTGTTCCAAGATGAAAACAAAAACGCACTGTCTCTGACTCCAGATATGAATTATAATTGCTAAAGATAACCATATACCTTGGTGTTCCCAAAGGGGATAACTGTTTATGTTTGTTAGTTTACATTGTGTGGGAAACAACAAGAGGTACTACACAGAATACTCTTAAACAGAAAACAGACCAGAGTTCTTGAGGCTTAAAAACTGAATAGTGTATCATATCACATCCTCATCTGAGATAATAAAATTCATTTTAAATTTGTTTACTTTGCCCAGATATCACTGCTAAAATAGATGGTAGAACAATTCAATATTCCCATTATTAAGAATGGAACTGACATACTAACAGCATCCATGGACTATTCCCTTCCAAAAGAAGTTACTATTCTATATATGCATAATTCTTTTTTATTTTCTATGCATGAAAGTTGGGTTGTGTGTATGTGTATTATGTGCATTGGAGGCTTTGGAGACTACAAAAGCAACTCAGATACCCTGGTATTTGAGTTTTAGGTGGTTATGAGCTATCATGTGGGTGCTAAAAACTGAACCTAAATTCTCTATAAGAACAGCAATGCTCTTTGTCATTGAATCATCTCTCTGGCCCCAAGCAGTTCTAATTCTTTATCTGAAATTTAATACTAAAACTGTGATTTTGATTGCAATTACATTTGAAGACTCACCAGTCTCCTGATGCAATACTAAGCCGAAATAGAGTTGAAAAGACAATTACAAGACCAGCTTACTACAATGAAATAAGAGAAGCATAGTTTCTGTTTGGCTAGGTTCTGTTTTCTACGAAGTGGAGATTATAAAATTTATTGTGTAGACTCTTGTTCATCTCTCATCTCGCAGCACATCGATATGGCTAGGGGCACAGAGTTGGGAGATACATAGTTAAAGCCTGAGGTTCCCCATTCACTCACTTACCGAAACTGTGGAGGACTGTGAGCACCAATTTGGACTTGTTCTCTGGCAGCTTCTGGTCTGTAGGAATTGCACCTCACCTGAATGGTAAAGACACCATTATGCTTCTACTCCAATTATACATTTTCTAGTTTCTTAATTCATCCAAGTTGTGCTGAAGAATAATTTTGGGATTCATAGAGAGCAAGAAGTTTGAATACATCAGGTAAAACTTTGAACAACCACAACATCTATTATTCAAGTCCTCAGAGCAAAAAGTTTTATCAACGTGGATTGCATAATTTGAGTAAATTAGGGAGGTTTTCAGGCAAATGATTTAAATCCAGAGAATTATATGTACCCAAGAATTAGTGAAGGTATTCATCTTATTAATTTTTTGTTTTAAATAACCTTTATCAAATTCAACCATATACGTTTCAATGAAAAAAATAAATAAAAAAACATGGTTTAGTATAATCAGGAGTTTTACTGATTGTAGATGCCCCTGGGTGTCTTTTGTGCCTCATGCTGGTCTAAGCTTGGAAAAGGAATACATTTCTCTATTTCCTTTGAAGTTAGACATGACTACCTAACTTGTTCCAACCAATAAACATAAAGTTTTATATTCCATTTCCCAATAAAAGTTTAAGAAAACTATTAAAACGAATGCCAAGTTTAATAGTCAATGTGCTGAGTAGATGACTCAATCTGAAATTTGCCTAGTACAAGCCTTAGGACCTGAATTCAGATTCCTAAAACTCACATTAAAATGTTTGTCATTCCTCAGAAAACTGAACATAGTACAACCTGAGGACCCAGCTATACCACTCCTGGACATATACCCAAAAGAAGCTCCTGCAACTAACAAGGACCATGTTCATGGCAGTCTTATGTATAATAGCCAGAAGCTGAAAGAACCCAGATTTCCTTCAGTGGAAGAATGAATACAGAAAGTGTGGTACATTTACACAATGGAGTACTACTCAGCTATTAAAAACAATGACTACATGAAATTCCTGGGCAAATGGATAGAACTACAGAATATCATCCTGAGTGAGGTAACCCAGTCACAAAAGAACACTCATGCTATGTACTGACTGATAAGCGAATACTAGCCCAAAAAGCTCAGAATACCCAAGAAACAATTCACAGTTATGAAGATAAAGAGAAGGAAGGGAAGAAGATAAGTGACTCTGTCCTTCTTAGAATAAAAGAACAAAACACTCATGGGAGGAAATAAAGGGACAAATAGAGGAGCTGGGATTGGAGAAAAGATCATCCAGAGACTGCCTCACCTGGGGATTGATTCCATATGCAGCCACTAAACCCACACACTATTGCTGATGCCAAGTAGTGCTTACTGGCAGGAATCTGATATGGATGCCTCCTCAGAGGCTCTGCCAGAGCCATACTAATACAGGGAGGATGCTTGCAGCTAACTGTCAGATTGAACATGAAGACCACAATGACAGAGCTAGAGAAAGGACTGAAGGAGCTGAAAGGGTCTGCAACCCCATGGGAAGAACAAAATTATTAACTAATCAAGCCCACCACAGCCCCCAGGGAATAAAACATCAACCAGTGAGTTTGCATGGAGAGACCCATGGCTCCAGGTATATATGTAGTAGAGTAGCATTCTCTGGCATCAGTGATAGGAGAGGACTTTGGTCAAACAAAGGCTCATTTTCCCAGTATAGGGGAATGCCAAGGCGCTGAGGTGGGAGTGGATGGTTGGGAGAAGGAGCACATTTATGGAAACAATGGGAGGCAAAGGGAGGAAGGGGAATGGCAGAAAGAGGATAACATTGAAATGTAAATACAGACGATATCCAATAAGAAAGAAAAAACAAAACAAAAAAAAAAAACAAAAACAAAAAAAAGCTGGTCCTGATGGCATGTACCCCATAGGGGTGGTAGTAGAGAAAAGTGGAGTTCATTGGCAAGAAAGCCTAGCCAAATTCATGATTTTTAGATTCAGTGAAAGAGCAATTATCAAATAATAAAGATTAAGGACAATGAAGAAAATATACCTGACAACAACTTCTTTCATTTTATTTATTTAAACATCTGGCAGTTTCTTCTATTATTGATCAATAATATGGAATGTATACATTTGTATTGTACTTTATCCAAGGTCTACTTTCTGTTATTTCACCTGGATTTGATTTCTTTCTTGTGTGTGTGTGTGTGTGTGTGTGTGTGTGTGTGTGTGTGTGTGTGTGTGCGCGCGCGCGCACACACGCGTTCCTGGTTCTCTCCACTTTTATTCAGCAGCTCTTATGCTGGGTATCTGCAGCTTGTTCTCTGGTTGGTTTCCATCCTGAGAATCCTCTGCTTCTTACAAGGACTGGTGAGCATTATCAGAAGCTTTCTGGTTTGTGATACACTACAAGCCCAATGCTCTCTCCCTCAATTTCCTTCTACAAAGTGTTCATGGTCTTTACTCATCAATTCATGGGAATATCTTGGGAACTCATTTGGCTGGTGTTCCTGGATTTTACTTTGCTGTTTTAGTTACCTTCTCTCTCTCTTTTTTTTTACTTTATTTTAAAAAACAAAGGTAAATGTACAAATTTTCAGCATTTTTGCATAAAAGTATACAAATACATTTTTTAAGGTTGTAATTAAGTATTTGTGGGTACATATACATACACATATGTATATATGTAACAATAATATAGGAGAAAAGGCTATTACTTTGAGGCTATAGGAGAGAAACTAGGAGGGGCTGTAGGGACAAAAGGGGGATGTGATACAGTTCTATTTTAATTAAAATATATTCTTTTTTGTTGTTGTTGAACTTCACACAGTCTGTGAGTTGTTTCTGGGGTGCTCAGAGCTTTCTGGGGTTAGTATCCCATTATCAGTGACTGCATATTATGTCTGTTCTTTTGTGACTGGGTTATCTCACTCAGGATGATATTCTCTAGATGCATCCATTTTCTTAAGAATTACATAAAGTCATTGTTTCTGATAGCTGAGTAGTACTCCATTGTGTAAATGTACCAAAATTTTTGTATTCATTCATCTACTGGAGGACATCTGGGTTCTTTCCAGCTTCTGGCTATTATAAATAGGGCTGCAAGGAACATTGTGGTGTATGTATCTTTGTTGTATGTTGGAGCATCTCTGGGGTATATGCCCAGAAGTGGAATAACTGGGTCTTCAGGTAGTACTATGTCCATTTTTCTGAGGAACCGCCAGACTGATTTCCAGAGTGATTGTATCAGTTTACAATCCCACCAGCAGTGGAGAAGTGTTCCTCTTTCTCCACATCCTCGCCAGCATCTGTTCTGACAACAACTTCTGGCCTCCATACACACATGCATTAATGTGTACCCACCAACATACACTCACAACAAAAAACGTACTGTTTTGTGTTCATGAAGATGAAATGATTAAATACTCCAAATGAAATACTGTCAAGATGAAATACTTCAGAACCCAGTTCCTTCAGTAAAAACCCCAATGATGACATATGTTGAACATGGAATAAAGACAAGAAATAAATGGGTGTGTTGTTTGTTTCTGAAGTATAACCTACTTAATACTCATTTGAAATATTTCTTGAATTATGATATAAGCTTAAAGTATGAATACTTCTATTCATGATGGATACATGATATGTAGGAAAGCATTTGAAATTGAAAGGGAAATTATAAATTATTGAGAGATTGGAGAAAACATTTACTTTGGTTGAGTATCAGTGTGTCAGTGCCCAAGGACAGAAAGGCTCATTTCAGTTTTCTGAAGTGCTGATCATCAGACCTAAGTGTCCTGACTGTGTTTAAACATTTTTCTTTAACAGAAAAATAAAATCGTATTTTTGAAGAATTTATTTGGCAGAGGTATATAGTAAAAAGAAGAAAGTAAAAAATATTTTTTAAAAGCTAGTAATGTCTATTAAATAAGGAGAAATGGGCCTTGAAAGAACCAGAAGCATAAAAATGCGTGGAAAATGAATGAAAAAAAAAAATAGTAGGTCGTAGCAACTACAGGTATAAAGAGGGCAAGAAAGCTAATGGTTTACTGTTATTTTGATAATGATGAATCATCTCCCACCATATTTATGAATATGACTTTAAAGATGTTTTTGTAATGAGATTCCTTAATTTCCACAAGAGTTAGGCCATGGTAGCATGTGGTGGTTTGAATAATGATTATTGGCCCTCATAGACTCATGTGTTTGAATACTTGATATAGAGAAATAGTACTATTAGGAGGCGTGGGCTTGTTAGAGTAGGTGTGTCCATGGAGGAAGTGTGTCACTGTGGGAGCGAGCTTTGAGAGCTCAGATGCTCAAGCCAATTTACAAACTTTTTGCCTGCCTATCAGAATGTAAACCTCTCAAATCCTTTTCCAACACCATCTCTCCCTACATGCTACCATGCTTCTTCTTGGGACAATAATAGACTAAAATTATGAAACTATAAGCAAGCCTCAGTTAAATGTTTCCCTTTATAAGACCTATTTCTGGTCATGGTGTCTTATCAGAGCAATAGAATCCTTAACTAAAATAGTCTTCATTTTTCCCTTTCAACCTCATATCTTAGGTTATTTTGCTTACATTATTATATCATATTGACTATGTTTTATAAGTTATTTAACAAGTCCTTGAACATTAAGGTTGTTACAGTTTTCTAGTATATTTCCAAGATAAAAAAATATGTACCATGTAAACAGAATTCCTCCAATGTGCAAAAGAGTAAAAGTATCCTTGTTTTGTAAGATTGGAGGATGCTTGAAGAAAAATTTCTCAATGGAGATTTAAAAAAAAAACATAGTTATTCTTTTACCACTGAATATCTTTAGTTTGACAAAAATGTTGCATTTAAAGACATCATAAAATTTAAATGACAACATCTTTCTCAGTTAGTTTATTTCACTTAAAAAAGTTCTTACTGTAGCCTAAAATTTAAACAGTAGGAACAGATAGATCCTTGTACTTTATCCTCCAGATCATAGCTCAGAAAACTTCTGGAAAGAGATAAATCTGAACCTTTGAAAACCATAAGATCTGTGTTTCAATTATTCAGTTCTGCCATTGTAACACAAAACTAACCAAAGATAACATGTAAGGGACAGAGTATAACCTTTTTCCAATCAAAGCATTATTTGTTACTTTTAAATTAAAAAAACACATATGCACATATTTGATCCTCTTTGCCCATTCTAAGAAATACTATTTTGTGGATGTGCTTTTTTAATACTTACTCTTATATCTGAGCTAATACTGGCACATGATTAAATGTTAGCTAAGTTGAAGTCATACCAGTGAGCTTTTCCTCCAAACCTTTGATTAATAACAAGTTAATAGGATACATTTTCCCCCATGGTGCCCTATCCTCCCTTTACTTACATGAGCATAACTCAGGAAGAAGAGCTGATTATTGGTGAATGTGATGCCTGGTAGAAGGGGCTC
This sequence comes from Micromys minutus, assembly GCF_963924665.1. Lineage (NCBI taxonomy): Eukaryota > Metazoa > Chordata > Mammalia > Rodentia > Muridae > Micromys > Micromys minutus. The sequence goes on along the minus strand of NC_137970.1, from coordinate 32,354,144 downwards.
TTCAACTCCCTGTCTTCTATCATTTATCCATTTCCTATAAGCCTAATGGCAGAAGCAGAATAGTTGATCACCATCAATAACAGCTTTTCTCTTTTCCCAATCAACACAAAAATATTAAACACGTATTCCTGGCATGTGTAAAATGCACTGTGTTGAGCTTTAAGAAGAAATACTCCTGAAAATGCATCCAAATGTAACTTGTGTATCTTCAAAAGAACTGAACACCTTATGCTGCTAGCCAGGCATGGTGGTACACATCTGTCATCTTAGCATTTGGGAGACTGTGGCAGGAGCATTTCCATGAGCTTGGGGTCAACTTGAACTACAGAATAAAACTGTCTCAAAAAAGAAAAAAAAAATTAAGACTGACGAAAAAGGAACCTTACACTCTATAAATAAAAAAGCAACTGTGCCATGGTAATCAGATATCAAGTAGCTCTTTAAAAGGCATTGTTTTCATTGAAAGGAGGTACAAACAAACTTAACACCATGTGCAACTAACTGCTTTAGCAAAAACTTGAGTGGGGTTGATATATTTTTGATTTTATCAACAAGAAAGGGTATCTTATTTCATCATCATTTAATGAAACAAAATACGTTTTAACTAGAATATAAAGAAAGATAACACTTAGAATTAACCTTGTTTTTAAAGTAAACATTCAATTTTATGCAAATCTTTCTATGTTTTTGGTATGTTGATTTCTTAACTATACACTGAGAGATAATGCAAATACTCTTACGGACTCTCACTGTCCCAATATATGAGAATGAATAGCCTCTAGCCATAAGTTTGAAGTATGAAGCTTTAAGATAAAATGATAAAGAAGAATAAAGATAAACCATTACTTCAAGAAAATTCACATGAATTTAGTCCCAAGAAGAGCTCTATACCACTCTTTAATATAATTCTGTGCATATTGTCTGAAAATTCTATTATTTTAAATATATAATTCTTAATAACCATTATTATTTAGGATGACTTAATACTCCAAAAAGAAAAAAAGTGCAACTCTACTAGAGTATAAGAGAGTCCATGTAAGAACAGAAAAATATTAACTCCAAAACATTATAGTCCTCAACGCCAAGTTAGTGGCATGCACTGAGCTGCACCATGCATGCTTTCACGACTTTTAAAGCTCAGTAAATGTAATAGTAAGTACCCTAAAAGCTTCTCGAAGACCTCCATTATCAGCAATATTTTCTCCCAGGGTTCTCTTCCCCTTCACCTAAGGAAAAGAAAAAAAGAGTTTAATAGTCAAGTACCATTCAGCAAAAGGCATACAAATATTATAGGAAGCAAAAATCATATTTTAAAGAGAAAATTAAAAACTAGCCCCAGCAAGAATCTTCTGAATGTGGCCATTTTTATTTTGCAACTTTCTGGATTGCTTTCTTGGCCATCAACAAATTGAGCCAGCTCCAATAAAACATTAACGATATTCTCAATGGCTCTAGTTTAATGGGAAAAATACAAATGCCAATATCCAGATTACTGTTTCTGATTGACTCACATAATCTGAATGTTTTCTCTATTTTCTCTATATCTCTAAAAATTTGCCATACACACAAGAACAAGATTTTAGAAACAACCATTATCATTTTACCTTCAGCTATTTCTATGAAACATTGAAAGGAAGGTTGTTCTCTTGGGGAACAAAAATGAAATAGAAGTGCTACAGACTACAAGGTCAAGTTCTGAAATATGTATGACACCCAGTGAAGCATAGAAGGGAGACATTTGTCTCAGCTGTTTCTTAAAACTGTAAATGGTAAATGAGCCAGAATGGACATAGTCTACGTTTCTGCACCTCCAGCCAAAGCTAACCTGCCATTTGCTTTTGTCTAGACAGGTTTTTCCATTTGCCAGTGACTGAAGGAAAAAATCAAAAGAATCATACCTTGTGGCATATAGAAATTACATGAAATTCAAATCAGTATCTGTAAGTCGACTTTTATTAAATCACAGTTAAGCCCAATAACATAAACTGTTTGTGTTCACTTTCTTGCTACTAGAGCAGTTCTGTATTTGCTATCTAGCTTAAAGATGTGCTAACCCCAGTATAGTAAGCAGAATTCTGGCTTCTTAAAGAAATCTACATCAAAATCCCCAGGCATCCAAGAATCAGTTACGCTACAATGGCAAAAGTGACTTTTAAAATGTGAATAAGTCCATACCATAATTGTAAGTATTCTTATAAAAGAAAAGGGAAAACAAGACAGTGTCAGAATGGCACAGTGGTCATTGTTGGCTTTTAAGAAGGAAGGTATCTTAGTTACTGTTCTATTGGTGTAACAAGATACAATGACCACAGCAACTCTTATAAATAAAAGTATTACAGCTCAGAGATTTTATACATTATGTCATGGTGTCATGCAGGCAGACATAGTGCTAGAGAGGTAGCTGAGAGTTCTACATTTGAGTCAGCGAGTATCAGGAAGAGATACAGAGACACTGGACCTGGCTTGAGCTTCTGAAAACTCAAAGTCCATGCCCCAAAGACACACTTCCTTCAACAAAACCATTCCTACAAGGCCACACCTCTAAATAGTGTCACTCCTCCTAATAATGCCAATCCATATGAATCTATGGGGGCTGTTTTTATTTAAACCACCACAAAAGGGGTCATAAGCCAAGAAATGTTGATATCCTCAAAAACAGAAAATATAGGAGACAGACTCTTCATTAGTACCCTCTATAAAGGAAGACATCCAATCTGACACATTTCTTTTAGTCTACAGAGACTTCAGTCATGCTTCTGAAATACAGAATCTTGTGAGAATAAATTTTGTGTTGTTTTAAGCAACTAAGTTCACATTTGCTATATCACCAAGAAGAAACTAGTATACCCTACTCCCAAGCCATGGATGCTATAAAAATCTTACTTTTAAGTTAGCCCAACTACTGATGTATCAAGCAATGCTAGCAAATAAAAATATATCTTAAGGAAACAAGATTCATAGTGATCACCTAGAAACCCTATCAACCTTTGCTTTACTTTCCTAAAGTCACCATTTTGGCTCTGCTTACATTCTTTTTCTCCATTCCAATGAGATATGGACTATTGTAAACACTTTTGTTTAACAAACAAGCATTTGAAACTCAAAGCAGGCCATGGATTCAAAAAGAAAGAAAGAAAGAAAGAAAGAAAGAAAGAAAGAAAGAAAGAAAGAAAGAAAGGAAGGAAGGAAGGAAGGAAGGAAGGAAGGAAGGAAGGAAGGAAGGAAGAAAGAAAGAAAGAAAGAAAGAAAGAAAGAAAGAAAGAAAGAAAGAAAGAAAGTGTAAAAAAGTAGTTATACCTCCGGATGCATTCCCCTCTTGGCTCCCTCTGAAATTCTTGACCTCTGTTTCTTTAATTGCCAATTCATAGAAGTTACTTGTATGCATATAATTTCAGAGCCACTCAGAGATTTCTCTTCTCTACCAAAAATTTGCAATGACCTTAACCTATGGAAGTAGCATAGCTCACCTTCCAGTGACTGAGAGATGTGATAATAGGGCTTCCCAGCCCTTTATCCCTGACATGAACAATTTCTGGGGTGCATTCTCTAGGAACTTACTTAGTATCAAGTGTATAACACTCAGTAGCCTCCTCATAGCAAAGCACAGCTTTATTGTGAACTATTTTCTCCATGAATCACTCATTTAAGGAGCCCCTTCTTGTGCTCTAACATACAACAAGGACACATGCTCCACTATGTTCACAGCAGCCTTATTCATAATTGCCAGAAGCTGGAAAGAACCCAGATGTCCTTCAACAGAGGAATGGATACAGAAAATGTGGTGGTGCATTCACACAAAGGAGTACTACTCAGCTATTAGAAACAATGACTTCATAAAATTCTTAGGAAAATGAATGGAACTAGAAAATATCATCCTGAGTTAGGTAACCCAGTCACAAAAGAACACACATGGTATGTACTCGCCGACAAGTGAATACTAGCCCAAAAGCTCAGAATAACCAAGATGCAATTCACAGACCACATGAAGCTCAAGAAGAAGGAAAACCAAAGTGTGAAACAGGATAAAATACAGAGACAAAGTGTGGAACAGAGACTGAAGGAAAGATCGTCCAGAGATTGCACACCTGGGGATTCACCCCATATGCACCCACCAAACCCAGTCACTATTGTTGATGCCAAGAAGTGCTTATTGACAGGAGCCTGATATGGATGCCTCCTGAGAGGCTCTGCCAGAACCTTACTGATACAGAGGAAGATGCTTGCAGCTAAACATCAGACTGAGAACAGGGTCCCCACTGGAGAAATTAGAGAAAAAACCTGAAGAAGCTGAGAGGGCATACAAGCCCATAGGAAGAACAGCAATATCAACCAACCAAACCCTCCAAAGATGCTAGGGACTAAGCCACCAACCGAAGAATACATATGAAAGGACCCATGGCTCCAGCCACATATGTAGCAGAGGATGGCATGGTCTGGCATCAATAGGAGAAGCCCATGGTCATGTAAAGGTTTATTTCCCCAGTGTAGGGGAATGCCAGAGTATTGAGTGGGAGTGGGTGGGTGGGAGGGGAAGCATCATCATAGAAGTAGGGGGTAGAGGGATGGGAGAGGGGAGAACAGGGAAAGGGAATGACATTTGAATGTAAATATATAAAATACCCAATAAAAATGTCAAAAAGAAACCTCTTCTTGGATTTTGTTTATAAAGAAGTTGCTCTAAGACAGAATGATTAAGAAAAATATATTTGTCAGGTATTCAAACCAAAGTAGTCCTCTGTCTCTGGAGCTTTTGTTGTATAACACATGCTTTCTCAAGTCTCATTTATTTTTATTTATATCTATATACACACATGCTTGAATCCATCTCCTTCCTTTTCATTCTAAACTTTACATCTAAATTACAGGCTTGTGGTGTGGCCTCATCCCTCTAATGCCTCATATTCTGAACCACTGCAATAGAGCACAGGAGTCCAGGTTGAGCTCTGCATATGAACTGTCTGCTGACATTCTGCATCTGTAGTGACTCAACTAAGTTCTTCCCTAGTCACTGAAAAGAAAAATCTGACCCATACAAATAAAACCTGAAAATAAAGCCTAAACATTTATATACACAAAAAATCACTTACACATAAACACACACATGCGCACACACATGCACACACACATGCACACACACACACAAATACATGTGGATATGCATCTACATTTAATCCCTTCTATGGGAATGAGGTTGAAGCAGTTTTCTGATAATTGAATGAATTTATGATTATTGTCCCATTTTCAAAATTACATCTCCATATCTGACACTTTGAGCAAACAAACAGATGTTGAAGAACATAATAAATATATATTTGATTATATAACCATATACATAAACATAAAACAAGTGAAGAAGAACATGTCTTGTGTTAGTATTGACTCTGGTGTCAGTTCTAAACTCTAACACAGACTCTACAGTAAGTGAATTATATTAAACATCATTAAAAATAAAACTCACATTGATAAAGATTTAAATGTAAAACATCAAAACAACTTCAAAAAGCTTTCTTGGAGGAAAAATAAGCATCTCCTATGATGGTTAGAATGAGCTTATATATTTGACTACTTGGTCCCCAGTTGATGGAACTGTTTAGGGAGGATTGGGAAGTATGACCTTGTTGTAGGAGGTGTGTCATCAGGGGATGGACGTTGAGGTTCCAAACGCCCATGCCATTTCCAGTTAGTTTAATATCTATCTATCTGTCTGTCTGTCTGTCTGTCTATCTATCTATCTGTCTGTCTGTCTGTCTGTCTGTCTGTCTGTCTGTCTATCTATCTGTCTATCTATCTATCTGTCTATCTATTTATCTATCTCTCCCTCTCTCTCACCTTCACTCCTTCCCTCCCTCCCTCTCTCCCTCCCTCCCTTCCTTCTTTCCCTCACTCCCTTCCTCCCCCATTCCCTCCTTTCCCACCTTCCCCATCCCTCCCTCCTCTGTCTCTCTTTCTGTTGTTGTTTCAAAATATAAACTCCCAATTCTGGTTCCATCACCATTTCTGTCTACCTGCTGCTATGCTCCCCATCATGGGCTATAGCAGTCTGAACTGTAATGCACAAATTAAATTCTTTCTTTTTATAAGTTGTCTTTCTTGTAATGTCTTTTCAAAAGAAGAGAAAAAAAAACTGAGTAACTTCCTATCCAATCTGAGTAGAGGAGACATCTTCATAGGCCAAAACACAAAGACAAAAGGTAATTTTAAGAGAGGTTAAGTATTTTGGAATTTAAAAAAAAATGTTTCCATTTTGTGTGTCAAAAGATAGTACAGAAAAATAAATCTTAAAGGATGAGTAATACACTTGAGGGAAATACATATAATGTGAACAAAAGAAGTTTAAAAGCCCTATTATTTTAGAGGTCCTCATAATTGACAAAAAAGTTAAAGTTTCATAGATAATATTTTTTTCATTCATCACTGGTGAAAAGATGAAATTTTATTCGGGTGACAATAGAAATAAATGTATTCCACAGGAAGAAAGCATATGCCTAATAAAGTGTTTATTGCATCAGCATTTCTAACTAAAAATTGTTCCCTTGGGTAAGAAGTTAGTTGACTAGGTTATGGTATTCACACCAGGAATTCTTCGACCATTGCCACAAGCAATTAACTAAAGCTGCATGTGTCTGTCTTTACCTGAATACTGGAGAAAGTGTATCAGGGTTATTAACACTGATTATGGGCAGGGAAAATAAGAAAGAAAGAAGGAAAGAAGACAAAGATAAAGGCAAAAAGTAAAGGAACCAAATTTCACATCCTCAAAACATGGATAAAACTGCATTTTGTCATCATGGAAGACTATATGCATACATATGACACAAAATGAACATTTCAAAAGTACATTTTATTTGTTCAATTTTTTATAAATAAATGCTTGATTCTCAAACCCTTTGATTCAAAATGATGAGACATTATTTCAGTTAATTAAGTCTAACAATGGTTTGGGTAAAATTTTTATTACAATATGAAATGTGGGAGATTTTTAAGAATGTTATTATTTGTGCTAGAATTTGTGAAGTCACTAATGTGTAGGCCTATGATTCTCTAAATTCAAAGTCTGTTACAACTACCCGGGCACTTGTGAAAGACTCCCAGACTATCAGACTCCACCCCTAGAGATTTAGCAGGTTTGAGCAGGAATCAAGAATTTGTATTTCTAACAAGTTCTAAGGGAAGGCAGATGTTGTGGATCCCAGAAGCATGCTTGTAAACCAATGGACTAAAGCAAGCTAATGTCTAAATGAAGAAAAATGGCCCACAAGGTTTCACACACACGCGCACGCACACACACACACACACACACACACACAATCACAGCTGTACTCACATTTAAGCCGGCTTTCTTCCAATAATAGTTGCTATATTGGTTAATCATGCATTTTGTTTTTTCCTTAAACTTTTCTTCTGAGTCCACAGACCACCAGGGATCAAGGTTTCCATTTTTATCATATTTTCTACCTAACATAAAGGAAGATTACAAGAAATCTGTGTTACTTGATAGAAGCTGAAATTGTCATCTTTTCTTTCCTTTACCTTAGTATTATTTCCAGACCAGTCCTGACAGCACAGGATGCTGTCCCTGAGATTAGTTCCCACAATATCTCCACTGTCATGGATTAATTCAATCGTACAAATGAGGGAAAGGAAGCAAATAATTGAGGGAGGTCTTCCCTTGAAATGAACAAAGGACATTTTAAAAATGAGATTCATCAATTTAACCCATGCACCAATCTTCTCCAGTCTTGGCTTCCTTTTTTTCATCTCCTCTGACCTGAAATGTTCCCTGGCAAGCAAAAATAGTTTCCTTCACTTAAAAAGCAGAGGTAACGGAAGTAGTACTACCAGTGAAATTCCAAATAATCCATAGGAACAGCCCTAGTGAGTCATCCAAACCATAGGACCACAGAACCTGACTCAGCCCTATAGCAACCTGCTTCCTCTAAGTTGCCAGGAGCCAAGAGACACATAACCCTCTGTTATGAATCATTCCACAGTCATCAGTGTGGATAGAAGACCCATCTGTCCTGCTTGGATGAAAAGTCTTGTTCTAAAAAGAGAACTTGGAACAGGGATGGAAATCTCCAGATCATAACAGGCGTTGGGGTTTTTACATGGTCTCTCATTCTTCATCTTCTCTATACCCTCCAGAACAATGATTAGGGTGTAAGTCTTCTATTTTAAAGGACACTACTAGAATCAAAGGCATGGTTTGAATTTAAGTACACAGAAAGTCCCCTACCTAAGAGTCTCCAAAGACAAAACTTGTAAAAATAATATACATGGAAGGCCCCCTAAGCAAAAGTATTCATTGGAACAGTCCAAAGCTCTTCAGCAAGGCTGCATGCTATTAACATTGCCCCCAGAAATAGAGTTACTGTCCTCCACCCACTAACACATTGGTAATCAGTTAGTAGACCTGTACTCGTACATGCATTACATTTTACTATACACTATTCATAGGATGAAATTGCCACCATTAGATTCTATCCTGTGGGGGAGACCCAGAAGAAAGATCATGAACCAATTGAGCACCATGTGCCTTTGTTTCTTAGTTAATTTTCTCTTAAATAAACTAAATACTCAATGGCAAAAAGGCTGGCTCTGAGAACTCTGGTGATTACAAGGCAGCTACATTTTAACAGAGAGTAGAAGATAAGAGGAGCAAGGAGTAGTGAAACAAAGAAGCGCGTAAGGAAGCATTTGGTGAGAAGTAAGAATTATTCAGAGAAAAATGAAACCAATTTCTTTCTTATCCCAGAATGGGCATCAAGAAAAGAATGTTGGAAATTACTTTGGTCTTGCTAGGTTTTTATTTAAGGCTGTCTACAGATCATTGTGTTAGTTTGAATGCTATTTCAGAACAAAGAGGGAGGGAGGAAGGAAGGTACGAGGAGGGGTCTGTCCAGTAATACTCTGAGAATTAGGAAAATAAATTATGATTTAAAATAACAACTCCCAGCCTAGTAAAATGAGTCAGCAGGTAAAGCCATTTACCACTAAACCTAGTAACTTGATTTCAATAGCCTGAACACACATGGGAAGGGAAGAACTAATCCTGCAAGTTGTCCCTTGATTTATACACATATACTCTATACACACACACACACACACACACACACACACACACACACACACACACAAAGTGTGTCATAAAAACTTTAAAAAAAGATTAACTCCCAAAGGAGATACTTTCAGTTGTTATGATCCCACCTTTCCCTTTTGCTTAAACAACACCAGGATAACAGCATATTTGTATGTTTTAATTGTGAATATATCCCAATATAAAGATAAACAGAAAAGAAGCACTAGAAATTATACAAAGCAATCAGGCAGCCGAGTTCCCAAGGCCAACTTCCTAATTAAGCAGCACATACAATCATTTCAGGGGCAAGGCTCACACCTCCAGGGAAAACATCCAAAAATGAGAGGGAAAAAACAAGAGGGAAAGCTACCATATAATCCCTAGAATCACTGGAGCAGCCCCAGCAATACTGTTCTGAATGCAAATGGGCTTTTATGGAAGCTTTTTTTTTCACCACCTTTTTTTTTTTTTCATTTTACCCTGATCACCAACTGGAATAGTTATTTAAGCTATCACAGCAAAACATGACAAAAGTTTGCAATCAGTAATCATATTTCTTGGGATAATCTTCAATCTAGGACGATGCCACTATGAAAAGATAATAACAACAATTAACACCATACAATCAACATTATAAAAAGGGACAGCTCATAAAAGGCACTAGTACTTACCATTATTATCAAATCCATGAGTAAATTCATGGCCCACAATTACTCCTATAGCACCATAACTCAGGGATCTGTGTCATAAATAAACAATTTGGAAAAATTATATGTATGAATCTGACAACACAATCCTTTATTTTTTAGTGGACAACCAAAATTATAAACAGTTTTAGTAATGTTAACAAAAATATCTCTAACAATCATATACAAAACAATTTTTATAAACATACCCTTCTAATAAAGACAAAGAAATATAAATTCTAACATTGTCACAGTGACCTTACATGGGCCTTAGTGCCCTGTTATATGAAATGAAGTTTGTGAAAGACATTTCTAAAGTCCTTTTCTTTCTCAAGATGTCTGTGGTTCTATATCCATTGCAATGATATTTTATATTTAAGTACCTAAAACAGGGCTTGAAATGTAAATAATATAAATATTCTATTTATTTTTTTTCTGAAAACTTGCTGCAAAGTCACTATAATCTTGGAAGTTAAATTGTTTTCTAAATGGAGTCATTAAAAAAGGAATAGCGTGGAGCTTAAAAGGGATCTATATGTTTGGAAATTAGTCACGTTCCTCTGTTTCTGTGGCAGACAAGCTGACAGCTGAAAAGCAAACACTGTTCAGCCTTAATCAGATTTGAGGAAAGTGTTATATTATTTCTCTTCACTTCTGAGGAAGCATGTGGTAGATTATCTATAAGGATAGCCACCAACACTACCACCTACCCTTACGTACAAATGTTCCCTCTTCTCCTACCAAGATGTGATCTATTTCCTTGCCTTTGAATCTGGACTGGCCACAAGACACGTGACCAACATATTGTATAGTATAAGGGGCCAAGGAGGCTTCTGGAACTAGACCTTAAGACACCTTGCACTTTTTACCTGCAGTCTTTCTTTAAGTTAGCAATAATATAAAGGAATGTGATTGCCTGGTTGAAGGGCAAGAGGCCTGGTAAAGCAATAGAGAAACTCCAAAATGTAAGGGACCCTCACAGAAGACAAAAAAGCCCTTCTGAACCACACCCCTCAGAAGAGCAGGAAAAAGTGAAGACATTCTAAATGGTCTAGCCCAGTGGAGCAGGCCCAGACCAAACCAAATTGTGGAACGAGTAAATGGCTGTTTGATGGTAGTGATGGTTTGAATAGGTTTGGCTCCCGTAGCTTCATGTGTTTGAATGTTTGGCCTATAGGGTGTGCCCTTGTTGGAGTAAATGAGGTCTTGTTGGAGAAAGTATGCCACTAGGGATGGGCTCTGAGGATTCAGAAGCCAAAGACAGGCCCAGTAGCTCCATCACTCTTTTTGTGCTGCTTGCTGATCCAGATGTAGAACTCTCAGCTTCCTCTCCAGCCCTACATAGGGTTTTGTGCTGCCATATATCTCATCATGATGATAAGGGACTGAACCTCTGAACTGTAAGCTGGCTCCAATTAAATATTGTCCTTTATAAGAGTTGCCTTGATCATGGAGTCTCTTCACAGCAATAAAACCCTAACTTAGACAGTGGTGCTTTATTATATAGCATATATAATTGAAGCAAAGTACAAACAAAAAAAGTTGAGGAAATCAATGAGCTTTTTCAAATGCATGTGTCTAGAATTTTCTCTCTAATATAATCTCCACAAAGACCAAATCCTCACCTTATTTATCCACCACTAAATTCTCTGTTCCTAGTAAAACAATAAGAAAATTAAAAGTGATTTAATTCATGATTAATTAGCCTTACTATGTCCTGTAAGGGACATATGTGTCTTATATGGAAACTAAGTCAGTTAACCTATAGGAAAGAATTATAGGCTATTTAGAATCTTTATTGTAAAATTTATAATTATACTAAAAATATTTCACAGTTGGTCCCTAGCATGCACCATCAAAGTCATTCGGCAAACAGATAGGAAAAAAGCTGAAAAGAACAGAATTTTTTGAAATAACATGTTATTACAGGACATAATGATCCTTAACATGCTAATTGTTTGTCTCAACAGTACCCAAGGAAGTGCTATAAGATTTAATTTTTTCCCTTGGTGGAAATTCTTTCCTTTGTTATTTTCCTTTGTTATCCTTTCTGCAAGGTAATTTGCATTTGAAAAAAAATGATTCCTACTGTTTTTCCATCATTACAAACCTTTATTAAAAAAGTAAGAGTAAAATTAGATATTTCAGTCATAGAGCTATCATAGCCTATGTGGGACAAACTTGTAATTTCACACAGTGCTAATTTTTTGCTGCAGTAGCTAGCACTGTGTGACCTACAACATTTTGATTTCCCAGATTTCTGTCTTCCACACAGCCTCAGTCAATGCTATTGACTGGGTAAATTTAAGGAATGGGCAATGGGAACCTATAGAAAGTACTCTGCGATAATGTCCCTTAAGAGGGACTGTTCCAACAAGCTTTCTATTTGCAAAGGATAATATGGAATTAAAAAATGATTGAATCATTCTAAATCTCAATTCTCAGTCACAAATTTACAATCGTTTGGACAAGAGACAAAGAAAAAGTAATTTTTGTATGACTAAACCTTATAATAATAATGTTTTATGTTATTGCATTGATATCCTCTACTTTTTCCAATTCATATTATTTAAATTAGCATGCCATAAAAAAATCAACTCGTGTCTCTTAGAGTACAATTAACTAGGCAGAAACTGGAGGGCTTCCTGCATTAGAAATTGAGCTTTCCAAAGGGCATGGGGACAGTGTCATTTATCACCTACTCAGTTTCTCTTATCATATGAGGCCTTTAACACATACAAAAAAATGTTGTCAATTAAAAAACAATTATACTGCTGTCTGGATTCACTGTGACCTCAGGCTATTATCAAGTAAGGGTACCCTACTCATGTATTAGAAAAAAATCATTAAAAAAAAATACTCTGAGAGATGAAAGTAGTTATAAAATCCTGCTCAATTTCCTTCCAGTTACTTGGGAGGCAGAGTTAGTTAATAAGATAAAAAGTTAGACCCCTCCCCCCCTCTCTCTCTCCTCTCCTCTCTCTCTGCCTCTACCACCTTCTTAACTCTCCCATGACCTGAATAAACTCTATTCTGTACTATAAAAAAAAAAAAAGATAAAAAGTTAGAGGCCAATCTGGACAACCTAGTAGCATCTTATTTCAAAAACAGTTTTTTTAAGCTGGAGCATGGGAACACACACCTATAATCCTGGTACTACATTTGAGAGACTGATATACATGTGAGACCTGCCTGGGCTATATGATGAGCCTGTTGCAAAAAAAAAAAAAAAAAAAAAAAAAAAAAAAAAAAAAAAAAAACAATCAGTAAGGCATTCAAAATGTACTAAGAGACCTACTATTTCTTTCCAATGACTGGGAGTTCACTTGTATAATGTGACCCATTATGTCTTAAAATAGTTCCAAATAAAGAGTTTCTTCCATGGGTTTATCTAAAATTTAACTGTGCTTTCAAAAACCTATTGGTCCAGTAAAGCTACTAGCTGAACACTGGATGACTTCCCAGAACACAGAAAATCATTCTACCACTAAATTTTCCTTCCAAAAGACAAATTTTCCTTCCAAAATCATGTCTGTAATCACATCATTTAAGGAGAAAAGGCAAGAAGGTTACAAGTTCAAAAGCCAATCTTACTTACATAAAAATTCCCATTTCAGCAATTTTGAGGCTGCCAAAAAAAAAAAAAAAAATGGCAAACCCCGTCTCTAGATGTTGCCAAGTTCATTTTTCAATGTTTATTTTATCTGTATGAGTGTTTTGCTTCTATGTATACTATGTATGTACCTGGTACCCACAGAGGGCATTGAATCCTTGGAATATAGAGTTACAGATGGTTATGAGCACCATGTGGATGTTAAGAATTGAGCCCAGATCCTTTGGGAAAAAAAAAACAACCAAGTATTCTGAACAGCTAAGTCATCCCATAAGCCCTCTTTTATGTTCTTGTCTTTCAGGCATGGACTAGAGGACAGCATTTCCCACAGAATCATAGAAAGAAGAGTCATCAAGCCTTGATGTTAAATGTAGCCAAATACATTTCTTTAGAACTTGAGGAACCGGGATAATGGAAGAGAAGAGAAGATAGCACCATTTTTAGAACTTCAAAAACTGGACCACACAAAGGTAGGATAGCATAGTTGGATAGTTTTAGTGGTGATGCATTTTTACCAGTCATAAAAGACTCATAGAACACAACATATCATTTTCCTTCAAACTCTGTTCTACCTACCCATCCTCTGCTAGGGTTTTCAGTACCACATTATAAAAGAACTACTTATACCCTTATGAGGAGAACAGCTTCTGAAGAAGCCAAATAAAAACACAACCTTTATATTTCTCTGATTTTTATATGTATGAGATACTATGTAATTTAACCTACATACATAATCATATAGAAGTTCTTATATATCCAAATGTAAATACAAGTGACAATTTCTAAAATCATGACTACATTTTCTATTAATGGATCACAATCATATAAAGGCATATAAAGAAGTAAAAGGCCCAAATTGAGATCCATCTCAAGGGGAGGACCCAAGACCTGACATGATTACTGAAGCTATGGTGTGCTTACAGACAGGAACCTAGCATGACTGCCATCTGAGAGACCCAACAATCAGCTGAAAGAATCAGATGCAGATATTTGCACCCAACCAATGGACAGAAACCACTGAACCCTTGGGTTTTATAAGAGAAAATCTGGAAGAAGCTGAGGAGAAGGGTGACCCTGGAGGAGGATCAGCAATCTCAACCTGGACCACTAAGTTCTCTCAGACATTGGGACACCAACCAGGAAGCATACACCAGCTGATAAGAGGTCCCCAACACATAGACAGCAGAGGACTACTGGGTATGAAGATGTACCTAACCCTGGAGAGACTTGGGGGCCCAGGGACTTTAGAGGTCTGGTGGGGTGGAGGTGTGGATGGGAACATTCTCATGGAAATACTGGGGGAGGTGTGGGATGCAGAACAGTCAGAGGGTAGACCAGGATGAGGATAAAGTCTGGAGTGTAAAAAAAACTGATTAAAGAATAAAAAAATAAATTTAAAAAGTGATAAAAAGCTTTCAGTTAAGTAAAATAAATCTGGAAACTTTATAAAATTATATTTACAATATGAAATTATTGTGTTAGGTTAATAAAAAATTAAATATTCTTAACCAAAAAATAAAGAAGTAATGGTGTTATTGACAATAAATATTATGAAAAACTCTACTACATATAAAATTATGAATGATATTCATCTGCAATCAGTTTGTAAACAGCTGTCCTTAAGTCTAGACCTGTCAATTTTGACCCATGGTATAGTTATATGGTTATATTTCTAAGGACACTTTTTAATTATCTCACTTTATAAACTTCAGCTTTTTTGTTCTAAGTTTATTGTTTGACATTCAGAAGCCTCCAATATCAACTAAAATCTGTCTAACTTCTCTTTGTATATTTCTTGACCAGATGAGCTACCCTGTGTCATTCCATAAAGCATAAATGTGTGAAAAATAAAATTCTGTGTAGAAATTAGTTTTGCCACTTAGTCAAATACTCTGCTAACAAGGATCAAAAAGAACTATCTACTAAAAACTACAAAGATCTGTAATGCTTTCTTTCTGCTGAATAACCACTGACTTGAAATTAACTGTTTAAAACACTGCCCTGAGTCTCAGTAGAGACTTCGGAGTTTGAACTTTTAAACACTATTGAGACTATGAATGACATGGGAACTTTTAAAGTTTGACTAAATGTATTTTGCATTATGATGTGGCTACAGGCCTATGGAGGCCAGGGAGTGGAATGCAGTAGTTTGAGTGAAAATGCCCCCTGTAGGCTCAGAGAGAGTGGCACTATTAAAAGGTATGGCCTTGTTGAAGTAAGCATTGCCTTATTGGAGGAAACATGTCACTAGGTTTGGGTTTTGAGGTCTCAGATGCTCAAGAAAGGCTCAGTGTCACTCTCTCTAACTGCTGTCTGCTAAACTGAATGTAGAGCTCTCTCATCTCCCACTCCAGCACTACATCTGCCTGTGTGCTGCCATGCTTCCCACGATGATAGCAAAGCTCTGAACTGTAAAAGCCAGCCCGATTAACTTCTTTGCTTTATAAGAGTTGCTGTGGTCACAGAATTTCTTTATACCACTTAGAACTTTAACTAAGACAGACTAGATATTCTGTCCTTGGTCAAAGTGACAAGGTGCTCTCTGCTAACTTGCCAAGGATTGGTTTCTTTTCTGATTTACTCACCGAGGGTATTCTGTTCCCCAAAAGAAAGGCTTCTGCAGCTCTCCAGCAGGAAACCCTGAGAGGATGTCAAACAAAAATGACATTAAGGATATGGAGGCAATCAATATCCAGTCTCTGGTACCAGCTACAGGACAAAGCTTCTAGATGTTCATCCAAACTACAAATACAGTTGTAGATCCAAGTTATCACCAAGAGATCCATTTAAAGGTGATATTAATTCACTGAGTTTGAAATAAGTACAAGAAACCATTTCAAGGACAGTTTGTTCAGATATACTATTGGCAGAGTATATACAATATACTCTGATATACAATACCCCTTGATATACAATATGCCCTGAAAGCTGCAGGATAGCTGGCAGGTTCCCAGATGCACATAGGTCTCTGTTTCTTGGGTACCCACTGTTGCTGGCCCACATGTGATACATAAAGTATGGCTATACATTTGATACTGTTATTGCCTTGTATTTCTTTGTAACTGAACCTTTAACTTGTATTTTATACATGGGTTCAAAGTAGGTCATAAAGCATATGTGTGAAAAGAAGAGATGCATACAATATGCACATCAGCTGTTCCTGGGTGCCCTCTGCACACCCAGCACTTATCCTACCAAGGGAGTACAGAAGTACAGTTGTTCACACCTGGGGGAAACTAACAAGATACAGCTCAGCTATCATAGTTTCATGTTACTCTGAAATCAACAGTTCTAGAAGCCGGGCTCTTTCCCTGTTGACTAGGTATTGCTTAGATTACTAAAAGAAGTTAATAGTATTTTAAGAAATAGAATGATTCAAGTTCTCCATTTCATTGTCTCTTCATTCTTCTCTGTGTTGCCCAACCTGTAAAACTGAAATTTGTAACATAGGAGGAAAGGGAAATGAGGGAAATCTAGCATTTCTTTTTCTTCCAATCTCGCCATATTCATCACTAAGAAAAGGGCAAAGACTGTTGGTAAATAGGTGATTAAGAAGTAAAAAGCTGGCAGAACAGGGCTCAGCCCATCTGCCACCTGGACCAGCAGTTCCCAAAGGTTAAGGCCTGGTGAGAAGGAGATCTGAGAAGCCAGGGAGCAGAGAGATCTCTGCTGAGTGTGCACAGAAAACGCACCCCTGCCCTGTGTGACCCAGGGACCATGAACCCAGCATTAGGACCTCTGTTCCCACCCGGTGGCTTTGGGGCACAGAACAGGGCTCAGACCATCTGCCACCTGCACCAGTGGAGATCCAGGGACACAGAACAGGCAAGAGGAAAGCGAAAGAGCATATCCCAAGGAAACCAAGACAACCTGGCAACACCAAAACCCAGCTCTCCCATCACAGCAAACACGGGAATGCCAAACACTCCAGAAAAAGAAGACGCAGACCTAAAATCATACCCCAAGATGATGATAGATATCCTTAAACAAGAACGGGAGGAAAAGCAAAAAAGAATCAGAAGCTTTTAAAGAGGAAACAAGAAAAACACTCAAAGAACTCAAAGAACTAGAGGAAAACAGAACCAAAGAGATGAAGGAATGGAAGAAGGAATTTAAAATGGAAATTGACACAATAAAGAAAACACTAAAAGAGATAACTCTTGAGGTAGAACACCTAAAAAAAAATCAGGAGTCACAGAAGCAAGTATTTCCAATAGACTACAAGAAATGGAAGAGAGAATCTCGGGGGCCGAAGACAACATTGTAAACAGACAAAACAGCCAGAGAAGATGCAAAAACCAAAAAGCTCCTAACCCAAAATGTCCAGGAGATCCAGGACACAATGAGAAGACCAAACCTAAGGATAATAGGAATAGAAGAGGGAGAAGAATATCAACTAAGAGGCACAGTAAATATCTTCAACAAAATTATAGAAGAAAACTTCTTATTCACTTTTGAGACTTGCATCATAGCATAAAATATGGAAGGAAAAATTCATGCTAAAATTTTAGTTTTCCAAAGAACAGCAGTAAATAGCAGACAAACAAAATCACTGTTGATGAGTCAAAGTGAAGATAATGTTTTCCATATTAGCATTTGTGATAGCATTTGTTCCGTTTCCTGCATGAGAGGCCTTGCATTTCATTTTATACTGAACCCTACATATTAGTTAGCAGGCCTTGTATATAGATGAATGCCAGAAATACTTGTATTTGCTCTTCCAAGTCACCACTCAATTTTGTACCCTGATCCTGGGAATTTTGATTAATAGTCATTACAGCTGAGAATTCAAAACAACAGGAGACAGAATGGGAGAGGGAGAAAGGAAAAGAGAGAAAGAGACCTTTTGAAATGTCCTTGTCTGCTAGAGAGCAGCTGCGCTAGGCCCCATGAGACTGAATATTCTTTTATGAATTAAAATGCTCCTCTACTCTCTGCTCAACTTTCTAGATCCTCTCCATGCCAGGACACTTTGAGGGGAAATGAAGGCAGGAAAGCAAGTCTTGAATTTAGAGATGAAGTACTCATTTCATAAGACTCTCATTCTATGTCTTTTATCAATAATATCAGAGTTAAGATTTCAAGGTACAAAAACCTAATTGCAAAACAGAGATGTATCCAGTTGTTTCTCTCTTCTTGCTGCTTTCTGATAAAGAAAAGACAACAGATGTGATTGAATTTCAAGGCACAGTGTTACTTTAATCTTCATAATTTCTACATATCTTTAAATATCTTTGGCATCTTTATATTGATAGTCCATCCCTTTTTGTATGATTTGATTTTAGTAAGCCATTCTGATTTAGATATATATGCAAATGTATATTACATATAAATGCAAATCACAATGTTTATATGAAAATCCTATTTCACACAATAAATCACCCCAAAGCAATGATATTTTTTAATAAGAGCAGTGATCATAAGCCAATGTGATTTCGTTATTCAGTCATTATGGTTTTCCTGCCTGGTAATGTGCCCAGCTGGAAGCAGTTATGTCCACTGCCAACTTTGTCACAGAAAAACATCTGACACCTGTATAAGCCTCCACTGCTGCAGCTTTTGCTGTTTTTAGGAGCCCCAGACTCCAGTGCTGAAGTCATCACATCACCCTGATCAGCTATATCTTCTCAGCTTGTCAGGGCCTTGAAACCCAATAGTGATAAACTGGAGAATCTGATGCCCTTAGGCATGTTTTGCTGAAGTGAATGGATTAACAGTGTAAGCTGCATTTTTAGAGATGTCAACTAGCAAGAATGACAGATGGAAATCCCAACAAGGTCAATTCAATATCTTATCTCATAAAGTGGATAAGTTGTATTAACAAAGGTGAAAGTGAGAAATAAATAAATGGGAAGGGAATTATTTTTCTGTCTTCCTTTTCAATAGGCATCTGTTATGTTTCTCACCAACTAATTTTATTTCAGTGTTTCCCCACTGCAGAATCACTCATTGCTTGTTCCAGACATTTAAAGCTTAGTTTTTATCAGTATATTTATGGGAAGCATTCCTCACAGAATGGGGGTGGGGGTCAGTGGTGTAGAAGGGGATTTAACTATTGGGTTGACAAAAATTAATAATTTTTTTAAGTATGGTAGGAGGGTAAGTTATTGCAAGCATGTTTTAAAGGACTAAATATCCATGTGATGATATGAGAGAAGCCCTAAGAAACAATAAACTGAGTTGAAACATGACATTTGGTGCAATTCATGGAGTTTCTGTGCAATATATGTGTGGATGTATGCATTCACATATGTATTAAATTCTACACCACCATACTGTGTCCTTTTATATAAAAGACAAATGTCTTCCAACACAGCAGGTATAGAGGACAAACACTGGGAAAAAGCTCCAGTTGTGAATTTTTGCTTATGTATACCCCCATCAATGAGAAAAGCAGAAACCACCTATACTGAGCCACAAGTTGTGTGAGTACTTGAGATGCTCGTATGCATGATCAGCTACTTTGAATCGTTTTGTGCTTTTCAAGCCACACCTACCATGTCTGATTTCAAAACTACCAACTTCAGATAACTCTCCTCCTACCACCACACAAGAACTTATAAGAAGCAACTCCCCAAACAACAAATGCCGCCACAAACATTGGTTCTTTTTGAGGGAAAGTGTCATTTTTTTTTAATCATAGTATTTGTATATGTGCCTACTTTAACACATATAAACTATGTTACCTTCTTGTTCTTAAATGTGTCAATGATAATTTTCTTATTTATTTTTATTTTTAATCATGTGAGTGGAGGAGAGGAGAGGTTTGTGCACATGTGTAGAGGTGTCCTTTGAGGCCAGAGATATTGAATCTACCTAGAGCTGGAGTTTTGGATAGTTGTAAGTTAACATGGGTGCTAGCAACTGAAACTTGGTCTTAACCACTGAGCCATCTCTCCAGCCTACAACCATAAGTTTTTGATTGTTGTATATGACCCATCCTCATTTTCCTGTAATCTGTGTGACTTTTATTACATAATTTTATATACTGCAGTGATGCTTACAAATTCATTTCATGGTATAGCAGGAATTTATACACACATGCCAGTTGTTCTCAACTGTCATGAAGTATAAGAATCGGGTCTTGTTTAACTACAGTTTGCCAACAACTTACTGGTTAACTTGGAATAGGTCTTCAAATGTCCATCTCTGTGACTGTATGCGTTAATGTTAATCATACCATGAGAACTACTGCCCAAGAGGTTGTCCAAGCACACTCTGAAGTTCACTGCTACTTGGGATATAATTAAGACCACAATAAAGATTGCTTGCAACTTATGTTGCAAATAAAAACATAAAGGGCCAGTTTTAAAATTCTTTCATGGAAGTAATTTTCCATGACTTGCTGTTGGAATAAAGTGAGATATAAAGATAAATAGTAATTTAATAACACTCCTACATACTCAAAATAAGTACCTGCCAAATACATACAAATTTATTGTAGTAATCACCTTGGGGGGGGGATGGTATTCTATGTGGTAGGTGGTCAAAAAGAGCTTTGAACTTTAATGGTTTACATTTTGATTAATCAAAGGCAATCAACTTTTTATTCACTAAAGTTAGCTGTTTTAGAAGTGTGTGTTTTACCAAAAATTTTTCTAAAAGGTACCAAATAACAGTTAACTAAACTTAGTGTTGTTTTGCTCTTGTATTATTATCACCAACAAATCCCATTCCTATATTAAGCAAAAATTAAGCCTTGTAGTTATAGAATTTCAATGACTACAATTATAGCAACAGAAAATATTGATGTCTCTATACTGTAATCACTTCATTGTTTATTGCAATAGTTTCTCCTTTTCTAATTTGCACCCTGGAAAGCCACAGAGACCTGTGTTTAGATTTCTACCTGGGTCGACATTTCATTTTAACTGAGCTTTCTCATTATAACTCTCCGATCAGTAAACACTGACTAACTTAATTGGAGCTCAAAGAAATGCTAACCATAAAATGCAGAAAACTCTCTTATTTTTAGCCTTATTTTGAAAGAACTGATCACATTTAGCAGGTAATTACCAAGTTCAACGATCTGATTTCTATATTTATGAAGACATAGCCTGACTGTAGGTACAGTTTTTAAGAAGTTAAATGTCTCAATATTTCCGAGTTTCAGTAGCCATTGTATTACTGTAATATCACTAATTAAATTAATTAAAAGCACATATAAAGAAGAAAATAAAATTAACCAATTATCCTATCACTCAGACATTAGGAAATCAAATGAATATACACAGGACTAACGAATTCACACTGTGTAGAGATATATCAAAAAGTAGTAATTTACCCGTTTCCACCTATTTCTGTCTAACTTTAATCTATTTTTCTACCACTATCTGAAGGCCTTATTTCAGTTATTTGTTCAAATGTCACTTTATCCTCTAGTACAATGATTCTCAACATTCCTAATACTGTGACCCTTTAATATAGTTCCTCATGTTGTGATGACACCAAACCATAAAATTATTCTTGCTGCACTTCATAATAATAATTCTTCTAGTCTGACTCATGATATAAATATTTGATATGCAGGACCCCAAAGGGGTCATGACCCACAGGCTAAAATTGTTGTCCCAGTGCTTTTGAAATGGTTGAATGTTATCTATTCATAGTGATTTCTGACTTATAACTCACTGTAATACTCAGGTGTTCATCATTTGAATAGATAAAGTCTTGCACAGGAATTTCAAGCTCCATGATAAAGTGGATTTTAATTATTTCTTTTTGGTTTTTATATTATAATATAATTACACCAGTTTATTCTTCCCTTTCTCCCTTCTTTTTTCCCCTTTTTGTTTTTATTGGATATTCTCTATATTTACATTTCAGATGTTATTCCTTTCCCCTACTTCCATTCCCACTCTCCCTCCCCTTGCATCCATAAAGGTGCTCCCTCTCCCAACCACCATCTCCACCTCAGTGCCTTGGCATTCTCCTACACTGGAAAAATGCCCTTTCCCTGGACCAAAGGCTTCTTCTCCATTTCTCCCTTTAAAACTTCTCATATACCACTCTTTTAAAATTTATGGCCTAATATAGGGATTTTAAATTTTATTTAGACTTACTATCTTTCCACTGCAATATTCTCAGAGATAGAATATCTGGCAAATATCTGTTGAGTGAATGGAAACATATTGTATGAACCTCGAGAAGGTGACCGAGGTTGACACATAACCTGTAGTTATGATTATATTTTGTTAGCAACAGTCTAAAATAGCGTATGATATATTTAGTACTGCCATTGCACTATTTCTTAAAGCTTTCATCCTCAGTGTCAAATCTAGAATTATTCTGACTTTTATTTCCTTTCTAAATGAGAGATGTGTTGGTTCCTTACTCTAGTTATGATTGCAGAACTAGTACAGTTTTGAAGCCAACACAGGGTTCATCAAAATGCAGTATAAGGTCTGTGAAGATGGCTCAGCAGATAAAATGCTTTTTATACTTGCATGAAAATTTAAGTTTGGGTCCCCAGCGCCCATGTAAAATGCAAGGTGTGGTGGCATGTGACTATAATACCAGTGTAGCAAAGGCTACAAGAAACAAGAGGATCTAAAGGCCTCCATGGCCACCCAGTCTAACCACTCAGTGAGAGACACTGTTGTAGAAAATAAGATGGAGAGCAATGAGCCACAGCATGAGACATCAGCTCAGCTGCATCAGCACTCAGAAATGAATGTGCATGTGAACATGTGCATGATATGCAAACACAAACTGAGAAGTCCTGCATATTGTCTAGCTTTAAGTAAGTTCTACCACACTATCTTCCCTGGGACTTCCCTACACCCCCCTCAAAGGATTAAATGATTTATAATGCCCTTTCTAATATCTGTGGCACAGACTGAAGACTAGTTTCATCTAGACAAAACTAGACAAAAAATCTTGACCTGAGAGTACTGACCTAACACCAACCTCTTTCCCCTACACTCTTTGTTATTTCCCTTTATCTACAATATATACTTTAAGTTCAATAAGTACAATATACAATTTAGGTTCATTAAAATATAGTGAATATTTTGGAGATAATACTTTCCAAAGACTTCTCTTATTCTGAAGTTTTACATATTCAGATTGACAAAAAGCTATTGCTTTTTAAGACATCCTTTAGTAGGACTCATACATCTTTTCCTTTTTGTTTCTGTGTTTAATCATACTGAACAAAATGGGAGGCCTGAGACTTCCATTGCCAGTGTTTGAGGCTCAGCCCACTTAAATTTTTCCTTTACTCTTGTCAAATTTTACCAAAATTTACCAACACAAGTCAAGGCAACTTAAACTTATCCAAATTCAGAATCATTTCATTCAGTAATCCTACTGACTCTGGGGAAAAAATTTGTATTATTAAATTATATAGTAAGGATTCTCCAGGTACCAATAAAGCAGAAATGGCACTATGCGAAATTCAATCCCACATAAGAGGTAGTTGGGAAAATTCAAAAGGAAAATTCATCAGGCTTGAGAGTATGCAGAATGGTGTGCAAAGTCAAACACTGAATTAAGTGGTTGCATACTTGCAATAATTGCTTTTTATAAAGATATACTTGGGTTTTCCCTGTGATTAAGTATTTGCATCTTTGGGTTTTTAACCAAGTGTGGATGTAGGTAATGTTTGTTTCAAAAGAACTGATGATGCACATATGATGTTCTATTGCATTATTGTTTTTTTCAAATGATAAAATATTTTGTTTTTGTATGGGGTTCTCGATGTGTCCATAAGGCTTTATTCTAATGTATATTATGACTGTTGTTTTCAAGTCTCAGTTGTTAGTCTCATATTGCCAGATGAGTCTTTCTATAAACCCACACTTCAATGTTCTTGCTGATCTATCATTTTAGTGAGGAAGTCATGTTTATTATTGAGTTTCACTTGCAGTTTCAATCTCCTTACATGTTTTTTTTTGTTTGTTTGTTTGTTTTGTTTTCTTTATTTCCTGGACTTCATACAGTCTGTGAGTTATTTCTGGGGGAGTGCAAGCCTCTGGGGTTAGCATCCCACTAACAGTGACTGCATATTATGTCTGTTCTTTTGTGACTGGGTTATCTCACTCAGGATGATCTTCTCTAGATGCAGCCATTTTCTTAGGAATTTGGTTAAGTCGTTGTTTCTGGTGGCTGAGTAGTATTCCATTGTGTATATGTACCACAATTTTTGTATCCATTCATCTTCTGAAGGACACCTGGGTTCCTTCCAGCTTCTGGCTATTATAAATAGAGCCACTATGAACATTGTGGTGCATATATATTTGTTGTGTGTTAAAGTGTCTCTGGGGTATATGCCCAGAAGTGGAATAGCTGGGTCTTCAGGTAGTACTATATCCAATTTTCTGAGGTATCGCCAGACAGATTTCCAGAGTGGTTGTATTACCTTGCAACCCCACCAACAGTGGAGAAGTGTTCCTCTTTCTCCGCAGCCTCACCAGCATCTGCTGTCATCTGAGTTTTGGATCTTGGCCAATCTGACTGGTGTGAGGTGAAATCTCAGGGTTGTTTTGATTTGCATTTCCCTGATGGCTAAGGATGTTGAGCACTTCCTCAGGTATTTCTCGGCCATTCGGTGTTCCTCAACTGAAAACGTTTTGTTTAGCTCTGTACCCCATTATTAATAGGGTTATTAGATTCTCTGGTATCTAGCTTTTTGAGTTCCTTGTACACCTTGGATATTAGGCCTCTTTCTGATATGGGGGTGGTAAAGATCTTTTCCCATTCTGTTGGTTGCCATTTTGTTTTCTTGACGATGTCTTTAGCCTTACAGAAACTTTGCAATCTCATTAAGTCCCATTTGTTAATCTTTGACCTTAGAGCTTGAGCAATTGGTGTTTTGTTCAGGAAATTTTCTCCTGTACCTATGTGTTCTAAGGTTTTCCCTACTTTCTCATCTAATAGTTTCAGTGTATCTGGTTTAATGTGGAGATCTTTGATCCACTTACACTTGAGCTTTGTACAAGGAGATAGAACGGGTCTATTTTTATTCTTTTGCATGCTGAGTGCCAGTTGGACCAGCACCATTTGTTAAACAGGCTGTCCTTTTTCCATTGAATGTTTACTGCTCCTTTGTCAAAAATCAGGTGACCATACACATGAGGGCTCATTTCTGGATCTTCTATTCTATTCCATTGATCCACATGCCTATTTCTGTACCAGTACCATGCAGTTTTCAGCACAATTGCCTTGTAATATAGCTTGAGGTCAGGGATAGTGATTCCCTCAGATGTTTTTTTGTTGTTGAGGATGGATTTCGCTATTCTAGGTCTTTTGTTATTCCATATGAAATTGCACATTGATCTTTCCAATTCCATGAAGAACTGGGTTGGAATTTTGATGGGGATTGCATTGAATCTGTAGATTGCTTTTGGTAGGATGGCCATTTTTAAAATGTTGATTTTTCCAATCCATGAGCATGGGAGATCTTTCCATTTTCTGAGATCCTCCTCAATTTCTTTCTTTAGAGGTTTGAAGTTCTTGTCATACAGGTCCTTCACTTGCTTAGTTAGAGTCACACCAAGGTATTTCATAGTATTTGTAACAATTGTGAAGGGTACGTTTTCCCTAATTTCTTTCGCCACATGTTTGTCCTTTGAGTACAGGAAGGCTACTGATTTGTTTGAGTTAATTTTGTATCCAGCCGCTTTGCCGAACTTGTTTATCAGCTGTAGGAGCTCTCAGGTGGAATTTTTGGGGTCACTCAAGTACACTATCATGTCATCGGCAAAGAGTGATGTTTTTATCTCTTCCTTTCCAATTTGTATCCCCTTGATCTCCTTTTGCTGTCTAATTGCTCCAGCCAGGACTGCCAGTACTATGTTGAATAGGTAGGGGGAGATTAAGCAGCCTTGTTGAGTCCCTGATTTTAGTGGGATTGCTTCAAGTTTCTCACCATTAAGTTTGATGTTGGCTGTTGGTTTGCTGTATATTGCTTTTATTATGTTTAAGTATGGGCCTTGGATTCCTGTTCTTTCCAGGACTTTTAACATGAAGGGGTGTTGGATTTTGTCAAATGCTTTCTCAGCGTCTAGTCAGATGACCATGTGATTTTGGTCTTTGAGTTTGTTTATATGGTGGATTACGTAGATGGATTTCCTTATGTTAAACCATCCCTGCATCCCAGGGATGAAGCCTACTTGGTCATGATGAATGATGGTTTTGATGTGTTCTTGGATTCGGTTTGCAAGGATTTTGTTGAGTATTTTTGCATCGATGTTCATAAGTGAGATTGGTCTGAAGTTCTCTTTCCTTGTAGGGTCTTTGTGTGGTTTAGGTACGAGGGTTATTGTAGCCTCAAAAAATGAGTTGGGTAATATTCCATCTGATTCTATCTTTTGGAATAATTTGGCGAGTATTGGTGTTATATCCTCAATAAAAGTCTGATAAAATTCTGCACTGAACCCGTCTGGACCTGGGCTTTTTTTGGTTGGGAGGCTTTTGATGACTTCTTCTATTTCTTTAGGTGTTATAGGGTTATTTAGATGGTTTACTTGGTCCTGGTTTAACTTTGGAACCTTGTATCTGTCTAGGAATTCATCCATTTCCTCCACATTTTCCAATTTTGTGGAGTATAAGTTTTTGTAGTAGGATCTGATGATTTCTTGAATTTCCTCAGTTTCAGTTGTTATGTCCCCACTTTCGTTTCTGATTTTGTTAATTTGGATACTCTCTCTTTCCCCTCTAGTTAGTCTGGCTAGAGGTTTATCAATCTTGTTGATTTTCTCAAAGAACCAACTCTTGGTTTTGTTGATTTTTTCAATGGTTCTTTTTGTTTCTATTTGGTCTATTTCTGCCCTAATTTTGATTATTTCTTGCCGTCTACTCTTTTTGGGTATATCTGCTTCCTTTTGTTCTAGGGCTTTTAGCTGTGCTGTCAGGTTGCTGATGTGGACTCTCTCCAGTTTCTTTTTGGAAGCACTTAGGGCTATGAGTTTTCCTCTCAATACTGCTTTCATTGCATCCCATAGGTTTGGGTATGTTGTGTTTTCATTTTCGTTGAATTCTAGAAAATCCTTAATTTCTTTCTTTATTTCTTCTTTGACCCTGCTATCCTTTAACAGAGCATTGTTTAGTTTCCATGTGTATGTGGGTTTTTTGTTGTCTTTGTTGTTGTTAAAGACCAGCCGTAGCCCATGGTGATCTGAGAGGATGCATGGGAGTATTTCAATCTTCTCATATCAATGGAGGCTCGTTCTGTGTCCAATTATGTGGTCAATTTTCGAGAAGGTGCCATGGGGTGGTGAGAAGAAGTTGTATTCTTTTACTTTGGGATAGTATGTTCTGTATATATCTATTAATTCTAGTTGGTTCAAAGTCTCTGCTAGTTTTGCAGTGTCCTTGTTCAGTTTCTGTTTTCCTGATCTGTCCATTGGTGAGAGTGGGGTATTAAAGTCTCCCACTATTATTGTGCGGGGTGAAATGTATTTTTTTAGCTTTAGTAGGGTTTCTTTTATGAATGTGGGTGATTTTTTATTTGGAGCATATATGTTAAGGATTGAGAGTTCCTCCTGACAGATTTCCCCAATAATGAGTAAAAAGTGTCCTTCCTTATCTTTTTTGATAACTTTTGGTTGGAAATTTACTTTATTTGATATTAGAATAGCCACTCCAGCTTGCTTCTTGGAGCTGTTTGCTTGGAAGTTTTTTTCCCACCCTTTTACTCTGAGATAGTGTCTGTCTTTGTCTCTGAGATGAGTTTCCTGTATGCAGCAAAAGGCTGGATTTTGTTTATGTATCCAGTCTGATAGTCTATGTCTCTTTATTGGGGAGTTGAGACCATTTATGTTAATAGATATCAAGGAATAGTTGTTTCTGTTTCCTGCTATTATTGCTTTTTTGGGTTGAGTTGTGTCTGTGTTTTTTTTCTTCTTTTAGTTTTCTTGTTTAGGAGTTTTCTTGTTCTTACTAGGCTGTATTTTCCCTCATTGTATTGGGTTTTCCACCTATAATTCGTTGTAGTGCTGGGTTTGTGGTCAGATATTGTGTGAATTTTGATTTGTCTTGAAATATCTTCGTCTCTCCATCAATGGTGATTGATAGTTTTGCTGGGTATAGCAGCTTGGGCTGGCACTTGTGCTCTCTTAAGGAGTGCATGATGTCTGTCCAGACTCTTCTAGCTTTTATAGTCTTTGTTGAGAAATCGGGTGTGAGTCTGATTGGTCTGCCTCTATATGTTACCTGACCTTTTTCCCTTACTGCTTTTAGTATTCTTTCTTTACTCTGGGCGCTTGATGTTTTTAATATTATGTGTCGGGAGGTATTTCTTTTCTGGTCCAACCTATTTGGAGTTCTGAAGGCTTCTTTTATGCTCGTGGTCATCTCATTCTTGAGGGTAGGGAAGTTTTCTTCTATGATTTTGTTAAGATATTTACTGTGCCCCTTATTTGATACTCTTCTCCGTCTTCTATTCCTAATATCCTTAGGTTTGGTCTTCTCATTGTGTCTTGGATTTCCTGGACATTTTGGGTTAGGAGCTTTTTGTTTTTTGCATCTTCTCTGGCTGTTTTGTCTATGTTTGCAATGTTGTCTTCTGCCCCCGAGATTCTCTCTTCGATCTCTTGTAATCTATTGGAAATGCTTGCTTCTGTGACTCCTGATTTCTTTTTTTGGTGTTCTGAATCTAGGGTTATCTCTTTTATTGTTTTCTTTATTGTGTCAATCTCTGTTTTAATTTCCCTCTTCCATTCCTTTATTTCTTTGGTTCTGTTTTCCTCTCGTTCTTTGAGTTCTTTGAGTGTTTTTCTTGTTTCTTCTTTAAAAGCTTCTGAATCTTTTTGCTTTTCCTCCCTTTCTTGTTTAATTAACTCTATCAGCGTCTTGAGGCATGATTTCAGGTCTGTGTCTTCTTTTTCTGGAGTGTTTGGAGTTCCGATGTTTGCTGTTATGGGAGAGCTGGGCTCTGGTGTTGCTAGATTGTCTTGGTTCCCTTGGGATATACTCTTTCTCTTTCCTCTTGCCATTTTGTTGTCAGTGATATGTTCTTACCTTTCCCTTGTATCTGGTCTGTATCCCTTGTTCTCCACTGGTTGAGGTGTCAGATGGGTCAAGCCCTGTTTTATGCCTCAGAGTCGTCGGGTGTGAGCAGAAGTTCCAAAGTTCTGTTTCTGTTTGCTGGTTCAGGCACAGTTGCTCAGCCTCTATGAGCCGCTGTTCCACCTGGCAGGTAGGCCAGGCTCCGCTCTGCGTCCAGAAGTAGCCTCCGGGTGGAAACAGAAGTTCTAATTTTCTATTCCCAATCGCAGTTGCTCAGCCTCTATGAGCCGCCGCTCCGCCTGGCAGGTAGGCCAGGCTCTGCTCTGTGTCCAGAAGTAGCCTCCGGGTGGAAACAGAAGTTCTAATTTTCTGTTTCCAATTGCAGTTGCTCAGCCTCTATAAGCCGCCACTCCGCCTGGCAGGTAGGCCAGGCTCTGCTCTGCATCTGGAAGTTGCCTCCGGGTGGAAACAGAAGTTCTAATTTTCTGTTCCCAATCACTGGATCGGGCAGAGAGGGGCAGGGCGAGTTACAGTGTGCACTTTCCGTGTGCACTCCACAGAGATCTCTCTGCTCCCCTGCAGTCTTGGTCTCCCACTCACCAGTTGCTCAGCCTCTATGAGCCGCCGTTCCGCCTGGCAGGTAGGCCAGGCTCTGCTCTGTGTCCCTCCTTACATGTTTTATTTTATGCTGTGTAAAAGCTTCTACCTCTATAACTCTCTAAGCTGATATAGGTTATGATCCTGTAATCAGAATTGATAGTATATTTAAATACATCATTAAAACTATCAGAAGCATTGGATTTGGTCATGATAATGGAACTCATGGCCATTAATATTCATTGAGTCTCTGTGATATTCCAAATCACCAGGGTAAGTTCTAAATGTACAAACATCATACATCACCAAAGTACCTACAGTCACTGTTACTGAATGTTAATGAACAATTACATCTTGCAAGACTTAAAAAAAGAGGGTGGGCCTATTATACCTTTTCTAAAATATTTGTTAGCTTAAAAGAGCAAAGAAATACAGGATTCACAGAAGACATGCAGAAGAATTTGGAGAGGAGATTATTTATATAAACACCAATGCTAATGGGTAGAATATATGGCTGATAAAAATCAATTGATTTTTGAGGCAAAAAATGTTAGGAAACTTGTTTTCAAAATGTGGTCTGCCAACAGCAATATCAACATCTTTTAAGTACTTGTAAAAAATGCAAACATTGAACTCCTAGCCCACACTTTCTGAGTTTCACCCAACCATTCAGGTTACAGAGACCTACAAGCTAACATCAAAATAATCTTAACCCCAACTGCAAATAAAAATCCCTACCTAAATTTACTGATATTGAATATCTACCATCTTGTCCAGTTGTACTTGGTCATATGAAAAGTAAAGAATTGCTCATTTTTAAGCTGACTTATTCATGTCAGAACTACTGGTTTATTCTATTCACTCCATCTATCAGTAGCATGCATTTGTGATACAATATTTTAGTTGAACTTTCCTCAGACAATAGTTTCTAAGATTAATCTTTATATGACCTTTAAAAATCTGATTGTTGTAAAGGACAAATATACATTTAATTGTAGCTACCTTAAAAATTCTAGTAAGAATGCTAAATCAACTGAGTATTCAGGATAAGTTCTGGCTATAGGATAAGCTAGGTAGCATTCTTCTAGAAATTTGGGGTGGGGCATGCGTTGAGACAAGAAAATTGCTGCAATTACAAAGCACTTTTGGTTATGTCTTTTGTTATTTTTGTTATAAAAGGATTTCATTGTCACTCCTGTTGGATTAATAGTGGCTTTTTATCCAAGTTGGCATCTTGCAATATTTTGGTGCATGCCAACCTTCCTATTTCCAGAAAGTATTGCATTCTAACAGCTGTGATTTCTGTCAAGGGATTCAGCAAGATGTCTTAGCCATCTGCTGGCTTCCTGCAGGTAACCTCCTGCCACCAGATCTAGCAGCCTAGATCAGACAAGCAGAAAGCAGCCTCTGAAATCTGCCCTCCGTCTTGTAGCTTTCTTTGATGATCATTCTATTCTATTTCTTCCATAATTACTTTTATGTCACAACAAACACCATCTCTCCCCTTTACCAGAGTTATCAACCATCCCTATTTTCCCATTACTAAAGAGATACTTAAAACACAGTATTTTTCAGTAGTAAAGCTGGAATGGGCCCAGGAAAAAATGAGAAGAAATTAAAAGCACTGCTTTCACTCACTAAGTCTGACTCCTTTTTTGTGTTGGCAGCATTTTGATGGCTCAATAGTTCTCAACATTCAGCATCAATCAAAGACAGTTTGTGATTAAAATCTTACTAAGTTCCAAGCCTAACAATACCCAATTGTCACAAGTAGTGGTGATGTTACTGATCCCCAGTAAACACACTTTGGGAAGTTCAACTTCTGGAACAATAGGAAACACTGATTCCCACTTCCATACCAGCATAAAGCTCTATTTGGTCCTTTCATATAAACAATTGCTGCCCTGGCATTAAAACAATGATACTGGCATCAATGGTGTTCAGTCTAGTCTGGGGAACATATTAAGTAAATATATACTCATGAATGCCTGTGCGTTTCACTGAAGCTATATCTGTTTATTTGATGATGATTTTATCAGTAACACATTACGATTATTCCACCATATTGTAGTTATACTTGATCTCTTCCAATACTATCCGTTATGATGCAAACTCATCAATACATGTGCCTGCTGATGGTGGGGACAATAAATTGGAAAAAGAAAACAGGACCAGGGATGTAGGGAGCCGTTTGTGCTGCACCCAAACGTGGTGCCGGCTTCCCGCCGAGAGCTCAGCAAACAGAGCTGCTGCCCAGCCAAGAGACTTAATGCGCATGCGCCACATACGTCATAGCCCGCTCTCGGGGCATACTATTGAGTTACAGGAGGGCGCACCAATGAGGTAGCGACACAAGTCTCCTAGGCATATATAGCAGTGCATTTCTTTCCCCACGTGGAGAAGAAGAAGGAGAAGAAGACGGAGAGACCCCACGTGGAGGGATGGCGGAGAGGACCACGTGGAGAGAGACTTGGTAAAATAGATTGCGGGAGGTCCCGCGTGGACAGAGACTGGACAGAAAGATCGTTCGTGGGGGACTGCGCGTGAGAGGCCGTCTAGACAGTAGAATTCGGTAGGGAGTCCCCGGCTGAGAGAGAAGTTTCCTGCTCATGAAGCCCCTGCTCAAAGTGCTGTAGAATAAAGGTTATTCCGCAGAAGAAGCTGTTCGTTTGTTGCACGCCTGTTCCTAGCGGCGGGAAGCGTGGGCGTGGGACACGAGGGATATAGCTTAGTGTCCATATTCTTCCTGTGCGAGTTCCTAAATTCAAGTGGCTGTATTGTGAAACACACACAGGGACACACACCTCCTTGGTGGATAATAATTTTCTTTAAATTCTGTGACTTTCTTTAGGGCATATTCCAAGTCAAAGAGTTGTGCGTTAAATGGTATTTCACTTCAATTTGCATCTTACTTTTATAAAGTAAACAACAACTTAATGCTCATTGTAACTATTAAGATTTCAATGCATACTATAAAACTTTTTATAAGAAAAATGCATTTTATTATAATATTAGTATTCTAAAAACATTCTATATATATTAGAGTTATTATTTTTGCATTGTGAAGGAAAATCTAGGGTTAAAAAAGGCCTACAAAAACACTAAAAATTTGAAAAACACTAATATCCTCAGCCTTACTTCAACCTGTTGACATTACCCTGAAAGAAATCATTTTTAGATTAAGCACAACATATGGCACCAAAAAAATGTTTCAATCATTATGCATATATACTGTGCTCACCAAAGATTGGAATTTGTTTGCTGTCTTTGCGAGGTGGCCTACAATTCTTGCTTCAAGAATGATGCTTATACACTAATATGTACATAGCAACAAGTTTGCACATAATTAGAAACAAATAAATGTCAGTACTGACAAAAATATATTCATTTTATGCAAAAGTGTTTTTAAAATCCTGTACATTTATCTCTGATTTTAAAATAAAGTTATACAAAAAACAAAGAAAAACAATTTTTAAGGTGGGGTACAAGTGAAATTGGGAGCATTAAGGCAGATAAGTGAGACTGACCCTGATTTTTTGTCTACCAGTGCTGTAGTCCAAGATTTTGATGCTCACCACTTCAACAGCGAAGTAGTTCTCTACTTGTGCCCCCCTTGAAACCTTCATTCAAACCAGATCGACCCTAACAACCATTTCATGCTTCCTATTACCAACTACTACGTAAATCGTCCAGTCCACTACAACAGAAACAACATTCACAACTACTTCACAGATAGAAGACAGAGGCCATACATGAATCATTCCCAATTCTCACTCACTAACGGGATTCTAGAAGACTGTGCACTTACCAGTTAAGGATGCATTTGTTTACTTATGAAGACTTCACAAAGCTTTGTTCTTAAGCTGTCTCCTGGGTCAGGCCTCTAAGACAGACAATCTTAAAATACTTACAGCAGGTGCTTTTTAAGCATACCATCTGTCAATTTTACAAACTGTTGCAAGTTTGTTCATGACTTTACTTTATCTCTCTCAATAAACTTTGTAAATCTCATTGTAAATTTTTGTAAAACAATCACTTTCTGGGGAATACACTTCAGTATTCTTTAGAAGGCATCTTGCAGCATCTGTCTGTCAAACAATATACCTTCAATTCCCTCTTAGGCAATGCTAAAGGACCAAGAAAATAGTGGATTTAAATACAGGGCTTGCAGTGAGCACCATGCTTAGAGTTAGGAAAAATGAAGTCCTTTCATTTTCATAATACTGGTCATGTGACTGGTAGAATGTGGATCCTACCTAACCTCTCAGCTGATCTCACATCCTATGGTCTGGCCATGTCAAAAGAAAAAGAAGCCTTCACTAAGTAGAATTTATGAATATATATGACTATTTGATAACATCTTGGTATATACTTATGTGTGTAGCTCATATACTTCTCACATTTCTCATCCATTGTTGAACACTATAATGTAAAGATTGAGAGAGTACCATCAATAAACTGGGTTATACTTCCAGGCCTGCTGTGATAGTTAATCTCAGTTGTCAGCTTGGTTGGATCTGGAATCAACTATGAGAATCTGGAATCAACTAAGCTCTATAGAGATATGCTATTTTCTGATTTGGATTCAGTGATGAGAAAGGACTCTCTCATAGAACAAGGGTTACTCTCCAGCAGCATTTCACTTTAAGATGGTCCAAGAGAAAAGCTATTGCTTTTTACCTACCCAGCTTCACTCCTTGCTGATGAGAACATCTACTTTATTGTTGTTGTTGCTGCTGCTGCTGCTGTTGTTACCATCCTTTGCTAATATTAAAACAACGCTTCTGGGCTGGAGAGATTGCTCAGTGATTAAGAGCACTGACTGCTCTTCCAGAGGTCCTGAGTTCAAATCTCAGCAACCACATGGTGGCTCACAACCATCTGTAATGGAATCCGATGTCCTTTTCTGGTGTGTCTGAAGACAGCTACAGTGTACTAATATAAATAAAATATTAAAAAAAACAATGCTTCTTCAGCCTGTCAACATAAACTAAAGAACAGTGACTTTCTAGGATAGGAATCCAGGCTTTCAGTGACATACTGAGAGAACTGAAGCATCTAGCCTCATAAACTGAGCAATTACTGTGTTCTCAGTCTCTCTGTTGTGAAGATAGTAATTGTTGGGCTACTCAGCCTGTCATGTAAGTCATTCTAATGAATTCGCTGTGTTAAATTTATTTATTGTATTGATTCTGTTCCTTTAGATAACCCTGGCTAATGGACCTGCAGCTGCTAACAAGTTATTTTCTCTCCTGAAAGATGGGTGCATAGTTCAAAGTTTATAGAGCTATTAGGAAGATGAGACATTCAGGTAGTAGGCACATCCATGGTTTCTCAGCATTGAGTAGTATGCAGTATCATCACTATAGCCATTTGATGTGAGTTTTTCAAGAAGAAATAGAAATTATTGAAAAATTATCGTATACTATCTTTATTTTTTTCAGTTACTAGATCTCTTGGGATTTAACCTGCCTATTTCCTAACAACCTCTTACTAATATCAATGCCCATAGTTGGGTCCTCCATCTTTCCTTTGGGCCATATACAAAATTCTAGCCTGTCCAAGCAGTCTGCCTTTTCCCCTTCTTTGAGCCATTTCTTTAAAAATAAAACTAAGAAAATAAATTGATTTTTTTTTACTTCCCAAAGAAAAGTACACCAATTCCCTGTTCTTTAGCATGATAATCATGTTGTGGCCTTTTCTGTCTAAAGCACCCAGGCTGCCTCTGCTCCAGTGGTTATTCCCTCAGTCCATTTCTGCACCATACACAGATCAGCATGTTACCTTTGCAGCAGTCACCCCTTCCTTCATATCATGACATTTCTCCTCTGCCTAAAAAGCTTTGTTTTCCTGCCAAAGTCTTCTTGGTCATCACTTTCACCAATCATCCAATTGTAGCTCACCCAGATTAGATCAATACTCACTACAATGTCCTATAAGTGTCCAGGTAACAAGCTTCTCACCCAATTCACCAGAAGCAAGCACTAATAGCTTGTTATGATTCACCTACTATAAGCCAGACTTCCATATCAGCATTTAAAATGTATTATTTGATATTTATAACAATTCTATAGGATACTTATATCACCTCTATTTCTTTTTAAAAATTAATTAAGGATTAAAGATGTTAAGAAACTTGGCCAAGATTGCAAGTTACTAGTGACCAAGTCAAGATTGACAATCAAATTGTTCCACTCGAGAGCACACAGTACTGACTACCATTATTATATCATGCTAGACATCCCAGTTCAAGTTCATTGTGTCATGTTATAATGCTACATAACAAATCATCTCCAAAATTTCTTAAAACCATTTCACAGTTTCTCTGGGTGAGAAATTTGGAAGCAGTTATTGGGAGGATGATCTATCTGAAGGTCTCCTAGGAAACTACAGTCAAAATGAAGGACTTTGTTGTGTTGACTCAAATGCTTTGACTGAGGAATCTGTGTGGTGCTAGAAATGGGCAGAAGTTCTCTGGAGTCTCACTTATGGGCCTCTCCACAATCTGCTTGAATACCCTCATGATGTGTTGACTAGCTTCTCCCAGAGTGATATATCAAGAAAGAAAGTTGGAAGTCATAATGTCTTTTATTACCTAGCCTCAGAACTCATATACTGTTATGTATAAAAAACCCCACTCTATATATCTAAGGTTTCACATAGTATTGAAAAGAGCTTCTGAGAGCTTTGGATACCAAGAAATAAGGATTATTACCATTTCCTAAAATATTAAATGAGAATATGTTCTAAATTTGGGATTCTTAATCCTTTTCATTCATAACACCTTTGCAACGAAGAACTGTTTATTTGACTCTTGGCATATGTATGTATATATCTCTGTATGTAAAACAGGTATTTACAGATCATAAATGTTAAAGACATTTTATAAACAACAATTTGGTATACATATATTTATAGTACTTATTAAAGATGAAATATATGTATGCTAATTAGATAGGTTGTTCTTATTTTTTGAATACAAATTAAATCTTGGGTGAATATTGATATAGGATATAAAACATCCTCAGCATTTTTCATTGTTCAACTGTTTTGTAAAATGTATTCATTTTATGTGTATGTGTGTATGTTAGTGCACCTCAGGCATGCAGGTGCCTGTGAAAGACTGAAGAGACACTGGATCCTCTTCAGCTCAAGTTAACATACAACAGGTGATTATGAGTCGTGTAAATTGAGTGTTGGCAACTGAACCTGGGCCTTCTGCAAGTAAATCAATTGCTTTTATCTGCTTAAACATCTCCCCATATTTATATGCTCATCAATGCTGAGACTGCCATTTTGTATAAACATGCACTAGAAATGCTGGATATATGTTCATAGCCATTTCAAAAAATATTAGAAATTCTACCCTAATCCTAACCCAAAATTCATTCGCTGATTTTGATACAACTCAAGTCAACCATTCAGATGGACTTATATATGTGTGCTGTATACATGTGTTCATGAAGGTTTGTGTCCATAGGTTGAAGTGCATGTATAGGCCAAAGTTTGACACTTGGGGTCTTCATGGATTTCTTTCCAATTTATTTTTTGAGACTGAGTTTCTCACTGAACCTGGGGCCCATCAAGCAGGTAATCTGGCTGGAAATTAAAATTTAGGGGGTTCAATCTCCATCCACCATTCTTAGAAGTATGATTGCAGACATGTGTTACCATGTCTAAGTTTTACATGGGTAATGAAGATCTAAAATAGGATCATAAGGCATACACAGCAGGCACTTTTCAGACTTATCCATCTTTTCATCCTCTTGAAGAGCAATTTTTAGAATCTTCTGATCCATAGTCAAACACATTATCCATTGCACCACAGGGTCAGTGCTTCAAAGAGAAACTTTTAAAAAAACACAACCCAAAGATATGCTAACTTGATATATGCTTAAGAATACCAATAGGAGAACAGTAAAAATGTTTCTTTTACATAGCTAATGTTTCTGTAACAGCAATGCAACATAGAAAACACTGTCAGAAACACCTCAGACTTATTTCACATTTAATACAGAATTAATTTTTTGTTCAGAACTCTTCTACAGTTCCATGGTCTTGCAACACATTTAAATATACAAGCATTAGGTAAGTTGTGTTTTAGATAATGAGAAATCTGTACTAATCCCTGACATATCTCCATAGCTCCATAATTATGAAACATTGTTTCTAAATTCTGGGTGTTTGCCTTGTTTCCTCATGTCTCCAAATGGAACATTAAATGAATTCAAGACTTTAGTTTTATTAAATCCCAGTAGAAGCCACGGGTGAATATTTACCAATTTGGCTTCCAGTCTATAGTTTTCAGCAGATGTAACAAAGAATGGGAACTTCTCCCAGTATAGTTATGTCCTTAACAGAAAAATCCATTTATTTTTGATTTCAGGATTAACTCTATGGTTAAATGTCCATATAAGCCCAGCCTCTGGACAAAGGCTTATTATCTTTTTTAGCTCAACATTGGTAATTAAACTGGGACAACAAAATCTCTTGGGTATAACAGGAAATATAATAAAACTGTTAGGTTTAGCCCTTGGGCCAGGATAGTTTTCAAGCTAAGATAGTATTTACTTAAAATAATTGTTTAATATGATTTTGGATATACAAATATAAAACTTAATACTGGAATGAGGCATATAACAAATTCTCAGTGACATGTACACATACAACAAGCTTTATTCTGAAGACCAAGCCATATTACTAGAAATAAAAATTGGATATGAGCTGCTCATTCTTCCAGACACTACTACCACATGAATAGATTCATAGAGGCTAGATCAGATTTGTCTTGGTAGCTCCCAGAAGCCAATCCCCATATAGGCTTTACTACATGTATAGCCCATATATCAGTCCAATTTGTTGTCTATTCTATTAATAAGGTTTGATTGAATCCCAGCCATGCTCACTTAGTTTATAAATTGTCTGTAGCTATAATGGCGGAGTTCAGAAGTTGAGGCTGTGTGGCAAATCTGAAAACATTTGTGTTCTAGTAATGTACAGAAAATGTTTTCTTGATTTGTACCTCTGAAGACTTGGCGTTAGGCAACTTATTAGAAAACAAGATATCTGTTCTACTAAATTCTATTCCAAATACCTTTATGGAAGAAGAAAGACTTGCTACTGACATCAAGGCAATACTTACACAGAGTAAAGGCAAAATATGTTGTGTGTGGTGCTGGGTATGGAACTCAGAGACTCACACATGCTAGGTAAGCATCTTGACACTGAGCTATACTCACAGCTCAGGCAAGGGACAAACTGTAACATGCATCACCCATACAACCATTGGTCAGGTTAATACAGAGAATATCTTTTGTACTTCCTCAGGGAATACCCCCAAGAAAGATTGCTACTATTTTAACTTCTATCATATGAATGAATTTTCTTGCTCCTGATTTTTATACGCATGGAATGAAATACATACTTCTTCTTGTGCCTGGTTTCTTTCATTCAACATTATGTCACTGGCAAATATATAGTACTCATACCATAGCATTTCCTCTTGCATTGATGTCTGAGGAACATTCAGTTGCACAACTAAAGCATGATGCATTAACATGCTCTTCTGTTGCTGAACGTTATGACCTACCCAAGGGCTGCCTGACATACTAGTTTAAGAAATACAAGTACTGACATTGGCCATGCATTGTTACAAATCTGTCTTCTGAAACACTTCCCGAATGCTCTACATGCTGCCTATCATGCAGCAAACAAGACAGTAAAGGCCAGAAAGGCTAATTCCATCATAACACATAATTATACTCAAGCTCTCCCACTGAGGCCTTTACATTGTCCCTTTGAAAAGCAGGGTGATAGGTTTAGCAGTTGTCACAAAGTTAGGAAAGCACAGGTTGGGGTGCTAATGATCCCAGCTCCTTGCTCTTCTTTTTAACTGAACTATCAATTGAAATGTAATTAACATTGGTGACAGCTCTCTACCGTGATGCCCTATACAACAGATTTAAACCACTAAAACGTCATACTACACTTTATGTCTGAAGATATGGTTACTCACCTTGACAAGAGCAAAAAAATAAGCTTTAACCACTCTGCGAAAATAACTGAACATCAAAAGATGCCTCCAACCTCGGGATTCTGCACAAAAGCACGAGTTGGGAAACAATAACAAGTCTATTATAGGATTTCCTAGTTTCTACTCAAATCTTTACTTCATGTAGCAACAGACTTAGTGGCATAAATCAGAAAATGATAATGAGACATGAAGGAAATTCTCATAAATCATGTTACTAAGTATAGTTACATCGAAGATGTGAAACCCAATTAAACAGATGGCCACATGCTGTCAGAATTAGCCCCTAATCAATAAAGATGTTCATTTTAGAAAATCACCTCAATTTTTCACTTCTTCAGTGAAGCACAGAGGAGGCAGTTGGGAAGGGATGGGGGAGTCCCAGGAAACTCAATAGGGAAATGTGTAAGAAGAAATTCCACCTGTCTTAATTTGCAGTCCAAAAAATCAGCAATGAAGGGTGAGAGGGAAAGTCACCCAAAGGATTCGTTGTCATCTTGCCTGGTAATGTAATTTACAATGAGAGCAAGCACTGGTCATTAGGAAAATAGAAACAGCTTGAATATCTTAATTAAAATACTGCTTCAAATTGTTCATTTTAAAACCCCTCTGCCCATGAGCTTTCTAGAACCCATTGGGTTACCCCAAAATGACCACTTTCTCAGAAAAGTTCTGATAGGGTCAGCCCTTACAAGTCAAGAAAAAGGCACAGCAGTGGGAAACCCTGGAGACAGAACTATTGTTAGGCACACTTACTTTCCCCAAAGGAGCAGTAAGCCTTTGGTGACATTTGAAAGAAATGGAAACACCAGTGAAGAGACAATCTCATCACCCTTTTCTTGCATAAGAGTTGACCTATTACACCCTCTAGACTGCTGAAAATTAAGTCTGTAAATACCAAGAGCTGATAAAGGTGAGGAATAAAAGAAACACTGTTGGAATTTAGAACACCCACTTTAAAAAATATTGGGGTGATATCTAGTAGAGAACTTGCAAATTCTCTTCACAAGGAATTCCACCCTGAGGAATATCATCCTGACTAACTTCAGAGGACGATGCAGAAGACTATTCAGAGAAGCCCTATAATTTCTAGGAGTAAATATCTTCAAGGGTTGGAGATGGAGAGGGTGCTCAACAGGAGAACAGATAATCTGGGTGTATGGTCAGACAAGTGAATACAAGTAAAATGGAAAAAATAAACACTTGCTGCAACATGCTCTGTATAGATACCTTAAAAATAATTGGGCTGGAGAAATATGTCAGTAGTTAATAGCACTGGCTGCTCTTCTAGAGGATCCAAGTTAGATTCCCAGCATCCAAATGGGAGCTCACAACTCTCTATAACTCTAATACAAGGCATCTGATGCCTTTTACTGGCTTTTGCAGGTGCCACACTTCTAGTCAAAATGCTCATATTTATGAAACAAAATTTAAAAATAATGATGTTGATTGAAAAATCACAACTCTGAAAACTACAGTATTATAAATTTTTACTATGTTGAAAACAATAGCATTAATGGTGCCTGCATAAATTGCTAACATTTAAATTTTTAGAAGATTAACACAGCCCAGCACAGTAGTGTATTTTTTATCCAAATATTATAGAAGGGGGGAGGGGAAGGGGGAGGAATTTCTATGAGTTCTAGGCCAGCATGGTCTATATAACAAATACTAAGCCAGCCAGAATTATATGGTAAAAACCCTCAAAAAAGAAAATCTAAAAAGCAGTATGTTGGTTACCTCTGCGGTAATGGGGAGAGCAGGATGGAAAGCAGACACTGGTGGGGTTTCAGATCTTCACTTAGTCATGCTTTAATTTCACGTGTTCATGTTCCATCCTTTTATGTATTTTCTAACTTAATATAAACCAGCGTGCTACTTAGATTCTTTAGAATATGCCAAATATTATATAATTTTAAAAGTCCTATTGAGCTTTTATGTTACTTCAGAATACCAAAGACAGACTTGCAGGGAGTTCCTTGACCTAATTGTCCCTGTTCCCCATGTTGCTATATTAAATAGATCTTTTTTCTGCTTATCACTAATAATACAGCTCTTTTAGTATATTTATTATGTACCAGTGGCTGAACCTGGCATAGATCACCAGCTGTGAATGGCCAAGTTCAGTAACAATGTAGCAACCACAAAGAGACAAAAGATACATTTGGGGGTCTCTGGCACTTCCAGCAAGCTGAACCCAAATAAAGAGGAAAGATGAAAAATCCCAGCCATGGCTGGCGTCACTTTACTCTAAGGACATTTTCCCATCTTTCTACTTCAGCGGGCATCAGCTGCCTTTTATTTCTACTTGGTCAAGCAGAAAAATGAGTATTTGGACATTGTTTTGGATTCTCAAGAAAATTTGATCTTTGTAGCTATGAGAAAAATGGGAGGAGAGAAATAAACAGAGAAATAGACAGACATACAGAGACAGAGACAGAGAGAAACAGAGCGAGACAGATAGACAGACAGACAGGGAAGGAGAGAGGAGGGGAAGGAGAGAAGGAGAGATGGAGGGAGGGGGAGAGGGAGAAGGAGAGAGAGAGAGAGGGAGAGAGAGAGAAGCAATATCTACAGAAGTAGAAGTATAACTTCTGTCAAAGGAACCTGAACATATTTGAGATATTAGATTCCTCACAGGACATGCAGAATAGACTTCACAATTCCTCCAGAGCTTCTCTGTCAGATGAAGGGCCATTTATCCTTTAGGCTCTGCTAACTTCTTTCTGAAGTTCTCCTGATCAGGGTGGCCCAGTTTGTTCCTCTTTGTGACATTCCCATGGCACCCATGCCTCCATTCTCACATCCATATCTAGAGACCAGAATCCTGCCAAACTGGTACAGGGATTACTTCAACATGAAAACATGAGCTTCCAAAGAAATAACTGTGCCTCAACATCCCTTGTCTGCTAAGAATGAAAAGCAAAAAACGCCTTCAGCAACATAACCTTAAGCACCAGAACAATCAGAAAATTATCGAATAAGTGAGTCTCATAAAAACACATGGAGGGACCCATGGTTCCAGCTGCATATGGAGCAGAAGAGAGCCTTATCTGGCATCAGTGGGAGGGAAGCTGCTTGGTCCTGTGGAGGCTCGATGACTCAGTGTAGGAGAATACTAGGGTGCTGAGGTTGGAATGAGTGGGTAGGTGGGGGATCACTCTCATAGAAGAGGGGAATAGGGAGGTGATAGGGGTTTGTGGAGGTAAAACTGGGATGGAGTATAATATTTGAAATGTAATAAATAGAATATCCATTTAAAAAAGACCTTACCTCTCTGCCTCTCTTATGCTGGGTATATAAACTTTACCACTAATTCATCTGAGAACATGTGCCTAAGTAATACAAGTTTCTTCAATAAAAATATTCTAACAAAATAAACAAATCTGGGTCAATGAGATGGCTCAGTGGATAAAGTGCTTGCTACCAAGCCCCATAACTTGAGTTCAATCCCCACGAGGTGGAGGGAGATGACTCTTGCAAGTTGTGCTCTCACTTCCATATATTTCGTGGCATGCCCCCCCCATCA
Organism: Micromys minutus; assembly: GCF_963924665.1. Lineage (NCBI taxonomy): Eukaryota > Metazoa > Chordata > Mammalia > Rodentia > Muridae > Micromys > Micromys minutus. Next base: position 32,310,659 of record NC_137970.1, on the reverse strand, counting down.
CACATAAATACAAATGTCAGTAATACTAATAGAATGAATAATCCAATCAGTTCTCTATTGTTCAACAGACATTTTATATGTGATGCATTTAGATAAATACTATAAATTTTAATTGTTCTTGAGATCTCAAATCAAAATCACAAAGTCCCCATGTAACATATGCAGTTTAGAACTTTGGACCTTAAGAAAACAACAGCATTTTTAGCATACTGAATATTTACATACTAAGAAGGGACACTCAAAATATTTAACAACTTCTTTGGTTATATTAATTCATGTAGAAATCAAACATTAGCACCATCTGCTTGGTTTCCTTTTGCTCATTACTCTTAAGACCAATCCTGAGGATTGCCACTTCCAACAGTAGCCATGAGAGGGTGACTATAGGAGTAAATGCAATACTCCAACTGCTATATACATGTAATCCCAGAAAGTAGGAAGTGGAGGCAGAAGCATCAAACTTCAAAGCCAGTCCTCAGCTACATGGTTGATTGAGGCTAGCCTGGGATTCATAAGACCCTCCTACCCTCCCCCCAAAAAAAAACAAAAACAAAATTGCAGACTTATGGGTCATCACAAGCAATTCTTAAGCTCAGTGAGATGAAATATGGAAAGAAGGATTTGAAGACCAGGGTGATATGATATAACCATGAATAGAACAGTCCAGAGAAGATGAGGGCAGAAACAGGAAGGCAAGTGTGAAAGCTCTTCCTGTCATCCAGTTAGGAGACAGGTGGTCACAAGAGAAAGGATGGTGAACCTTACAAATCTTATTCTGTGTTCCACAATGCAGAAATGCTACTGAATCCAAAAGATTGGATGGGACCACTAGAGGAGTGAACAAAGATGGAAAACAGAGACAAACACAACAGAAATCAGGACTAGGCCCTAAGGCTCAGTTATCATGGTGAGGTAGAGAACACAAAGAAAACCAGAGTTTAACCTGGAGCAATCAGCTCTCCCCACAAGATATCACACCACCAACCTGAACTTGACATCTGCCCTTCTCATGAATGCTTTTTCCTACAAATGGATATGACTGTAAACAACTTATAGGATTATGCTGTATAATTTTCAACTTTATTAATGTATCATAGTCCATATATTTTCTCAAGTTTCTGATTGGCTGTACAACCTAATTATTATGGAAATCTATGTTAATAGGTGTCATAATAGACTATCTAACTTGCACTTTTAGATGCTATTCCTTTAGATGAATTTGACACATTTGCTTATTTCTAGGCACAGGGACACATAAGCTATTTCCCTTCCCTGCTGTCATCAATATTCTGCTACATGAATTCTCACATGGGCTTCTTTTTGCCTTGCTTTTGTGTTCTGTGTGAAAGGTTTTTCAAATGTTAGTGCTTAGTAGAAGCAATTGAAAATTGAAAGTTTTATTTAAAACAGTTTCTGAGACCCACATCCAAAGTTTGTACATCAGCTAGAACCTGAAAAGTTGCACTTCTAACAAGTTTCCCCATGGTGGTGATTTTTCCCCCTTAATGGACCAAAGACGACAACAGTATTAATCAAAATCCCAGGATAGATCGGGCCTTCAGATTATGCTCACAAATATGCAGGCATATTCCTGGCTTTTCTACACATTGTCAACTGGTCTTGCAATATGAGTGGCCTAATTTATGTTTCTCCTGGTGACAGAATCTTTAATACTGATGGTGGATGCTGTCAGATATTTTTTTAATTATTGCTATACTGAACTTTGACAATTTTAAAAATTAAGCATACCAATTGTTCTACCTATAATCTTGTAATAAACACCTTTGCCAAAAGCAACTTTGGGGTTGGGGAACATTTGATTTACATGTACAAACCATGGTCGATCATTGAGGAAAGGCAAGGCAGGAACTTGAAGGTAGTTCTGCTTAACCTTCCACACAAGATTACCTCTGACAGAGGAATTTGCTTCACAGCTAATGAGGCATAGCAGAAACCATGGAAGATGTTGTTTGCTAGCTGACATTAAGGCTTGAAGACTACTTTCTTGTGATAGCCTAGGAATGGTCCTGCCCACAGTGAGCTGGTCTGGGCTCTCTATCTCTCTCTGCCTGTGTGTGCGTGTGTGTGCGTGTGTGTGCGTGTGTGTGTGTGTGTGTGTGTGTGTGTGTGTGTGTGTGTGTGTGTGTGTGTGTGGAGAGAGAGAGAGAGAGAGAGACAGAGACAGAGACAGAGACAGAGACAGAGAGAGAGATTCTCTGCCTCTCTGTGTATGTCTCTGTGTCTTTCTATTTATCTATCTCTCCTTCTCTCTGACTTGCTTTCTCACTCTCACTATCGTTCATGTACATATGTAATTCCTCAGTGGGGGCTATCCTCTCAGATGACTTGAAGCTGTAAGCTGACATATAAAGCTAACCAAGGCACCATATATAATTACACATATCTAACATACAGAAATAAACATCCTAAAAACATCCCATCCTAGGGTTAACCAAAACATAGTCAAGCTTCTTTTTTCATAAAATTGCCCCCAGTTAACTACCATTTTTCCCATCAATGCTAGGATAGTGTGGAGAAGATAGTCAAGAGAGTTATTATAGAAAAAAAAGATGTATTCCTTTCAATGGAAAAGTTTGCTGTGGTTCTGTTTACTGTATTTTTAATAGTCAATTGTGACATAAAATTCTTCTTACTAGAGTAACAAATAGAAAGAAAATGAAAGTCCTTTACATTAAAAACACTAAAGAAATTGGAAAAAAACACTAGGAAATGGAAAAATGTTGAATGATTGGAAGAACTAATGTTGTAAAGACGGTCAATCTACCAAAAGCAAACTACAGGATCAATGCAATCCCCCTTCACAGTCTGGTACTCACGTATCTGGTTAGTGGATGCACTGTAAAAGGCATTGACTGTTGTTGGGTTTGTAAACCACCTGCAGAAAGAAAGACAATGCCAGAAGGTTGTCATCATTATCCAGATAAGAAAACAGTAACCAAAAAAATAACATGGATATTGGCACAAGAGAAAATTATTATCTCATTAGGTGTCCTACTCTGTTGAATGAACAATCTTATCAGAATGTGAGCATAGTTCGGCAAGTATATATTATCAGGGCTAGAAAGATGGCTCAGTGGTTAAGCATACTGGATGCTCTTCCAGAGGACAAAAGTTCAATTCCCAGAACATACATAGTAATTAGTTAACAACCATGTATGACTCTAGTTCCAGGGAATCTATGGTACACAGATATACATCTAGGTAAAACGTCTATACACATAATATAAAAATAAATATAACTTAATAAAAGAATATTAGCATGCCTGGCTTTTCATTAACAACAACAAACAAATGAAAAATCAACATGAGTGCATCTGAAAAACTTAACAAGAAGTTCTACAATCAGAGGTACTCCCTCTAAAGATAATGACACAGCAGCAAGCTGATGTTTGCCATGTTCTGTTTACATGACCCAGCTAACTCTCTAACATACATAATTCCTGATCTTCCCATGAACCATTTTAGATTGGCAATAACAGAAATCCATTTAAAGATAAATAAATAATATAACACCATGCTACTAGAGTATGCAACTGCTCCAGCAAAAAGTTTACTGATTTAACTTGCAAATGCCTGGACCATCTCTATAACCAGCTGAGTTTTGTTGGATCAGTCACCAGTCTTCCTGGGGTTTGGTCTTAGCTGTAAAGTAAAGGTACTGGACTGCCAGGATGACTCAGCAGATAAAAGTGTTTGCCATGCAATTATGGTGACTTGAACACCTTAGAACCCACAGTAGAAGAAAACCCACTTCTGAAAGTTGTCCTTCGACCTCTGCCTGTGCATCAGAGAATGTGCACACATGTACAATTAATGATTGATGGTATTTTAATATAATCATCAATAAATATAATTTTATTCATGAAAATGACAATTCTTTTGAGGTGAGATATTGTTTTGATTAACTGTGATTCAACTTATGGCTTACCATCATCAGTCTAAAAATCACTCTTGGTTCATGGGCTATGTGATAGGCACCAGATGATATCTAGCCCAGCCACCACCTTTTATGATTAAACTCAATCTCTTTTAAGCTAAATGGCTAAAAATAAACTTATATACTAATGAGTTCTTAGGCTAGTGGTATAACACATGCTTAGCTTTCATGAGACTCTGGATTCAAACCCGGAGATGAAAAAAAAAGATGTATAAATCCATTTTCAAAACAATTATTTTATTATTTGATATCCAATAGAAAATGTCAGAGTACTAAATTAATGTATGTCAGGCTAACATAAAACTGGTAAAAACTCAACTCTTAATTGTTATTAGTCCATTCCCAGTTTCTCCGTCACTTGTAGAAAAGCCTATGAATATGTGATTATGAGCTAGTAGTCACTAAGCATTTTACCATGTTCTTAGCACTTTATCATTAGCCTATCTAGAGATGAAGACAAAGTGGCCTTTTAATTTCAAAGTAGTTCTATTAGGCTTTGCATTATTCTAGAGACAGTTGCCTTTTGTCAAATCAAGATAAGTGCTTCAATTAGACACTGGTGTTTATCAAAAAGTTCCTGACAGGCCTACTTTTTTGAGAAAACAAGTAGAGAAAAGAGTATTTTTTGTTGACCCCAACTTTCTATCTGCAGTGAGGAGAGTTATTGTCACAGCCTAATACCTGAGATCCTGCCATTACACAGCAAAAAGAACTTTCAGATGTAACTAAGGTTAAGAATATGAAAAGACAGGGCTTATCCTAGATTATCTAGGTACACTGATCTAATCACATGTGCCCTTAAGAGCACACAACCTTTTGCAGCTAGAATCAAATAGATGCAACAGAGCACTAGAGGTCAGAAAAGATACTTGCAGATAGATGGGAAGTCAGGCAGATTGAAAGGGTGAGAAGGAATTCACACAGAGCTGCTGGCTCTTAGATGAAGAGGCCAATATTCAAAAAAGTCAGAACCTCAATCATATAACCACAGGAAATGAGTTAGACCATAATACATACATGTGATAATTGGAATAATGCATGTTCCCATAGTCCCTTCTCTTCTCAGATCTTACTCTCTGCATGTTCATGAAAAAGTAAACTTTGCTGAGTGACAACCATACAGTACCATGTACTAACTGCTGATATACAAAGGCACAAAAAACAAAGAAATAAACAAGCACCTGCTGGGAACCATTATAGAGAGACTTCTAAAGCTTTAGCAAGAATTGATAAAGCATCCTACCTCACATATATGACCTTCTCATTCCTGACCCTTGTCTCACCCTCAGATATGCTGTTTATTCGTGGGTCCATTTGGAGCCTTAAAAGTCTCTGGAGCTGATGCTAAGTATCTGCACCAGCAGGTGCTATCAGTTTTTTATGCTTTTGTTTCTTCTGTTTGTTTAGGAATGATGCCAATCCATCTGTGAAATATTTTGTACATCTCCTTTATTGTATCCAAGTTTGTTATATATTTAGTTTTACTATTCTCAGATGCAAACTTTCAATATCTGTTTACAAAATAGTTTATTCTTCTCTCATTAGGAAATGAAATCTAAATTCCTTTCCTCTTTATTATGGACTAATCCTGATGACTCACTGCTAAAGGAAAAAATAAAATGGAGCTGGGAAGGATCTTGTAGAGTACTTGCCTAGCATGCAGAAAGCACTGGGTACAATCCACACCCCTGCAAAGACTGGGCATGATATTATAGACTTATAATCTTAGCACCTAGAAGGTAAAGCCTGGGGGATAATCCTCAACTACATATCAAATTTGAGGTCAGGCTGAAATACATGACACCATGTCTCAAAAAAATTTAAAGAGTAGCACATGTTTTAAATATATTTTAAAAAAGATTTTGCATTTTGGAATTTCCAAGGACAATATACTGATGTATAAAATGAACACCCTCTCTCCTTTCTTCCTTCTCCTCTCTCAAGAAACCTATTTAATGTTTTTCATCAACTAGCACTCTGTTAAAAAGTTCCACATACAGAGGGACCATACACAGACATTCTAACCAATTAGCACCAATTAGTAGGAAATGTATGAATGAGGAGGGAAAGGACCGATATAAGATAGGGGCCCCAGTCTCCATCTTACTTTAACTAAACAAAAAACTGAGCGACAACCCCAGAGGTAAATCTACTGACTATGCCTAGAATCAGAACATGTACAACTTAAATGATTACCATTGTTATCAGCCATGGAAAAATTAACTCTGGACAGATTAAGTCCTACCTAACAGGTTTATTTTTGTTTTGTTTTGTACTTTTCTTTTGTTTTTTGTTTTGTTTTTTGTTTTGTTTTTTGCCAATGTGATGGATCTTTAAAAAATTAAGTTATGCCACCAGTAACAGTGGAGATCCAAGGACACAGGCATAGTGAGACTACACTGTGAGTAGCCGGGGCACAGAGAGGTCTGGGCCGAGCACATGGAAAGCATGACCACACCCATTGGTACAGGGGAGCAGGAACTCTACCTTGGGGTCTCAGTTTCCACCAGGCAGGCATGTATGTGCATGCAGAACAGGCACTCAGGCCATCTGCCACCAGAAACAACTGAGATCCAGAAACAGAGGCCTAGTGAGACTTTGCTGCAAGCAGCCAGCATGCAGAGACATCTGGGCCGAGCACCCAGAAAGCACACCCCCGCCTACTGGTTCAGGGGAGCAGGAAATCTGTTATAGGCACTCAGTATCCACCCGGAGGGCCCTTGTGTGCAGAACAAATGCTCAGGCCATCTGCCACCCAAAACAGTAGAGATCCAGGAACACAGGCTAGGTACACGGGAGAGACGGGAACCAGCCACTGACAACAAGACCATGTATAATCACAGACAACAAGATGGCAAAAGGAAAGCAAAAGAACTTACCAAATGGAAACCAAGATAACCTGGCACACCAGAACCCAACTCTCCTATCACAGCAAACAGCAGAATGCCAAACACTCCAGAAAAAGAAGATTCAGACCCGAAATAGTACCTCAAGATGATGATAGAGATCCTTAAACAAAAACAGTAGGAAAAGCAAAAAGAAATAGAAGCTTTTAAAGAGTAAACAAGGAAAACACTCAATGAAATCAAAGAACTTGAGGAAAAAGAGATGAAGGAATTGAAGAAGGAATTTAAAAAGAAAATGGAAACAATGAAGAAAACACTAAAAGAGACAACCCTGGAGATAGAAAACCTAAAAAAGTGTCACAGATGCAAGCATCTCCAACAGACTATGAGACATGGAAGAGAGAATCTCAGTGGGCCAAAGAAAACATGGAAAACATAGACAAAACAGTCAGAGAAGATGCAAAAGCCAAAAAGATCCTAAACCAAAATGTCCAGGAGATACAGGGCACAATGAGAATATCAAACCTAGGAATAATGGGAATAGAAGAGGGTGAAGAATATCAACTAAGAGGCATGGTAAATATCTTCAACAAAATCATAGAAGAAAACACCCCTACCTTAAGAATGAGATGACCATGAGCATAAAAGGAGCCCACAGAACTCCAAAAAGAGTAGACCAGAAAAGAAATTCCTCCCAAGACATAATAGTCAAAACACCAAGTGCCCAAAGCAAAGAAAGAATACTAAAAGCAGTAAGGGAAAAGGTCATGTAACATAAAAAGGCAGACCAATCAGAATCACACCCTATTTCTCAACAGAGCCTATGAAAACTAGAAAATACTGGACAGACATCGTGCAGACCTTAAGAGGACACAAGTGTCAGCCAAAGCTGCTATACCCAGGAAAACTCACAATCACCATAGATGGAGAGACTAAAATATTCCAAGACAAAACTAAATTTACACAATATCTGACCACAAACCCAGCACTACAAGGAATTATAGGTGGAACACCCAATACAAAGAGGGAAACTACATCCTAGTAAAAACAAGAAAACTCCTAAGCAAGAAAACCAAAAGAAGAAAGACACACAGGTAGAATTTTACTTCCAAAAACAAAAATAGAAGGAAACAGCAACCACTATTGCTTGATATCTGTTAACATAAATTGACTCATTTATTCTACCGATAAATTATTCTACCAATAAAAAGATATAGACTATCAGACTGGATACGTAAACAGAATCCAGCATTTTGCTGCATACAGGTAATGCATCTCAGATACCAAGACAGACACTATCTCAGAGTAAAAGGTTGGGAATAAACCTTCCAAGCAAACGGCCCCAAAAATCAAGCTGGAGTGGCCATTCTAATATGGAATAAAGTAGATTTTCAAACAAAAGTTATCAAAAAAAAGACAAGGAAGGATACTGTTTATTCATTTCAGGGAAAATTTGTCATGAGGAACTCTCAATCCTTAGTATATATGCTCCAAATACAAGAGGACCCATATTCATAAAAAAAAAAAAAAAAAAAAAAAAAAAAAAAAAAAAAAAAAAACCTACCTAACAGTCAAAAAATACATTGCAGCCCACACAATAATATTGGGACACCTCAACACCCCACTCTTATTAGTGGACAGATCATGGAAACAGAAACTTAACAAGGACACAGTAAAACTAGCAGAGGTTATGAACCAACTGGAATTAATAGACATCTATAGAACATATCATCATAAAACAAAAGAATACACCTTCTTTGTAGCACCTCATGGCACCTTCTCAAAAACTGACTATATAATCTGTCACAAAACAGGCCTCAATAGATATAAGAAGACTGAAATACTCCCATGCATCTCTGAAGAAAGAAATCGAGGAAGATCTCAGAAAATGGAGAGATCTTCCATGCTCGTGGATTGGAAGGATCAACATTGTAAAAATGGTCATCTTACCAAAAGCAGTCTACAGATTCAATGCAATCCCCATCAAAATTCCAACCCAATTCTTCATTGAGTTGGAAAGAGCAATATGCAATTTCATCTGGAATCACAAAAGACCTAGAATAGTGAAATCCTTCCTCAACAACAAAAAAATATCTGCGGGAATCACTATCCCTGACCTCAAGCTATATTACAAGGCAATTGTGTTAAAAACTGCATGGTACTGGTACAGAAATAGGCACGTGGATCAATGGAATAGAATAGAAGATCCAGAAATGAGCCCTGACATGTATGGTCACCTGATTTTTGACAAAGGAGCTGTAAAAATTCAGTGGTAAAAGGACAGCCTGTTCGACAAATGGTGTTGGTCCTACTGGCACTCAGCATGCAGAAGAATGAAAATAGACCCTTTCTTATCTCCTTGTACAAAGCTCACATGCAAGTGGATCAAAGATCTCCACATTAAACCAGGTGCACTGGAATTATTAGAAGAGAATGTAGGGAAAACCTTAAAACACACAGGCATAGGAGAAAATTTCCTGAACAGAACACCAATGGCTCAAGCTCTAAGGTCAAATATTGATAAATGGGACTTAATGAGATTGCAAAGTTTCTGTAAGGCTAAGGATACTGTCAAGAAAACAAAACGGCAGCCAACAGATTGGGAAAAGTTCTTTATCAACCCCACATCTGATAGAGGCCTGATATCCAAGGTATACCAAGAACTCAAGCAGTTAGACACAAGATAATCAAACAACCCTATTTTTAAAAATGGGGTACAGAGCTAAACAAAACATTCTCAGTTGATGAATATCAAATGGCTGAGAAACATCTAAGGATGTGTTTGACATCCTTAGCCATCTGGGAAATGCAAATCAAAATAACACTGAGATCTCACCTCACACCTGTCAGAGTGGCTGAGATCAAAAATTCAGACCACAGCAGATGCTATTGAGGATGCAGAGAAAGAGGAACACTTCTCCACTGTTGGTGGGGTTGTAAACTGTTACAACCACTCTGGAAATCAGTCTGGTGATTCCTCTGAAAATTGGACATAGTACTATGTGAAGACCCAGTTATTCCACTTCTTGAGCATATACCCCAGAGAAGCTACAACATAAAACAAAGACACATGCACCACCATGTTCATAGCAGCCCTATTTATAACAGTCAGAAGCTGGAAAGGACCCAGATGTCCTTCAGTAAATGAATGGATACAAAAAATGTGGTATATTTACACAATGGAATACTACTCAACTATCAGAAACAATGACCTTATGAAATTCTTAAGAAAATGGATGCACCTAGAGAATTTCATCCTGAGTGAGATAAGCCAGTCACAAAAGAACAGATATAATATGTAGTCAATGATAATTGGATACTAACCCCAGAAAGCTCAGAACACCCCAGTAACAACTCACAGACTATATGAAGTTCTAGAAAAAACAAAGGCCAAAGAAAAGAAAAGAAAAGAAAATGAAAAACCATTATGCTTAATCTTTACACACCAAGAAAACTTTGACTATTTCCAGGTTACATCTTGTTTTACACGTACTTTATGCTCATTGTAACTGGTAAGAGCTTAATGAATACTATCAAACCTTTAAAAAAAATCAAGTACTGACAAAAATGTATTTGTATACTTTTATGCAAAAATGCTTAAAATATGCACATTTATCTTTGTTTTTTTTTCAAAATAAAGTTGTTCAATTAAAAAAATTAAGTTAGAAACCATTAACATCAAGGTGATAAACACTAATTCTTTTCATTGTTCACCTTGTCAAAGTGGCCCATTTCTTAATTGGTGGTGCCCTAAAGGCATTCTAGTTTGTAGCACTTTACCTCCTAAGATGATTTATCAGCTAAGACAATTGTCCAAATATCAGGTTCTGAGCAGAAGTTCATTAAATCCATTGTTAAATATACATTTGTGTTAATAAACAAAAAATACTACTAATTCTTCTTACTACATCTGTGTAGTGCTCTTGCAGTCTATATATATGGAAGAAAATAATAGATAATGGGGAGTAGAGAAGTGTTATACAAATTTTAAACCTTAAAACATATAGTTAAAAGGAATTTAATACTGAAATGCAATGATCTGAAATCACTGGTACTCTAATTTTCTTTTACTATCAAAAATAGATATAATCAGTCTAAAACTTCACATTTTATTTATCAACTCTTAATGATAGCCCAGAGAATATAAAATGTCAAAAAACTGAATATATGATACTTTCTTACCAACATCTTGCATGTAATATTAGTCACATTCAGTGATGAAAATAATGCTTTTGCAAACAAAAGCTCTGAGGAAGGCTATACTTTTTATACATGTCTAATGTGGGTTTTGCATATTTTTATGAGGGTTAGAGAACAGAACCCAGACATGTTCTGCCACAGTAGAATGAGTGTGAATTAATAAGGACACTGGCTTAGAATCATTTCTGTCAAATAAGAGGATCCTTAAAGAAAGAAATTACTTCTGACTCAAGCCAAGCAGTAAAGAAAATCCTCTATTTTTTAAGCAAAGTGAAGAAGTGACAATTCTGAGAATCAATCCCTAAGTATGTACCTTCAGGGATGACCACCTAATTAATTTCATTCTTGCTGACATTTCCCATTGCATTAGAAACTTCTTAATGCATATTAGTGCAGCTAAAATGGATCAAATGGGGGGGAAAACAATGTTAAAGGGTATTTATCTCCCAGCCCCACAAAGAAGCCAAATGTTTTTCCAGGGCTTTTTGGAATGATAATCATTATGTGCTATTCAAAGTAAACTGGTAAAGAGGAGCTACTCCAGCATCCTCCTCAGTTGATTAACTCATGAATGTTCAGACCTAAAATATGTCAATTAATGCCTGCGGGTTTCATGAAGCTAAAATTCCCTACAATACTTGAAATGGACCTCACAGATATTTCCTTTAGAAGAAAATTTGAGTCGTGTCACTTTGCCATGGAAACGAAGCCATAAACTTTTTCAATATTTTCTCTGAAATAGACATATACATTGATCAAGTATGAATTACAAGTATTACATTTATTTTAATGTTAAAACATGTTTCCCAAACATTGATCAATTTAATACCTCATAAATACAGAAGGACACCTTATATTTGTGTTCCAATGACAGTGGAAGAGTGAACTACACAAATACAGACAGCACTGTGTATCTACAGCTTGGAGTAAGTGTAACTGTCTTTGGCATACACAGATTCTTATTATCCCCTAAATGATAAAAGGTACCAAGCCTCAAGCATTTTAATGTGTGGTCTTGCTGAAGGACTCAATTCCCCAATGAAAAGACATAGACTATCACTGGATACATAAACAGAATCCAGCATTTTGCTGCATGCAGAAAACTCATCTCAGCAACAAAGACAGACACTACCTCAGAGTAAAATGTTGGGAAAATTTTTTTCCAAGCAAATGATCCCAAGAAACAAGCTATAGTAGCCATCCTAACATTGAATAAAATAGATTTTCAGCCAAAGGTATCAAAAAATAAGGAAGGACACTTTTTACTCATTAAAAAAACCTATCAAAATGAACTCTCAATCTTGAACATTTATTCTCCAAATACGAGGGTACCCACATTCATAAAAGAAACTCTACTAAAACTCAAAGCATGTACTGCACCCCACACAATAATAGTGGGAGACTTCAACACCCCAATCTCATCAATAGACAGATCATGGATGCAGAAACCGAATAGAGAAATAGCAAAACTAACAAAAGTTATGAAGCAAATGGATCTAACAGACATCTATACAATATTTCATCCTAAAACAAAAGAATACACCTTCTTCTCAGTACCTCACAGCATGTTCTCCAAAATTGACCATATAATCAGTCACAAAACAGGCCTCAACAGATACAAGAACATTGAAATAATTCCATGCATCCTATCAGATCACCATGGACTAAGGTTGGTCTTCAATAACAACAAAAACAACAAAAACACCCACTTACACATGGAAGCATAAGAATGTTCTACTCAATGACAGCTTGGTCAAGGAAGAAATAAGAAAAGAAATCAAAGACATTTTAGAATTCAACAAAAATGAAGGTATAACATACCCAAATCTATGGAATACAATGAAAGCAGTGCTAAGAGGAAAACTCATAGCTCTGAGTGCCTCCAATAAGAAACTAGAGAGAGTAACAATAAGCCCAAAATAAATCCTTCCTTATATAAGTAGCCTTTGTAATAGTGTTTTAGCACAGCAATAGAAAAATAGCCAGACAACTAGGTATTATAAAGATGATTTAACTTATATAGGTAGATGTACACTGATTAAATGTAGAGTCTACCATTCTGTATAGGACATTTTAGCATCCTCACATTTTGGTAGCTTCCAGATGTCCCAGTATTAATACCTCATGAATATAGAGGAACACCTTGTATTTGTGTTCCACTGACAAAGTGGAAGAGGGAACTATACAAATTGATGTCACCTAGAATTTTCCCAAGGCATGAATAAAATTTTAAGAGTAGCTAAAACTATCAAAATATAGCAATCTATCAATATTTGAGGACGGTGTTAAAAATGGTCCATTTAGTAATTTTCCCACTGGCAACCTAGACACTCTACATGACCAAATAAGTAATATTTTCACATTGACAAATTAAGCTGGCAGCATCAATAACAGAGGTGTCTCCGTTGGTAAAATAGTTGCTTAGTGAATATGAGTATTTAAGTTTGAATATCCAGGGCTCATGTGAAAAGCCAGGCATGGTGACACATACCTATAATTCCAGTGGTAATAGAGATAAGAGGATATCAGGGCTTGCTGTCCATCGCTTCTAACTTCATCAATGAGCACAAGGCACTAGAAAATACTCTGTCTCAAAATATATAGGGGGAGAGTACGGAGGAAGAATCCAGATACACAGGTATGACTGCACATATATGTGAAACCATCTAACATACACACACACACACACACACACAGGACAAAAGTTTTTAAAGTTTGATCTAGAGATCTTTCTGCATAGCATTCAACCTCTCCACCCAACTAGTTCTTCCATATTCTTCCATAGGATGTTGTCCTTTGAGTCTTATTGCCCATTTCCACTGATGCCTTCTCCTCAATATGCCAGTCTAGGCCCCATATCCAGTGCCTCAGCATTGTCTAGCCACCAGTGCCTGTGTAGTAACCAACCTCTAGACTTCTTACAGGACTTACCCTATGTACCATCACCCACAGATCACTTCTACCACATCCAAATGTCCCACATCTTTCTATAGGGTTTATTCTGGTAGGTCACTATGACCTTTCCCATCCATGAATGCTCCCCAACCCACCAGTTCTAAGTTGTGTCCCATTATCCAGTTCCCAAGCTACCCTGGTTTCAAGTGCCTGCACCAGAAATTATGTCTAAGCTCCAGCCAGAACCCTTCTGACATGGTTCTTCCAATATATAGTATATACCATAGTAAACCTTTCAATCCAGACAGACAGATATAACCCAGCAATTAAAGCTTGAATCAGGGCATACATCTTGCATACAGGACCAATACCTTCTGTCTACGTAACATGAGTCTCCCCAGCACATTATCAATATCTGTATGCAAACCACCCATTCATCCTTTCTTCTACATCAACCTGGTCAATCTGTAACAGACCCAGAACTAACAAACAGGTTCACATGTATATATCTCATTGCAAAAATGCTAACAATATGCAAGATCAAGCCAATATCTTCTCCCTAAGTGATACCAGTCATATAGAAATGATTTTCATTTAGAATTACCTGGATGGACCCCAGGACAGAGTTAAAAGAACAACTGCAATCTTCATCAAAGAATCTAAGCAATTGAATGAAGGCAGAAAAAAACAGCACAAAGTAATTAGGGAGAAAAATATTAAGGAGAATAAACACCAGAGTGATACCCAAGAAAACACAACTGATGAAAATGATGAAGACAATCTAGAACTTAAGACTGGAATTCAATAAGGCAATAGAAACACTGAAGAGGATTCAAAATAAAATGATGATAAAATTGAAAAACTCAGCAACACATCTAGGAAACTTAATGGGAAGTCATACAAGTAAAATGAAGTATGAAGTATCAGGACTTGAACATAGAATAAAATATCTAGACCAAATAAGCAATGAATATGAAAAATATTTAAACACAATAAGGGAACATACATATAAATATAGGTAAGAGAGGTTATTCCCAAATCACTGGTATAGAACAGACTCCAGCAAAATCATAGAAGAATTCCTCAGACTAGAGAAAAACACACCCATAAAGATATTAAAAAAACACATAGAAACTCAAATAGATAAGATCTGAAAAGAAAATACTGATGGCATAGCACAGTTAAAATACTAAATATACAAAGCAAAACAAAGCACTGAGAGGAAAAGTCACATATGAAGGAAACCCCTGTCAAAATAATAGTTGATTTTTCAATAAAAATTGAAAGACAGGTGAGCCTATAGAAATGCATCCCACCCGGCAGCTTTGGGGTGAAGGACAGGGCTCGGACCATCCGCCACCTGGACCAGGAGAGATCCAGGGAAACCGACCAGATAAAAGGGAAAGGCAAGAACATATTACTGACAACAAGATGGCAAGAGGAAAGTGAAAGAGTATATCCCAAGGAAACCAAGACAACCTGGTAACACCAGTACCCAGCTCTCACATAACAGAAACATTGGAATGCAAAACACTCCAGAAAAAGAAGACGCAGATCTAAAATCATACCTCAAGATGCTGATAGAGATCCTTAAACAAGAACGGAAGGAAAAGCCAAAAGAATCAGAAGCTTAAAAGGAGAAAACAAGAAAAAAAGTCAAAGAACTCAAAGAACTAGAGGAAAACAGAAACAAAGAGATGGAGGAATGGAAAAAAAATTTAAAACGGAAACTGACACAATAAACAAAACATTAAAAGAGATAACCCTAGAGGTAAGAACACCTAAAAAAGAAATCAGGAGTCACAGAAGCAAGCATTTCCAATAGAGTACAAGAGATGGAAGGGAGAATCTCAGTGGCAGAAGACAACATTTTAACCATAGACAAAACAGCCAGAAAAGATGCAAAAACCAAAAAACTCCTAACCCAAAATGTCCAGGAGATCGAGGACACAATGAGAAGACCAAACCTAAGGATAATAGGAATAGAAGAGGGGGAAGAATATCAAATAAGAGGTACATTAAATATCTTCAACAAAATTGTAGAAGAAAACTTCCCTACCCTTAAGAATGAGATGACCATGAGCATAAAAGAAGCCCTCAGGGACCAGCGGCGACTTCGGGGTTCAGAACAGAGCTCAGCCCATCTACCACCCGGACCAGCAGTTCCTACAGGTTGAAAGACTGGTGAGTAGGAGATCTAGGCAGCCAGGGAACAGAGAGATCTCTGCGGAGTGCGCACAGAAAGCGCACCCCCCGCCCTGCCTGATCCAGGGACCAGGAACACAACTTAGGAACTTCTATTTTTACCCAGCAGCGACTTCAGGACACAGAAGAGGGCTTGGCCCATCTGCCAACTGGACCAGTGGAGATCCAGGGATACAGACCAGATACAAAGGGAAAGGCAAGAACATATCACTGACAACAAAATGGCAAGAGGAAAGAGAAAGAGTATATCCCAAGGAAACCAAGACAACCTGGCAACACCAAAACCCAGCTCGCCCATAACAGCAAACATCAGAATTCCAAACACTCCAGAAAAGAAAGGCACAGACCTGAAATCATACCTCAATATGCTGATAGAGATATGTAAACAAGAATGGGAGGAAAAGCAAAAAGATTCAGAAGCTTTTAAAGAGGAAACAAGAAAAACACTCAAAGAACTCAAAGAACTAGAGGAAAACAGAACCAAAGAGATGAAGGAATGGAAGAGGGAATTTAAAACGAAAATTGACACAATAGAGAAAACACTAAAAGAGATAACCCTAGAGGTAGAACACCTAAAAAAGAAATCAGGAGTCACAGAAGCAAGCATTTCCAATAGATTACAAGAGATGGAAGAGAGAATCTCGGGGGCAGAAGACAACATTGTAAACATAGACAAAACAGCCAGAGAAGATGCAAAAAACAAAAAGCTCCTAACCCAAAATGTCCAGGAAATCTAGGACACAATGAGAAGACCGAACCTAAGGATAATAAGAATAGAAGACAGAGAAGAGTATCAACTAAGAGGCACAGTAAATATCTTCAAAAAAATCGTAGAAGAAAACTTCCCTACCCTCAAGAATGAGATGAACACGAGCAAAAAAGAAGCCTTAAGATCTCCAAATAGGTTGGACCAGAAAAAAAATACCTCCCGACACATAATAGTCAAAACACAAAGTACCCAAAGCAAAGAAAGAATACTAAAAGCAGTAAGGGAAAAAGGTCAGGTAACATAAAAAGGGAGACCAATCAGAATCACACCTGATTTCTCAACAGAGACTATGAAAGCTAGAAGAGCATGGACAGACATCATGACACCCTAAGAGAGCACAAGTGCCAGCCCAAGCTGCTATACTCAGCAAAACTTTCAATCACCATAGATAGAGAGATAAAGATATTTCAAAACAAATCTAAATTTACACAATATCTAACCACAAACCCAGCACTACAATGAATTATAGGTGGAAAACCCAATACAATGACGGAAAATACATCCTAGTAAAAAGAAGAAAACTCCTAAACAAGAAAACCAAGGAAGAAAAAAAATAGACACAACTCAACCCACAAAACCAATAATAGCAGGAAACAGAAACAACTATATCTTAATATCTATTAACATAAATGGTCTCAACTCCCCAATAAAGAGACGTAGGCTATCAGACTGGATACATAAACAAAATCCAGCCTTTTGCTGCATACAGGAAACTCATCTCAGAGACAAAGACAGACACTATCTCAGAGTAAAAGGGTGGGAAAAAACTTCCAAGCAAAAAGCCCCAAGAAGCAAGCTGAAATGGCTTTTCTAATATCGAATAAAGTAAATTTCCAACCAAAAGTTATCAAAAAAGATAAGGAAAGACACTTTTTACTCATTACCAGGAAAATCTGTCAGGAGGAACTCTCAATCCTTAACATATATGCTCCAAATACAAAAGCACCGATATTCATAAAAGAAACACTACTAAAGCTCAAAAATACATTGCACCCCACACAATAATAGTGGGAGACTTTAATACCCCACTCTCACCAATGGACAGATCAGGGAAACAGAATCTGAACAAGGACACCACAAAACTAGCAGAGACTTTGAACCAACTAGAATTAATAGATATATACAGAACATACTATCCTAAAGTAAAAGAATACACCTTCTTCTCACCACCCCATGGAACCTTCTCGAAAATTGACCACATAATTGGACACAGAACAAGCCTCCATCGATATGAGAAGATTGAAATACACCCATGCATCCTCTCAGATCACCATGGTCTAGGGATGGTCTTTAACAACAACAAAAACAACAAAAAGCCCACATGCACATGGAAACTAAACAACGCTCTGTTAAACAATAGCAGGGTCAAAGAAGAAATAAAGAAAGAAATTATGGATTTTCTAGAATTCAACGAAAACAAAAACACAACATACCCAAACCTATGGGATGCAATGAAAGCAGTATTGATATGAAAACTCATAGCCCTAAGTGCTTCCAAAAAGAAACTGTAAAGAGCCCACATCAGCAACCTGACAGCACAGCTAAAAGCCCTCGAACAAAAGGATGCAGATATACCCAAAAAGAGTAGACAGCAAGAAATAATCAAAATTAGGGCAGAAATAGACCAAATAGAAACAAAAAGAACCATTGAAAAAAATCAACAAAACAAAGAGTTGGTTCTTTGAGAAAATCAACAAGATTGATAAACCCCTAGCCAGACTAACTAGAGGGCAAAGAGAGAGTATCCAAATTAACAATATCAGAAAGGAAAGTGGCGACATAAACACTGAAACTGAGGAAATTCAAGAAATCATCAGATCCTACTACAAAAACTTATACTCCACAAAATTGGAAAATCTGGAGGAAATGGACGAATTCCTAGACAGATACAAGGTCCCAAAGTTAAACCAAGACCAAGCAAACCATCTAAATAACCCTAAAACACCTAAAGAAATAGAAGAAGTCATCAAAATCCTCCCAACCAAAAAAAGCCCAGGTCCAGACGGGTTCAATGCAGAATTTTATCAGACATTTATTGAGGATGTAACACCAATACTCGCCAAACTATTCCAAAAGATAGAATCAGATGGAATATTACCCAACTCATTTTTTGAGGCTACAATAACCCTCGTACCTAAACCACACAAAGACCCTACAAGGAAAGAGACCTTCAGACCAATCTCACTTATGAACATTGATGCAAAACTACTCAACAAAATCCTTGCAAACCGAATCCAAGAACACATCAAAACAATCATTCATCATGACCAAGTAGGCATCATCCCTGGGATGCAGGAATGGTTTAACATAAGGAAATCCATCAATGTAATCCACCATATAAACAAACTCAAAGACCAAAATCACATGGTCATCTTACTAGACGCTGAGAAAGCATTCGACAAAATCCAACACCCCTTCATGTTAAAAGTCCTGGAAAGAACAGGAATCCAAGGTCCATACTTAAACATAATAAAAGCAATATACAGCAAACCAACAGCCAACATCAAACTTAATGGCGAGAAACTTGAAGCAATCCCACTAAAATCAGGGACTCGACAAGGCTGCCCACTCTCCCCCTACCTATTCAACATAGTACTGGAAGTCCTGGCTGGAGCAATTAGACAGCAAAAGGAGATCAAGGGGATACAAATCGAAAAGGAAGAGATAAAAACATCACTCTTTGCCGATGACATGATAGTGTACTTGAGTGACCCCAAAAATTCCACCAGAGAACTCCTACAGCTGATAAACAAGTTCGGCAAAGTGGCTGGATACAAAATTAACTCAAACAAATCAGTAGCATTCCTATACTCAAAGGACTAACATGTGGAGAAAGAAATTAGGGAAAAGGTACCCTTCACAATCGTCACAAAATCTATGAAATTCCTTGGTGTGACTCTAACTAAGCAAGTGAAGGACCTGTATGACAAGAACTTCAAACCTCTAAGGAAAGAAATTGAGGAGGATCTCAGAAAATGGAAAGATCTCCCATGCTCATGGATTGGAAAAATCAACATCTTAAAAATGGCCATCCTACCAAAAGCAATCTACAGATTCAATGCAATCCCCATCAAAATTCCAACCCAGTTTTTCATGGAATTGGAAAGATCAATGTGCAATTTCATATGGAATAACAAAAGACCTAGAATAGCGAAATCCATCCTCAACAACAAAAAAACATCTGAGGGAATCACTATCCCTGACCTCAAGCTATATTACAAGGCAATTGTGCTGAAAACTGCATGGTACTGGTACAGAAATAGGCATGTGGATCAATGGAATAGAATAGAAGATCCAGAAATGAGCCCTCATGTATATGGTCACCTGATTTTTGACAAAGGAGCTGTAAACATTCAATGGAAAAAGGACAGCCTGTTCAACAAATGGTGCTGGTCCAACTGGCACTCAGCATGCAAAAGAATAAAAATAGACCCGTTCTATCTCCTTGTACAAAGCTCAAGTGTAAGTGGATCAAAGATCTCCACATTAAACCAGATACACTGAAACTATTAGATGAGAAAGTAGGGAAAACCTTAGAACACATAGGTACAGGAGAAAATTTCCTGAACAAAACACCAATGGCTCAAGCTCTAAGGTCAAAGATTAACAAATGGGACTTAATGAGATTGCAAAGTTTCTGTAAGGCTAAGGACATCGTCAAGAAAACAAAATGGCAACCAACAGAATGGGAAAAGATCTTTACCAGGACCACATCAGTTAGAGGCCTAATATCCAAGGTGTACAAGAAACTCAAAAAGCTAGACACCAGAGAATCAAATAACCCTATTAAAAAATGGGGTACAGAGCTAAACAAAACATTTTCAGTTGAGGAACACCGAATGGCCGAGAAACATCTGAGGAAGTGCTTGACATCCTTAGCCATCAGGGAAATGCATATCAAAACATCCCTGAGATTCCACCTCACACCAGTCAGATTGGCCAAGATCCAAAACTCAGATGACAGCAGATGCTGGCGAGGCTGCAGAGAAAGTGGAACACTTCTCCACTGTTGGTGGGGTTGCAAGCTAATACAACCACTCTGGAAATCTGTCTGGTGATACCTCAGAAAATTGGATATAGTTCCACCTGAAGACCCAGCTATTCCACTTCTGGGCATATACCCCAGAGACACTTCAATACACAACAAAGATATATGCACCACAATGTTTATAGCGGCTCTATTTATAATAGCCAGAAGCTGGAAGGAACCCAGATGTCCTTCAGAAGATGAATGGATACAAAAATTGTGGTACATATACACAATGGAATACTACTCAGCCACCAGAAACAATGACTTAACCAAATTCTTAAGAAAATGGCTGCATCTAGAGAATATCATTCTGAGTGAGATAACCCAGTCACAAAAGAACAGACATAATATGCAGTCACTGATAGTGGAATGCTAACCCCAGAGGCTTGCTCTCCCCCAGAAACAACTCACAGACTGTATAAAGTCCAAGAAATAAAGAAAACAAAACAAAACAAAAAATATTTACAAAACAAGAAAACTTTAACTATTTCCATGTTACATTTTGTTTTACATGTACTTTAGCTCATTGTAACTATTAAGCTTTCAAGGCATACTATCAAACCTTGAAAAAAAATCAGGTACTTACTAAAAAATATATTCATATAGTTTTATGTAAAACTTATGTTAAAATCTGAAAAAAGTACTGACAAAAATGTATAATTTTAAGCAAAAAATGTTTAAAATCTGTACATTTATCTTTGTTTTGTAAAATAAAGTTGTTTTAAATAAAAAAAAGAAAAAAAAGCCAAGCAATGACATAAATGTATTCATATACTTTTATGCAAAAATGCTTAAAATTTTGAATTTATCTTTGTTTTTTAAATAAAGTTCTTCAATAAAATAAAATAAAATAAATAATGACTACACATGCCAGCAATCCGCCATTGAGGACAAGGAGACAGGTGATCCCAGAAGTTTCTTGGCTAGACAACCTGACTGAAGAAAAAAAATTAGAGGCAAGATCAATGAAAGACACATCCCAAAAATAATGTTAGTAATGCTAGAGATAAGTATTTGATGTTCTCCTCTGGCCTCCTTCAGAATATGCAGTCACAAACACTACCCCCCAGAAACACATACATATGGAACTCTCAGGGCACAGATATCACAGGGAACTCTTCCAGCCTCCATCTTTGCACAGAGCCGGAGCAGGCCTACCACCCACCATCAGGACTCATAGTCAGCACACAGGGAGCTGAACATACAGGAGCAATCTCCCTCCTGAGAACATGGGCCCACAGACCCACAGGAGGGACAAACCCCTAACCTTCCACATACCCTCAAGCTGTACTGGGAGGGAATGTTTGGAGATACCGGAGGACAGATATCTTGGTGCACTCTGGTCCTTTCTGGCCCAGTGACAAGGCTGGGTGACCACTATCAGGACTCAGAACCTGACCTCAGACAGCTAAGCTCCCAGAACAGCCTCTCAAGTGCTCTCTGACCTGAGCCCACAGGGACAGAACAGATTCACTGCCATCAGAACTCACAGCCATAAGAACTCACTGTCTGCCCTCAAAGAGCAGGAGCAATTTACCCAGTGTTTACCCAGAAGCAATCTCATTCCTGAGCCCACAGGCCCTTAGACCCACAGGAAAGAAAGGATCCAGTAAGAGATAACAAGGTCACCTATAATCACAGATATCAAGATGGCAAGAGGAAAGCACAAGAACCTAAGCAATGAAAAATAAGACAACCTGGCAACATCAGGACCTAGCTCTCCTACCACAGCAAGCACTGGATTGCCAAACACACCAGATAAACAAGACTTAGACTTGAAATCATACTTCATGATAATGATAGAAATCCTCAAGAAGCACATGGATAACTCCCTTTAAAAAGTACAGGAGAGCACACATAAATAAATAGAAGCCCTTAAAGAGGAAACACAAAAATCACTCAAAGAACTGCAGGAAAACACAACCAAACAAGTGAAGGAATTGAAAACAGAAATATAAACAATAAGAAATCACAAAAAGAGACAACTCTGGAGATGGAAAACCTAAGAAAGAAATCAGGAGTTACAAATGCAAGCATCAAAAGCAGACTACAAGAGATGGAAGAGAGGATCTCAGGGGCAGAAGACAACTTAGAAAACACAGATAAAACAGTAAGAGAAAAGGCAAAAACCAAAAGGCTCCTAACCTAAAATGTCCAGGAGATCCAGGACACAATGATAAGACCAAACCTAAGGATAATAGAAGAGAGCAAAGACTCCCAACTTAAAGGTACAGTAAATGTCTTCAACAAAATCATAGCAGAAAACTTCCCTACCCTTAAGAACGAAATGCCCATTAACGTACAAGAAGCCTACAGAACTACAAATAGATTGAACCAGAAAAGAAACTCCTCCTGATACATAATAGTCAAAATACTGAATGTTCAAAACAAAAGGAAAAAGAAGAAAGAATTCTAAAAGCTGTAAGGGAAAAGGGACAAGTAACATATAAAAGCAGACGAATCAGAATTATACCAGACTTCTCAACAGACTATGAAAGCTAGAAGATCCTGGAGAGATGTCATACAGACCCTAAGAGAACACAAATGTCAGCCCAGGTTACTATATCCAGTAAAACTCTCAATCACCATAGATGGAGAAACCAAGATAGTCCATGACAAAACCAAATTTACACAATTTCTGTCTATAAACTCAGCCCTACAAAGGATAATAAATGGAAAAATCCAACACAAGGAAGGAAACTACACACAAGGAAAAGCAAATAATAATAATAATAATAATAATAATAATAATAATAATAATAATAATAATAATAATAATAATGGAAGAAAACCAAAAGAAGAAAAGCATACAAATATACATCTACCTCTTACAACAAAACTAACAGGAAACAACAAACAGTATTCATTAATATCTCTTAATATCAATGGACTCAAATCCCCAATAAAAAGTCATAGACTATCAGACTGGATACATAAGCAAGATCCAGCATTTTGCTGTATACAGGAAAGTCATCTAATAGACAAAGGGAGACACTAACTAAGAGTAAACGGCTGAGAAAAAAAAAAAAAAAAAAAAAAAAAACCTTCCAGGCAAATATTCCCAGGAAACAAGCTGGAATAGCTATTCTAATACTGAATAAAATAGATTTCAACTAAATGTTATCAAAAAAAGATAAGGAAAAATCTATCAAAACGAAATCTGAATCTTGAATATCTAACCTCCAAATACAAGGGCACCCACATTCATTGAAAAAAAAAATCCTAAAGTTCAAAGCATATATTGCACCACACAAAATAATAGTGGAGACATCAACACCCCATTCTCATCAATGGAAAGCTCATGGAAAGAGAAACTGAACAGAGACATGGGGAAACTAGCAGAAACTAGAGAGAACCAATTGGAATTCACAGACATCTACAGGACAGTTCGTTCTAAAAAAAGAATATACTTTCTTCCCAGCACCACATGGTAGCTTCTCCAAAATTGACCATATAATCAGTCATAAAACAGGCCTCAACAAATATAAGAAAATAAAAGTACTCCCATGTGTCCTGTCAGATCACCATGGACTAAGGTTTGTCTCTAATAACAAAAACAACAAAAAGCCCACATACACATGGAAGCTAAACAATGCTCTACTCAGTGAAAGCTTGGTCAAGGAAGAAATAAAGAAAGAAATCAAACTTTTTACAATTTAGAGAAAATGAAGGGACAACATGTCCAAACTTATGGGATACAGTAAAAGCAGTGTTAAAAGGAAAACTCATAGTTCTGAGTGCCTCCAAAAAGAAAGTGGCAAGAGCATATACTAACACCTCGACAGAACGCCTGAAAGCTCTAGAACAAAAAGAAGTAGATACACCCAAGAGGAGTAGACAGCAGAAAATAATCAAACTCAGCGCTAAAATAAAACAAATAGAGACAAAAAGAACTATTCAAAGAATTAACAAAACAAAGAGCTGTTCTTTGAGAAAAATCAACAAGATTGATAAACTCTTAGCTAGACTAACTAGAGGGCACAGAGAGAGAATCCAAATTAACAAAATCAGAAATGAAATGGGGGGATATAATAATAAAAAGTGAGGAAATTCGAATAATCATCAGATCCTATTACAAAAGCCTATACTCAACAAAACTAGAAAATCTAGAGGAAATGGACAATCTTCTAGATAGATATCAGGTATCAAAGTTAAATCAGGATCAGATAAACCATCTAAACAACCCCATAACCCCCAAGGAAATAGAAGCAATCATCAAAAATCCCCCAACCGAAAAAAGCCCAGGACCAGATGGGTTTAGTGCAGAATTCTATCAGACCTTCATAGAAGACCTAATACCAATACTCTCCAAACTATTTCACAAAACAGAGGCAATACTACCCAACTCATTCTTCAAAGCCACAATTATACTCATTCTTAAACCACACAAATATCCTACAAAGAAAGAGAACTTTAGACCAATTTCCCTCATGAACATTGATGCAAAAATACTCAAAAAAATTCTTAAACACATAAAAGCAATAATTCACCATGATCAGGAGGGCTTCATCCCAGGGATAAAAGAATGGTTCGATATATCATCATCAATGTCCATCACTACATAAAACAAACTCAAAGAAAAAAATCACATGATTATCTCTCTAGATGCTGAAAAAGCATTTGACAAAATTCAACATCCCTTCATGTTTAAAGTCTTGGAAAGGTCAGGTATTCAATGCACATACTTAAACATAGTAAAATCAATATAAATATATACAAACCAGTAGCCAGCATCAAAATAAATGGTGAGAAACTTGAAGGAATCCTACAAAAATCAAGGACTAGATAAGGCTGTCCACTCTCTCCTACATATTCAATATAGTCCTTGAAATAGTAGCCAGAGCAATAAGGGAACAAAAAGAGGTCAAAGGGATACAATTGGAAAGGAAGAAGTCAAAATATCACTATTTGCAGATGATATGGTAGTATACTTAAGTGACCCTAAAAATTCCACCAGGGACTTTTACAGCTGATAAACACCTTCAGCAAAGTGGCTATATAAAAAATGAATTCAAGCAAATCAGTAGCTTTCCTCTACTCAAAGAGCAAACAGGTTGAGAAAGAAATTAGAGAATTGACACTCTTCACAATAGCCACAAAGAATATAATATGCCTTGGTGTGACCATATCCAAGCAAGTAAAGGATCTGTGCAACAATATCTTCAAGCCTCTGAAGAAGGAAATTAAAGAAGACCCCATCAAAATCCAACTCAATTCTTCATAGAGTTGGAAAGAGCAATTATCAAATTCATCTGGAACAACAAAAAACAAAGAATTGTGAAATATATTGTCAACAATAGAAAAACTTCTGGGACAATCACCTTCCCTGATCTCAAGCTATATTACAAAGCAACTGTGATTTAAAAATAAATAAATAAAACAGCATGGTATTGGTACAGAGATAGGCAGACAGACCAAGGAAACAGAATTGAAGACCCAGAAATGAACCCACACACCTATGGTCATTTGATTTTTGACAAAGGAGCTGAAAACATTCAATGGAAAAAGGACAACCTCTTCAACAAATGGTGTTGGTTCAACTGGCAGTCAGCATGCAGAAGAATGTAAATCAATCATTTCCTATCTCCTTATACAAGGCTCAAGTCAAAGATCAAATATCTCCATGTAAAACCAGGTTCATTGAAACTATTAGAAAAGAAAGTGGGGAAAACCTTAGAACACATAGGCACAGGGGAAATTTTCCTGAACAGAACACCAATGGCCTATGCTCTAAGATCAAGAATCGATAAATGGAACCTCATGAAACTGCAAAGTTTCTGTAAAGCTAAGGACATTGTCAAAAAAAAATCCCACATCTGATAGAGGTCTAATATCCAATATATACAAAGAACTCAAGAAGTTAGACTCTAGAGAATCAAATAATCCTATTAAAAAATAACATACAGAGATAAACAAAAAAATTCTCAACTGAGAAATATTGAATGGCTGAGAAACACCTAAAAATTGCTCAACATCCCTAGTCATCAGGGAAATGAAAATCAAAACAACCCTGAGATTCCACCTCCCACCAGTTAGAATGGTTAAGAACAAAAACTCGGGTGACTACAGATGCTGGCTAGGATTCAGAGAAAGAGGAACACTCCTACACTGTTGGTGGGGTTGTAAGGTGGTACAACCACTCTTGAAATCAGTCTGTTGGTTCTTCAGAAAATTAGACATAGTACTACCTAAGGACACAGCTATACCACTCCTGGGAATATACTGAAAAGACACTCCAACATATAACAAGAACACATGCACCACCATGTTCATAGCAGCCTTATTTATAATAGCCAGAAGCTGGAAAGAACCCAGATGTCCTTCAGCAGAGGAATGGATACTGAAATTGAGGTACATTTACACAAGTTAATAGTACTCGGCTATTAAACACAATAAATTCTTGAAACTCCTAGGCAAATGGATAGAACTACAAGCTATCATCCTGAGTGAGATAACCCAGTCACAAAAGAACACACATGGTATTCACTCACTGATAAGCAGATACTAGCCCAAAAAGCTTGGAATACCCAAGAAACAATCCATAGACCTTATGAAACTCAAAAAGAAGGAAGGCCAGAATGTGGATACCTCAGTTCCTCTTAGAAGGAAGAACAAAACACTCACAGGAGGTAATACAGGGATAAATAGAGGAGCAGAAATTGGAGAAAAGATCATTCAGAGACTGCCTCACCTGGGGATTCACCCCATATGCAGCCACTAAACCCACACACTATTACTGATACCAAGAAGTGCTTACTGGCAGGAGACTGATATGGATGCCTCCTCTGAGGCTCTGCTAGAGCCATACTGATACAAATGATAATTCTTCCAGATAACCATCATAATAAACATAGGGACCCCAAGGAATTATCTAGAGAAAAGACTGAAGGAGCTGAAACGTTTTACAACCCAGTGGGAAGAACAACATTACCAAACAAACAAACCCTCCAGAGCTCCTAGGGACTAAAGCACCAACCAATGAACACACATGGAGAGACCCATGGATCCAGTCGCATATATAGCAGAAGATAACATTATCTGGCATCAATAGGAGAACAACTCTTTGGTTCAGTTAAGGGTCCTGTCCCAGTATAGTTGAATGCCATGGGGATAAGGTGGAAGAGGGTGGTTGGGAGATGGAGCATCTTCATGGAAGCAAGGGGAGGAGGAAGGGGGATGAGAGTGGGAGGGAAGGGGATAATATTTGAAATGTAAATACAGAGAGTATCCAATAAAAATTTTAAAAAGAAAAAACAGGCATCACATATTGTAAATAAGCAATATTATTAGCTGCTATCCTAATCCTCAACAACACTACTAAGATCAACACCAAGGTTCTCTTTCCTAAGGAAAATGCAGTAGCTAAATGGGCATGGGCTTATAAGTTTTTAAGAATATTTTCCTATTTGTAGGAAAATTTACTGCAGCAAATAGGAAAAAGATAAATAAACCATAACTGCTACTGGTTCATAATGATACAGCTTTCAGTTCTTTGACAGGGACTACCTCAGTGTCTTATACCTCAGAGGTTGTCAACCTTGCTAATGTTACAACCCTTCATAGAGTTCCTCATGACGTGGTAACCCTAGACCTTAAAATTATTTCATTGCTACTTCATAACTGTAGTTTTCTACTGTTATCAATCACAATGCAAATATCTAATATGCAGGGTAATTGATATATATTTCCTTTGAAAATGTCATTTGACACTCCTCAAAGGGTTGTGACACACAGGTTTAGAATCATTGTTTTAGTTGCTTATTAATTTTACAATTTCTTATACATACCTACTTATACTTAGTGCTAAAGTATTCATTCTTAAATATTACCAAATATTTCTACCTGAGTGTGAAAATGTAGAGAAATTTATATAGAAATATTTTATATATATATATATAACTACAGCTAGAAATAGTTTCAACACTTGCATCCTAATGTGCATTCTTCTGATATGTTGATGTTAAGATATGGAGGTCTGTAATAGATGGAAGATTTTTCCACATAATATCAGATAAGAGAGCTGTCAATCCATGGCACAAATTTTGCTAAAACAAAATAACTGGCAAGCTGGCTACCCTGGGTTGAGTAGAATTACAGAGTTTAATCTAAAGAAATTCCACTTCCCACCAATGTATTTATCCATTTCATTCTTTAAAAATACTCACTCTGTTTTGGGAACAGCTTTTCTTAGCCAGAAGAAATCAGACTGAGCTAAATACTTGCGGGTTTGCAGTACATTGCCAAAGTAGTCCGATTCTGAAAACTTGATCTGTACAAAACAAACCACATCATTATTTTTCTAAATGCAGATAAGAGATGGTCTTAAAAATAGACTTCAGCCCACCATGGGGCAACCAGAAGAGAAGCTATGGTCCTCTCAACATCACTCAGCCATAACTCAAGATTCACAAAGCCATGAAATTTAATCTCAGTGATTTTCTTTTAAAATAAAAGCTCAAAAATCAATATGGTCATTTCTGGATCACAAGAGAGAAAACAAGAAAAGCTACAGTTATTTACTATGTGTTCCATTTACTTTATAATTAAAAAATCCACTTTAAACTTTGCCAAACGTATCTTAGATCTGAAATTTCTTGGCTCATGAGTTCTTGATCCTTTCTAAATTTATTTGTCACATAAGATTCTTCTAATAACATTCAGAGCATTTATCTAAAACCTCATTTAGCTTATAGATGACGATTTAGTCAAATGTTAAAATCCAATTTACTGTAATTGGCATTTGTTTATACAGAGGAAAATGGAATTAATTCACAAACCTATTTTCCACCCTAAGTGCAATGGAGTCACCTAAATAATTTAATTATTAACAAGTATTATCTATTAACACCAAGAAAAGATCTGATTACCAAAAAGCAAAATTACAGAGGCAAGTCACATATTATAGACTGCATGGGACTAAGGAGAAATGAGGACACACAGCAATTATATACTAAGTTATTTACTAAGATTATAGGTTATTTAGTTGTTTTTTTTTTCTGGAACAAGAGTAACAAATAGTTTCAATTCTGCTGCATTCCATCCAAAACTAGCTTCATACACGTATTATATTGATGTTTGTATTATGGTAAAAGCAATAGTTTATAGTGATCTTGAAAGCTTTGCTTCACAGATCTCTTATTGACATATTGACAAATCAAAAAGTGCAATACATATGTAACTGCCATTAATAATAAAAATCTATGTGAGTAAGAGAACAACCAAGAGTAAATTTCTTTTTTAAAGTGTTCACTGTTTTTATTTGGCTATACTAATTTCACAAAAGAGTAGGGTTCACTGGCATACTACATGTACATAAGGTACTTTGATCATATTTTCTCACCCTATTATCCATCTACATTTATTCCTCGCCTATTCCTACTGGTCCTTTTTCTACTCCATGTTATCTGCCACTTGTCCTGTTATATTTTCCTTCCCACACATAAGAGAATCTATTTCATATTTCTCTTCCCAAACCCTTAACATTTTGCTCTCTAGATCCTTTTACTTATACCTTGCCCTTCTAATGAACACCCACTGTGCAGTGCTAAGAAAGCTACATGGAGGCTGGATTTTAGAAAAATAACACTATGCAAATGTGGATTTTTACTTTTTTATTGAAATTTTCATATAGGTATATAACGTACCCTGGTCATAGCCATCTCCTACTCCCTCCCTTCAGTTTCCCCAACCACTTTGACATATTTTCCATCTTCCTTCCAACTTCATTTATTCTTTTTTTAAAACACACTAAGTCCAATAAATGTTTCACATATGTATATAGGAGGGGGTATACTCTGAGAATCTCATTTTTAATTAGACAGAATTCTGATTATGTACCATCCTTTTTTATTTAGTTCATTTTGGTTGGTTGGTCGGTCGGTCGGTCGGTCGGTCGGTCGGTCAGTCTGGCTGTCCTAAAACTCATTGTGTAGACCAGGATGGCCTCAAACTCAGAGATTTTCCTGCCTCTCCCTCCTGGATGCTGATATTAAAGGCATGTCCCACCACTGCCATTCATACAACTCCCAGTCTTTAAAACACTGAAAAAGAAACCATGCTAAGCTACTCAATTACAAAAACTTAACTGAATCTAAAACTCAAAACAAAAATTTTTACTAACATTTTTGATAAGTTTAAACCATAGTTTTTATTACTTTGTATGTATATGTATGTGTACCTCAGTATGTAGATATATGTATCTACCATATGCATGCATGTCCTACAGAAACAACAGAAGGCATCAGATCTCTTGGAACTGGAGTTTCAGGTGAATATTAGCCACTTGGGTAGGTGCTAAGCACCAAACCCAGGATCACTTCAAGAACAGCAAATACTCTCAACTGCTGAGGCAATACTGTAGTCTTTTTTTTAAGTAAAAAAATAAAAATTAGATACAGCCAGTGAGTATGTTTGAAACCCACAGACATTGCATTACAAGTACAAATGTATATATTCAATATGAATGTTAGAGCCTTAATAGGTAACCTGGTTGTTGGCCAATGCCTAGCTCATATTTATCTGATCCCAAACATAGAGCAGATATTGTGTCTCAGAATAATTTTTTTGTTTATAATTGTCTTAGGGTTTGCTTCTGTGAGCAGACACCAAGACCAAGGCAACTCTTATAAAGGACAACATTTAATTAGGGCTGTTTTAGAGGTTGAGAAGTTCAGCCCATTATCATCAAAGAGGGAGCATGGAAGTATCCAGGCAGGCATGGTTCAAGAGGAGCTGAGAGTTCTTATTCTTTTGAAGACTGCTAGAAGAAGACTGGCTTCCAGGCAGCTAGGATGAGGGTCTTAAAGCCCACACCCATAGTGATATCCTTACTCCAACAAGGCCACACCTCCTAATAGTGTCACTCCCTGGGCCAAGCATAGAGAAACTATCACAATGAGTCATGTTAATATTCCCAGAGAGCAAAGCAAAAAATATTAAGCTAGGGATAAAACAGCTGAATACATACTGAGAATGAAGGAAATGAAAATATGGATTTCTGGCAACAGTGCCATTTTGCTTGACCAAAATATTTAATGCAGTGACTCTAAATTGTCCTTTTTTAAAACTACTTAGACTACAAAGACAAGGGCTGACAAATAAAGTAGAGCATGATGGCATAATAGAGAGCAGTACAGAAGTTTACATTAATGTTCTATGTGCACGAACATGAAATGTTCTCAAAAACAAGATTAATAATCTAAGCATATGTATGAGAAATTTTACGTTTTCATGAAAAAGCATTAGGAGGTTATAAAGTTGTAGGAGGAGTTGTGAGAATAGAATATATTGTATTATGATTGAAACATATTGTATTGAACTACATATTAAAATAATTCTCAGTCTTTTGTCTAATATCAAGTGTATAACATGGGAAACGATATTACATATTGACTACATAATATTTGTGTACTCATTTATGAATCAAAAGGTTATGCCAATAAAATTAAATTTAAGATAGTGTTTATATTTTGAAAAAGATAAAAATGAGGAAAGGAGTTTAAATCAGAAGTCATTATATATAGAACTTAGAATGTACATATTTTATTTATTGAACACTTATGTGTATGCCAGGCATTAAAATATACCTATTATCCAGGTACCTAAGATGCTAAAGCAGAAGGATTACTTGAGCCTAGAATTTTGAGGCCAAACAAAGCAACATAATACCACCCCTATCTCCTAATAATAATAATAATAATAATAATAATAATAATAATAATAATGCATATATTTAATTGAATATATAAAATTAGTTTGATAATATCTGTTGAGTATAAACCCTTAACCTATTTTATATATGATAATATTAGAAATATTTTGTAATATAAAGAAATATTAGTATTGGTTCTATTTTAAGATAAAGAATTTACCTTAGCCTTAAATAAGAGCAGAAAGCATGTTTTAGGAAGTCATTTTAATTAGCAATCCTAAGATATCTCTGGGTCATAGAGCTAAAGGACATGTCCAGGACCTTCAGAATATGATTATAACTAATAAAAAATTCAGATATGTCCTTGAGTTCAGATTATCCTTTCAGATACAGTATCAATTTTGTCATATAAGTAATGTCAATTATTTAATGTTTTTAAATGATTTGGCTATTTTTCTTTACATTGATGTTCTTCCTGGTATGCACAGACGGCATCAGATCATCTGGAATTTGAGTTACAGACAGTTCTGAGCTGTCATGTGTATGTTGGGAATTGAACACAGGTCCTTTGGTGAAGCAACCAGAGCTCTTAACATCTGAGCCATCTCTCCAGAATCTGGAGTAAGTTTTTACTGAGTTTGCTAACTTCACTACATTTCTGTCACAATTATAAAACAAAAGGTGACATATAAGGTGGTTCAGAGGCTTTGGAGAGAGAACCATTCCCAAACGTCCTGGGCATATAGTGGCATGCACCTGTAATCACAGCACTTGGGAGGATGGGATGGGAGGATTGGGACTTAAAAGCTTAGTTCATCTATCTTCCAAATAATTTTTTTCTTTTAATTACTAAAGTGAGAATATTTATAATTTCTTAAACTGGCTTAATTGAGCTACTACAATTAATGGTGTTACACCATTCACAAGAACACATCTTGAGTTGTTGGTGTTGTTGTTGTTATCATCTGATAGGCAGAAACTAGAGTGTGGAACCAGATAAGCTACCCATTCTAAACTATTTGGCTCTGAATTTAGTGGTTTTCTCTTTGGTTCAAATAGAAAAACTGAGTGATTCAACAAAGAGAGAAAACAACAAAGAGAAGGTAAGAATCAATTGGTGCTTATATGGAAGCAGGGAGTGGGCATCTTTCTTGGTGAGAGATGGTAGAGCTGTTAAAAGAATATTAGCAAATGTCTATGGGAGACATTTGTGACAGCATAAAATGCTAACTGCAAAGGAAAAGCATAAATTATGTGTTAACACAAATGACAGCTATAGCGAAACAGAAAGTAACAATGGACTTAACAGGAGGATTATATTGAAGTACCAGTATTGGGGGTACCTTTTGTTCCTTTCCTTTGCCTCCAAAATTTTCTACCCTCTGCTACTTAGATAATTTAAATTTTCTCACACAGCATATTGGTGAGAAAAATTTTGAAGTCCAGCAACCTTTGAGAAAGTTTTCTATGTTGTACAGACAGAAACAAGAGTGAATGCTCACAAACACTCTAAAATTTTTAAAGCTCTACAAGGGATAGATTAGGTCAAAGGCCTCTTGTCCTTTCAGCTACTAAAGAAAATCAAGGTCAAGTTGATAATTACTTTCCATCAATTCCATTTTGACCTTTCAACTGAGTGACCTATGTGGAACTAGTTGGGGTTCTCATGTCATTGTGTTGGAACCATTATCCAGATTGTTAAATTGGGTCCTAGATCACCCTTGTTGAATATGCTACCCTAGATACAAAGTACCAATTCTTACCAATTAAGTAGAAGAATAAAGTTATCATTTCTCTCTCTTCCACTACTCAACTTAGGTGAAGGACCCACAATACAAGGAAAACAAGGGAATGTGTTCAGGGGTTTTTGTTGATGTTTTGTTTGTTTGCTTGCTTGTTAGTTAGAAAATAGGGCTATGTTTATAAAACACTGCCTATGCCAACAGAAGCAGAGACCTCCCGTTTAACTCAAACATACCTAAGGATGCTCAGAGATATGTCAAGTATCTGTATGATTTTGTTAGGTACCCAAATTTTTGAATGATTAATTGAGTCTATATTTGGAATTTATATTTTCCTTTGTTTCAATAATGGATCACAAAAAAAGGTAGATGTGTTTATTTGAACTGGATAAGAAGTATCTGTCTTTCTATTTCTCTTTATCTCTCTCTCTCACACACACACACACATGGGTATAAACATATATGTATACATACATGGGTGTGTTTCAAAATGTTTAACCATCCATATACATAATATAACATATAAATTCCCCTTAAGTATCCATGTAGTGGTGTCTGAGAGTTTTAGCCAAAACACCATAAAGTCTTCAACACATGTCCTACCTCTAATCTAGGGTGGGAGATTAGCACTTTATCTGCTCCTGCCAGTAAAACACTCCAGATGAAAGCTACTGTGTAATAGATAAAGAGACCTGGTTAAAAGATTGAGGGTACCAAGGCATTCCATGTTCTGTGCCTATTCTTAGGTCTCCAATGCCATGGTAACTATGAGTTACTTGAGATAGCTAAGAAAAGCATTCTATTTTTTTAACCAAAGGATGAATAATTATCATAATATTTTAATGAAGTATTCTACCCAAAAATCATCACACTCTTGCAGTGTTCAAATGATACTGTTATTCACACACACACACACACACACACACACACACACACACACACAAAGAGAGAGAGAGAGAGAGACAAACAGAGACAGAGACAGACTTCGGCTAGAGCAGAGAAAGACCTTGAGTTACTAATGTCTAGTTTACCTCAACTCTTCTTTTCCCCCACTTTCCAACCTATTTCCTCTGATTGAAATACCCAGGGTAAGTTTGCTGCCCTTTTCAAAATTGGTAAAACTCACTTTTCAGTCTACTTCTGTTAAGCATCAATGAAATAGAATATATACTTTACAAGACTAATTTGAACACTGATTGACACTTCCCTTCTTCTCCATAATGATATCATTTCAAATAAAGGGTAGTTCATTTCTTCTTGCTCTTAACAAAGACTGCAGAAAAAAACTGTTGTTCAGAAATGAATGGCACAGTATCTCAATTTGCCTTGTCATTCTCAGAGGGGGAGTGTTATTCTCTGATTCTTTTTCACATTTGCCTCTCAACTCTTTTCATTTATTTCTATTTTCATATGAGCTCAACTACAATTTGCACCCTTCTCTCTGACTTCCCTCTGATCTATCTCCTAATTTCTCTCCTCTTTCCTTTTATATTTGTGCCTGATGAAGCATATCTTCACCTGGGTCAGATTGAGCAAGCTGCTTTTCATTTCTAACCACTCCTCCTGCTCAGAGTTTGTACTAGCATGAATTTCACACAGGCTCTCTAATAATCCTTATCTACATGTTTATTAAAACTGAAAACACAGTCCTATTATGTATGCAGGATATTTCAGTCATTTTTCTATTAACCTCAGTGGCATGATTTACAATTGCATCATCCCTTAAACTCTTTTTCGGTTGGGCTTATTCATTTTTCTCTATCAGTTTCTGAACACAGGTGTATTTTAATTTTGTTCTCCATTGACTTTTTAAACTGGAAGATATACTTGAGTATAATTTCAATCTGTTTGGGCAATGAGTCAGATGCAAACTGTTTCTTCACAAAGGTGCTTAAAAATCTTGGTAGCTAGTGGTTTCAATTGAGACCCTGGAGAAGTGTATACTGTTTGATATCTGATTTCTTTTAACAAAAGATACTGTGTTCGGTGAAGCCTTAAATCTGGGACTCTCAATTTGGACAGCAGCAGGCTGCCAACAAAACCTGATCAACTAAGGATTGCAAGCAAACTCTGAATGCTGCCCGATTGGATTAAGGTTTGGACCAGTTCCATCTGTATAGCCTTTTAAATCAATTTGAGGAACCTGGATACTGCATGCATTAATTCATGATGACTTTGACTTTTTCAGACCAAAAACAAATGAACAAAACAATAATCTACCACTATCATGACTGTGAATTGAAGATGTCATAGCTAATGCTCATGTTTGTGTTTATGTGCCCGTACAGGCTGTGAACATTTAATTTGATCCTTATGAAAATTCTGTACAGGAGAGACTATTATCATTCATTTTGCAGATGATGAAATTGAGGCACAAAAAAATGCATAATCTGTGTCAGGTCCCACAGGAAGTAAGTGAAAGCCTGAGAATTTCACTCTAAGCCTTCCGATTTCCAGGTTCATGCTCATAACCACTACCTTCCCACATATCCTTACTTGGAATATTTACCAATGACACATAATCATCCAGGTAAGTCTCCTGGATCTCCTTCTAGAGTACTTTGTATCCTAGAGATGCTATTCTCAGTCACAATAGTTCTCATTTTGACCCACAGGACTACCTTTTTAAAATGTTACATGTATGTGTGTTTGGCATACATATATGTATATATGCGTGTGCTCATGTCAGAGAAAGACAGAAGAGGTTGTCAAATTCCCTGGAGCTAGAGATACAGGTTTTTGTAGGCATCTGGCTCATGGAACCCAATCCTCTGAAAGAGCAACAAGTATTCTTGAACACTAAGCCATCTGTCAGAGCACATTTGGTTATTTTTTATAGGAAACCTACTATGTGCCACACATTGGATCAAGTAGGTGCTTTTAAATTCATGCAAACTCTTTTTCACACATTTCTCCCCTCAGAGCTTACAGTACTTCATGAAAGAGAAGGCAGAAAAAAATGTAGGAGAGACAGTGAATGGAGGACAGTAAGAGAACAAGGCCCTCTAAATCAACATGAACAAAGACCATGTGAATTTAAAGACTTAAGCTGCATGCACAGGGTCTGCATGGGTCAGCACCAGGTCATATGTACTTACATTATGGCTTCTAGTTTAATGTTTTTATGGGATTCCTGAATGTGTGAATGAGTGGGTCTCTAATTTTTGTTCCTTCTCTTGGGCTTATTTTCTTCTGTTTGGCATATTCAACTCCAAAGTGATAATTTTTGTTTGATTATATTTTAAATGGATGAATAAAGATATAAATAGATAGACAGATGATTGATAGATAGATAGACAGACAGAGGATAGCTAGATAGATGATAGATAGACAGATGATAGATAGATAGATTGATAGATAGATAGATAGATAGATAGATAGATGATAGATAGATAGATAGATAGATAGATAGATAGACAGACAGACAGAGGATAGATAGATAGATGATAGATAGACAGATGATAGATAGATAGATAGATAGATAGATAGATAGATAGATAGATAGATAGATAGATAGATAGATAGACAAAAAGACTGCATACTAGAGTGTAGCTTAACAACAGAACTATCATATATATCCCACTGGGAAAGGGAAAATCAAATTTTTCCAATGGAGCGACCCTGTGTCTATCAACTAGTCGAGGACAGGACTCATGCTCAGGAGTAGTGACCACCATATAATGAACTCTACATTTTTTGTGTGCTTTTATTTGATCACGGTCTGATAACGTTTCTTTCTTTCTTTTTGGGTGATATTTTGTTTTGTTTACTTGCTTTGTGGAGTATTGGATTAGGATTCTGGCTGTTTTTAAAGAACCTAAAGTTGGGGGAAGGATCTGGAATGATTTGGAAGAGGGGATCCATATGATCAAAATATATGTAAATTTGAAATTGTTTTAAATAATAAAATATATTATTTTAAAATTGCATACACAAAAATACCAAAAGGGAACATAAATCAAATAAATAGGAAGTGAAAAAGACAGATCTAAAACCTAAGCCCACTACTCCAGAAAACATGCTGTTAACTTCTAGACAATATTCCCTCCCTTCTGTTGTTTTCCTTCCCATCAACCCCTCCAAGTCTTCAAAATTTACTCTTCTTTCAGTACAGCTTTCTGATCAAATATCCCTAATATTTCTCCTTCTCTGGTTGCAGCCAGTACTTCCTGGTCCCAGAATCTAGCCCTGATCTGACACTCTGTGTGGAACTAAAAAGATTATTTGACTCTTCCCATTCTTTTCTACAAGAATTTCAATTCCCTGACTTCACGGGGACAGTAAAGACATGGATAACAATATCATGTAGTCAGTATGCTAAGTTTCAACATTTAATTATCATAATGATAAAATGTTCAGAATCATCAAAACAGTGTGTAAGATATGCTGTCTGATAATTAAAGTGCTAGAAAATATAACTGATTTCTTCCAGAGCTACATCATAAATTTTAGAAAGGTCATAATTGAAGCCAAATGGAGAAAGTTCTCTCCTACCCCATGGAGGTACAACATTTTACCTACCTAGAAAATAATTTAGGAACGTGAACATCAAAAAAAATTGCATCACACTATTTTAGTGTATTCTATAACCTTCAGTCCACTGAGATATTTCACAAGTTCTACAAATACTTATATAGTACAAAGATTTAATTTAATAATTTCTATACAAACTCCTGTTTTTAATATACAATAAATGGTAAGAAATATTTGTTCCTTTAATGGTGTTTTAACTATTGACATCTAATGGTACAAGCAAAATATAAGGTGACAATCTTCCAGACTAATCCTGAGATATGGTAAATGCTATTTCTATGTGAGGGTGAAGTTTTAATATCAATCCTGTTTGGAAGCAGGAAATCACTCCTGAACACATAGGAAAAAAATGTGAATAGACATAGTGCTCAATTTAATCAGAAAAATTAACACTTTCATGACTGAAATGTATAAAGTATTAAATTTAGGCTTTATCTCATGTGTAAAAAGTCTTATAAAATTCTAATAGTCACCCACAAAACTAGGACTGTTTACAGATAGGCTACATGTCAAACCACAACTTTAGCAAAGAGCTAGTCCTATAAGTCATAGTTGTTAAATGTATTTCGAGACTAGTTGTTAAAGAAAGTACAATTCTGAGAATAGAGAGATGGATTGGTGGTTAAGAGCATTGTCTGATCTTCCTGACAACCCGGACTTGATTCCCAGCACCCACATTGTTCAGCTGGTAACCGTCCGTAACTCCAGTTCTAGGGGACACAATACCCTCTTCTGGCCTCTGTGGTGTGAGGCAAATAAATATACAATGGACTGACATACATGCATACAAAACACCTATATACATAAGATACATATTTTTTAAAGTTCAGTGAAAGCAGGCCTGGCTTTTCTGTGAAGAAGGAAACAGATGTCTTCAGAACTATTTATGGGAAAGGAAATAGCAGTAGTTGTGATTATAAAGGACTGTAATAAAAAGATGTATCACAGAACACTGGAATAAAAAAGAATTATTACCATTCTTCATCACTAAGTTATGGCCAATATACAGTCCAATGCATAATAAATTATATAGAGTCATATATACATGCACTTAATTTGCCAAAACAGTCATAAAGTTTAATGAAGTTAACTCTCAGCAGGCATATTTATGTCTATCCATTTGATATGAATGAAGAAAATAAAAAAAATTAACAACAAACATGATGCATTCACCATTAGAACATGTCCACTAATTGTCAAATACTCAATTTGGTGAATTATTTCCATTTGCTTTACGATGTCCACTCAGCTTTCTGACACTTCCTGTATTTGGAATCTGCACTAAATCTTCAGATAGGCCTGGCATACTCAAGCTCTTATATAGCCAAGGAATTAATCAAAAGTTGGTACTTTCTGGCACCACCAGGTTTAATTGCTTGGACTTGGGTTAGTTAATAGGCATAAGGCCAGTAAAACCTGCCAAAAAAAATACAGTAAATTTAGCACTTACTGCCTTGAGGTCTTCATTAACATAAGTATCATTCATTATAAACTCTGGATAGCCAACTTTTGCCAAAACAGCTCTTGCCTATAAAAAAAGATGAGAAATATGATGTCAGCGTTTCTTCACTTAAATCATAAATAATCATTGGATATAGGGCTTCAGTCTTCATCTGAAAAGTCCATTGAATGAATGTTTTCTATATGCAAGGCTCTGTAAAGGACAAACAAAAAGATTTACTACCTGTCCTCAATGTGCCACAAATGGAGTGAATGCAGCAAATAACTTTTATAAAGCTAGAGATTTTAATGGACACGGATAGCACTGTTATTAAAATCTGAAAGAGAAACTGTTTTTTCATGGGGGAAAAAGCACATCTGAGAGAATAGTTACCATTTCAAAAATACTGAGCAAAGGGCAAGAAGAATCTGGAAATGGAAATGAGCAATAGCAGACTATAAGCATAGCTGATAAACATGAATGTCTGAAATACATTTTAAAAATCTAAATAACTCAATAGCAAACACCACGTTTTGTAAATAGCTTGAAAAACTGTTTCTCATTCATACATGCACAGCCGGTGTATAAAGGGGAATATTTTAACATCACTAATCACTGGGGAAATGCAAATTAAAAAAAACACAAGAAAATACTATCTGGCATGTGGTAAGCTGGCTATTACAATGAAGAGTTGGTGGGGATCTCGAAACTTAAAGAACATTTACCTTCATACTGTTGATGCAGCCACTGTGGAAAAATGACTGCTCAAAAGACTAAAACCAAAATTACTGTGAGATCCAACAATTCCTCTACTGGTTAGAGCCATAGATAATAGGTACACAAAGAAAATGAAATCTATATATCAAAGAGCCATTTGCACATCCGTGTTCATTGCAGTACTATGTGCAGCAGCCAAGAAATAGAAATGACCTGCTGATTGATGAATATAGATAAAGTGTAGCATACACAAACATACATACACACAATGGGATAATACTCAGGCACAAAAGGGTTAGAAAATCAGAGATCATTCTGGAAACATAAATAAATTAGATGCAGAAAGACAAGTACTGCTTAAAGACTTAAAGGAGCATGTGGTAAAGCAGACTGTGGAAAGACCTGGGGCCTGTTGCAAATCTCAGAAGCTCATGTTTATAGACAAACTCCAAGTCCACATTGATCTACATGGTCAGCTGAGTATACAGATTTTTAATGTTTTCACCACAAAAGTGATTAATGCATAAGGTAATGGATATGTCCATCGATTTCAATTAGCCATTCTACAGTGTACACCCATGTCAAAACATCCTGGTGTGTTTGATGAATATGTAAAAAGTTATCCCACAATTTAAATAAATTAATATGAAAGACTGTTTTATAGGAAATACATGGATTATTCATGAAAACTCCCCAGAACCTAACTAAAAACTGGTTGTTTTTGTTGTTGTTGTTATTGTTGTTCAGATAAGTGAGGGTTAAATATTTCCAAAAGGAGTGAAAAGAGATGAGTCATTGAGTCATGCATCAAGATGATTTTCCATACAGCTCTGTGAGTGACAGCCAGAACACCAGAAGATCAGAGGCAGGGGGTCCAGAATAATTTGAGATGCATCTCCTCTCCTCACAGTCATCCACTTTTGATAGACAGAGGCACTGATGATTACCTTCTTTGTTTTGTAGCATGCAGGGAATAGATAAAAGAAAAATCAGTGTGAGTGCTGGTCTAGAGCAGCGACTGGCAAACTGTGGCTCCAGGACCAATTCAGCCCTCCTCTTCTACTTGTTTTCACAAACAAAATTATGCTGGAACACAGCCACACTCGCTCATTTACCTAGCATCTAAAACTGCCTCTGTGCTACAACTTCTGAGCTGAGTCATTGAAAGAAAAACTCTGGGGCCCACAAAGTCTCAAATATTTTATCTGGACCCTTGGAAGAGTTTCCAGCCCTTGCTCTACAGCAACTTTGTAGCTCCGTGTGAAACCGTCTCTTCATGTTCCCAGATTTTGGATTTCATGAAATAAAATAAAACAAAATAAAATAAAATAAGCAACCTTCAACAGTGTTGCAAGTACATTGTCTGATCTCTACCCACATTCCCTGGGATGCCTTTTATCACTTGTATGTAGATACTCCTCCCCAGATTATTTTCTTTATAGCTAT
Source organism: Micromys minutus (assembly GCF_963924665.1). NCBI lineage: Eukaryota > Metazoa > Chordata > Mammalia > Rodentia > Muridae > Micromys > Micromys minutus. The sequence continues at coordinate 32,268,227 of NC_137970.1, read as the reverse complement.
TTTTAACTGAAGTAGAATTACATTGTTTTCCTACCTCCATTTCTTCTCTCTAGCCCTTCACTGATGTCTTCCCTTGAACTGCTCCCATCTTCTCATACTCCCCACACTCTCACATTGATAGCCTCCTTTTGATTATTATGGTTACACAGAGAGAAAGAGAGACAGAGGTGGGACAGTTGTGTCCATTTTGGTAATGGTATATATACAGTGTAAAGGCTGACCACTCCTCATTGTACATTAGTTGTCTGTAGATCTGTGTCTAAGGTTTGGACCCTGCAAACACTTTTCCCTTCCATCTGGATATTACTGTTGTTCTGGTCTTTTTTCTGCAGCCATTTCTACAGCCTTGTCTTTTCTAATTACCAGGAGCAGAGACTCTAAAGGGCTACATATAACCAAGCTTGTTCTTAGTGAGCTGTTGATCTGTCTTCTGTCATTCTGACCTCTCCCTCCACACAAGCAATTCTTAGCCAATGACTGTGGCAGGATCATAAAAGCCGAGCATCTTCCCTTCAATTCAAGACCAGCTCAGAGGTATAATTTACACTATCAAAGTTCTCCCAGGATCAGACGCTTTCAGAAATGTCTTCTGAAATTACTTCCATCCCTCAGCTCATCCCTGCCTTTGTCTAGTTTCTTCCATCCCTTTTCTGTCTTCACTTGCAAGTATTTGGTAAATAAATCACTTACATGTGAGTCCTTATCTCCAGGTCTGCCTTCAAATGAGCCATATAACAACCAGGCAGCCCCAGCCCCATTAGCTGTATTCTAGCAAAGCCTCAATAAAAGCCAGTGTCTTCCCACACTGCTCTGGCTAATGACATATCTTCTATAGTCCCAGCCAAATCACCTTACTGAAGGAATAGGGTAAGATAGTACATTTCTTATATGTTCTTTGAGATGATATAAATATTGAACATCAGAGGCTTTTAACTCAAGATTTAGGATTTTACAAGTGCTGCAGGCCACAGCCCTAATAGGTTTTGCTGTTCCATGGACTCAAATCTAATACAGAGCAAATTCTGCCTTCAAAAGCCTGTGAGCTATACTAAAACCTTAATATAATAACAGGATATTACCGCTTTCCAAGGACCGCAAAACAATATTGTTTTACGTTACCTCTTTCTGAAAGTGCTTACTTCCCTAGTTGTAGCTAATTTCTTGGTATAATTTAGTGACTCACCATAAGTCATATGCATCATTTTAGCAAATAAAGAATTGTAGATAGTTTTCTCCAGCACACACCCCCAAAAATATCCAAGACAAGCTGAGTCATGCACAGTTGCTTCTGAACACTGGCCTTTCCAAAGTAGATTAGTGAATTATGCATTATTTTTTAAACCTCATGCTCTGGGACCAAACTGCACTACAGAGTTTCACAGAATACATTAACTCCTCTACTGTATATGCATAACACTGAATTCTTATTTATTTAGCATCAGCACAACTTGAAGAGAATCAGAAAAGAAATACAAAGAATCCAGATTTCCTTACCAGGGATTCACAAATAAAATGAAGGAATGATTCTAATAGTAGATGACTAATAGCTCAGTAGATTTTTCCAAAATATATATGGTTATCTGTATTCTGACACAAATGCTCTTTCTTCCACAATTTGCTAATTCCACGACATTCTAATCCATCCCACTTTACATCTCCCTCCTGAGAAGCTTTAGAACTACGTTGTTCAGAAACACACTGGGCATGACTCTCGACCAAACTGTCAACAAGAAATACTCAATAGGGCTTTGGAAGGGAAAAGAGATGTAAATGTCATTTACACACTGTGGCAGCATTAGTGAGGCCCAAGTGCATCTGCAGACAGTAGATACAACGTTTAACCATCAACTTCCAAATGTTCTCCTGGAAAACACCCTTTGGGACACAGGCAGCAGTGACCAGTGGAAGCCTTGGTCTTTACTTCCAAGTTCCAAGATGATTACATAACCTCTCTAATCACTCACATTAAACAGTTTCCTACTTGGTACACTTAGAAATCTGTCTGCCACAGTTTGAAGCAAAGACTGGCACAAAGGCCATCCAGAGACTTCCCCACCTGGAGATCCATCCAAATATACCCACCAAACCCAGACACTATTGCTGAGGCCAAAAAGTGCTTGCTGACAGGAGCCTGATATAGCTGTCTCCTGAGAGGCTCTGCCAGAGCCTGACAAATGCAGATGTGGATGATCACAGCCAACTATTGAACTGAGAATGGGATCCTCAATGGAGGGGTTAAAGAAAGAACTGAAGCTGAAGGGGTTGAAACCTCATGAGAACAACAATACCAACCAACCAGAGCTCCCAGGGACTAAACCACTATCCAGAGAATACATATGGGTGGACACATGGCTCCAGCGGTATATGTAGCAGAGGATGGCTTAGTTGATCATCAATTTGGAAGAAGCACCCTTGGTCCTTCCAAGACTCGATGCCCTAGTGTAGAAGAATGTCAGGGTGGAGAGGCAAGAGGGGGTAGGTAGGTAGGGGAGTACCCCCATAGAAACAGAGGGAGGAGATAGGGAGCTTACGGAGGGAAAACCAGGAAAGGAGATAATATTTGAAATGTAAATAAAATGTATCCAACGAAAGAAAGAAATATGTCTACCTACTTGCATACAGAATAAGGCAAATAGTGACAAATCAATTCCTGACACTTTCAGAATGAGAACAATGATCCACCAATAATTGATTGGTTTGTGCAAAGTATAAGTTAGATATGTCTTAAATCAATAATTCCACTGGTTATGGCAAGAAGGAGAAGCAAGTCACCATACAAAAACTGAGGAAATGATGATATGAATATTTAACAGATGGCATATAATAGTTAGTGAGAAATATTTTCTGGGCTATGTGAGGCTTATAAAAAAACCTCAAGTGTTTTCTATAACTAGTTATTTCTATCCATTATTCAATATATACATCTGGGGAAAATCTGCATTTGACAGCTGGTCATCCCTTACCTGTGGAAGAGACATAGGCAAATGATGATCTTCATTTTCTTTGTATCTGTAGGCAAATATTTCTCTTCCAAAGTCTCCTATGATAGACCCAGTGATGCTTAGGAGGACAATACGTTAAACCAAAAACATATAAATTCAGCCACAGATTCCCTAACAACTGGATTTTATTATAGGATAATATTTGGGCCAATGGCATATAAATTAAAATGTTTTGTCCATTTCTGAATTTCTGTTTTAAAAGAGAATATATCTGACTAGAATAGGCTCCCTGCCTTTAACAGGCCTTTCCAACTTCAGCAGTATTGACATCAGGGCCAAAATAATGCTTGTGAGAGTTTTTCTTATAGGTTCTTGGATATCTCAAAGCACCATTGCCTTGAACAAACTAAATGTCATTTGCAAATCCCACATAAGCTGTGACAACCAAAACTGTAGAGATGTCAGATACCTGTGGAAGGGATGACAAAGCACTGTCAGTTAAGACTCTCTGAAGTGTTCATGCAACACCAATTGTAGAACAACTAGCTTTCAAGCACAAGGCATCAAACAGGATGAAGAAAGCTACATGTCAAACATGGCAGCATGAAAAGCAGATAGCATATGGCAGCTAATCCATTAGCTGTCACTGTGGCTTCAAAAATGCATGACAAAATGTGTGACTAATACCAATTCAATATTAAACTTGAAAATAGCTACATTTAACATGCTTGGATTCCTCCCTATCCCCCTCCACAACATGAAGCATTACATGCCATTTTTTTCCATTATCAGTAGTAGAATGTAATCCCCACACATGTCCCTTTTTTTTTTAGGTACAGTTTGAGAAAATAGTACCCCCCTCAAGATGTTGTCTGGAAGAATTCAGTAATGGTATCATATATAAGACTGATTTTTGGATCCCTTGATCTATAGAACATAATGAATAAATGCTCATATATGTTAGTTGTTATGGAATCATGACTTCTTCCATGGATTTATCATGTCAAAGCACCTTTCAGGAGTGTAAGATACCCCTGAACCAAATAACTTAAATCTCCTGTAAAACAATGTCACTTTTTGGACATAGATTTCAAGGAACTATACTTGTGATGAGAGAAAATGGAACCAGAAGAAAATGTGTGGCCTATGAATGGAACCACACACCTATGAGCTTCCTCAGCCATGGCACATCTCCCTAGCAAAGTCAAAGTCTGCACATTTGTCAGGAAAAAAAAAAAGCAGGATTTTTAATCCTGCCTCCAAGCCAGAAGATTTCTTTAAGAGTCACTACAAGTATGTCTCTATAAACAGAGTTAAGGCATACTATAAAACTCACCCTAGAAAAAAATAAAAGAGGTTTTTTTCCTTTACCCAGGAAAGGAACTGTTACAACTGAGTGTTATATCTTATACGTACACACAAATGTATGTATGCATGTGACATAAAAGTAGAAATGAGGGCTGGAATGATGGCTCAGTGGTTAAGAGCATTGACTGCTCTTCCAGAGATCCTGATTTCAAATCCCAGCAACCACATGGTGGCTCACAACCATCTGTGATGGGATCAGATGCCCTATTCTGGTGTGTCTGAAGACAGCTACAATGTACTCACATATATAACAGTAAAAATGAAACTATATAGGGGAAAGAACTAATGGGATGGGGGAAATAAAGGGCCATGTGAAGAATGTGGTCAAAGCATGAATGTATTACGTTGTAAAGGTTGCCATTAGCATTCACTATCATAGCTCCCATATTCTCACTCTTTCCCCTTCCTTCCAACAACTCTCAGCCCTGGGTGTTCATACCACTTGTTCTCCTAGCATACGCACATCAGCCTCTCTTTAGTAATATACTGTGCTCCAGAGTCATCTCATTCCTCCCTGTTCATCCATAAAAGCTATTACTCTTTTCAAACACTATCCCATTAGCCATTACTGGGTCATCAAAGCAATTTATAATAAAGTGTGAATGACTAATAGCAATCTAATACATTCACCCTGAGAAAGAGCTATGTTTAAAAGAGTAGTTTATTAGTCAAATGGATGGATCCAATCTTAAGGGAGGTTTTGTTAGTAGAGAGAACTTTCTTGCTGTTAAGAATCAAATAAAATTCACCACCTAGTCAACCTGTCACCATGGTGTTCCAAAGTGGAACGCAATGTCAAGCGCTGAGCAAGTGGCAAATATCTAATAATTATGGATTCATATTTTGAGTAATTTAGCTAAGAAATTCACTCTAACCAGAGACATCAACAATATCAGAGAATTAAAATCTTATATCTTATTTTTAACTTATAAATAGGAAAGATGTAATATTTGATCAAGAACATAGTTCAGTACTCTTTATATGAAGGCCTACTTCCACATTAACAAATTTTACCACTGGAGAAAAACATTATGGAGCTTTATGAGAGACTAGAGAGCCATCCAGAAGAGGAAGTGATGTGAGAATACATGGCAACTCATTCCTGGTGGCAAAACCATAATTTTCATATGTGGTAGATGACTTTACTTTTTATGGTGCTCATTACATGCAGTCAAGTAGTGTCCAAAATATTAACAGAAAATACCAGAAACAAGGAAGTCCTAAGTTTTAAATCAGCTGTTGTTGAGTAGCATGATAAAACTTTACATTCTCATGCTTGCATACATTGCAAGTATGTCAAAGCTGATACACATAGTGACACCAGAGATGCAGACCACACCTTTGCCCACTCTTCTTTCCTTACACTGGTTTTGTTATTTTATCAAAGCCATGAGATTCACTAACACAACAGGTGTGTGTGTGTGTGTTTACATGTACAGCTTAGTTACTAAGCTTGATGATTTTGTTCTTTGTTATAACTACCATATACATTGACCAAAGTCATAATTGCTTGGGATTTTGCTCCATGCAGTAAATTCTTAAGGCTATAACTTTAAAATTTCCAAGTACTTTCTGCGAAGACAACAGAGAGTTCCTAAAGTGAGTATTATTTCTTTAAGGCAGATACAATGCTATCACAAATTAAAGCCAATGAACATGGAAAATGTAAAACATGACATGATTTAAAACTCTCAAGCCACCCCCTGCCTTCCCAGAATTTTCCACAAGACACATTAAAACTTGATAATTCTAGAGGGAAGAACAGAAGCAAATATAACCTTGCTGTATCTGGCTGAGAGTTCTGCACTAGCATGTAATTTTGACACACGTGACCAAACTGATTTAAAGATTGGTCAGGTCACTATGTAACTCTTAAGGTACTTAGTATTAAGCTAAGCCACAGAAAGCAAGACAGCAAAGCTCATTTCTTCTAATCCCTACAGACTTGGCTATGGAGGAAAGTCACGTACATTCTCAAATGTCCTGCATGTCTTACATCAAAGGGATCACCTTAATCACTTAATTAAACAGCTTTGTGTTTGGTCTACATGGTTAAGTCTCTGCACATATTTTTGTCTTTTCTATTAATTTAAATAACATAAAAAACAGGACTACTGCTTGCTGCCCTTTTACAAACAATTTCTAGAGCAACTTCCTTAAGCTTGCAGTAGCTCTGAAAGCTTCAGGCGGGCTTAACCATGCCAAGACCTCATTTTCTCTAATGAGTTCTGTAATAACTATTAAACATCAATCAAAATTCTTAGCTATAAACACCCAGAAGTTTTGAAAACTGTACAAGAATTACACTATCCTTCAAAACAAAGACAGTTTCTACAATGCCAGACAGATTACTGGCTCAAGCACATATCTTGGCTGGAAATCTTATCCTGTGCAAACTGGCCTGGAAAGTGCTTTCATATCCTTTGGGGCTACCAGTATCCCACAAATAATAACAATGCAGTAATCTAACAAATCAAATTTTGTCCTTTGATAAGAATGGCATTGATTTATTATGAGTTTTCAAAAGCTGTAATTCTGAGAATTGGTTTTGGGTTTAGTTCACAAGCATCATGCTAGGGTAAAGGAGAACTAAACATTGCCATGAATCAGATATCTTTTCAACTACTAGCCACAGTCCTGGGTCAGTGTAAACTGGAAGACAAGAATGTTCTGATTTCAGGTCCTCCATCCTTAATCCTGCATGGTTAATGCCCTATATAGTGGGTACTCACTGTCCCCTACTTTCTAATATGGATAATGCACTAGGAATGCAAGTTCTAAACTGCAAATGAGCACATTGAACTAAAACTATGAACTTCATATTATCTTAGAAGTAAGTAGTTTCTCCAACTAGAAAAAGGAAAAAAAACACTCGGGCAAAAATAATCAGAATTTAGCCAAACTGCCACTCAATAATTCCTTGGTATCTCTGTGATAGTCTGGGGACATAAGTTATCTCGGTGTCCCAACATAAACACAGTGTTCTTAGTAAATATTTGTAACAGCAAAATCAAAAGTCAGAACCCAAATCACCCTAGTATTAACTCACAAAAAAATATCTCCTGCTGAATGTTGGACAATATTATTTTAAAGAGAGAGGCAAACTCATTCATTTCCTTTAAAACTGAACAAAACAGTAGTCACAAAATAAAGCTTTTGAATCCATGGTTTTGTTCATTTTAAATTCATTCATGGAGTTTTTGTAACTAGACCAGCTACAATACCTCTTCGCATGAGTAACCTAAATCTCTATTAGGGCAAACCTCACTTATCCAGACAGAGCCAAAATAGTATAATCTAAGGGTTAAGAAAATCCTATATTATGGTTAGGTTTTAAAGAAGCCAAAGTAAACTCTGTTCTCCACTTTTCCCTCAACATAGGTCTCTACATCAAAAGGTCATCAAACTATACAGACCCAAACCTGCCTAGAACTTGATTTTTGTGAAGGCGGGGTTTTTGTTAGACTATGCTAATTCGGAAAGGGATTATTTTGAGCTGAAGGCATCTAAGAATCAGGGGAAGCAGTAAGAGGCTTTCTCCTTATCTACCTAAAAGCAGAGCTTTCTAAAACAATTCAACTGTCACAAATACCCCCTCCTTTAAAGAAAGGCAGCTTCTTGTTGCCAAGGAGAAAGAGATGGAAAGCTGATGCCAGAATTACAGGATGCAACAGAACTGCATTAAACCTTACCTTTTTTTAGGGTCCCCATATATTCCTTAGTTATATTCCATTTGTCAACTCACTCTCATTCTTTTGTGTATGTGTATATATGTATACAAACACACACACACACACACACACACACAAAGAGACAGAGAGACAGAGACTGAGACTGAGACAGAGAGACAGTTAGGAGGTAATGATTCAGCAAAAGACCATATGCATGGCAGGCAAATGCTATTAAACTGACCTACACTTTCACCCATTCCTTTCTCATTCTTAACACAGTATAAAAGCTCCAAATTCTAACAAGTTTAATGGACTACACTGTCTGGAAGTTATCTTTCTTATCCATATTATAAACAGGATTATAGTGAGTACAATTCACAGACCCCACCACCACCAAATGCCAAACCAAAAGGGAGTAGCAGAGAAAAAGTTTTTTCTCCCTGGCAGAAGCTCACTCTTCCACATATGGCCTATGGCCACTTGTAAGCTACAAAAGTAAGTTGAGTAGGTGTTAAAGAGACCATATGGTCTACACAAGCTTCAAACATTTACTATTTGGCTCTTTACAGAAAAAGAAAAGGGTTTTTGCCAACCCTCTTCCATGTAAAAGGTTACAAAAATTTCAAAACCTAGTAGTAAAGATTGCAATATAAGCTATAAATTTATTTTTTAGAGTTTCAAGGTGATTTGATAGTAATTATTTCAGTAACTTTATAATTTACTAAAATAGCTATTCATGTTTTATTAAGGTAAACAACTGCACCTTAATACAGAGACAATATAAAGATATTAAACAAAAATGGGAATAAATGTCATGGAAAAAATATCCATGCACTTTTAGGGAAGAAGGAAAAAAATAAACAATTAAAAGGCACTTTTTTATGTCAAAATACAAAAAGCTTAGAAATACATCTGCAATACCTAGGAGCTAGCACTAAACATAACTCTAAGAAGTTTAATCAGCTACTTAATCCTCCTCCAATCATTAAATTACCTATTTAAACGGGAGACAAGTTGGAGATTAACTTAAATAAATACATTCTCTACAAGAATCAGCAGTTCAATAGAATGGAAATTACCTACACACACACAGACAGAGAGAAAGAGAGAGAGAGAGAGAGAGAGAGAGAGAGAGAGAGAGAGAGAGAGAGAGAGAGAGAGAGAGAGAGAGAGAGAGAAATAGTACGCATTCTTCTAAACATTCTTTCTGATTACTTAGGGACAGTGCAAATGAAACCATTTTGGTGAATTATTAAATGTGAGAAGTGTAATTTGCTTAGTTGGTGCACAGTTATGATCCTAAGTGTTCAGAGGCAGGATATCAATCTCAAGATTAGTCCCTGCACCAAGATCCTATCTCAAATTATATGAGCAAAAAAAATAATTATTAGATACCATACAACTTTTAAAAATATTTTGAGAGTATAATAAAAATTACATCATTTCCTCCCTTCTTTTCTTCCTTCCAAACTCTCCCATGTATGCCACTTTATCCCCCCCTCTTTCTCTCTCTCTCTCTCTGTGTGTGTGTGTGTGTGTGTGTGTGTGTGTGTGTACTATAATATATATTCTTAACTACATTTGTAGAAATTTTTAAAAGATAAAGGGATGTCAATTTTCTTAAATGATACGACCCTTAGTAAACTGACCACATATCAGGGCAGGCTCAAAACCCAACTACTTGGGCAACACAAGCTGGACTCAGTAAAAAAAGGAGGAATAGTCTACAGATTTTGTGGGTAGATATAGGAAGCTGGAAAAGTGACAGGAATATTTCATGGCTTTGGGGATGTTGCTTAGGACCCCTGACTCTGTATTATCCATTTATAGGAAGGAGACTCATCTGCCTCTTCAGTTTTCTGGTGGAAATTCTCCAGTAACCACCACTATTATGCCATTATGAGTGCTTTATGGAGACAATACTACCATATTTCCTCCCTAGACAACACCACTTAAATCCTAAAGTGATAAAAGGCAAAGACTCAACAATCAACAAGTGAAGTCACAAATGGGTATCAGAGACTTTCAACTAAAATTATAACAACATTTTTCTAACTAACTTGGCAAGATTCATTTTTAGGCTTTTGTTTCCAGGCATCTAAAAAGCCACATTAATACGATTACCGTTCACTGAAAAATTATCATGCAATCTAGTTTAGAAGCTAAAATCAGTCATAGCAGAGTAATATTACATTTAATTATAAAGATTAATTCAACCTTCATTTATTGGTGCATGTGTTTGGTCTTTCCATTTTTCAAAGAACACCCAATATTCAGATGCCATCTGGTAGGGATGCTGCAGAGTGTAGGTAGCATCTATTACAGTTGCAGATTTCATCTCGAAGTAAAATTGATAGGCAAAGAAAAACTGAAATAGGAGTAGTGAAGGTAACAAAACTTTATTTTTAAAGCCAAGGTATTCCACCAATCTGGTGTGACTGTCACACTACATCTCACCTATCAAACTGTCCTGAATCACAAGGCTTCCTATCATCCTTTTGGAAACAGGCAAGGATTCAAGCAATATTGCAAGCAATAGTGAGAATTGTATGAATTATGTCCACTGTGGTTTTCAAAATATATGTTATACCTTCCTTAAAAGTTAGCCTTAGCCACATGATAAGACTGATGACCCTTTTTATAATTTTATTCAATCCAATGCTATTTCTTGTTGAGCGACTACTTAAAACAAAATAACCCTCCCAAGCTAAGAAATATCTTATTTGTTTTTACTGAGTTACAATTGGTACTGCATATCTAAATGTGATTTTATCTATCACACATACAAAACTGTGTTTGTGATCTAAAAAAAAAAGTTTTTAAAACCAGACAGTAAAATTAACCACTGCTCTGGCCACGCTCTATATAGATTAATTTTTGATACTCTTGAATGTCCCTAAAGTTCTAGATTCTTTTGTATTTGACTTTGTTCACTAAATAGTATGTCTATAAAATTCACTTATGTTATGTATAGCAAGAATAGACACAGTTTAATTAAGCTATATACTTAAGAAGTTCCTGATTGAATGGTCACATATAGGGAATGAAAAGTGAAAGTAAATAGAAGAATGTAGAGGATAGTACAGAATGCAGTGATAAGGGTAAGGTTTAGGAAAATGCCATCAGCAAAGACATCTCAGAGCCAAACAGAAACAGTAGAAGTAATTTTGTTTGCCTGTGTGTGTGTGTGTGTGTGTGTGTGTGTGTGTGTGTGTGTGTGCCTGTGAGTATACATGCATGCAGGCATGCTTCTGTGCCTTTGTGTGTGTATGTGTTTGTGAGAGAAAAAGACAAAGACAGAGACAGAGACAAAGACAGAGAGACAGAGCTGTGCAGATGTCTTTAGAAGCCAGAAGAGATGTCAGATGTTCGGCCTCTGAAGTTACAGGTAGTTATGAACTATAAAGCATGAGTACTGGAAACTAAACCCAGGTCCTCTGGATGAGCAGCAAGTACTCCTAAACACTGACTATCTCCCTCACCGCAATTTTGTTTTTTTCATAAGAATAAAAAGTAATATTCTTCCCTGATGACCTACTGTGGTAGTTTGAGTGAAATGATCCCCATGGGTTCATATTTGAATACTTGGTCCCTATTGGTGGAACTTTCTATGAAGGCTGGAATGTTGGGCTTTTGTGGAGGAGGTATATCATGGTGGGACAGCCTTTGAAGTTTCAAAAGACTCCTGTCATTCCCAGTGTAGAAGGCAGTAACAGTGCCTCCCCCTCTCTGCTTTCTACTTTCCTGTTTTCAGATCGAGATGAGAGTTCTCAGTTATTTCTGCCACCGTGCCTTTGCTGTGTCATCATGGACTCTAACCCCACTAAAACTGCAAACACAATTAAATACGGTCTCTTATAAATTGCCTTAGACATAGTGTTTTCTCATAGAAATAGAGAAATAACTTATACACCTACTATGCACCAGATATCGTGCTAGAAATGTCATTTTATCAAACTAAATCTTACCTATGATCTGAAAGGCAGCATCATATCATTTTCATGTCACAGCTGATAAGCTAACGTCCAAAGTAACTTCTCAACCAAATAGATTTGGTCTTAATCTAGCTTCAAAGTCCATGCTTTTTCTGAAATCTACTATGCTTAAGGGATGGAGAATAATTTTCTATTAATAAATATTATTAATTTGTATAAATACAAATTAACTAAATAGTATATGAGGCCCAGACAATCCTTGTATCAGTTCCCATATTTAGCATGCCAAGACAAACATTTTCAGCTATAAGACTAGGGAGACACATGAAAATAGAGTTTTAAGTAAACTTATTAAATTCTTCATCACTCCTCCCTAATAATTATGCTATTAAACTTTTTTTGGGTCATAAATGCATTAAAATTTTTAAATTCTGGGTAGATTAAGATTTGGCCAAAAAAGAGGTCCAAAACAAGAAATGCAAATGGAGTAAGGTAAGAGGCACAAGGTGAAAAGCAGAAAGACACTATCTCCAGTTTGAGAATATCAGAATACCTCTGCAGTAGTCAATGTAACACACCAAACTGAATTTGAGCAACAGGGGGAATATACTTTAGAGAGTGGGTTTCAGGAAGAAAACTGTCAATTTCTCTGCACAGGTCCACTGACAAATACTGCCCTATGAAATGGAGTCTTGCTTGGGTACCCTTTGCCCAAGTATCTCTAACCCTTAATTCCCTGTTTCAAAAGTGGAATCACACCTTTCTTTTCGAATCCCAGCACTGTCATAAAGACAAATGAGTGTGAATTTCAGTTTAGAACCAACAAACCTCAAAACTCTACTGCAACCCAAGCCTGATTTATCTTGTTTTTAAAATACAGGAATGCCTGAGTGTAACAACAAATATCTTAAGTCTTACAACCTGTGATTTGAACATAGCTCTTCTGAGCTTTATGTTTTTAATTCCAGACACTGGTCCCTCTAAACTTTGAAAAATGATTCCCACTAGATCTGCTTGTATGAATACATTATCACTGGGTGTGGTGACACACACCTTTAATACTAACACTCAGGAGGCAGAGACAGATGGACCTCTGAACTCAAAGCCATCCTCTTCTACACAGTGAGTTTCATGACAGCAAGACATATACAGTGAAACTTCATTTCAATACAGAAAGAAAGAAGGAGAGAGATGTGAAAGAGTGGGGTGGAGGGAGGGAAGGAGGGAGGAAAGGAGAAAGAAGAGAGGAAAACTATTTTAGTCCTGGACCTTAAACCAAAAGGACCTTTTTAAGTGAGAAAAGAGTTTATTCAGCTTACACTTCCACACTGCTGTTCAGCAATGGAACCCAAGCAGGTCAGGAGACAGGAGGTGCTAATAATGGAAGGATGTCATTTGCTAGCTTGCTTCCCCAGGCTTGCTCAGCCTGCTTTCTTATAGAACCCAGGTCTACCAGACCGGGGATGGCACCACCCACAATGGGCTGGGTCCTCCCCCCTTGATCACTAGTTAAGAAAATGCTTTACAGCTGGATCTCATGGAGACATTTCCTCAACTGAGGCTCCTTTCTCTGTGATAACTCCAGCTGTGTCAAGTTGACACAAAACCAGCCAGTATACCTCCTAACCAAAAGGACCTTTTTATTATATGATGGTGTCATGGGGCCAAGGATGTCCTCTTTCCTCATCACAATAGGTTTACTCTAATACTCCAGTTAATGTACATATTAATTGAGCAAAATTAAAATATAATTATTATTAAAGTCATAAATTACCAGCCACATTTCATTTTATGCTACCATCCTAGCCATATCTATGATATAATATGGTTCAATATGAATCATATGGCCCAGGGGACCTGGCCACTCTCTGCCTCTCCAATAACGAGGCTACTAGCCTCAGACTCCCCTCCACATCAAACAATTGCATCTGAAGATCACCCCTGCCTCCACAGTTCAAACCCAGTGATTCATTCTGAGACACTTGTGTATTGCATTTTAAAACAAACCTCCAGTTCTGCTTTGATTAATCTCTGCAAAAGCATTTGAGATTGAGAAATCAAAAAGGCCACTTATACTAAAGGCAAAATAACAAGAGGCAGCCAAGGGACACATGGACTGTTTGTAAACAGCAGCACAAATGTCATCATCAATTATTCATCATTCAATAAAACTACTGAGTAACATCTTGCAAAATCATTTCATTCTTACATGAGATTCAGCCAATAAGGGAAAGAAGAGGCAGTTTGGGGTTAAAAAACTTGATACAAGAAGGCCCAAGACAAAATCAGAAAGCCATGGTCTACAGGTCAAATTCGGGCTGCTGCCTAGATCTGTGAATCAACTTTTACTGGCGTGCATTCCATTTGTCTGCATCTTACCTACAGCTACTTTAGTGCTATCCAACAGATCTGAATAGCTGCCTCTGTGCCCACATTGCTTACAAAGCTCAACATATTTGTGTATTGCTTTAGTTGTTTCAATCCAGTACTGTTGGCCTAAGTCTGAGGTGGCAATGAACTAGTAGAAGCTTGCTGTTCCTCTTCAGGCAATGTGCAACCCATGTTGTTCTTGTTTTCTATCGATCCAAAAGAAGAAACTCAAATCATCAAAGAATGGTTAAGGGGAGCTTGAGAAGGGGCAAATAGAGACTTTCTCCTTTCTCAAATTTCCTTTCACCCTGTCAAGCTTTTTTTTTTTTTTTTTTTTTTTTTTTTTTTTTTTTTTTTTTTTTTTTTTCATTTCAAATGTACTGTCTCTGCTAAGCTTATTTTGGATTTGAATCAGATTTTGGAAATGGATCGGAATAACTCATAGGACCGCCTTAGAACATGACTCACATGATCTATTACAAATCATTTTGCCAAACCTTAAATTTTCATTTGCAAAAGTCAGGAAGAATGAACCAAATGTTTCCATAAACTTGGAAATTAGCTTTAAAACCAAACATTAGAACTGAAGAAAGGATCTAGTCTGGGGCCCTAAAGGATACAACCTCGATGCTTTTCCTTGTTTCTACTCTGCTCGGGACAGGTTCATTGTGCACAGTAGCTCTAATCCTTACAAATCACTGTCAGGAGGCTCTCGTTCACTTGCCCTATAACTGCCAGTGCTGGGAGCACAGAGCTAAACCAAAAGTTGCCGGCTCCTCTTCTTTCTAGTTCAGCAAGAACACGAGGTAACATGACCTTTTTCCTATACTGACAGGCTTTGTGTATAAAACAGAGAGCTGCCAGTCAGAGATGAGTTGAGTATACTGAAAATTAGCTTTATTTCCTAAGGACCAAAAAATGGAAAATTGGATAAATAAGTTATCTACTAAAATGAGGTCAGCCACTAAGGACTATTCTCGTTGTGGATCCTAAAACCAGAAGTACCTTTTTATTGTATGATGGTCATGGGGCTGGAGGATGCCCTCTTTCCTCACCACAACTCAACAATAATTAAATTTACTCCAATACTACAATAGTTAATGTATATATTGGCTGAGTGAAATAATAAAAATAATAATAATAAATTTGATGATGAAAATATGACAAACAAGAACATAAGAATGAAATTCCAGGTAAAATGAGACAAACACAGAAAGATATGTATTCTATAATCTTCCTTACATTCAGACTCTAAAAAACTTGATCTCCTATAAACACAGAAGAGAAATAGTGCTGCTAAAAGCTAAGAAGGAAATAAGCATATTTACATCAGAGGATGCAAAGGCTCCATTGTGTTACAGGAGTAGATACTGTATGGTGATGACAGTTAATAGATATTTCAAAATTTCAAAAAAAAGTAGATTTGGGATGAAGGTAAATATAGAAGATGGGTAGAAGGGAAAAAGGGGGAATCGTTGAATATAAGTAATCTGGTGAAATAGAAAAAGGAGAGCTTATTTGGAGAGGAGTGAGAGAGGTAAATACAGAAAAGGAAAGTAAAAGAACAATGAGGACAGCTTAAAAAGTCCTAATGATTCATACTGTTTACTATTTATCTATTCCAAAAATATAATACATATGAAAATAAATACAGACACAGTTTAAATTAATTTTTTTCTAATTCGGGCTGACAAATCTCCCTCCGAGAGGCAAAGACCACCTTAGAAAAGCAAACATGGACCAGACGCCCAGGTGCTTTTCCACCCAGATCAGCAGATAACCTGAGGCTCAGGAATGGTGATGTTGCTTCGTGAGTACCCAGAGCTCAAAGAGTGCTTGGCGGTGCCGAAGCAAAGGTTCCTTTCTGGCCCACAATAAGGGCCAGGCCTCTGTAAGAAGGAATTGGAATCTGCCCTGAAAGGCTGTGCTTGCAGACCAGATGCCTGGGTGCTTTTCTACCTGGACCAGCAGATAATCTAGGGCACAGGCCTGGTGAGGTTGCACCGTGAGTAGCCAGAGCACAGAGAGTGCTTGGTGGTGCTTGGGGAAAAGGATCCTTTCCGGCCCACAGTAAGGACTGGACCTCTGTCAGAGAGAATTGTGATCTTCCTGGGAAAGATGACATATTTACACAATGGAGTGCTACTCAGCTATTAGAAACATTGACTTTATGAAAGTCCTAGAAAATGGATGCATCTAGAGAATATCATCCTGAGTGAGGTAACCCAGTCACAAAAGAACAGACATAATATGCAGTCACTGATAATTGGATACTAACCCCAGAAAGCTCTGAACACCCCAGAAACAACTCACAGACTGTGTGAAGTTCAAGGGGAAAAAAAGAAAAGAAAAAAACCATTATGTTTATTTCTTACACACCAAGGAAACTTTGACTAATTCCAGGTTACATCCTGTTTTACATGTACTTTATGCTCATTGTAACTAGCAAGATCTTAATGCACACTATCAAACCTTTAAAAAAAAAAGCCAAGCAATGACAAAAATTTATTCGTATACTTTTATGCAAAAAATGCTTAAAATTTGTACATTTATTTTTCTTTTTTAAAATAAAGTTCTTCAATAAAAAAAGAAACATCGACTTTATGAAATTCCTAGAAAATGGATATATCTAAAAGCTCTGAACATCCCAGAAACAACTCACAGACTATGTGAAGCTCAAAAAAAGGCCAAAAGGTGGAAGCCTCAGTCCTTATTAAAAACAAAACAATAAGTGTATATCACCCTCTGGGAATGGGTTACACCTAGACCTTAAATCATTAATAACTCAAGAGCTAAGAAGATGGCCTTGTGGCAATTTTTGGTCGTTAAAAATCATTATTTAACCTTTACACACCAAGAAAACTTTGACTATTTCCATGTTACATTTTGTTTTACATATACTTTATGATCATTGTAAATAGTAAGATTTCAATGCATACTATCACACCTTTTTAAAAAACCAAGTACTGACAAAAATATATTTATATACTTTTATGCTAAAAAAAAGAAAAATAAAAAGAAACACAATACCAAACATGAGAATTCCTCTTTAGGGATGTTGGATAGGGTTGTCCAAGCAACTCACAAAAAAATCATATTGCTATTGCCCTTTGAACCTCCTAGAGGTTCAAAGTTAATCCCTAATTCTAAATATACCATTCACCTCAGAATCAGGGATCAGAGACCCTATAGATAGAACTGACCACAGTGACTCCTCTCTGAGAATTAGCTTTCATGGTACCAGATGGCAGCATGGAAGCTCCAAAAGGATGAAAGTAATCTATAGTCCTACCAGCAGTGATAACTATGAGCCACAAGGACTGGCATGTCAAGACAACATTTAGGGTAGAGTAGTGGAATGCTTATCTTGGAGGTAACCAACATCTCTCTATTTGGGAAACAAGAGGAAAACCATGCCTGTTATAGGAAACTTAGCCAACTACCCAGGACTATTGAAATCATGATTATTGAAGAGGAAACAATTATTGTCACATTATTAAACCAGCATAATACCTAAAAACAATGTAAACATTTGGCCTTCTACCCAAAGATAAGTGTAGTTCCCATCACTCATCAAGAAAACTTCTCTTTACGACAGATGGAAACCATTACCTGAAAAGAGCAATTGAAATGCAGAGCTGTAGATCACAGTCCCAACAAAAACAGCTACAAAATACTTCCTGTTCCCAAAGCTTAGGGAATATTGTGGGAGATATAGAAAGATTGTAAAAGCCTGAGGATCAGAGAATTTGTCATGAGAATATGTCTCCTAATAATACCAGAAGCCACACACATGATGTCTCACCAATATAACTACACAAACCTGAGCTGAACAAGGACAACAGCAATAGACATGTCAAGGGGATCAGTGCAAACCCCATGAGACTTCAACCCATTACAAGGAACTACATGCAACTGAGGAATGCTGAAAGCAGAAGAAATATTCTTCTCTTGGAAAAAGCATACCAATTGGTTATCCAATATCATATGGGCAGTCATGAAAATATGTGTACAAGCAGCATTATATAAGTGAGTTAGAAATATATGTGTATACACACACACATACAAGCATTGTGACAGCAATGAATAAAAAAACAATGAATTTGCAAAAAGCAAGGGACGATATGTGGGAGGGCTTTGTGGGAGGAAAGAGAAGGAAAATAGTCTAATTAAATTATAATATCAAAAATAAAAGTAGGACTTCAGGACGCAGAGCGGAGCCTGGCCCAACTGCCAGCCGGAAAGGCGGCTCGTACAGGCTGAGAAACTGCGACCTGGAACAGATCTTAGGAACTTCTGTTCCCACCCAGAGACGACTTCAGGACGCAGAGCAGAGCCTGGCCCAACTGCCAGCCAGAAAGGCGGCTCGTACAGGCTGAGCAACTGGTGAGTGGGAGACCTAGGCTGCGGGGGAGCAGAGGGATCTCTGCGGAGTGCACACGGAAAGGGCACCCCCTGCCCTGACCTGCCCTGTCCTCCCCGACCCAGTGACTGGGAACAGATCTTAGGAACCTCTGTTCCCACCCTGAGACGACTTCAGGACACAGAGCAGAGCCTGGCCCAACAGCCAGCCGGAAAGGCAGCTCGAACAGGCTGAGCAACTGGTGAGTGGGAGACCTAGGCTGCGGGGGAGCAGAGGGATCTCTGCGGAGTGCACACGGAAAGGGCACCCCCTGCCCTGACCTGCCCTGTCCTCCCCGACCCAGTGACCGGGAACAGATCTTAGGAACTTCTGTTCCCACCCTGAGATGACTTCAGGACACAGAGCACAGCCTGGCCCACCTGCCAGCCGGAAAGGTGGCTCGGAGAGGCTGAGCACCTGTGACCAGGAACAGATCTTAGGAACGTCTGTTCCCACCCGGAGGCAACTTCAGTACACAGAGCGGAGCCTGGCCCAGCTGCCACCCGGAACCTGGGCGGCCGGGGAGTAGAGAGATCTCTGCAGAGTGCACACGAAAAGTGTACCAGGGACACAGACCAGATACAAGGGAAAGGCAAGAACATATCACTGACAACAAAATGGCAAGAGGAAAGAGAAAGAGTATATCCCAAGGAAACCAAGACAATCTAGCAACACCAGAACCCAGCTCTCCGATAGTAGCAAACATTGGAATTCAAAACACTCCAAAGAAAGAAGACACAGACCTGAAATGATGCCTCAAGACACTGATAGAGTTACTTAAACAAGAAAGGGAGGAAAAGCAAAAAGATTCAGAAGCTTTTAAAGAAGAAACAAGAAAAACACTCAAAGAACTCAAAGAACGAGAGGAAAACAGAACCAAAGAAATAAAGGAATGGAAGAGGGAAATTAAAACAGAGATTGACACAATAAAGAAAATACTAAAAGAGATAACCCTAGAGTCAGAACACCAAAAAAAGAAATCAGGAGTCACAGAAGCAAGCATTTCCAATAGATTACAAGAGATCGAAGAGAGAATCTCGGGGGCAGAAGACAACATTGCAAACATAGACAAAACAGCCAGAGAAGATGCAAAAAACAAAAAGCTCCTAACCCAAAATGTCCAGGAAATACAAGACACAATGAGAAGACCGAACCTAAGGATAATAGAAATAGAAGAGGGAGAAGAGTATCAACTGAGAGGCACAGTAAATATCTTCAACAAAATCATAGAAGAAAACTTCCCTACCCTCAAGAATGAGATGACCACGAGCATAAAAGAAGCCTTCAGAACTCCAAATAGGTTGGCCAGAAAAGAAATACCTCCCGACACATAATAGTAAAAACATCAAGTGCCCAAAGTAAAGAAAGAATACTAAAAGCAGTAAGGGAAAAAGGTCAGGTAACATATAAAGGCAGACCAATCAGACTCACACCCGATTTCTCAACAGAGACTATGAAAGCTAGAAGAGCCTGGACAGACATCATGCACTCCTTAAGAGAGCACAAGTGCCAGCCCAAGCTGCTATACCCAGCAAAACTATCAATCACCATCGATGGAGAGACAAAGATATTTCAAGACAAATCAAAATTCACACAATATCTGACCACAAACCCAGCACTACAACGAATTATAGGTAGAAAACCCAATACAAGGAGGGAAAATACAGCCTAGTAAAAACAAGAAAACTCCTAAACAAGAAAACTAAAAGAAGAAAAAAATACAGACACAACTCAACCCAAAAAAGCAAAAATGGCAGGAAACAGAAACAATTATTCCTTGATATCTATTAACATAAATGGTCTCAACTCCCCAATAAAGAGACATAGACTATCAGACTGGATACATAAACAAAATCCAGCCTTTTGCTGCATACAGGAAACTCGTCTCAGAGACAGAGACAGACACTATCTCAGAGTAAAAGGGTGGGAAAAAAACTTCCAAGCAAACAGCTCCAAGAAGCAAGCTGGAGTGGCTATTCTAATATCGAATAAAGTAAACTTCCAACCAAAAGTTATCAAAAAAGATAAAGAAGGACACTTTTTACTCATTACCGGGGAAATCTGTCAGGAGGAACTCTCAATCCTTAACATATATGCTCCAAATAAAAAATCACCCACATTCATAAAAGAAACTCTACTAAAGCTCAAAAAATACATTTCACCCCACACAATAATAGTGGGAGACTTTAACACCCCACTCTCACCAATGGACAGATCAGGGAAACAGAAACTGAACAAGGACACTGCAAAACTAGCAGAGACTTTGAACCAACTAGAATTAATAGATATATACAGAACATACTATCCTAAAGTAAAAGAATACACCTTCTTCTCACCACCCCATGGCACCTTCTCGAAAATTGACCACATAATTGGACACAGAACGAGCCTTCATCGATATAAGAAGATTGAAATACTCCCATGCATCCTCTCAGATCACCATGGTCTACGGCTGGTCTTTAACAGCAACAAAGACAACAAAATGCCCACATACACATGGAAACTAAACAACGCTCTGTTAAAGGATAGCAGGGTCAAAGAAGAAATAAAGAAAGAAATTAAGGACTTTCTAGAATTCAACGAAAATGATAACACAACATACCCAAACCTATGGGATGCAATGAAAGCAGTATTGAGAGGAAAACTCATTGCCCTAAGTGCTTCCAAGAAGAAACTGGAGAGAGCTCACATCAGCAACCTGACAGCACAGCTAAAAGCCCTAGAACAAAAGGAAGCAGATATACGCAAAAAGAGTAGACGGCAAGAAATAATCAAAATTAGGGCAGAAATAGACCAAATAGAAACAAAAAAAAACACTGAAAAAATCAACAAAACAAAGAGTTGGTTCTTTGAGAAAATCAACAAGATTGATAAACCCCTAGCCAGACTAACTAAAGGGCAAAGAGAGAGTATCCAAATTAACAAAATCAGAAAGGAAAGTGGTGACATAACAACTGAAACTAAGGAAATTCAAGAAATCATCAGATCCTACTACAAAAACTTATACTCCACAAAATTGGAAAATCTGGAGGAAATGGACGAATTCCTAGACAGATACAAGGTCCCAAATTTTAACCAGGACCAAGTAAACCATCTAAATAACCCTATAACACCTAAAGAAATAGAAGAAGTCATCAAAAGCCTCCCAACCAAAAAAAGCCCAGGTCCAGACGGGTTCAGTGCAGAATTTTATCAGACATTTATTGGGGATATAACACCAATATTCGCCAAACTATTCCAAAAGATAGAATCAGATGGAATATTACCCAACTCATTTTTTGAGGCTACAATAACCCTCGTACCTAAGCCACACAAAGACCCTACAAGGAAAGAGAACTTCAGACCAATCTCACTTATGAACATTGATGCAAAAATACTCAACAAAATCCTTGCAAACCGAATCCAAGAACACATCAAAACCATCATTCATCATGACCAAGTAGGCTTCATCCCTGGGATGCAGGGATGGTTTAACATAAGGAAATCCATCAATGTAATCCACCATATAAACAAACTTAAAGACCAAAATCACATGGTCATCTCACTAGATGCTGAGAAAGCATTTAACAAAATCCAACACCCCTTCATGTTGAAAGTCCTGGAAAGAACAGGAATCCAAGGCCCATATTTAAA
Organism: Micromys minutus; assembly: GCF_963924665.1. Taxonomy (NCBI): domain Eukaryota; kingdom Metazoa; phylum Chordata; class Mammalia; order Rodentia; family Muridae; genus Micromys; species Micromys minutus. Next base: position 32,245,906 of record NC_137970.1, on the reverse strand, counting down.
CATAATAAAAGCAATATACAACAAACCAACAGCCAACATCAAACTTAATGGCGAGAAACTTGAAGCAATCCCACTAAAATCAGGGACTTGACAAGGCTGCCCACTCTCTCCCTACCTATTCAACATAGTACTGGAAGTCCTGGCTGGAGCAATTAGACAGCAAAAGGAGATCAAGGGGATACAAATCGGAAAGGAAGAGATAAAAACATCACTCTTTGCCGATGACATGATAGTGTACTTGAGTGACCCCAAAAATTCCACCAGAGAACTCCTACAGCTGATAAACAAGTTCAGCAAAGTGGCCGGATACAAAATTAACTCAAACAAATCAGTAGCCTTCCTATACTCAAAGGACAAACATGTGGAGAAAGAAATGAGGGAAAAGGTACCCTTCACAATAGTTACAAAAACTATGAAATACCTTGGTGTGACTCTAACTAAAAAAGTAAAGGACCTGTATGACAAGAACTTCAAACCTCTAAAGAAAGAAATTGAGGAGGATCTCAGAAAATGGAAAGATCTCCCATGCTCATGGATTGGAAAGATCAACATCTTAAAAATGGCCATCCTACCAAAAGCAATCTACAGATTCAATGCAATCCCCATCAAAATTCCAACCCAGTTCTTCATGGAATTGGAAAGATCAATGTGCAATTTCATATGGAAGAACAAAAGACCTAGAATAGCGAAATCCATCCTCAACAACAAAAAAACATCTGCGGGAATCACTATCCCTGACCTCAAGCTATATTACAAGGCAATTGTGCTGAAAACTGCATGGTACTGGTACAGAAATAGGCAAGTGGATCAATGGAATAGAATAGAAGATCCAGAAATGAGCCCTCATGTATATGGTCACCTGATTTTTGACAAAGGAGCAGTAAACATTCAATGGAAAAAGGACAGCCTATTCAACAAATGGTGCTGGTCCAACTGGCACTCAACATGCAAAAGAATGAAAATAGACCCGTTCTTATCTCCTTGTACAAAGCTCAAGTGTAAGTGGATTAAAGATCTCCACATTAAACCAGATACACTGGAACTATTAGATGAGAAAGTAGGGAAAACCTTAGAACACATAGGCACAGGAGAAAATTTCCTGAACAAAACACCAATGGCTCAAGCTCTAAGGTCAAAGATTAACAAATGGGACTTAATGAGATTGCAAAGTTTCTGTAAGGCTAAGGACATCGTCAAGAAAACAAAACGGCAACCAACAGAATGGGAAAAGATCTTTACCAACACCACATCAGATAGAGGCCTAATATCCAAGGTGTACAAGGAACTCAAAAAGCTAGACACCAGAGAATCAAATAACCCTATTAAAAAATGGGGTACAGAGCTAAACAAATCATTTTCAGTTGAGGAACACCGAATGGCCGAGAAACATCTGAGGAAGTGCTCGACATCCTTAGCCATCAGGGAAATGCAAATCAAAACAACCCTAAGATTCCACCTCACACCAGTCAGATTGGCCAAGATCCAAAACTCAGATGACAGCAGATGCTGGCGAGGCTGCGGAGAAATAGGAACACTTCTCCACTGTTGGTGGGGTTGCAAGCTAATACAACCACTCTGGAAATCTGTCTGGCGATACCTCAGAAAATTGGATATAGTACTACCTGAAGACCCAGCTATGCCACTTCTGGGCATATACCCCAGAGACACTTTAATACACAACAAAGATATATGCACCACAATGTTCATAGCGGCTCTATTTATAATAGCCAGAAGCTGGAAGGAACCCAGATGTCCTTCAGAAGATGAATGGATACAAAAATTGTGGTACATATACACAATGGAATACTACTCAGCCACCAGAAACAATGACTTAACCAAATTCTTAAGAAAATGGCTGCATCTAGAGAAGATCATCCTGAGTGAGATAACCCAGTCACAAAAGAACAGACATAATATGCAGTCACTGATAGTGGGATGCTAACCCCAGCGGCTTGCACTCCCCCAGAAACAACTCACAGACTGTATGAAGTCCAAGAAATAAAGAAAACAAAAAATATACATATATTCACAAAACAAGAAGACTTTGACTATTCCCATGTTGCGTTTTGTTTTGCATGTACTTTACGCTTATTGCAACTAGTACGTTTTCAATGCATACTGTCAAGCCCTTGAAAAAAATCAAGTACTGACTAAAAAACATATTCACATGGTTTTATGTAAAATTTATTTTAATGTCTGAAAAAACAGTACTGACAAAAATGTATAATTTTAAGCAAAAAATGTTTAAAATCTTTACATTTATCTTTGTTTTGCAAAATAAAGTCGTTTAAAAAAATAAATAAAAGTAAATATGATTATAAAAAGAATAGATATTTAGTGTTCTCAGCTGAAACAATCAGTTGATAGGATGCCATATATGTTAATTAAGTAGGCAGATTTTTTATATCATGTATACATAAATCAAAATCACATTATACCCTATATATGTAATTATTTTTCAATTACAAATAAATACAAACTTTAAATTTTTCAACTTTTATTATTTTATTTACATTCTGATCATTGGCCCCCTCTTATACTCCTCCAGGGAGCTCCCAGAGACAAAGCCACCAACCAGGAGCATACACAGACTATTCGGAGGCCCCCTGGCACAAAACATTTAAAAATTTTAATGATATTCGCTGAGCAGTTGTTAAGTGAGGGAGATGGTAAACTTAGTTCACAATTCTCTAAAACAATTAATAAAAACTGAATATAAAGAAGAAATGGAAAGGATGCAAAATGTAAATTAGTTTTTCCAATGAGAGTACCAAAAACGTCTGTCCTTTCTGTGTGATCCTACTCCTCTTCACACCAAAAGATGCACTCTTTTTCAACTTGATTTGATTAAGAGGTAGCCCTGTTCTTTACATTGACCAAGAGGACGTATCAGAAGAAATATTTAGAGACTTCTGAGCTCAGACATTAAGAAGATTCAGAGCATATCCGTCCTCCTTTCTGCTCCCTTAGCTACCCTTTGGAGAAAGTGACAAGGAACAAACAGACATCTTTGTCTACAAAAAAGACTCATTATAAGACCAATAGAAGTGTCACCCAGCTGATCCCAGATAACAAACAGATAAGAGAGAAGTAATAAAATACATTTGGCATAGTTTATAAGGAAGTGAACAGTAGACAAGATATAAACAACTGGAGGAGTTGAGTTGTTCCACATTAAGGGTTCGTCTATTCCTTTTCATTATTGACTAACCCCATAACCAAAACATCAACTTCATAAAATAAGGAATTAATTCTTCCCTAAACACACTTATTAAAAAAAGGTATATCATCCATTTGAAACATTAAAAATAATAATATTTGGGCTGGAGAGATGGCTCAACAGTTAAGAGCACTGACTGCTCTTCCAGAGATTCTGTGTTCAATTCCCAACAACCACATGGTGGCTCACAAACATTTGTAACAGGATTCCATACCCTCTTCTGGTGTGTCTAAAAACACCTATAGTGAACATGTATACATAAAATAAATAAATAAATCCAAAAGGAAATGATAATATTTAAAGTCAACATGAACTCTATTTTGGCAAAGTTGTCAGTGCCCTTGTCCGAATAGTTTGATTACATTGTTTCTTCCTATCATGGCTTTTTGTGACCTTTCTGACTCTAAATCTTGACTTCTAACCTAACTCCCTTCACTCATTCTTCTTTTGCTATCAGGCTGCTTCTCCTTTTCATATGTGAGTTTCTGTCAGAAATGAATTTGCTGTCACACCCTCAGTCTGCTGTTAGCCAGCTATGCTGGAATCTAGAAAATGACAACTCAGAAGACAGGTTAAATAAAATTTCTCTCTCTTCACCCATTTTCCACTATCTGCCTGCCAGGCCCTTGGGTTACTAATGGAACTGACATTCCTGTACAATTGACTGAGCAGGACCAGCAGCTAAATAACAAGGGAGCAGCTGACAGCAGCAGGAACAGCCCTAGAGATAGCAGATAAACAGATGCATTGTAGGCTATTAGTTTCATCCTGGGCTAAAGGAAAGGAACGACACAAAATCTAAACTCAAAACATTTCTAATGACTTTTTAACCAGGAAATTAAAATTCAAAACATCAAATCTGATTTTTTGTAGTAAACCCAACCAAACTCAACATATATCTTTAAATCTTCACATATTCAATTTGAATCTGGACCAATAAAAACAAGTTTTAGGTCATCAAACATACCCTACCCATATGACTAATAAAAGTAATAAAATTTTACAAAATTCTGAAGAAGCAGCCCTCTGCTTTGAACCTCTAAAATGATACCTAAGGCAACTGTAGCATTTCTCAACCCTTTCAAAGTTCTATAACCAACCAGTTCCTCATTCCAAAATAATCTTCAATATACCCTAAAACCCAAATGCTTTTTACTGTATACATTTAAACTGGTGGTGCTTGCTTATCTGGTATGGTTAAAAAACTTAAGTACTTATTATTCCATATTTTATTTTTTAAGATTCCTCTCCCTCTTCCCCTCCTCCTTTTTATCTATCTATCTATCTGTCTGTCTGTCTGTCTGTCTGTCTGTCTGTCTGCCTCTCTCAAAACTTTTTATTGGTTCTTTGTGAACTTAACACCATGCACACAATCCCTCTCATCCTTCTTCCCCTTGTACCAGCCTTCCACTTTTACAACCTCTCCCTTAACAGAGAAAAAATATAATTGTGGAAACTGTATTGTGTCACAGTATTTTGTCCACACTTCTTTGCTTGCAAATGTTCATTGCAATAACTCCTTTGTCTGGAATGAAGCCTCTAGCTTCTTCTACTCTATCAGTACTGGAATTTCACTGTGACTCTGCTTAGATATTCTGTTGGTGCCCTGAATCATGAAAATTCTGTAGTTCTGGGTCTATAGGACAAGCCCCTTCATACACACCAGCAGTTTATAGATGGGGTAGATGTTCTATAAAGTGATGGAGTGCATGAAGGAGCTGGTCCAGTAGATGTTGGAGTGGGCTAATTCAAAGCCCTAGTTCTGGGCCTGAGGGATTAGAGATGGTCAACATACCACTTTCATGACATTGGGGCTGGCTCAACAGCGATACCAGCTACCGGTGTCAGCTCTACCCTGCTACCCAGGTGAGGTGTCGTGCCTGCTCTCCCAAGTGTGGCCGCAGATGAAGGACATAGCCAGTCTCCATCTCTCATAACCCCAGGACCAGCTCTCCTGCCTGACATAGATGGCTAGGACAACAGAGAGGAAAAGGTTGTCTCTCCCCCACCTGTGCCATAGCCCAGCAGACAAAAGGCAAGGTTAGCTGTCACACACTCCTAGCTAGCTCACCAGCAACACTGACATCCAGAGCCAGCTCTACTATGCTGTCCAGGTGAAGTACAGGGCATACTCTCCAATGTGCTGCAGCAAGTGAGGGGCAGGGACAGATCTCCCTAGTGCTACAGCTGACTACTTATCATTCAGATGTTCATAGGTCAGAACACTGAGAATATACATAGCCTCTCCTCTCTGTCACCTATTAACACACATGTAACACAACAACCACACCTGCAATGATTCCAGGGTAGGTCATGTCTCACTTTTTAATCATATCTTTGTGCCACATATTTCAACACTGCAACACTAAAAAAATAGTAAACTATCATGTTGTTGTTGTTTTTCCCTATGCTGGTGATGAAATTTAGAGTGTTATACAGGCTGGGCAAGTACTCTGCTGCTGTGAGATATGCCCCAAGGCTGACACTAGAATTCTTTTTTTTTTTTAATATATGACATGATCGAATACTAGTTAACTTATTTATATTTTATGTGCATATATGTACACAGGAGAGGGTTCAAGCACATACATATGTAAGTGTATATGTCCATTTGTACACATGTGGAGGCCAAAAGATGATGGGACTCTTCCTTTATTGCTTTCCACTATATTGCCTTGACAGGGTCTTTCATTAAACCAGAAGCTCATTGTTGCAGCTAGATAGCTAGCCAGTGAGCTACCTGTTTATCTGATTCAATCCTACAATGCTGGAGTTACAGGCATATGCAAACATTCCTGTAGCCATACAGATTTTATATGGGTACATCAGATCTGAATTCTGGTCCTTAAGCATGCATAAGAAGTTCTGTTGCTATTTCTTCAGCCTCTTATATTCGTTTTTAAAAGATGCATCCATTTTTTAATTTTTGAGTATTATATTTAAAAGTATTTGCATGCCAGGCACTGAAGAAGAATGTGAGAAGAAGGTGTTAGAACTCCTGGAACAAGAGTTACAGGCAGCTGGGAACTGAATATGACTCTTCTGAAAAAGCAACAAATGCTCTTAATCTCTAAACTGTCCCTTCAGTCCCATTTATATTCTTAATGCTCAATATTAAGAATGTGACATAACAAAAAAGAAAATGCAACAATATGTGAGTTTTCAAAATTCATTGACTATGTGTGCACATTGATATGATATAGCACATTTTTACAGAAAGATAATTTCAAACTGTTTGCAATTTTCTTTATTAATGGAATTCTGAATTTCCAGTTAGAATGGAAATCTCACTACCAGCCCCCCCCCCCGTCAACATATTGCTCATTACAAAAGAATTGATTGAGACACTGATTAAATATAAATCTAATATTAACAAGGATATCTTGTCATGTCAGGAAAGAAATATGCATTCTAAAATATTTGGGGTCATAACAAAATTCCCTAAAGGAACAATCACAAGTTGGCTCAGATGAAACAATGTGACTTCAAAAAGAATTGTAATAAATTTAAGCATATCAAATACATTTTAAAATTCCCGAGTTTATAACAATGCTGGGGGGAGGGTAAATGCTTTGATACATCTGGAGGTTTCCAGGGCACAACCTATAAAAATTAATAACAGGAAAGACAAACGTTCATGCAGATTTTTTCTGTATAAACTGTATGTCAGGCTAATCAAGTGATTAACAAAGGAAAAAAAAGCCTTTTTAGAGAAAAATTCTAGCTAATAAATGCAGAATGATATAGTTTGAAAATCGCCAGTTGCAAACCTTAACATAATCACATATCTAGTAATGTTATGAATACCCACTAAAATGCCTATCATTGATATTCAATAGTACTTGTCCATTTGTTGCTCTAGATAACTTTAGAAAGTGGTAATACCTTGAGCTGGGAGATGGTTCTGTTAGTTGCGTGCTTGCTAAACAAGCATGGGGACCTGAGTTTGGATCTTCAGAACCCATCTAAAAGTCAGGCATGGTCATGTATGCCTGCAATCCCAGCACTAGGGTGGAAAAAGACAGATGGGTACTTGGCAAGCCAGTCTAGCCAAATTTGTTGCATTCTGAGTTCAATTGAGTACAATGCTTTGAAAAAAAATAAGGCAGCTCGTTATTGAGGAAAGTACCCAACATCGATTTGTGGCTGCTATAGGTAGGTAGGTAGATGATAGATAGATAGATAGATAGATAGATAGATAGATAGATAGATAGATATCACAAAGTATTTTTCCAGGGTTCTTTTTTTACGTATTGGTGATGGAATCCATGGCCTCATGCAAGGTGGGCAGGCATTGTACTACTAAACTATATATGCCTAACCTTTGTTTACTTTGAGACAAAGTCTTACTATATATCCCAGACTGGTTTGACCTTGCCAAACTCCTAAGCAGCTATGATTACATACATAAACTATCAGTCCTGGCTATGACCATTTTTTTGTCAATAGATAAACCTTCAAGGGATAAACCTAAAAGCATGAGCAAATGGGTTAATTACAATTACATTTTGTGATCATACCAACTGTAACCCAGAGCACCAATAGAACCAAAAATAAATATTTATCATTTTTGCTAAATTATCAAGAATATATAAATGGAGCTTAGAGTTGATACACTGATGTATTTGAGATTTTTTTAAAGATAATATTTTAAAGAACTAATTTTGGGAGCTAGGAGTTGCTGTGCATACCTTTGATCCCAGCACACTGGAGGTAGAAGAAAGATCAAGAATTCAAGGGTGGCCTTGCTAGATAGCACGTTCAAGTCTAGCATGCTTTACAAATGAAAAATAAAAGTTCTGGGGTTAAAACAATGTGCAAAGCATGTTCATTGCCACACAATTGTAAATATTCTACTATAACCCACTACAGAAGCATTTTTAGCTCACATACACAAATACCAACAGAATACATTGATTTCTATATGAAGCTCCTTGGTAAAGATAATATCATAATAGTAAAAATACAACATACATACACAAAAAGAATGAATCAAATTTACATATAAACCTTGTTCAAGAATGTTAGAAAAAAAAATGAATCAAATTTACATATACAACCTTTTTCAAGGATTTCTTTTAAAGTCTACATATAGGTGATAAATCAAAATAATATATCAAGACATTTGCAGTGGTTATGCTTGGGTAATGACAAAGCATTGATTTTTCTTCATTGTTCTGTACTTCACTTTCAGTATTTTCTCTAATAAGAATAAATTTTCCTAACAAACACGATAAACATGAAGATTTGGAAATTATTTTAAAAGCTAGAGCTATGAAAAAATAACCAAACAGATTTTATTAAGAATAAAATGTGAAATACCCAGACCCAGCTGGGAGAGAGCTGGTCTCACAGGAGCTCTGACACATCTGAGAGCACAGGTGACACCACCACCTCTGCTCAAATTCCTAGGCCTGGAGCCCTTAGGACACAGGAACCAAGGAACAGTCTGGAAAAGAATTCGTTCAGGTTTCTGCCTGTGCCTGGAGCTGACCTGGTGCCAGAACACTCTGTACCCAGAGCCTGCTGGGAGCGAGCCGGTCTCACAGAAGTGCTCACAGGTAAGACCATCACTGCCTCTCTGAGTGACCCACCCAGAATCTTCAGGGCACAGGAATCAAGAAGCAGTCTGGGACAGGACCATTCCAGTTTCTGTCTGCACTTTGTGCAGACCCTGTTCAACAGATCTCTCTACCCAGACCCTACTGGGAAAGAGCTGGCCCCCCAGTAGTGCTGACACACAGGCTTACAGGAGGGTCAAGCCACTGTCATAATCAGCAAGACCAGCTAACATGAGAAATAAGCAGATGATAAAAGGCAAATCCAAGAACCTAAACAACAGAAACCGAGGCCATTTGACATCATCAGAACCCAGTTCCTCAATCACAACAAGTCCTGGATACCACAACACACGAGAAAAACAAGATTCTGATTTAAAATAACAACTCATTATGATGTTAGAGGACTTTAAGAAGGTCATAAGTAACTCCCTTAAAGAAATGCAGGACAACACAGGTAAACAGGTAGAAGCCCTTAAAGAGTAAACACAAAAATCAAGAAAACAGGTGAAGTAATTGAACAAAACTATTCAGGATCTAAAAACGGAAATAGAAACGGTAAAGAAACCACAAAGGGAGACAACCCTGGAGATAGAAAACTTAGGCAAGAGATCAGGAGTCATAGACGCAAGCATCACCAATAGAATACAAAAGATAGAAGAGAGAATCTCAGGGGCAAAAGATTCCATAGAAAACACTGACACAATAAAGAAAATGAAAAATGAAACTCTGTGTGCCTGCTCCTACCTAAGTGTTCCTCTTCTACAGCTGCTCTGCAGTCGCTGCGGCAAGGAGGGAGATCGTGCACCTCCAGGCTGGGCAGTGTGGCAACCAGATTGGTGCCAAGTTCTGAGAGATAATCAGCGAGGAGCTTGACATTGATCTCACTGGCATGTACCAAAGAGATAGTGACCTCCAGCTGGAGAGCATCAAAATGTACTACAACAAGGCCACTGGTGGAGAGTATGTGCCCTACGCCACACGCGTGGACTTGGAGCCTGGCACCATGGACTCCATGCATTCGGGCAGATCTTCAGACCTGATAATTTCATCTTTGGTCAGAGTGGGACTGGGAACAACTGAGCCAAGGGGCACTACACAGAAGGCGCAAAGCTGTTTGACTCAGTGTTGGATGGTGTGAGGAAGGAAGCTGAGAGCTGTGACTGCCTGCAGGTCTTCCAGCTGACCCAATCCCTGGGCGGGGGGACTGGGTTTGATATGGGTACTCTCCTTATCAAGTTCCAGGAGGAGTACTCAGACAGAATCATGAACACCTTCAGTGTGGTACATTCCCCCAAGGTGTCTGACACAGTGGTTGAACCCTACAATGCTACCCTTTTAGTCCAGAAGCTTGTTGAAAACACAGATGAGACCTATTGATAATGAAACCCTCTATGACATCAGCTTCAGAACCCTAAACCGACCACACCCACTTACCTGAACCATACAGTGCCTGCCACCATGAGTGACGTAACCACTTGCCTGTGATTTCCTGGTCAGCTAAATGCTGACCTGCGGAAACTGGCTGTAAATATGGTTCCCTTGCCTCACCTGCACTTCTTCACGCCTGGCTTTGCTACCTTGACCAGCCGGGGAAGCCAGCAGTACTGACAGTTCCTGAGCTCACCCAGCAGATGTTCGATGCCAAGAACATGATGGCTGCCTGTGATCTGTGCCACGGACGCTACTTGACAGTGGCTGTTATGTTCAGGGGCAGCATGTCTATGAAGAAGGTGGACGAACAGATGCTTAACGTACAAAACAAGAACAGCAGCGACTTTGTTGAGGGGATCCCCAACAATGTAAAAACAGCTGTCTGACATTCCACTATGGGGCCTAAAACTGTCTGCCACCTTCAATGGAAACAGCACAGCTATTCAGGAGCAGTTCAAACGAATCTCAGAGCAGTTCACAACCACAATCTGACGCAAGTCCTTCCTAAACTGGTACACGGGTGAGGGAATGGATGAAATGGAGTTTACCGAAGCTGAGAGCAACATGAATAACCTGGTGTCTGAGTACCAGTAGTACCAGGATGCTACAGCTGAGGAGGGAGAGTTTGAGGAGTAGACTGAGGAGGAGGTGGCTTAGAGCTATCTTAGTCACTAAAGCATGGGAGTAGTGTGAACTCTATTCATTCACAGCTTGTCTGCTAGCCATGTTCACTGTGCATTTGCTGTCCTGTGTCCTGACATCACTTGTACAGATACCACCATTAAAGCAATTCATAGTGTGGGAAAAAAATGCAAAAGTCTCCTAACCCAAAACATACAGGAAATCCAGGACACAATGAGACTGCCAAACCTGAGGATAGTAGGCATAAAAGAGAGGAAAGATTCCCAACATGAAGGCCCAGTAAATATCTTCAACAAAATTATAGAAGAAAACGTTCCTAACATAACAAAAGAGATGCCCATAAACATACAAGAAGGATACAGAACTCCAAATAGATTGGACCAGAGAAGAAATCCCTCCCATCAAAAAATATCCAAAACACCAAATGCACAAAACAAATAATATTAAAAGCAAAAAGGGGAAAAGGACAGGTAACAGATAAAGGCAGACCAATCAGAATCACACCCGATTTCTCAACAGAGACTATGAAAGCAAGTAGATCCAGGACAGGCATCATGCAGACCCTAAGAGAACACAAGTGTCAGCCCAAGCTGCTATACCCAGCAAAACTCTCAATTAACATAGATGGAGAAACTAAGATAGTCCATGAGAAAAACAAATTTACACAATATCTTTCCACAAATCCAGCCCTACAAAGGATGGTAGATGGAACAATCCAACACAAGGAGGGAAACTTCATCCTAGACAAAGCAAGAAAGTAATTTCTTTCAAATAACCCAAAAAGAACACAGCCACACAAATATAATTCCATCCCTAACAACAAAAACAACAGGAAACAACAATCATTAGCCCCTAATATCTCTCTACATCATTCCCTAATAAATTCCCCAATAAAAAGACATAGACTAACAGACTTCATAAATAAGGAGGACCCAACATTTTGCTGCTTACAGAAAACACATCTGAGTAACAAAGGCAGTCACTACCTCAGATTATAAGGCTGGAAAATAATTTTCCAAGCAAATGATCCTAAGAAAGAAGCTGGAATAGCCATTCTGATATCAAATAAAATCTATTTTCAACAAAAAGTTATCCAAAAAAAGAAGTAAGGAAGGACACTTCATACTCACCAAAGAAAAAAAAATCCACCAAGATGAAATCTCAAATCTGAATATCTATGCTCCAAATGCAAGGGCACCTACATTCATAAAAGAAACCTTACTAAAGTTCAAAGAACACATTGCACCTCACACAATAATAATGGGAGACTTCAACACCCCACTCTCATCAATCGAAAAATTAAGGAAACAAAAACTAAACAGAGACACACTGAAACTAACAGAAGTTATGAACCAAATAGATGTAACACATATGTATAAAACATTACATCCTAAAACAAAAGAATACACCTTATTCTCAGCACCTCAGGGCACCTTCTCCCAAACTGACCAAATAGTCAGTCACAAAACAGGCCTCAATAGATACAAGAAGACTGTAATAATCCCATGCATCCTATCAGATCACCCTGGACTAAGACTGGTTTTCAATAACAAAAAAGCAACAGAAAGTCCACATACACAATGGAAGATGAACAACACTTTACTCAATGGTAACTGGGTCAAAAATAAAGAAAGAAATTAAAAACTTTTTAGAATTTAATGAAAATAAAGGTATAACACACCAAAACTTATGGGAAAAAAAGAAATCAGTGCTAAGAGGAAAACTCAGAGTTCTGAGCACCTCCAAAAAGAAACTGGATAATGACTTCATAAAATTCTTAGGCAAATGGAAGGATCTAGAAAATACCATCCTGTGTGAGGTAACCCAGTCACACACACACACACACACACACACACACACACACACACACCAAAAAAAAAAAAATCATGGTATGCACTAAGTGGATATTAGCTCAAAATCTCAGAATACCCAAGATATAATTCATGGACTACCTGAAGCTCAAGAAGCTGGAATACCAAAATGAGAATGCCTCAGTCCTTCTTAGAAGGAAGAACAAAAATATTCTCAGGGGGAAATATGGAGACAAAATTTGGAGCAAAGGCTAAAGGAAAGGCCATCCAGAGACTGCCCCACCTGGAAATTGAGCACATATACAGCCACCAAACCCATACAATATTGCAGATGCCAAAGAGTGCATGCTGACAGGAGCCTGATATAGCTGTCTCCTGAAAGGCTCTGCCAGATCATGACAAATATACAGGTGGATGCTTGCATTCAACCATTTACCTGAGAATGGGGTCCTTATGGAGGATCTGAAGGGGTTTGCAACTCCATAAGAACAACAATAACAACCAACCAGAGCTCCCAAGGATTAAAACACGATCCAAAGTACACATGGACAGACCTATGACTCCAGCTGCACATGTAATAGAAGATGGCCGTGTTGGGCCTCCGTGAGAAGGGAAGCCCTTGTTCCTGCCAAGGCTCAGTGCCCCAGTGTAGGGGAATGTCAGGGCAGGGAAATGGAAGGGGGTCGGTGGGTGGGTAAACACCCTCATAACAGCAGAGGGAGGGGTAATGGGATAGGGAATGTGGAGGGGAAATCTGGAAAGGGGGATACCATTTGAAATGTAATTAAAATATATCCAATAAAAAGTAAAGAATAAAATGTGAAAATCCATGAGAAGAGACTTTTTTAATGCTAAGTATAGGAGCAACAGAGCTTAACAGCAGTTCCTGTGAGATTAGTTTTCTAAGACCAAGAAATTAACTGACTGTATAAATTTTCTATAAGCCAACACTGACGTGCATGTCTGAAATAAAAAGATAGCCATAATATCAACTTCAGCTTCCTTAATATAATTTATATGCAGAACAGATGTGGCAATAATATTCCCATTGTGGTGGGTGAGTTGAACTCTATATAGAATTACTGTGTTCAGCCTTGATTTTGAGCTTTTAAAAAATTGTTGAAAATTGGAGCACATCCAGTAGCATAAGGCGTCAGAAACACAGTGCAGAGCACTGATTTGCACACCCTAGCTATATTAGAATCATCTGGAAGACTTACTGCACTGTAGAGTCCTGCATCCCTTCCCAGAGTTCCATTTCATGGATCTAACTGGGACTATGAATCTGCATTCCTAACTAAATAATATCAATGCTCCGGGTTTAAACACCATGCATAGAGATGTCACTTCTATTAGAATAAAAGGAGACTGTAAAGCCAAACTTCCAGAAATAGAGGCCCAACATTTCCAGCAACCAGCTCAATAACAGCAGACAAGCTCACTTGGCATCACTTGGCTTTACATTCTTAACTTGTATAAAGAAACAACTGGACCTTCCTTATGGTCATTGTATGATATCAATGTGGTATTTTTAAAACCTTTAAAACCTACAGTTTGGCATATAATAATAATGTCAATTTTATGTGAGAAACACAAAATTTGTTTCATCCATATAAAAAATACATTAATGAACCTTTAGAAATTAGGAAGACTTTTGTATGGAAAACCTTATTTTCATAGTTCCTAAACAACAATGTGGAATCAAGGGACAGAAAGGGACAACATGGAGCCCTCAGATCTTTAGAACATTAAACAGATAGTCATAGAATAGGTGCCCTGGGTGGGTTTTGGTGACCCAACCCACTGAGGTACTTAACCATGAGAAATAGTAGAAAGAGGAGGCTATGGAGTATAAAAAGAAAACTTTATAAACTTCGTTTAGTTCTATTAATTCAGCCTTGGTGGCAGGAAATTGCCACCTGTGATCATCCCACATCCCATCCACATTAGCATCATCTGGGGCCTCACCAGAAATGTTGATTCCCAGCAACACCTTAGACTCACTAAAGCAAATTGTAATTTGTTACAGTAAGCATTCCTGGTGGTACTGACTCACACTCAAATATGAGAGACTAAATGACTCAGGCATATTCAACCTTTGACGTAACATTGTTATCTATGATATTCAATTGAGAACCACAAAATTGCATTACAATATACCTTCCTACCTCCTTCCTCTTCTTCTCTCTTCTTCCTCCTCTTCTCAAATGATGTTTCAAGTACATTTATGTTTTTTTGTTGCCTTACATTCATAGCTGCCCTGGGCCACAGGTTGGCCATGCCTAAAAGCACCTCCAAACAGCATTTCCATGAGACTCCGGATTATAACCACTCCCACAAGCTTTCATACAGAATATATCAAACTCCTACTTACACTACATACACATATACATACATCTCACACAAAGATAATTGACTCAGCTGTTAAGAGTGCTTATTGCTCTTGCAGAGGACCTGGGCTCAGTTTCCAGCAGCTCCAGAAAATGTGATGTTCTCTTCTGACCTCTGAGGGCACCAGGTAAGCTCATGACACACATGCGTTCATGTAGGCAAACAGCCATACACATAAAACAAAATTGTTTGCTTTTGACTTTCCTTTTTTTGCTTGTTTCCTTTTTTGAGAGTGAGAAAAAATGTGAAGTTGATAGATATGGAGATGAAGAGGAGTTGGGAGAAGTTGGGGGTGTAAAGAATGTGTTCAAAATATATTGTATGGAAAAAATGCAATAAAAATAAATAAACCATTTAAAAACAGAGATTTGTTCAAAATCAGAAAACCTACAACCCAGAGTAAAGCAACCACCTCCTTTAGAATCTTTAGAATACCAACATCTTCAGTCTCTGTAACTTCTGAGGTAGGCACTGCTCTCACACTTTAAGAGGGAGGGAGGAATGGGAAGAATGAAGCAATCTCCAAAAGGTCATGTAGTGCCAAGGAGGTAAAAAAAATGGCTTACAATACAGTCAGCCACACATACATCTCACCTCCATACTGTCCTTCTATGGACAGTCGTGAAGTAAAGAGATATAAGACGAAAGTCACCTTCACCTGTATGTCAGCGAGGACATGCTGGAAGATATCTAAACAGAGGTGGAGAAACAATGGCTACAAGCTCATCATGGTGAGTACTAGAAGCCAGAGAAGAGCAGGAAGCCAGAACAAGGTCACAGTTTGCAAGCTTTGTCCCGGATGAGTACTCAGAGTAGATGCAGGAAGCAGAATGACTACATTCCTCAACATTCTGCAAATTCACTGAAACCTATAACAAATAGGGGCATGAGGAGCACTGCAGGGAGCACTTGTTCCAAGAAACAAGTGATGAGGAGCTCAGAAGAAGCCTCATCCACAAGCTAACAAGGTGGTGACAGAGGAAGAGAGGAAAAGCCAGGATTAGCACCCTGAGTGACAGACTGTCTCAGCTCCTTAAAGCTTTTCATCCTAGGCCCCCAGGACCACTTTATGACTCTCTATTAAATCACCTCCCCTACCAGCACAGCATCTATAGCATTCCTGTGTCACCCTAGGTATGTGAAAGCACATGCTGAGAAGGGACTGCAGCTCATCACCCCACCCCTTCCAAAATCTGCAGCTCCCAGCCCATTTCCTGACACGTTCTTGGTGTGCTATGAATGCTTGTGGAATTGAGATTGCTGACAGAATGCTGCTACCCTGATTCAATGAAACGCACTATTATGTTAAAGGCAAGGAAGCATGAGAAGAGGACCTAACCCAGAGGTTGCGTCCTCATTAGTGCTCTCCCCGGGGATAAAGCTGGAGACTAGGATCAAAGCACACAGTGTTTGAAGTGGGGTGTCAAAGAAACACCAGAAGAGGTCTTTAAAAGCAAGAAGGGAAAGGGAAGCAGGCAGCAAAGGGCATTTTTGCCAAGGAACTCAAACCTGCAGAAGCCTCCAGGAACGTTTACAGAACATGTGAGAGGCAGGAGGAAGAAGAGTAGATACCAGCCACCTTCCATCAACTTTTGGCTAAGGGGCCAGTGAGGAGGAATTGTATGGTGAGTCTTCTGAATGCTGTGCCACTCACAGTAGTCTCCAGAGGGACAAGAGAGGCCTGGGGCAGAATGAAGGGGCGGGCAGTCAGAAGTCAAACAGGGATGCAGTGAAGTAGTGAGGCAGGTGTAGGGAAATGTGCCTGGATAACAAGCTCCTGGGTGCTTCAGATCTAAAAGCACACCCGCAGAAACATGGGCTCAGAGGGTGGGAATCGGGGCCCTAACTAGTCAGTACAGACTGTGTGCTGTGCAAACTGCAGTGCTTGGGATTAGCAGAGTTTAGTGACAAAGGCAAAGAAGTGAGGTGCACTCTGCTTTGCTCTCTGCAATGGAAATCTTCCTACTTCACTCAGAGCCTGTGCGTGGGAGTCTGGGAGTCGTATGCCTGAGGAGTTGGGAACATGCAGCCAACTTCTCTGTACCTGCTGTGGCCAAGGCCACAGCTACTCCCTCGCGCCACCCTCAGGACACTGCCTCCCCGGGTGTTCTGCGCCTGGCACTGCTTTTCTCTGGGCATGGGCTGACAAGCTTCAACCCCAGGTGCAAAGCACACAAGGAAACAGAGGCGGTGCAGCGCTGAGCTGTGTGATTAATTCAGCTGGGGAACAAGCTGGAGCCACCCTCAGGAAGCTGCTCCTCACATCTGACTTAGAACTGGCCAGGGAGGCCAAAGCAGCCTGAGTCCCTTCCATAGTGACCTTGGGGGACTCCTCCTCTGTTCTGGACACTGTAAATCCTTCAGAAGACACCCCAAATCACTCAATTATTACTATATGCCTATTCAAAGGCTATATTCACCAGAAAAACAGCAGGCATCCTTGTTCTTTGCTGAAAGAAAAAAAGAGGCAATGGATTTGAAGGTGACAAAGACTGTGCTGGTAAGGTTTGGAGGGAGGAAAGGGGAGGGAGAAATGATGTGATTATATTATAACCTCAAAAATAGTTTTTTAAAGAGTACGTGCTTGCAAATAAAAATGGGTGCTTATTTCCCAATATTAAATCTCCACTTGAAACAAACACAGTGAGTTTTAAAACACAAAAGTACCAATGACCTCTCTCCAGGGAGGAGTAGGAAAAGGCAGGGAGACAAAGATAACAAATTTACCCTTCAAGGAAGCAGAGACATCCTCATTTATCTTTTCCAGTGATCACCCCTAGCAAAGAGGAAAACAAAGCCCATTCACACACTTCTGGTTTGAGACAGGGTCACTGTCACAAAAACCAAGAGGTAAAGCCCTCAGACCACTGTGAGTATCTGGGTCTCCCCATCATTCTGTTTGGTAGTTTTGGTCACAAAAGGAAGCTGAGGTCAACACATCTTAGGTGGCACTTTAATTAGCTGCAGTCTGGAGCTTCATGGTGAGAGAAAGAAAAGCTTTAAGCCCCTTACAAATCAGAACATTTTTTTTCAGCTTTCCCAATGGGTAGCCAAGTGACTCAGCATCAGCCCAGTGTGGGCACTATTATTGATGAGAAATCTTCCGCCTGGGTGATATACTGCATACAGCACATGCCCAAAAAACAGTGCCAAGTCATACCAGGAAGAGAAGGTGAATTATTCACCTCCTCTTCAAATGCAGGCTAATCCTCTCTTAATGCAGCTGTTATTCCTATCAGAAAGACAAAGCAGGGAGATAGAGATTTCCATCTAAGACTCAAGGAATTACTAGGCAGAGTCTCTTCTTTCCTGTTGACTATTAAAAAGGCAATCAAATTGATCAAAGCAGATGGAAAAGGAATGGGGAGTGTTGTTTCTTTCTTTCCCTTCCTCTCTCTCTCTCTCTCTCTCTCTCTCTCTCTCTCTCTCTCTCTCTCTCTCTCTCTCTCTCTCTCTCTCTCTCTCTCTCTCTCTCTCTCTCTCTCTCTCTCTCTCTCTCTCTCTCTCTCTCTCTCTCTCTCTCTCTCTCTCTCTCTCTCTCTCTCTCTCTCTCTCTCTCTCTCTCTCTCTTTCTTTTCCTTTCAAAAACCATCCCAGAGTGAAAAGCAGCACAAAAGGCTGCAGTCTCTCTCTCCTTTGCTAGTACTGTGAGCTCCACCTAGAGGTCATTTCTAGAATAGCGAGTTGATTCAAGTTAGGGTTTAGGGCTAGTGGTAACTGGGAGAACTGCTGGAGATTCTTGGACAACACCCCATTTCTTATCTCGCATTACTTAGATTTCTCTGAACCTTAATATACAATACCTCCTCAGGAAACCTAATGAGATCCAGAAGGACGATTTCCTTTGATGTTTGTGCCTGTCAAGCTGCTACTGGAGTTCCTGGCAGATTGAACTCAGCTCAAAGAAAGCAAAGTGTTCAAAGAACACTTTTAGAAGAAAAAAAGTGACAGTTCTGGTTGAAATAAAATAAAAGACTGGCGATCAACCCAGAGGGCCAACAGGAACATGTCTAATATTAGAAGGACTGAGAATAGTTTTCTTAAAGAGAGACTCATGGACCGTCTGCTTAGAAGACCCAGCTACAAGACAGTTTTTCCCTAACTGAATGTCAACAAGCACTCTGATGTTCTCTTGATTTCTATTCCTAAAAAGCTGACTACAAGCACCCAAAGATCCATAACTCACTCATTCACAGTCTCTGTGTGTGTGTCTCCCTCTCTCCCTCCCATCTCTCTCCCTCTCCCTTAACACTAGTCATCCTATGAAAATTGATACTTTAGAACCCCTGGCTACAACAAAGAGCAACCAGTACGCCGAGCATCCAACTGTAAGACACATCCTACCCCCAGACATCACAAGCTACTTTTTAAATAAACTAAGCTTTCAAGAAACAATGATGTGGTGTTGATGCCAAGAGTTTCATCTGCCATACGGACAGTGTCTCACCACAGCCTGTGTGTTCCTGTCCCCTCCATCCTGTGCTATACATGACCTCAAACAGCTTTCACAGATCTTGGATGGAGAAAAATAATTTAAAATTACTCATTGTCCTCTTCCAAGACCACCGCTAATACTGTTCAAGGTCTTTCTTCATTGTAAATACCCATCTGCCTTTTCATTCCTGTTAACTAAAATATCCATTATAAGGCATCTGAATCTTGAGAGTAGGAAAGGTTCTACAAAATAACTTTCACCTGAAGATATGGGACTGCCCAGAAGTCCTATTTCAACAAGGCTACAGTAAGAATCTTCTTGTTTCTTGACTCTAAGGAAAATTGCTGGTGTAAGAAATGACTCAAAGCAGTATATCTAATGATAATAGTAGATGGGTATGGCTAAACTCACAAGTATAGACTTCCAACCTGATACCCTAAAGCAGTCATTGCCAGCAATGTGCCCAGCATTCTCTTACCTGTCCATGTCCCATTGGTGACTGCTATCATTAGAAAGACTTCAAAACTTCCTCTAAAAAGAAATGTTCCTAATTTCAGAGCCTCACAGTTACAAAGTGGAATCTCAGGGGAAAAAACAGTAAGGGTGCATCCTGGCCCTGCACATTTGAGTCCCAGCTCCAGAAGAATATCTTCAATTCAAGGTGGACCCACTCATTACTTGTAGACAATATAGCTGTTCAGAATTACCCTGTTTATTCCTTTATTGTGTTGCATAGCATCAGAGTTTTACCAAGCTTCTCAAGTACCCACCTGCAGCGGAAAATACTTTCCTACTACTCTGCAATGGCCCATTACTCATGTATACAATATAAGCATGCCCTTTGGGCCATTTGTGGAACAAAATGGGATATGAAGTAGATGTGCTTTACTACATAAAAAAATATTTGCCTCAGGACATTTGCACACATCATACACAAGTGGAGAAGGCACAGGCACAATATGGGTTTTTCTTCTTTGCAACTTGAGGGCCCTTCTGCCAGCTGCTTCCCATGGCTCCCCACTGCTCTACATTCTGCCGTATCCAATGATGGTTTATAGGAAAATTCACAGGCAGTAAGCCATGTGGCTCTTACAGGCAGCAATTAGGAGTGAAGCAAAGGCTGAATTACATGGCATTTGAAAATGCAGTTAGAGAAAAAAAAATTCAGATCTTATTTTCAGTTACTCCTAGTGATGAAATCTACGTGTTCATCCAAAAGTACACACCTACCTCAGGGGGTCATTTGGAGCCAACAGTTCAGTCAATAAAAATAAATAAATAAACCGTACAGTCAATGTCAAGCATGAAAATCTATTAAATAGTGAGTTTTTTCCCCATTCCATCCAAAGAAATCCTTACCTTTTCTTGAGCTTTCCTTTTTGTCCCTGCATCCATCCATTCATTTTCTTTCTCCAGCATGTCAATGAAGGCCCAGCGAACACCCTCAATCAATTCTTCCATCTACAAAAAAAAAAATACACAAAGAAGCAGGGTCAAAGTCAGAAATTTCAGCCAAGGTTTCCTTGATCTATCTAATCAGGTTGCAAGAAAACTACTTCATGGTTCAAAATGGGCATCGTTCTGTTCAATTTCATGCTCTAACTTTTGGGGGGGGCATCTATAAACAGATGATGCCAGGTGGTGATGGTAAACTCCCCAGAAGCTATCACTAACCAATCAATCATATATCTGTATGTAGCTACTAAATAGCTCCATCTTCATCAATGTAACAACTAATTTCAATAATTTAATGAGAGCTGAGGAGTGTAGCTCAATGGTAAAGTGTATGCCTAACAAATGCAAGATACTGGATTCTATTCATAGTTCCAACAAACCTCTCTCTCCCTCTCCCTCTCCCTCTCCCTCTCCCCTCCCCCTCCCCCTTCCCCTCCCTCTCCCCCCTCTCTCTCTCAGAACCTGAGAGTGCCAAGCAAAAACACACACTGATTTTTCACAGACATTGCCAAGAAAGTGAGCAACTATTGAAAGGGGTGTTGGTAAAAAAGTGAATCATGCTTGATATACAGCACCTCAAAGGACGTCATTCCAACATGAATCAGATTTATGAGAAGATCTCCAAACCTCTCTAAATTCATTGACTGTAGTGAATCCAAATGCTTAGTCATCATCTATTACCTTTCTACTGCTCTCTCTCCTCCCTTGCAGCCCGAAAAGTCTTATTTAGATCTAGAATGCTAGGAACAAGGCAGCATCTGTAGAATAGAAGTTTTCTGAAAGGCCTTTCCGCAGTCAGGCATTTAAAGAATAAGACCACATCCATGTTGAGGACATATTTGCTTTTCTGACAACCTCTGCTGGGCCATAATAGGGTTGGGGAGACTCGGGGAAAGAGAGGCATTGCTGCAAGGGTGCACGAAAACCCTGCTGCGCATGGGTGTATGCCTCGTAACCCTGTTCACCTGCACAGATGCGTTGACTCCCTTAATGGTATATCCAATAAAAAAGAAACCCTGGAGCCTGGTTCAAGGATTATATTTACTTTTGAGATCATGAATCTATAGATCAATTGTTAATATTCTAAACATCCCCTTTGTTCTATAAGGAATTGTCAGCATAAAACTCACTCAAAATAATTTCTCTCTGTTTAATTAGTTTTCAGTTATGTTTTCAGTTCAATAACAGTTGTAAGGGAACCAGAGCTGTAAATCAGTGGGCTAGGTTCCATCCTATGTAAATAAGAACAAACAGCAGATGGAAAAGGGGGAGCTTCACAGCTATTTCTTCCAACTTAGTAAAAACACTAAAAGAAAGAGAAAACTCAAGTTGAGATCCAAGCGTGACAAGAACATGAGAGGATGGCAGAAAAAATCGTCTCGTTAAAATAACTAAGTCACAGTTCCCATTGTCATGTGCATATTGGAATTGGGGGCTGGACGCTATAAAAGTCCTGATTTTACAAATAAATAAATAAATAAATAAATAAATAAATAAATAAATAAATAAATAAATAATCAATCTTGGAGCCCAGGCATCAGGACAGTAGTGTCTCTTCTCTAAAGTTCAGCCTGGGCAGTGGGAGTTTTAAAAGCTCCACAGGTGAGCCCTACCCAAAGACAGGGTTAAAGCCCATGAGCATTTCAGAAAGCCACTTATTTTACAAATAAGGAAGTTAGAAGTTGATGGTCTGTGTAAAGTCAGACAGCTAATGAAGATCAGAGCCAGGCCTTGACCACAGAGCTTAGATGACAACTGTGAGTACAGAGCTTCTAGAAGTCATAAAGACTGTTCCCTCCACAAATCAGAGGAAAAGGCCAAGGAAGTAGAAGGTAACTAACTGACAGTCAAATGCACAAGTGACCATTTTTAACAGGAAGTCTGACAAGAAAGGTACAAAAATGGCATGGAGCCCCCTAGAGACTATATCTCTTGCTTGTACCAAACTTATCCACCCTTAAATCTTGATAAGCTCATCAATCTAGCATATCACCTGCATGCAGAAAGAGAAAAGCCATATTCCTAAAGCAGGAATTGATACCAGGGATTGAAAGAAGTGAGTAGAGTTGACATATTTAGTATCCAAAGAAATTGAGCTAGATTATTATTGGCATATGGAAAGGTGAGAAAAATCAGGGAGATAAATATTTTTCGGGATACAGGAAATAACAATGCGGTGGATGTGCTGGCATTCTCTATGAAGGAAACACTGAGCAAGGGAGAGAAAGCTGAAGCTTGGTGTGATGAGGACTGTGTGAACTTTGAGGCAGCAAATTTGTAGAACCAGTAGAGGAGATATGAAAGAAAGAGAGAAAGGGAGGAAGGAAGGAAAGAAGGATGGAAAAAGGGAAGGAAAAAAGAAGGAAGGAAGGAAGGAAGGAAGGAAGGAAGGAAGGAAGGAAGGAAGGAAGGGAGAGAAGAGGAGACATAAGGATAACCCAACCCAGGGGTGTGTGGCTTGGGACTGTGCAGTGTTTATTACTGATGTTTTTGTTGGCACTGCTGCTGCTAGATATGTGAACTCTGTGTTCCAATGCCAATGGACACACTGGGAAGGAAAAGACTGAAACTATGCCAAAGGCCATAAAAATGTTTCTGAGAGGACAGAGTGAGAGATGAGAGCCACAGATTATATGGAAAGATGCATCTTAGATGTGAGGAAGGATTATGAGAGGAAGAAAGGATGAAATGTCATAAGAATCTCCAGAGTAATAATCAAACTCAGAGCTGGAATACCATCCTGAGTGAGGTAACCCAGTCACAAAAGAACACTCATGGTATGTACTCACTTATAAGCAGATACTCACCCAAAAAGCTTGAATACCCAAGAAAACTCAAAGAGAAGGAATGCCAGAAGGTGGATGCCTCAGTCCTTCTTAGAAGGGAGAACAAAACACTCATGGGAGGAAATAAAGGGACAAATAGAGGAACAGGGATGGTAGAAAAGATCATCCAGAAACTGCCTCTCCTAAGGATCCACCCCATATGCAGCCACTAAACCCACACACTATTGCTGATGCCAAGAAGTGCTTCCTGGCAAGAATCTGATATAGATGCATCCTCAGAGGCTCTGCCAGAGCCATACCAATACAGAAGAAGATGCTTGCAGCTAACCATCAGACTGAACATGAAAACCCCAATGAAGGAGCTAGAGAAAGGACTGAAGGAGATGAAAGGAGATGCCTGCCCATAGGAAGAACAAAATTATCAACTAAGCAAACCTTCCACAGCTCCCAGGGACTAAAACACCAACCAATGTTTTCACACGGAGAGACCCATGGCCCCAGGCATTAGAGGATAGCATATTCTGACATCAATGAGAGGAGAAGTCTTTGGTCCAGCGAAGGCTCATTTTCCCAGTGTAGGGAAAGGCCAAGGTGCTGAGGTGAGAGGAGGTGGTTGGGAGAAGGAGCATCCTCGTTGAAGCAAGGGGAGGGGCAATGGGATTGGGGGAAAGTGATAACATCTAAAATTTAAAGGCAGAAAATATCCAATAAAAAAAATACAAAAAAAAAAAAAAGAATCTCCGAAGTAAAGGGTGTATAATCATAGCTTTTCTGTGTAAAATACGGCTAAGATGTAAAACAAATGTTTGTCTTTTTAAAAAATCCTTTACCTTCACACATTGCTATATACATCCTGGTAGGTTGAGCACTTTGGGCAGAAGGGGCCTTTCATATATAACAAAAGAGCAAAATAAAAGATTTTTCTCAGTACCCTGGTCAGCATGCAGTAATGACAGAAAGCGTCCAACAACTAACTAGAAAGCCAACCATCCCAAGGAAAGAATTTTTTGGAGTAAGATGCATAAAAAAATTAATATTTCATTATATTTCACTCAATCAAAATGAGACAAAATAAGCACTGCCCAGGCCAAAAAGGATCTCTGGAAATTAGGTTTCTTGTTGCTGTTGTCATTTCGCAGTTTGTTTTGTTTTGTTTGTTTTATAGATTCTTACCACAAATCTTGAGGTCATTAATTGTCTTCAGTGGCATATTAATGATAAAATCAGATGAAGCAGCTTGTTTTCATAGCAGCTTCCTTGGCCATTCCAAGGTATTATAATGGCTATCAAATGTATTAAAGGCTTAAGAATAGAATTTCCATAGATTTCTCAAGCTCTTTCTCTGTACACTGCTGATTGGCATTCCAAGTGGAAATATACTGCAGCAAATGGATTTCAGCTCATTGTCTGAATGAAGAATGACAAATAGTTTGCCCATATGTAGCATTCCTTCCCCTCCCCCATCTGTCTGCCCTAAATCAATACTTTGATAAAACTCACTCTCTTTGTGGCTTTCATCAATGTCAAAATGTAAGCAAACCACTTTACTTCCTGCCACACTTAGTCCTTCTTTGCCCTTGAGAACCCCCTTCTCTCCCCCTCCCTCTTTCTTTTATGGATTTATTCTATATTATTGTCTGTGACACAGTACTGAGCTACCCTAACAGACTTTCAGACCAAGAGAGATCTTTGAAGATGATTAATGCCATTGGTTGCCATGCCAATGCAAAGAAGATAATAATTTTAGCATGTTGAAACCAGGAAGATAAATCACAAAACACTTTTGATTTTTATCACTGGACTAGTCTACAGAATCATACAGTAACGTTGCCTTTAATCAAATTATGTGCCCTGTGACAGCAAAAGCCTGACATAATTTTTAATTAAGGGGGGAAAGAGAAATAATATTTCCTCATCTAACCTTGACCTAATGCTCCAAGAGCCATCATATAGCATTAATGGAAATCACTTAATGTGGGAGTCAGC
Organism: Micromys minutus; assembly: GCF_963924665.1. Classification (NCBI taxonomy): domain Eukaryota; kingdom Metazoa; phylum Chordata; class Mammalia; order Rodentia; family Muridae; genus Micromys; species Micromys minutus. Next base: position 32,220,188 of record NC_137970.1, on the reverse strand, counting down.
AGGTTAAGTTATGCACACAAAGTGTTTATTTAGAGTCAAAGACCAAAGTGTAACATACAAGAATTAACTAAAATATTCTTGTGATAAAATCTGCAACATTTAAGGTAAGGGCCCTCTAGGTGAAGCATTTATTTCAGATTTTCTTAATCGACAATGAAAATATAGTTCATTTGATTGGTCTATGGCAGTGGTTAGTGCTCTTCCTCAACAAGGGTATTTAAAAGTAGACTCTTCATTCTTTGAACCCCATGAATTGGATCACAGTATCCTATATCTATGTTATTCTTCCATCATGGGCTTTAAAAAACATGAGACTCTCCTATCATTTCCTTCCCACTCCCATTTCTTTCTCTTCTCACAGTCAAGGGACTCATTCATCCCATGATTGGTTATAGTTCCCTTCCTGTCTTTGCTTCTTGCTATAGAGAAATCCTATAAAACCAGTACAAATTTTTACTCATATTCATGAATCTCATCCTAATTTTTTTAATCCTTCTTTGGAGTTCCTCTCAGACTTATAGTCAGTGCAATATAGATATATATGATGTATTATTTTGTTTATGTTTTTATTTTTTTAGTCTCCCTAACAAGATCTAGGAATCTTAAGAACAAGAACCAAGACACAGACCAAATAAGAGTATAGAAATATGTGAGAAAGCCAACAGGTAACCTGCAAATTCTATTTTCAGTAACTTTTATGACTTTGTATATCATGCATGATTTTTACATGATTTTATATCTTATGTTCATGCTTAACACTGACATGTGACAGATGCGTAGTAAAGACAAATTAATCACCTCATTCTTGCATTTTGAACTCTCCACTGGAAGTTTTAACTGGAAAAACTAAGCAAGAATAAGAAATAAAAGGCATACAAACAGGAAAAGAAGAAATAAAAGCATCCTTGTTTATAGATTATATGACCCTATATGCAGAAAAAAAAACTAAAACTCCATCAAACAACTCATAAAATGATAAATTCTGTAATGTTTCAAGCTACAAAATAACTAGCATATTATATCCCAATAAAACTGATGAGAAGGAAACTGTAAAGACAAATCCATTCACAATAGCTAAGAATTACAATATGCAGGACTAGATTAGCACAGAAAGTAAAAGACATCTACAATGAAAAGATAGTTCTGTGTTCAGGGAAAGAAGGGAACCCAAACATTGGAAGAACCTCCCATTTTAATGAGAGGTATAATTAATATTGCTAAAATGTCCATGATACTTGAAATGATTTGCAGGTTCAAAACATTTCTGGGTAAATACTATTTTTTTTTTACAGAACTAACAAAAGCCATACTGAAACTGATGCAGAGGCAAAGGAGATCCCAAATAGCCCAAACAATCTTGAGAAAAAAAGAACAAAGTTGAAGACATCACAATATCTAATTTTGAGACATACAACAAAGGCATAAGCAAAGCAGCATGGAATTGGCATGAGACCAGGCACACATGCCAATGGAACAGAACAGGAATGCCAGAAATAAACTCATGCATCTACAGCCAACTGATTCCCAACAAAAGGCATATGTACATTTTCCTCTTCAATAAAATGGTACCGAGAAGACTGGATATTCATATATGTAATATTGAACTAGATCCCTGTCTCTCACTTTGTACAATGAAGGAAGAAGAATGGATCTAAGAAACTATTAGAAGGAAACAGAGAAAACAGCTCCACACATTGGAGTAGACTGTGAGATGTTTTCAATTTGATTCTCAAAGGACAGAAAATGAAAGCAAAAATACAGAGCTGGAATACATCAAACTGGAAATCCTCTATGCCAGTAAAGGAACGGAATGAAGAACCAACCTAGTAAGAAGAAGAAAATATCTGTGAGCTAATCATCCACTTAAGTATTAATATCCTAACCATATAAAGTACCAAAAAGAAAGAGAAAAACAAAACCCAAGGAATCCAATTTGAAAATGGGCAAATGAACTGAATAGCAGTGTCTTACAAAAAGAAATACAAATGGCCAAGCAGCCAATGAAAGAAAAGGCTCAGTGTTATTAGCCATTGGGGAAGTGGAGACCACAGTCAGTATCATCTCACCCCAGCTACTATGGCTATTGTTTTTAAATAACAAATGTTAGTGATGAAGTAGTATGCTACATGTTAACACTAAAATGAATAAGTCAACCTGAAAATCAAAGAGTGTTTATTAGAGGCTGGAGCATGAAGGGACTAGCACATGAGAAGCTAGATTTGATGGTTGTAGCTTGTGTACATATACTAAACCATTCACACTGAGTAAGCTTGTTAAAAGTTAAAGAATGCTTCCAGTAGATACTTAATAAGGAACTGAAATTGAATCAAACATTTTTCAAGTATGCAAATCTATAATAAGCATCTAGTATAAGAGAAAATATCAAGCTCTTTCAGATAGTAGTGACTTCTCAAATATAGCAGAGATTTAATAATATGGAACTTTAAAAGGGGGGAAGTATATGGGATTCTTTTTCTATAAAGTCATTTTAAAAAACAGACCTATTCAAATTTAGTGATGCATAACTGAGTCCATCTATAGAATTCATCAATGAATAGCAAATGTCTCTAGAATGTCTATAGCCTACAAACTTTATGAAGAGCAGATAATTTGGTAAGTTAACCAAGTCGACTTTTAAATTGGTAGTATCAACATTACCCCTCTCTCTCTCTCCCTCTCTCCCTCTCTCTCTCCCTCTCTCCCTCTCTCTCTCTCACTCTGTGTGTGTGTCTTCTGTCTGTCTTCTATCTGTCTCTATCTATATATTTCCATACGCCATTCAAGTAGAACAAAGTCTGATTCCTCTATATCAAATCACTTGATGAGCAAAAAGGAAGAATGGGTGTCATTGCTATTGTTTGTAGTTAACTGAAACAGAGAGGGCATACCCTCAGGAAAGGGCAACTGTCATTTTACTAGAAATGCAAACATTAAATGGATTTATAAATATTACATATTAATTAATTCATTAGGCTATAAATATTTATGTAAATAAATTTTAATTAGCTTCTGATTAAAAACATAATCATTTCATTGAAATAAGTAAAAACCGGCCTACAATGAAAGTAGAACAAGTGGCTAATCAAAAAAAAAATCTAAGTACAGAAACTGCTGCAGTTTCTGGCAGCCAAATGAGCTAATAAATCATATCACACTGCCAGGATTAGCAAACTCACATAGCCATTAAACATGTTGTAAAAAGAAAAATAAAAGAAGAAGGTCCCATTATTTGGGCCCGAGTAATGCCATAAAGCATGTTGGTCTGATGGCATAAGAGTTTATAGCACGTCTTTTCATCAAAAGACACACAACTGTAAGACTGGGCTAGGAGCAGGAAGAATATCCCTTTCATTGAATATGAATATGCAAGCTCTTTCCTATCTTATAATTATCAAGTCCTGTTTGCCACTTTGCCACTCTCAGAGGGAATGGATGAGAAACTAGAATAATATTTACAAGTTAACTGTGTCATCATAATGGCTCAGCTCTTGACCTTAGCTGTGGTAACTACACCCTTTCCCTAGCAAGTAACTACCTTTGGTTATTCCTCATATTCAGATGTAATTAAGGCACAAATACTTTCTTGTGTAAATGAGTCTCCAGTACCAGCCTTTTGCACTTCAGAGGTATAATCCAATTTGCTTGCCCAGATGGTGACTAATAAAATGTGGCAAAAGCATCATTGTCCAATGCTATCCCAAGATGGAGACAACAAATGTGAAAAGTGGGCCAAATGTGTCGCAATCATGGCAGCACACTCAAGGCCAAAGCCAAGAATAATGTCCACACTTATTTCAAAAGCATCCCCAATGAGCTATCTAAATTACTTCTTTCGCTGGATGTCATTTTACCAAAGATTGCATAAGTGAGTTGTCAACACTGGAGTCTGAGGATATTTACTGCAACAAGATTCAGCCCATAGAGAGTTGTGAAACCTGGATCTGTTATAAAAATTATATCTGACTCCTTGAGTAGTTTCTTGAGATTCTCCTATGAGCCAAACTAATGGTAAATGATAGGGCAGCTTCTGGGATGTGGCCAAGCCAATGGCATTAAAAAGATCTTTTGTTCCAGGGATGGAGAGATGGCCCAGCAGCTAAGAGTGCATGCTGCTTTTGCAGAGGATCACAGTTTGGTTCCTGGTACCTAACAGACGTTTGTAACTCAAACTTTAGAGCATTTTACACCCTTTCCTGGCCTCCATGGGCACCCACATGCATGTGGATGTACTAACCCAGAAACGAACGCATACATGTAAATAAAAAATAAGTCTTTAAAAAAAAAAGAAGCAGGTTTTTTTTCCCAACTGAAAACTCTTAAACAGGAATCAATGGGGACCTAGTATAATGACAAAAGTTCCTGTATTTCTTTCACTCTAAGATAGATTAAAAAGAGACAATCTGCATGCAGAATATGCCAGAGCCTGTGTCAAAACTTTCATATTATAAACTTTACCTTTTCTCTGAATGGTAGGCATGACCCACAGAAGAAACGTGCTAACATTGACTGGTTACTTATTGTGCATGATGGATTGTGCTGACCCAACTTTAAGAATTATCTCAACATTTGAAATGTAAGTAAAGAATATATCCAAAACAAAATTATCTCATTTAATCCTCACCCGAAACCAAAAAAGGCAGGTACTGTTTTATCTCTGTGATAATCTAAAATCACAGCTTTAATTTTGCTTCCTTTCCTTTACTCACAACCTACACTATATGGCTTTAGATCATCTCGTTAAAAATCCCAGCTCTGTAGATCTGGCCCTGCCTTTGGGCTTGCTTTGGTCAACAGGAAGTATTCCTGGTATTTTTATTAACTACTTCTCTGTGTGATGTGATAAAAATCCTGACCAAAAAAAAAAAAAAAAGCCAGAAGGAGGAAGGGTCGATCTTGTATCCGGTGAGGAAGGCATAGCAATGGGAATATGGGGAACCTGGTCACACTGTATCACAGTCAAAAAACAGAGAACAATGATGTTTATTTTCTTTATATTCATATAGGGGGTCACAGTCCATTGACTGGTGTTGTCCATACTTGAGTCTTTCCTCCTCAACTAAATCCAAATGCTCTCAGAGGTGTGTTTCTATAGTGATTCTAAATCTAGTCAAGATGACAATGAAGATCACAACCTTTATGCCAGCTCTGAGCCTGACCATCAGGAGACCTCACACGCTTCTGCTTGCTGACTTACACCTCTGCCATTACCATGGGAGCATGTCCAGGCTAGACAGATGATAGAAGGAAGACACATGGATCTGGGCCTAGTTGTCCCAGTCACTTCTGCCAAAACTAATTTTGATGGGCCAACCCCCAGACATTTGAGAAAGCACAGCCAAAATCAGCAGAGCTGTAGAGGGGACCACCACGGACTCCAGATGTATCAGAAGCAATTGCTTATGGCTAAATGCCAGTTTGATTTTGTGAGTGATTGTTACACTGCATTCTTCTAGCAACAGATACTCATGGACAATTTATAAATATGAAAATAGGTTCAAAGAGGTTAACTAATTTTCCCAACTTGGTAAAGGGAATTACTGATATTGAAATTCCAATTGTAGTGGCTGGTTTTGTGTCAACTTGACACAAGCTGGAGTTATCACAGAGAAAGGAGCCTCAGTTGAGGAAGTGCCTCCATGAGATACAGCTGTGAGGCATTTCCTCAACTAGTGATCAAGGGGGGGAGGGCCCAGCCCATTGTGGGTGATGCCATCCCCAGTCTGGTAGACCTGGGTTCTATAAGAAAGCAGGCTGAGCAAGCCAGGGGAAGCAAGCCAGTAAGTAACATCCCTCCATGGCCTCTGCATCAGCTCCTGCTTCCTGATCTTCTTGAGTTCCAGTCCTGACTTCCTTTGGTGATGAACAGTGATATGGAAGTGTAAGCTGAATAAACCCTTTCCTCCCCAACTTGCTTCTTTGTCAAGATGTTTTGTGCAGGAATAGAAACCCTGTCTAAGACACCAATGCAGCAAGGTTAATATTCTAAAACCAAATAATTTCAATTTTCCCTACTTCAGACAAGTCTTTAACAGAGCTTCTCTAAAAACTGACCCTGTTGCTAACTGGCATGATTCACTAGATGGACTAAACAAGGAAATTTGGTTGTCTGAGAATTTATTCTGTGCATAATCTGTGTTCAAGAGAACATTTTTTTCTGGCTAAAGATTCTCCTGACAGCATCTCTCATGAGCATTGCATATGTAGGGAACAAAGAACCACTAAGTATAAGGGCAGTGCTTTAATGCATGACACTGACTTTCAGATGACTTCTGACATCAACATTAGAGTAACATCTCAATTACTCAACCACTGAGAGAAATGGTGAACAAGGGAATTGAAGAACATAAAGAATATTAATGGGAGCACATCAATTCAATTATCTTGACTCGCTGATGAGGTGAGCTCCTAGTATATGGAGGTTTCAAGTTCAAACTTACCACTACAATTGGACCCATGTGAGTATTTAAGTGTTCAACATCAGCTGAAGCAGTATGAGGTAGGAGGAGAATTTCATTCTTAGGATAAGAATTATACCCAAATTGCTCACATAGAGAGCAGCTCAGACAAATGGAAGACACTGTAGTCATCTGTAGGTCATCTATGGCTTTATTAGTTGGAGGGGTAGAGCAGAAACTTCTAGAGTACAAGAAGAACTGAACTGTTCTAAGCAATAAATAAAATTTGTATTATGCACCTAATAGTCTAAATGTGAAGTATAATGAAAGATTTCCCTACTTTAATTAGATTAAATTTGTGTGTATAGAAGATTTTTGGTACCTAATGAATCAATTTAGCTTTTATCTAAGAGCTGGCAATGATTCTCCCTTTGACCAAACTTTATTCGGTCTCCTATGAACCCCCTTTCCAGTTAAATCTTGACACTGCCCTCCTCCCTGGCCTCTACCCCCATCCTGTGCTTGCCAGACCTGCCTTGCCAACTCTCAGCAAACGTTCTGCTCAATAGAATTAAAAGGAATGTTCAGTTTTCAAAGTCTCATTTCTCCCAGTATCAGATCAAAGCCTTCATTTCCTATGTTTAATATCTGATTACGTTGGCCTACCTGTGTCGAGGATAAGTTTAGGTAAGATATTCCTTCTCTCCATGTTTCCTCTAGGGACTTTGCCATCCAATGGCTCTCATTCTGCTTACTGGCTATAAACCTCTTGGTTTCTTTGCTAACAAGCATGGTTGAATGTAAGCTCTTTTTTTTTCTATTGCAAGAGAGGTGATACCTATTGCAGTAGTCCTAAACAGTGTCTGTTGTTGTTGTGGAGCAGCACAGATTAATTTAGCAGTTAAGAATGCTTAATGCTCTTTTTTTTAAAAAAAACACAACTTTATTTTACAAAGCAAAGATAAATGTACAGATTTTAAACATTTTTTGCTTAAAATTATACATTTTTGTCAGTACTTTTTTTCAGATTTTAACATAATTTTTACATAAAACTATATGAATATATTTTTAGTCAGTACTTGATTTTTTTTCAAGGTTTGATTTTATGCCTTGAAAACTTAATAGTTACAATGAGCTAAAGTACATGTAAAACAAAATGCAACATGGAAATAGTCAAAGTTTTCTTGTTTTGTAAATATTTTTTTTGTTTTGTTTTGTTTTCTTTATTTCTTGGACTTCATACATTCTGTGAGTTGTTTCTGGGGGAGTGCAAGCCTCTGGGGTTAGCATCCCACTATCAGTGACTGCATATTATGTCTGTTCTTTTGTGACTGGGTTATCTCACTCAGGATGATCTTCTCTAGATGCAGCCATTTTCTTAAGAATTTGGTCAAGTCATTGTTTCTGGTGGCTGAGTAGTAAAGAATGCTTAATGCTCTTGTGGAAGACCCAGCTCTGGTTCCTAGCACACACATAGTGACTCATTACTGCCTGAAACTCCAATCCCAGGGGAACTAATACTGTCTCTTCTACCCCAGACAGGTTTCTATACACATGTGATACACAGATTCAAACAGGTTCACACACATACAAATAAATAAAAGCACATTTTTAAAAAGAAGATTAAAGAAGGCCTTACTAGTCTACAAAGCAACAAAAACTGTTGTGGTGGTCATTGTTACTGTTTTCCTTTAATGGGATCTATTTATGATTAAAAAAACAGAAAATGTGAGCAAACAGCAAAAAAACCACCTCCTGGTTGAACAGAGATACAGGGGTAAAATTAGGGTGTTTGCATATGTAGTGTGTATAATGAAATAAAAGGAGATATGAAGAAAGCATAAAAACAGAAACAAACATTCAGCTTAGCCAAAATGTTCAGAAGGAAATTCTAACTTTACTGAAATTTCTAGAAACTAGAAAATTTTCTAGGGAAAAAAAAAGTCTTTTAAAAATTGAGCACAATAAACATATTGCTCTTTAATATGTATGTCTACATTTATACTTAGTAACTATGGAATGCAAGTAACAATTTTTTTTAAAGCTTGAAAAGTACAGTTTCGGTTCACTACTCCAAATATTAGAGAACACTCCTTAGACTTGTATATGCAGAAAACACTATAAATTGAGCTTGGTATGCAGACTGAACCAAAGACATGCCTACAGTGTTGTTTTACATCAAAGCTCTGATGGTCCTCTTGTTTCTTATTGTTTGCCTCTTTCTTTGGAGAAACATATGAACACAAAAATGGAATTCAACTAGTTGGACTTCAATTAAGGTTCACTGCCTTTTTCTTTGAAATGTTGAAATGCTAGAAACAAAACATTTTCTGTTTTCTGCTGCTAAAAAAAAAAATTCTAAGAAATGGGAAACGGGTGCCTTTTGCTTTTCTATCTCATTGTTAGAGCATGCTTCTAACAAGTTTGAATTAATTGAATTAAATTGAATTTTAAAAGTCACTGTGAAGTCACTGATGCTGAAGCAGGTATCTTTCAGAGAGAAGCTGGGGAATACATCCTAGTCTACATTTTATGTGGCCCTCAAATGTCTATGCGCCAAATGCTTGCCCTCAAGATGGTGCTATCCAAACATGGTAGAGCCTTTGTATAGGACCTAGGAGAAGATACTTAAATCACTGCACCTTCTCCTCTTCCTACCTCTTGTCTATAAGGTAAGGGCTGTGTTATACAACCTGCATCTTCAGTGAAAGGCTGTATTGTCACAGGTCAAAAAGCAATAGGGTCACCTGATTGCAGACTGGAAGCACCACAACTGGGGATTCTTTTTATGTGACATTTGTTTTATGTAAGCTAATTATTTCAAAAGTTAATTATAGTTAACAGAAAACTAATTCACAATGGAACATGGGCTTATACCAGATTAACTGGATTTAGGCCTAACCTAGGCAATTTTCATGCTTTGGGTGGAATTTATGTATACTCTCCAAGCCTCAGCTTTGTCAATCTGGAAAGTGAAAACACTAATAGCAATCACAAAATCAATAATAAATGGCTCCACATCTGGAGTGTGCTTAGAAGAGTAATGGATATACAGTTAAACCCCAAGTTAATCACCATAACCACCATCGCTAGGTTTAATTATATCATGACTATTGCACTAAACCTCATGACAATCATTTTTATTCCTTACTTTCCTGAGAATCTTCATCTGACCCTCTATGAACATTAATCTAAGACATGTCCCTGTGCATTTAAGGTAGCAGTTAAGGGCTGGGGAGATGGCTAAGTCATAAAAGTACCTAGTATGCAAGTATGAGGACCTGAGTTCACATTCCCAAAATCCATGCAAGAAGCTAGAAGTGTCTGTTCGTGTTTAAAATTCTGGCATTTGGGTAGGTGTGGTTTGCTAGCCAGGGAGTTTTACCAAATCAGTGAGGCTCTAGTACACTAAGGGACCCTTTCTCAGAAAAGTAAAAGAGTACTAAAACGGAAAATACCTAATGTCCACCTCTCCCTCTGCTTGCACGTGAAAACAACAATCCTTTACATTGGATTAGGGTACTAAAATCAAATTATTTTCACCTGCTTCTGCTATGCTAAACTTTTATTGAACTCTGGTCTTAAGGCTTATACAAGGAGAACTTTACCACTGAGTCATCTTACCAGCCTATTACTTTTTAAAAAAATATAATCCCTAGGAAATTTAAATGTATACACAGGGCTAATATCCTAGCTCTGTTGTATAGTGTTACATCAGATCTCAAAGACATCAAAAGAGACCTCCCATCTCCTTTTGCTCACACCAGTGGCCAGTCTCTTAGGTACCATACAAGCAAGACTTGCAGCTAACATCTCTGTCCGATTCTCTGAATGGCAGAGGATTCATAAGTAGCTCTGTGTTGAAAGATTCTTTTTCTATATCCTGTTTGTCTCACTGCTAATTAAATTGGCTAAAATCCAATGATTCTGTGAGTGAAGGAATAAGGGTTGAGGTCAGTGTGCCTGCATTTACATGGGTATACTTGCACTTAGAAAATCATAAAGAAACAGTAGTGTGTAATCACACACACACACACACACACACACACACACTCACACACACGAAAAAGAAGACAGTGCTAGTGGATTTGTAGGTTGGAAAAGGCAGAGAGGTATGGCAGCAGAAGGGGACAGGAAGAAGTCACATTTCCTCTAGAAAGGAAACCTTGAAATGAGTCATTTGCTCCCTCACAGCCACAACAGATAACAGGAATGTCAGGGACTATCAACCAGCGGCCATTAGGCCAACCCTGCTGTGGAGGGAACTCTTGAAACATTAAAGAACAGTATCTGATATTAAAAAAAAAAAAATACTATTCAATAATTTAGGGAGAGGCAGGATACAAGTCCAGAGGCCCTTGCCCAGGATTTGACACAATCTCAATCATTTAGATTTTCAGAGACTGAAAACTGAAGGATTACTCACACTGTTACAGTCTAAGTAAACAAAAAGTATTGCTGTCTGAGACAACTGGCCTGACCTGACCTGACCTGACCTGACCTGCTCCAGTGACTCACCACCGGGACGTCTGTTCCAGGTGATAATTATTTTCTAGTGGGTAAAGTGAGGGACTGGCTGCTCAAAGTGTGGTACCTGGAACAGCAGCAGGATAAAATGGGAATTTGCTAGAAATTAGGGCCCCAGACTGGACCAAGTTAAAGGGAACCTTTGTTAAAATGCAGTGGGTTTGCCATCTAGCAATGGATTCTGCATTGTAACAAGGCCATACGATTTGTCCACGAAAGAAGTTTTCAGTAGCACCTGAGGTTTTTAACCTCCTGATCATAGTCATTTGTTTAACAGCCTCCTCCTGGTAAATAAGCTATCACAGTCTCTCAGTCTTAGAAAGTCTTAGTGCATCAGTGTTCACAGGTGGCTCTTGGGTGGGATCCCTACAATGAGGCTAAAAAAGCAAGATTTGTTTTCTCTTACAAGTTTCGAACTTGACTATCACCTGAGACAAACAATTTTGTCATGGGGGGGTAATTTAATGTAAAAGGGGATATCTGTACAGTTAATATACTACCCTCATGTATATCAAAATAAATGGAGAAAGCACCGAAATCAACTTATTTTAGAGTGTCATATCGTGAGCCTTGAAAAGAGAACATGTGCACCAAAACTGAGAAAAAATTAATTTCTTACTTTTCAGATTCGTTAAATATGTATGCCAAACCTCTCCCAGTATATAGACTTTTTTATCTATTCATTGTATTTATAACCTCTCAAGATTCCAGTGATATCCCTGTGATTACTTAATAAGGTTTCTGTGTATTTACTCTGGCCAAAAAGCAAGCAAATGCATTCAAGAATACTGAGCATTTTAAAACAAAGCACTCATTTTTCAGTGATCCTATTTGGAATAGGCCTGTTTATTTAAAAAATATATTCTCAAACCTGATAGAAATTCTCCAAAGATAGTAAATAACAAATTAACAAAAGAGGTTGTATTTAGATTAGTGGTATTTAAATATAGACTCCAGTATAGGATATATAACACCCACCAATTGATATTATTATCACTATATAACACCAAACATGTGAACCACTATGACTGAGTAGACTCGGTGTCTTTACCCTCAAACTCAAGGGTTATAAACGACCTGCTTCCTATTATTTCTACATCTGATTGATAAAGCAGTACTCTATCAGTGGATCACACAGGGATATTTTGCTTACTGGCATTTGTAGAATGTAGTTTATACAGAGAAAATTCACATAAAAGTAGTTAATACAAACATATAACTCAAAAGTACACTCCCAATAGCAAAAGTAGCAAAACTAATGACCTAACAAAATATGAACAGAAGACCTGACTAGATATTTTCCAAAGACATACAAATAGCCAAGAGACACATAAAAATGCATTGCAAGTCACTAGGCAGGAAAATAAAAATCCAAACCATAGTGAAATCATATTTCATGGCTGTTAAGGTAACTACTATGAAAGTCAGAAGAGGAAAGTGCATGAAAAAAAAAAAACAAAGAAACCTTGTACACTGCTACTTGAACTATGGATTGGCACTGTCATCGAGGTTAAACAGTTTAAAAGATTCTCCAAAAATTCAAAACAAGACTATCCTAATAACCTAGCCATCCTATTACTAGCTACATTGCCAAAGGAAATAAATGAATGTCTTAAAGAGGCAGCTCAATCTCATGTTCATCGCAGTAGTTTTCCTAATAACCAAGACATGGAATTACCTAAATGGTCATAACTGAGCAAAGAGGTAGAAAGTATGATGCGTGTCTATGTATTGTTTATTCATGAAACAAGGAACTTTTATCTTTTCCAATAACAAAGATAAATTTGGAGGACATAATGCTAAGTGAAATAAGCCAGACACCGAAGGAAAATAAGCTTTATATTCAAATCCTCCCACAAATTTTTGGAACACCAAGATACAGAGAATATGAACAGAAATTGTCAGTGGCATAGTGTGGGATTAGATGGTGTTGGTCAAATGGCACAGACTTTCATATAAGTTCCAGTGATCTTATGCACAGCATGGTGACTTTAGTTTCTAACAATATACATTGTGTTGTATGCTTCAAATTTGTGAGAGTACATATTAAGTGTCCACATGTTATATATCAATTTCCTTTCATTAAGATGCAAGAAGTTCTTTAAAAAAAATAAGTGGGACTTGTTGAGACTGGAAATTTTAAATAGATGCTCCTTAGGACTCTAAACAACTCAGAAGCCTGGAGAAGTTTTTCAAACTGACGAGGTACACGAGTCCCCTCCCTAAGCTTCCACAGGAAAGACTGCTAAGGAGACAAGAGCCCAGACAAGCTACTTGAAAGGGTAAAAACAACCAAGCTGTATGGAAGAAAACAGACCAGCTTGCTGACACAAAGATGCTCTAACCTGTTGAGCTGCAGGTATTGCATGCTGGCACTCCAGGGTCTTTGTGAGCAGTCACCCATGCTGGACTGAGCTTTCAGCCATCCCTGATCCTCTCTCCCATAACCATATAGGTAACCCCAGTGAAACTCAGTGGTTCATTAAGCTGGACTTTGGTGGGGTCATTGCTTTTGTCAGTTCCCTAGCTAGAGTGAGTAGATGCTTGTTCCTGGCTCCCCAGAAATAGTGTCACACAATACCATCCCACAGACAAACACAGAACAGTCAATGTGGTGATGAATGTGTTGATTTTGTTGTGGTAATCTCTTTACAGTGTATGTCAAATCATTACATTGAATATATACAATTTTATATGTCAAATAAACCTCAGTAATGCCGAAAGATATATATATATATATATATATAATTTTTCTCTCCCTTAAAGCAGTTGAGAAACAGATGGAGAAAAACATGTAACCATAGTGACAAATATCTTTAAATTCATGATCCTGAACCGCACCTAGACTAATATTTTAGCTGCCTCTAAGCAGACATACCAAATATCCCCAGTCACCCAGGCCCACTCCTCTGGACAGCTCTTGCATACATTGTCTGTCCTCAAACCCTCGATATATGTTTACCTACCTCACACTTAAAGAGCTTTATTCCTTTTTTCCTGAAAAAAAAAATGCAAAGAAGTGGAAGACAATGCCTTTCGATCTATACACCCTGGAAGGTAGACTGCAGACTGTGGCTCATTGTCTGTCGGATCTGCCCAGAAGACCACTATTCTGGGTGTTTGCCTTTATCATCCAGAAGGTTCCACTTACCATTTCCTTCTTATCTTCCTGGAAGTGAACATTCACAAACATTTTTCCCACAACATAAGGGAGGGCACTCTCAATAAAGTTAACACATTTGTCCCACTGAGGCAGCAGAGTTGTGGTCCCCTGGATTACCTGTGGGAAAGAATCAATTACAATATAAGCTTTGGATAAAATTTATTGCTGGGGGAAAATAAGTCAAACCATCTACAAAAATACTTCCTACCCCCTTGAAGATAGATGCCAGAGAGGAAAAGCCAAGTTGAAATCAGATGGAGAAAATGAAACTCTGCTCATCCCTAGTTTCTAGCTACAATTAAGTGAAAATATTTGATTGTAGAAAAACAATGCATAAGACATAAGCAGATGCTCTTCAAGGATCTAGACAGGACTTAGTACCTATTGAGGACTGCAGCTCTACCAGGAAAATTTTGGAATTGTGGGCAATCATAGTTCTTGTTTGCAGACTAGCAGACCATGTCTCACCATGAGCAGCGTGAGGAGCCCATTTATAGTGTCATAGTAGAGTAAAATACAGATGTAAAGACTTTTCCCATCTGTCCTGTTATGCCATTATAAGAAAACATTTACAAACAAGTAAGGGACTTCCAAAGCAGGATTTGAAAGTGCCAAGGTTTACTCTTGGGATGAAAGCAGAAATAAATGTCATGTAAGTTTTCTCTGGAGACTGGAAGTGTACCAGCAGACAGTGAGGGAGAGAGACCCTGAGAACGGTGGCCTGGAATACCCCATGCACAATTTTAGAGTCAGGTTGTTGGAGTGGGGCAAAGGGAATTAAAGCTTAAATTCATTTCTCCTTCCTTTCCTTTCTGGGAACACAACCCTTCTCAGAGGTAAGGGATGGAGTTATTTTTAAAACCTCCAGAGAGAGAGAGATCCTACAACCTTCTTTGGCAATTCAATATTATATTTAGCACTTCATGCTCAAGAAACATCCCCTTATACCTAACCTCAAATTTTCACACACTACTTCTTACACCTTGCTCTCTCATTTTCTTCACAGTGAGGCTGGAGAGCAGCTGGGTATCATCTTTTATGTGATCCATAGGAGTTAAAAATACACACAGAGTAAAAATATCTACTTGTTTTGTATCTTAACTATTTGGTTTGACCTAAATGTACATAATTGTTTTGTGCATATCTACCCTTTATAAGGTACTGTATATTCCAGTAACTGTCTGTAAAGGGTCAAAAGTTACCTCCAAATAACTGTATCACTCTCCAAGTATACTAGTCCACTGTAAATTTCTGTATTTCCCAGTTTCTCTAATAAGTAATGTGGATGTTAAAGAAAATAAGAGCTTATACAACTTGGCATCCACTTTGATTTAAATAGATATAAAAATAAAGTAATTTTTAAAGCTACAAAATCCTTAAGTCCTCTAAGCCATGGCAGAATTAGTCACCAGCCTTGGGAATGCAGATGAAAGAAACATCTGTCTATGTAAGTTAGGAGACAACAAAGGTGGATGAAAAACAAACATTCAGGGGCTAGGTAACTGGTGGGGGAGGGGAGATTGGATTTAGGCACTTGAAGATACCATGGAGGAAATTCAAATGGGTCTAGCAGAATTAGAATAGAATCAAGATTAAATATCTAAGTAAAGTTAAACTTGTAACTCTAACACCAAATTAAAAAAAGAAACTGTAAAATTCTCTCTATATGTAATTAGAGCATGGAAAAATTTTGAAAACCAGTCATAGTAAAATAGATCATCAGATTGCATCCTTCCAGTCTATTTGAAATTGTGTACCCTTTGATGCACATCTCTTTCCCAGCTCTCCCTCCTCCAACTCCTAGTAACCATCTTCCTATTTGCTGTTTTTTTTTTTTTTTTTTTTGGATAAACTATTTCATTTTCCATACATATATGGTATTATGCAATGTTTACCATACTGCATAAAGTAATCATAGTTAATGATAATTGTGTGCTTCAATTTTGATAAAATAGGCCTTTAATGTTCTCAACACAAAAGTGATATGATGCTGGAATGATGTATATGTTCATTATTGTGACTGAATTTTTCTAGATTGCACTCCTAGATCAAAGCATCACATAAAACCTCACAAATACACATAATTATCTCAAGTGTTTGCCAGTGAAAAAAGGTAAAGGAATTAAAATAAATTTGAACTACTTTGAAAGGGGTGTATCATTAAAAAACATCAAAATGATAATTTCAGTTAAAAGCACTGAAAAGGGTTGAAATAGGTTGTTAAGGAGAAACATTTGAACAAGATTGGATGGCCCAATGCATCACTTTAAATATTATTAATTATAAAGCCACAATGTAGAACTTGGGACAATTTTAAGGAAAACTAGGTATACCTGAATAAAATTAACTAATGCAAAAAAAGTTTAAAATAGAGTTTAAGTTGCAAGCTCCCTATATCCCATCCATAAAGGTTTTTTTTTTTCTTACTGGAGTAGTTGACATTAGAACTACCCCCAGCACATAAAGTTGGCCACTGATGAAACATTTCAATAGTCAGCCACTTACCCTTGAGAATTCCAGCCATCTATACTGAAAGCGCCTGCTGAGGTTTGGAATTCTGGAATAAACCATTCTCCACACCAAATAGTTGGCAATGGTCCTTATAAAAGAAATGAACATTTATTTTATTTTAGGTCATACCTAATTTCCTGAAAAACAACTTTGAAAAAATGTTGATAAGGCTAGTACAAGGTCAAGGTCAATGAACACCAGCAAAATCAGCCTAAAGTTTCCAGCTCCTTCCCTGAGCCTCCTGTGTCTGGAAATGGGAATACCTTCAAATTAGTAATGACTTTTCCTAATTTATGTATATTATTAGCCTTCAGAAACCAAAACCAAAATATTTATTAGTAGCAATAATCTAAATTTTTACTTTGTTTTTATAACCTCTCTGAGCCCAAGAAAGTCACCTATGTCTTCTTGATTACCTTTCCTTATAAAGCAATGAGGCTATTCCTTACTTCACAAGGTGATTGTGAGGTTAAAATAACAAAATAATTAACAGAGTGAACTCCTAGCTCTCTGCTGACCTCTTAGCATATGAAGAATCTTACATGGTTCTGTAATGCTCAGATACATATTTTCAAAACTTGGTTCTAAGTGTTGCCTCTTTTTCTATAAGGAAAAGAATCCCTGACCTGGGAAAGATGTATGATCTGAGTTCATTTCTAACTCATCCATGATGATGGAGTTTTAATGACCCATCCCCTCTTAGCTGTGCCATTGCCATAGTGATTAATGAGACACATTCCTAAGCTGGTCCATGGGTCATACAGAAATATGAGTAGCAGTGTGATATGGTGATACTACCAAACCTACCAAAAACAATTCACATGCTCATTTGCATGATATTCTGCCACCGTAGATATTCTCCAATGAGCAAAATATTTTTGCATATGCATAATTATAGAGATGTTTGTTTTAATTTATATAGACATTCGGATTAGCATATCAGGAACATTTCTGGGACAGGGTTTTGCTATGTAGTCCAGGCTGACCTTGAGTTCATGATCCTTATGCCTCTATCTCATAAGTGTGCTGGCATTACAAGCATGTGCCATCATGCTTGGAGGTTTGGATATTTTTATTTTCTACGCATAAGTGTTTTGTGTGCCTATGTACACCACATATGTGCAGTGTCTGCAGAAGCCAGGAAAGTGTTACAATCCTCCATAACTGGAGACTTACTGATGATTGTGAGTTACCATGTGGGTGCTGATAACAGAACCCAGGTCCTCTGCGAGGACAGCATGTGCTCTTAATCACTGAGTTATCTCTCTAGCCCTTCAAAGAACTAATTTTAATAAATATAGAAATACAAATTTTAAATATAAAGTGTTTGAGGTCATAAATTAATCTTGACATTAAATTAATGACATATGTACTTTAAGTCATATTATTCACATAAAATTATGTTAGTATTACTGCATATGTAAATGTGTGTTTCATATAGTCTTCTTGAATATTTCAGAAAGTTTTAGCATACCCTTGTCAGATATGGTTCAGTCACCACTGTTTTTCCCTTCTGGTAAACTAGTGCAGGAAAAGTGACACTTTTGCCATTTTGTTGTTATTCATTTGTTTTTACATTGCTGATATTTTAATTGCTGTTTCTCTGAAGGAAGGATTAGGAGGGAAAGGAGAAGATAGAGGTAGAGAATATGGGAAGAGACGACGAGAATAGGTGGGCCTTTCAAAGACAATGTTGTAACCTAGTACAAGGGAAATTTCTGATAACCTATGAGGGTGGCGCTAGTGAGGTCCCTGAACAATGGAAGATATGGAGCCTGAACCAGCCATCTTTCGTACCCAGGCTAGGCTCCCAGTGGTGGGTCTTGGACACCAACCAAGCCACAAAACCTTCAACCTATCTACCCACAACTTTTCCTGCCTGCAAGAGGCTCTGGGGCAATAGTAGCTCAAAGCCTGTGGGTGTGTCCAACCAATGACTGGTCTAACTTGAGCTCCAAGCCACAAGAGGGACTGTATGCCCAGCACTGCCTAGATGGCCAGGAACAAGAAGCTGGATGGCTTAGAGGCCTAAACCATAACACAACTGACCAAATTTTTGAAAAGTTAAAGAAATGATTCTTTTTTAAAATAAATTGAACAACTTTATTTTAAAAACAAAGATAAATGTACAGAATTTAAGCATTTTTCATAAAAATATATGAATATATTTTTGTCAGTACTTGGTTTTTTTTTAAAGGTTTGATAGTATGCATTAAAATCTTACTAGTTACAATGAGCATAAAGTACATGTAAAACAAGTTGTAACCTGGAATTAGTCAAAGTTTTCTTAGTGTGTAAAGATTAAGCATAATGGTTTTTCATTATTTTTTTCTGGCTTTTGTTTTTTTCTTGAACTTCATATAGTCTGTGAGTTGTTTCTGGGGTATTCAGAGCTTTCTGGGGTTAGTATCCAATTATCAGTGACTGCACATTATGTCTGCTATTTTGTGACTGGGTTACCTCACTCAGGATGATATTCTCTAGATGCATCCATTTTCTTAGGAATTTCATAAAGTCATTGTTTCTGATAGCTAAATAGTACTCCATTGTGTAAATATACCACAATTTTTGTATACATTCATCTACTGAAGGACATCTGGGTTCTTTCCAGCTTCTGGCTATTATAAATAGGGCTGCTATGAATATTGTGGTGCATGTGTCTTTGTTGTATGTTGGAGTTTCTCTGGGATATATGCCCAGAGGTGCAATAACTGGGTCTTCAGGTAGTACTATGCCCAATTTTCTGAGGAACTGCCAGACTGATTTCCAGAGTGGCTGTACAACCCCACCAACAGTGGAAAAGTGTTCCTCTTTCTCCGCATCCTCGCCAGCATCTGCTGTCATCTGAGTTTTGGATCTTGGCCAATCTGACTGGTGTGAGGAGGAATCTCAGGGTTGTTTTGATTTGCATTTCCCTGATGACTAATGATGTTGAGGACTTCCTTAGATGCTTCTCAGCTATTCAATATTCATCAATTGAGAATGTTTTGTTAAGCTCTGTACCCCATTTTTTAATAGGGTTGTTTGATCCTCTGGTGTCTAACTTCTTGAGTTCTTTGTATACCTTGGATATTAGGCCTCTATCAGATGTGGGGTTGGTAACAATCTTTTCCCAATCTGTTGGCTGCCGTTTTGTTTTCTTGACAGTGTCCTTAGCCTTACAGAAACTTTGCAATCTTATTAACTCCCATATGTGGATATTTGACTTTAGAGCACGAGCCATTGGTGTTCTGTTCAGGAAATTTTCTCCTGTGCCTATGTGTTCTAAGGTTTTCCCTACTTTCTCTTCGAATAATTTCAGTGTACCTGGTTTAATGTGGAGATCTTTGATCCACTTGCAGTTGAACTTTGTACAAGGAGATAAGAAAGGGTCTATTTTCATAAAGAAATGATTCTTAATGATATTCTGCTATACTCACAGATTGGTGCCCAGCCGAACTTCCATCAGAGAAGTTTCCTCCAATATTTGATAGAAACAAATGCAGACACCCACAGTCAAACATGCTCAACTAACCCAGCAAAAGCCGGGAAGGGAAGGACTGTAGGAAACAGAAGGGTCAAGGACACCAAGAGAACACGACCCAGAGAATCAACTAGGCTGAACTCATTAGGTCTCACAGAGACTGAACCACCACTCACAGATACTTCAAGGATCTGTGCAAGGCTCTCTGCATGCATGCTGTGTTTGCTTGCATAGCTTGGAGTTTTTGATAGATTCCTAACAGTGAGAGAGAGGCATCCTGCTCATGGGACCCTTTTCCTCCTACTAGGTTGCCTTATCCAGCCTTGATATAAGGGGTTTATAACTAGTCTTATTGCATCTTGTTATGTCTTTTTCAGTTGATATCACTGGGAGGCCTATTTATGGGTTTTTTTGTTGTTGTTGTTGTTGTTGTTTTTTCTTCTGAAGGGAAGCAGAGAAACAGGGAAGGTAGGGATGATATTGGGAGGGTGGTAGGAAGGAGAGACTGCAGTTGGGATGTATCATATGAGATAAGAAAAAAAGTTAACACAACAAAAACAAAACAGAAATAAAAAAGCAAGATTTTAAGCCATTTTCTGTTGCAACAATTAAATCAAGTAATAAAAGTCGTGTATCTACAAATATAGCATTGCAATATTGTTTTCGATGTACTGAATGAAAACAAACTAGTGATAGCAAACACTGTGTCCCCAAAACAATGGGACTGTGGTCATCAATATAGTAGAACTTTATTAATCTTAATTATTTTTATATGTAAAATGAAAATATAGACAGTGTAAAATTTTCATCCTGAACCTAAGAGACCCTGCTGGGGTAAGCAAATGGCTTCTCAAAATCCATCCAAATACATTAAGCCATATTGTTTCAGTCACTAAAAGAGACATACCATTTTAGGCCTTTCCTTCTTGCCTATATATTCCTATTCTTCAATAAGCCAAGAAATTCCCACCAAGCATTCATTGTTGACCCAGTGTGCCAGGTACCATGAGGAAGGTGCCAAGGTAACTCAGCATCTACAGTTGGTATGATAGTTAAAACTGTCAACTTGACAGAATATAGATTCGCTTAAAATCACTAGAATCACAAGCCTATGAGAGATTATCTAGATCAAGTTAACAGAGGTTGGAAGACCCACCCTTAATGTGGGCAGCACCATTCCACAGGTGGGAGGGCCAGACTGAATAAAAAGGTTATCCGAACATAAGCCTTCTCTCCGACTCATTGCTGTAGATGCAATATGACCAACTGCCTCAACTTCTAAGCTGTCATGACTTCTCTGCTAGGATAGCCTGACGACCCACAAATTATGAGACAAAATAAACTCTGCTTTCCTGCTTTTATCAACTATTTGTTTCTGCCAATGTGAAATGGAACTGATACAGTGGAGAATGAAACATTTCAGCTTATTGGTACATTTTTCTTTTTTAACATTGTATTTATTTATTAGGAACATAGTGTTCTGCCCGCATAGATGCCTGTATGCCAGAAGTGGGTACCAGAAACCATTATAAGTAGTTGTGAGCCACCATGTGGTTGCTGGGAATTGAACTCAGGACCTCTAAAAGTGCTATCAACCTCTGAGACATCTCTCCAGCCCCAATTTTTTTTAATTGAACAGACATACTCTGTATTAAGTAAGAAACCCTTGCTTCATGGACTTGACATATTCTGAGCACCCAGGTATGTAACAATAGTTCTAGGTGCTATAGAGGTGAAGAGTTAAGAAAAAGTATTGACTCTAGGATACTATGATAGTTTGCATATGCTTGGACCAGGGAGTGGAATTATTAGAAGGTGTGACCTTGTTGTAGAAAGTGTGTCACTGTGGGGCTAGGCTTGCAGACCCTCCTCCTAGGTGCCTGAAGATCTGAAGTCTGTTCCTAGCTTCCTTCTGATGAAAATTTAGAACTCTCAGCTCCTCCTACACCATGCCTAACTGAATGCTGCCATGTTCTTGCCTTGATGATACTATAATAAACCTCTGAACCCATAAGACAGCCCCAATTAACTGTTGTCCTTTATGAGACTTGTCTTGATCATGGAGTCTGTTCACAGCAGTAAAACCCTAAGACAGGTACTAAAGCATTTAGCTAAATACATAGATAAGTGAAGCTTAGAAACATTGACTAAACTCTTCCGAATACAGTCAGTGGGTTCCAAACAAGTAAATTCATCCGAAGAACTTTGATAAGTGTAGATGCAACAGACAAATTAAATCACCAGCTCTGGAATAAGGCCTAACACAAAGTTCTAGGTGAAGAAAAACTTAAATCCAAGCTTGGGGACCACACCTTTAATCCCAGTGTTTAAGAGACAGGTGTGCAGATCTCTTGTCCTGGAACAAGTTTTAGGGCAGCCTAGCTTAGGCAATGAAGGAGTTGGAAAACAGAAACTGGTGATAACGTAATAGAAAAAGGGGGCCATACCATGTTCTAACTCCTGCAAGCAGCAGAACTCGGCAGCTTTGGCCACATGGCTCTCTGGCTTTAGAGTCAAGAACAGAAGGGATTACTGGGACAATTTATCCTGGCCAGCTGGAGCTAAGAAATTAGCAGTTATTAAGAAGAGACCAGCATTGCTGACATTAAATCTTCTGGGAAGTGTTTTCTGAGAGCACAAACGAACTGTATTACAGAGATACCAAAAGTTGTACCTCATGATGCAGCTAGCTGTACTTGGTAATATGTAAGAGTCACCACAGTGGTACAGGTTTTGAATGCATAAAAAACAGTTGAGGCTTGGCACTGTGAGAGGCCATGGAAGGCCATTGGTGAAGGTGCAGCCTCAGTTGCAGTTTATGGGCCAGGACTGAAGGAGTCATACAAAGGATTTGAGGCTTGGCACCATAAAGAGAGCCTATGAGAGACTACTGATGAAACTTAGCTACAACTGAAGACCCCAGCATATTGGAAACAGCAGCAGTAGTTGAGTGTATCACCCTGAACTTAGAGTGCTATAGAGAGCAGAACTGTAGAAGTGACACCAGCCCTTTGGAGGAGCCCAGAAAATTATGTGTGGATCCAAGACACTGAAGCACGAAGCTGTAACATAGAAGTTGCCTTGGAGAACCGAAGATGTTCAAGATGCCAGAACCATGGTCTATCTTCTGAGGAAAGTTGCTAACAGGGAGTGAAGCGAGCCCAGGAGAAAGAAGTTTGTTACCATTAACAAAAATTAAAAAAGGATCTGAAGACTAGTTTGACATCAGACATGGAGATGCAGAGTTTGAAGTTTGCCCAGCTGGTTTCTTGTCTTGCTTTAGGAATTATAGTTAAGTGATTGGATGAATCTCAGAAGAGACTTTGAACTTTGTACTTTTAACATTGTTGAGACTGCTATAGACTGTGGGGACTTTGGAAGTTGAACTAAAAATATTTTTGCATTATGTTATGTTTAGGTATGGCCCCAATAGACACATATGTTTGGACAAGCCTATGGGGGCCAGGGAGTGAAATGTGATGGCTTGTATATGCTCAGCCTAAGGAGTAACATTACTAGAAGGTGTGGCCTTGTTGGAGTAGCTGTTTCACTGTGGGTGTGGGCTATAAATCCCTTACCCTGGCTGCCTAAAAGTGAGTCTCCCACTAGCAGCCTTCAGATAAAGATTTAGAACTCTTAACTCACCCTGCACAATGCCTGTCTTCTACCTTGATGATAATAGACTGAACCTATGAGCTGGTAAGCCAGTCCAATTAAATGTTGTCCTTATAAGAAAAAAAGTACGTTGCAAAATAATGTATGCCCACATCAATGTGTTCTAAAATTGCTTACTTCAAAACACTATGAGGTTTAGCTTAGGAATGATAATATTACCAAAAGAGGAACAGAAATGGCCATAATAACTGAATCCTTACCACCTAATGATTGCACACATCAAAAAGAAAACTAAACAAAACCAAACTCAGACTCAGCAACAAAAAATGAAAATTACCCGTAATATCCTTTTTGTGGTCCAAAAAGCATTTTTTGAAATACAGTAATTTCCCTAAATGAAAAAATAAATAAATAAAGGAAAGAAAAACATCCCAGCAAAGAGCCCACTACTAGGACAGCAATATAAAATTATTCTTCTGTAAAGCCTATAACTAAGAAGATGGGTTATCTTAAAAAGCTTTGGATGCCCACCCATCTACCCCCGTACTTTCAAGTATTAGAAGCTTACATTTATATTATGTCTAAGAGATTAAAAAAAAACTTCTGTGATAATATGATATGGGTAGCTATTATTATCCCTATTTACATATGGTAAAAGCAAAGGTCAAAAGTCAAGAGACTTTCAGGCCACCGGGAAAAGCAGAGATCCAGGGACGCAGGCCTGGTGAAACTGCACTGCGAGTACCCGGGGCACAGAGAGGGCTGGGCCTGGCATACAGAAAGCTCGACCTCCTGATTGCTTCAGGGGAGCAGGAACTCTGCCGTAGGGACTCGGTTTCCACACAGAAGACCCTGGCATGTGGACAAAATACTAAGGCTATTTGCCACCTAAAACAGCAGAGATCCAGGGATACAGGCCAGGTACACAGGAGAGATGGGAACCAGTCACTGACAACAAGACCACGTATAATCACAGACAACAATATGGCAAGAAGAAAGCAAAAGAACTTACCCAATGGAAACCAAGACAACCTGGCAACACCAGAACCCAGCTCTCCCATCACAGCAAACAGCGGAATGCCTAACATTCCAGAAAAAGAAGACTCAGACCTGAAATCATACTTCAAGATGATGATGGAGATTTTTAAAAAAAGAACGGGAGGAAAAGCATAAAGAAATAGAAGCTTTTAAAGAGGAAACAAGAAAAACACTCAAGGAACTAGAGGAAAGCAGAATCAAAGAGATGAAGGAATTGAAGAAGGAATTTAAACTGGAAATGGAAACAATAAAGAAAACACTAAAAGAGACAACCCTGGAGGTAGAAACCTAAAAAAAAAATTCAGGAGTCACAGATGAAAGCATTTCCAACAGACTACAAGAGATGGAAGAGAAAATCTCGGGGGCCAAAGAAAACATTGAAAACATAGACAAAACAGTCACAAAAGATGCAAAACCAGAAAGCTCCTCACACAAAATGTCCAGGAGATCCAGGACACAATGAGAAGACCAAACCTAAGGATAATAGGAATAGAAGAGGGCGAAGAATATCAACTAAGAGGCACAGTAAATACCTTCAACAAAATCATAGAAGAAAATATCCCTACCTTAAGAATGAGATGACCACGAGCATAAAAGAAGCCTACAGAACCCAAATAGAGTAGACCAGAAAAGAAATTCCTCCCAACACATAATAGTCATAACTCCAAGTGCCCAAAGGAAAGAAAGAATACTAAAAGCAGTAAAGGAAAAAGGTCATGTAGCATATAAAGGCAGACCAACCAGAATCACATCTGATTTCTCAACAGAGACTATGAAAGGGAGAAGAGCCTGGACAGACATCATGCAGACCCTAAGAGAACACAAGTGTCAGCTCAAGCTGCTATACCCAGCAAAATTCTCAATCACCATAGATGGACAGACCAAGATATTCCAAGACAAAACCAAATTTACACAATGTCTGACCACAAACCCAGCATTACAACGAGTTATAGATGGAAAACCCAGTACAAGGAAGGAAACTGAATCCTAGTAAAAACAAGAAAACTCCTAAGCAACAAAACCAAAATAAGAAAAACACACAGGCACAATTCTACCTCCAAAAGCAAAAATAGCAGGAAACAGCAACCACTATTCCTTAATAACTGTTAACATAAATGGACTCAATTCCCCAATAAAAAGACATAGGCTATTAGACTGTATACATAAACAGAACCCAGCATTTTGCTGCACTCAGGAAACTCATCTCAGAGACAAAGGTAGATATTATCTCAGAGTAAAAGGTTGAGAAAAAAACTTCCAAGCAAACGGCCCCAAGAAACAATCTGGAGTAGCCATTCTAATATTGAATAAAGTAGTTTTTCAACCAAAAGTTATCAAAAAAGGTAAGGAAGGAAACGTTTTACTCATTACAGGGAAAAATTGTCAGGAAAAACCCTCAATCCTTAATATATATGCTCCAAATACAAGAGCAACCATATTCATAAAAGAAACCCTACTAAAGCTCAAAAAATATATTGCACCCCACACACTAATAATGGAAGACCTTAACACCCCACTCTCATCAATGTACAGATCAAGGAAACAGAACCTGTACAAGGATGCAGTGAAACTAGCAGAGGTTATGAACCAATTGGAATTAATAGACACCTACAGAACATTTCATCCTAAAACAAAAGAATACACCTTCTTCTCAGCACCTCACAGCACCTTCTCCAAACCTCACCATATAATCAGTCACAAAACAGGTCTCAACAGATACAAGAATATTGAAATAATCCCATGAATCATATCAGATCACTATGGTCTATGGCTGGTCTTTAATAACAACAGAGACAACGAAAACCCCATATACCCATGGAAACTAAACAATGTTCTATTAAACAATACCATGGTCAAAGAAGAAATAAAGAAAGACATTAAGGATTTTCTAGAATTCGATGAAAATGAAAACACAACCTACCCAAACCTATGGAATGCAATGAAAGCAGCACTGAGAGGAAGACTCATAGCTCTGAGTGCTTCCAAAAAGAAACTGGAGAGGGCATACATCAGCAACTTGACAGCACAGCTAAAATCCCTAGAACAAAAGGAAGCAGATACACCCAAGAAAAGTAGACGGCAAGAAATAACCAAACTCGGAACAGAAATTTACCAAATAGAAACAAAAAGAACCATTCAAAGAATCAACAAAACCAAGAGCTGGTTCTTTGAGAAAATTAATAAGATTGATAAACCCTTAGCCAAACTAACTAGAGGGCAAAGAGAAAGTATCCAAATTAACAAAATCAGAAATGAAAGTCTAGACAGAACAACTGAAACTGAGGAAATTCAAGAGATCATCAGATCCTACTATAAAAGCCTATACTCAACAAAGCTGGAAAATATGGAGGAAATGGGTGAATTCCTAGACAGATACAAGATACTAAAGTTAAACCAGAACCAGTTAAACAATCTAAATAACCCATAACACCTAAAGAAATAGAAGCAGTCATCAAAAGCCTCCGAAACAAAAAAAGCCCAGGTCCACATAGGTTCAGTGCAAAATTCTATCAGATATTATTGATGACCTATTACCAATACTCTCCAACCTATTCCACAAAATAGAGTCAGCTGGAACACTACCTAACTCATTATTCGAGGCCACAATAACTCTGGTTCCTAAACCACACAATGACCCTACAAGGAAAGAGAACTTCAGACCAATCTCACTTATGAACATTGATGCAAAAATACTCAACAAAATCCTTGCAAACAGAATCCAAGAACACATCAAAACCATCACTGACCATGATCAAGTAGGCTTCATTCCTGGGATGCAGGGATCGTATAATATACAGAAATCCATCAATGTAATCCACCATATAAACAAACTCAAAGAAAAAAACCACATGGTCATATCACTAGATGCTGAGAAAGCATTTGACAAAATTCAACACCCCTTCATGTTAAAAGTCCTGGAAAGAACAGGAATCCAAGGCCCACACCTATACATAATAAGAGCAATATACAGCAAACCAACAGCCAACATCAAACTTAACAGTGGGAAACTTGAAGCAATCCCACTAAAATCAGGGACTAGACAAGGCTGCCCATTCTCCCCTACCTATTCAGCATAGTACTGGAAGTCCTAGCCAGAGAAATTAGACAGCAAAAGGAAGTCAAATGAGTTCAAATTGGAAAAAAAGAAGTAAAAACATCACTGTTTGCAAATGCCATGATAGCGTACGTAAGTGACCCAAAAATTCCACCAGAAAACTTCTACAGCTGATAAACAAGTTCAGCAAAGTGGCTGGATACAAATTTAACTCAGATAGATGAATGGATACAAAAATTGTGGTACATTTACACAATGGAGTACTACTCAGCTATCAGAAACAATGGCCTAACGAAATTCTCAAGAAAATGGATGCATCTAGAGAATATCATCCTGAGTGAGATAACCCAGTCACAAAAGAACAGACATAATATGCAGTCACCGATAACGGGATACTAACCCCAGAAAGCTCTGAACACCCCAGAAAAAATCACACAGACTGTGTGAAGCTCAAGAAAAAAGAAAATAAAACAATATATTTTACTTAAAATAGAACTGTATCTTCCTACAGCCCCTCCCAGGTTCTCTCCTATCTCCCCAAATTAATAACCTCCTTTCCTATATTATTGTTACATATATACATATGTGTATGTATATGTACCCACAAATACTTTATTACAACTTTATAAAAATGTATTCATATACTTTTATGCACAAATGCTTAAAAATCTGTACATTTATCTTTGATTTTTAAAATAAAGTTTAAAAAAACCAAATCAAATAAAATTAACTCAGACAAATCAGTAGCTTTCCTCTACTCAAAGGACAAACATTCGGAGAAAGAAATTAGGGAAAAGATACCCTTCACAATAGTCACAAAAAATTGAAATACCTGGTGTGACTCTAACTAAGCAATTGAAGGACCTTATGACAAGAACTTCAAATCTTTGAAGAAGGAAATCGAGGAAGATCTCAGAAAATGGAAAGCTCTCCCATGCTCATGGATTGGAAAGATCAACATTGTAAAAATGGCCATGTTACCAAAAGCAATCTACAGATTCAATGCAATCCCCATCAAAATTCCAACCCAGTTCTTCATTGAGTTGGAAAGATCAATGCGCAATTTCATCTGAAATAACAAAAGACCTAGAATATCAAAATCCATCCTCAACAACAAGAAAGCATCTGCGGGAATCACTATCCCTGACCTCAAGCTATATTACAAGGCAATTGTGCTGAAAACTGCATGGTACTGGTACAGAAATGGGCACGTGGATCAATGGAATAGAATAGAAGATCCAGAAATGAGCCCTCTTGTATATGGTCACCTGATTTTTGACAAAGGAGCTGCAAACATTCAATGAAAAAAGGACAGCATATTCAACAAATGGTGTTGGTCCAACTGGCACTCAGCAAGCAGAAGAATTAAAATAGACCCTTTCTTATCTCCTTGTACAAAGCTCAAGTGTAAGTGGATCAAAGATCTCCATATTAAGCTATTAGAAGAGAAAGTAGGGAAAACCTTAGAACACATAGGCACAGGAGAAAATTTTCTGAACAAAACACCAATGGCTCAAGCTCTAAGGTCAAAGACTAAAAAATGGGACTTAATGAGATTGCAAAGTTTCTGTAAGGCTAAGGACATTGGCAAGAAAACAAAACGGAAGCCAACAGAATGGGAAAAGATCTTTACCAACTCCACATCAGATAGAGGCCTAATATCCAAGGTATACAAAGAACTCAAAAAGCTAGACACCAGAGAATCAAACAACCCTATTAAAAATGGGGTACAGAGCTAAACAAAACGTTCTCAATTGAGGAATGTGGAATGGCTGAGAAACATCTAAGGAAGTCCTCAACATCCTTAGCCATCAGGGAAATGCAAATCAAAACAACCCTGAGATTCCACCTCACACCATCAGATTGGCCAAGATCCAAAACTCAGATGACAGCAGATGTTGGCGAGGTTGTGGAGAAAGAGGAACACTTCTCCACTGCTGGTGGGGTTGTAAACTGATACAACCACTCTGGAAATCAGTCTGGTGATTTCGCAGAAAATTGGACATAGTACTACCTGAAGATCTAGCTATTCCACTTCTGGGCATATACCCCAGAGACACTCCAATATACAACAAAGATTCATGTACCACAATGTTCATAGCAGCTCTATTTATAATAGCCAGAAGCTGGAAAGAACCCAGATGTCCTTCAGTAGATTAATGGATACAAAAATTGTGGTACATTTACACAATGGAGTAATACTCAGCCATCAGAAACAATGACTTAACCAAATTATTAAGAAAATGGTTGCATCTAGAGAATATCATCCTGAGTGAGATAACCTAGTCACAAAAAAACAGACATAATAGGCAGTCACTGATATTGGGATGCTAACCCCAGAGGCTCGGACTGCCCCAGAAACAACTCACAGACTGTGTGAAGTTCAAGAAAAAACAAAACATAACAAAACTAACGAAAAAAATTATGCTCAATCCTTACACACCAAGAAAATGTTGACTAATTCCGGGTTACATCCTGTTTTACATGTACTTTTTGCTAATTGTAACTAGTAATATATTAATGCAGAGTTTCAAACCTTAAAAAAAAAAAGAAAAAAAAAGCCAAGCACTGACGAAACTGTATTTGTATACATTTATGAAAAAAAATTAATTTTTTATCTTTGTTTTTAAAATAAAGTTTAAAAAAAGAATTTAAAAAAGAAAAGTAAATTTTCCTGTAAAAAAAAGAAAGATAAGAAAAGAAAACATCTGCGGGAATCACCATCCCTAACTTCAAGCTATATTACAAGGCCATTGTGTTAAAAACTACTGGTACAGAAATAGGCACATGGATCAATGGAATAGAATAGAAGATCCAGAAATGAGCCCTCACATATATGGTCACTTGATTTTTGACAAAGGAGCTATAAACCTTCAATGGAAAAAGGACAGCCTCTTCAACAAATGGGGTTGGTCCTACTGGCCCTCAGCATGCAGAATTATGAAAATAGTCCCTTTCTTATCTCCTTGTACAATGCTCAAGTGCAAGTGGATCAAAGATCTCCACATTAAACCAGGTACACTGAAACTATTAGAAGAGAAAGTAGGGAAAACCTTAGAACACATAGGCACAGGAGAAAATTTCCTGAACAGAACACCAATGGCTCTTGCTCTAAGGTCAAATATCACCAAATGGGACTTAATGAGATTGCAAAGTTTCTGTAAGGCTAAAGACACTATCATGAAAACAAAACGGCAGCCAATAGAGTGGGAAAAGATCTTTACCAACCCCACATCAGATAGAGGCCTAATATCCAAGGTATACAAAGAACTCAAGAAGTTAGACACCAGAGAATCAAACAATCCTATTTTAAAAAATGGGGTACAGAGCTAAAAAAAAAAAAAAAGTTCTCAATTGATGAATATTGAATAGCTGAGAAGCAACTAAGGAAGTGCTCAATATCCTTAGTCATCAGGGAAATGCAAATCAAAACAATCCTGAGATTCCACCTCACACCAGTCAGAATGGCTAAGATCAAAAATTCAGATGACAGCAGATGCTAGTGAGGATTCGGAGAAAGAGGAACCCTTCTCCACTGTTGGTGGGTTGTAAACTGGCAAAACCACTCTGGAAATAAGTCTGGCGGTTCCTCAGAGAATTGGACATAATAGTACCTGAAAACCCAGCTATACCACTCCTGGACATACACCCAAAAGAAGCTCCAACATATAAAAAGGACACATGCTCTACTATGTTCACAGCAGCTTTACTTATAATGGCCAGAAGCTAAAAAGAACCCAGATGTCCTTCAACAGAGGAATGAATACAGAAAATATGGTACATTTACACAATGGAGTACTCCTCAGCTATTAAAACAAGGATATCATGAATTTTGCAGACAACTTGGTAGAACTAGAAAATATCCTGAGTGAGGTAATCCAGAAACAAAAGAACATGCATGGAATGTACTCACTGATAAGTGGATATTAGCCCAAAAATGTACAGAATACCCAGGAAACAACACAGAGACCATAAGAAGTTTAACAAGAAGGAAGTCTCAAATGAAGATGTTTCAATCTCACCTAAAAAAGAAAACAAAATAATTATGAGATGTAGAGGGAGGGAGTGACCTGGGTGGAAGAGGGGAGGTGGACAGGAATGGGGGCAGAATAAGGTGTGGGGGGAGACAGAAGAGAAGCCAGAGGTCCAGGTGAATGAATGGAAATATACAGCTGCAGGGAGTGGGGGCAAGGTGAACCTCTAGAAAGTCCCAGAGATCTGAGATATTAGAGGTTCCCAGGATCCAGTGTGGATGACCAGCCAAAATGATCAACAGTGATGATATGGAACATATGGTACATAGACTTGGCTCCCAGTGGAAGGATTGAGTTAACAAACTACCTTCAAAATCCAGAATTGTTCCTGTCTGAAAGAAATTCTGGTACAAAAATGTAACAGAACCAATTCAGTTAATTTCACAAGGAAATATCATGAATTCCATGGCTCACATATCACATTGTATTTTTCATATTGCTTAATAATTTCAAAATAAAGACATGATAAGTTTATATATATCAGAGATTGAAGAAAGGCCATCTAGTGACCTGCCCAACTTGGGATCCATCACATGGGTGGACACCAAACCCTGACACTATTACTGATACCATGTTGTGCTTACAGACAGGAGCCTAGCAATACTGTCTGATCAGAGGCTCTAGCAGCAGCTGACTGACACAGTTGCAGATACTCACAGCCAAACAGTAGACTGAGGCTGGGGATCCCTGTGGAGTGGGTGGTGGGAGGGCACCCTCTCAGAGGCAAAGAGGAGGGGAAGGGTTAAAGAACTCTTGGAAGGAGACCAAGAAGGGGGCAATATTTGCAAGATAGATAGATAGATAGATAGATAGATAGATGGATGGATGGATGGATGGATGGATGGATGGATGGATGGATGGATGGATAGATAGATAGATAGATAGATAGATAGATAGATAGATAGATAGATAGATAGATAGATAGATAGAAACTGTATGTCTGGAGAAAGTCTCACTCCTTCTGCTTCCATTTTACAGGCTCCTCTACTGTTACATGTGTCACAAGACCAAGTCACATCTTACAGAATGTAGGTAGAATTGACTTATTCCACTTGAAGAACTTTTCTCAAACACTAGCCTTCACCTGTTCTCTTTCTTCAGTCACTAGCTGAGTGGAGAGAGTACCAGAATCCTAGGAGGAAGGTCAAGGTACAAGATAGAAGAATCCTACCACATGTGACAGAAACAGTGGACAATCAGAGTTAAGAGGTATCTCATACAGCACCTGGCACATCTAGTAACTATGGGGACCCGAGAAGACCTTTTCCCAACTAGAATTTTCATACACAAGTGAGGATCAAATATAATCAGCAGAGAATGTAGTTTTTTGTTTGTTTTGGTTTTGGTTGGTTGGTTGGTTGGTTTGGTTTTGAGGGAGATGTTTCTGTTTTTGTTTTTGCTCAGCACCATGCAAGGACCTGGGAAATAAAGTTATGATAAAAAGGGACCTGGAGGGAAGAGACAAAGATAAAATGAGGACAGAGGCAAGAAAAAAAGAAGACAGACAATTATTTAAAAGATTTATCAGCAATGGGAAATATTTCTGTGGTATGCTGTCGATCTTTTCTAGACACATATAGTATTTTAAAATTTCATAAGTGTACATGGAACTACCATTGTTTTTGATGGCTTGGTTATTGAGAAAAAGATCTGGGTTTTAGCATGATGTCTATGCAAAATGTTTTATGGAAATAATGTCTACAAGTAGCCTTTCATCTAAATGCTTTTCCATTATTATTGTATTCACATTTGTCTAAGTTATCAATTTAGCATGAACTAGATGTCAATCACCCTCTGGTCACAGTCTTTCCTACTGCCTGTTATTATGAAAAGCCCCACAGTTATAAAATATAATCACCACCAGAATTTTATGGCCTTGATTACAAATTAGGCTTTGGAGAAAATCAAATTAACACAATTTCAAAAACTTCCTCCTATTTTAGAATGAAGGGCAAAGTCACCAGAAGAAAGTGATTCCACAGATACTGAACAATAAATACACAGTATGGCAAACACCTCCTTTTTGTGAAAAATCAGCATGTGAATCTAAAATGTTTTCAGCAACTTACTGCCATATGGTAGTAGACAAATACTTTCATAGTACAAGTTGAGCAACCCTGATCAAGTAACCTGAAACCCAAAATACTCTCTAAAATCTACAACATTCAATGCAGTAATTTTACACTATCAATAGAAAAGTTCATACCTAACTTCCTGTGAAGAGTCTCAGTTAAAATATGTGCATGCTACAAATATTGTATAAGATTATCATAAAGGTATATATGATATATGAAACATAATAAATTTTATATTTAAACATAGATTCCACTCCCAAGATATTTCATTAAGTATATAATTGCTCTGGGCTTAAGTAGTTTGGATAAGGATTAACCTCTATTTTAGAGCTAGATAGTACTTACAAAATAGTTCTATAATTTTGTGATTCTCCATGATTTCCCCACCCCACTAAGAGAGATTCATAAAACTATCCTGGGATGCCTATTTAAAATCCAGATTTATAGAGCTAGCGAGATGACTCAATAGTTAAGAACACTGGAAAAACACTGGTTGCTCTTGCAGAGGACCCAAGTTTGGTTCCCAGCACCCAGTTGTCAGCTCACAAATGCCTATGAATGTATATAAATATGTATGTGTATGTATATGTATGTGTATACAAAACACTCATAATATAAAAATAAACCAGTCTTTTACAAAATAAAATAAAATATAGACGCCTGACCCTCTGCAACCTACTTCACCAGGCTCTATGAGGGAGGTGGGATTTGGCATCTGTATCTTCAGCAACAGCCTAAGGAAATGTTTCAGGTGTCACACTTGCCCTATGCAGTACCTTGGAATAGGAAGGCTTACTGCCATCACCTAGGCTTACCTACTGTCAAATTCACCTCTCACTTAGCAAACTGCAAAAGGATCACTACTTCTCCCTAAATGGTGCATTTATTGTTTCTTCTGTGTTCTGTCTGTATGCTGTCAATGAACATAGAAGATATCTTTAAAAGGTGCAGCTCTTTGTGGAAATTTAGATGCTTCTATAGGGTAGAGGTGGGCATTAGATGCTATACTGTACTACTAGGACTTATGTTGGTCCCTTTAAAAAAGAAACTCAACTCCTGGCAACACAGACAGAATCTGAGTAATAAAGTTTGTGTGTGTGTGTGTGTGTGTGTGTGTGTGTGTGTGTGTGTGTTTAAGTCACAGCACAGCAATTAGTTTTAGTAAATTCTTTTGATAAGCTTGTTGACCTTTCATTTTCTGTATCAAATCTAAATGGCCTATTGAACATAAAAAGCTCAGGCATTTTGGGAGCTTCAGTCATTGTATTGCTAAGCTAACAAAGCTACAGATCCTAAACAATCTTTAAAATCAGAAACTGTGCTCATCCTTAAAGCTGTTTCATGTATTCACTTTTCCTGGAGCTCTCACAGTCTTGTCTTTTCAACACAGGTAATTTTGTCTGTTGTAACAAAAAAGGCTTGCTGACAAATAAATAACAAGAAAAAAGGAAAAATGCTGCAAAAGACCAAGAATGAACTGTGAGGGAAAACATTTATATAAAATTTTCAAAAAATAACATCATTACTAACTACTTTCCAAATCTAATAAATATTTTTTGTTGTTCTCAGAAAGAACAGTATGGAGAAATGAGAAATTGGGGCAAATATGATGCAAAAACATTGGTTGTTTTGTTGTCTTCTCAGCAAGTGAATTACTCCAGACAATGTCGTGGGCCTATTTATCATAAAGGGCACTGTAATTTTCCCTATGACTGTTTTGCTGCAACTTTCTTTAAAAGCAATTTTCAGTGTACCTGTAAAATAAAGGCTTTTCTAATTTAAAGAGAAAACAAAAGCCACAGTAAAATGTACATGAAAGTTCTTACTTCTTCCTTTCAGCACTTAATATCCTAAACAAATCTTTAAAGTATTGTGGGACTCGGACCACCACATTCTCCGAGGGGCCAATGTCCTTCAAGTGTGGGTAGAGTCTGGTATCAATGACCTTCTTGATATAGCCCAGCCAGTCAAACTGAGGATAGAGAAAACAAATGAAACCTGTGTTAAAGCAGCAAGGCATTCAAATAAAGTAACCTGAGCACAATTCATTAAAGATGAAACTGCTCATCATTGGCTTATCCAGAAACCAAAGTTAGATCATTACCACTCAGACCTAAGACTATCATCGAAAATAAAGCCTGTATTCTGTACCACAGACTTCCAGAATAATAGACACTCTCATGTGTTAATATATAATATTAATAATTATATAGTATATAGTATACATTTTATTATATATTATTATATCTGTAATATATATGACTGTTCACTCTTCTCCATCTTCTCTCTACCTTGCTCCCTTAACTACACCCATCCCATGCCCATCTCTTCTTCTAGCTTAGTTCACACCCCTAATCCCCTGCACTCCTTCCCTCAATGCTCTCCCATATTTCCCCTCTCCTTCCCCTAAACATAGACGCATCTGCCTCAGCACACCATTGGTCTTCTCCTCTGTGAAGCCTCTCTTATTTTGTGTGGAGAGCTTTCACCAACCTGGGGAATCATAGCACTGAGCTCTGAGATGTTCATTTTGTTATACATAGCCTCACTGGTTCGGTTCTCATGTGGGATCATTATCTGTCAAAAAGAAATTTGGGTTATTTTTTCCAAATGAATCATTTATTATTGCATAACTGCCTTTCACATATGCCAAAACATCTGTATATTATTATCAACTTTTTCAAGACTTTGGTGTGATGCCTAGCTGTGGGGAAATTTTTTTAAAAAACATAAAGCATTTTAAGCAGGACTAAGAAAATAAAAAGAAACTCACATATCCTCTTTAATAAGAAATAATGTCTGCAGTACAAAGACTTCCCAGAATGCCCTTTTCCTCTACCATGTGGATGGGCCAAGTCCATTGCTTGCTCAGTTTTGACAATCAAGATGACGTTTCACAATTAAGGTCACCGTTCCATGGTTATGTATGGTCTCTAAACAATGATCTCAGTTCCTTCACCTCTAGGGGAAAATGGCCAGTGACCAAAAGGAAGCTATGTGCATGTCATCGCTATGTTTGACCATTTTCTCTGACCTTCAAATTTCCCACTGTCGGAAGTATAAAAATCACCACCTGGGTGGACATCACAAGCTTCTAGCCTCTACCATGTTTATTCTAAGGACTGCAACAATAACTCTTCCTCAAGAATCATTTTTTTAAGATTTGTTTGTAAAGATTTATTATATATGAGTACACTGTAGCTGTCTTCAGACACACCAGAAGAGGGCATCAAATCCCATTACAGATGGTTGTGAGCCACCATGTGGTTGCTGGGATCTGAACTCAGGACCTCTGGAAGAACAGTCAGTGCTCTTAACCACTGAGCCATCTCTCCAGCCCCTCAAGAATCATCTTAATCACTTCCACTGTCTGATGGCCATAGCCCCTTTACCACATCATCATCTTACTCCAGGGCCTTCTATCTTTCTATTCCTTTGCATTCATTCATCTTGCCATCCCTCACCTCACCTACACCTCACCTCATTCCATTTGCTACCAATCACCAGTGCCACTCCACGGATGAGTCCCCCCCTCCTTGTTCATTGTCTCAAACAAGGCCAGAGTAGATGACTATTTTGTATCTATCTTTACTTATTTGGATTTGATGAGACTTTTTCTATCCTCAGCCTCAAAAACTTCCCAAAAAATTATGTCTCAGTAATGTTGGATGTGCCCTGTCACCAGAAGACTAGGGGAATGAGAGGAACATTCCTAACAGTCCAAAAGTCCATACACCACAGATATTTCAAGTCAAAATCACAGGAGCTGAATGGCAGGCAATTGCCCCTCTGTTTGAAGTGCATAAGCACCTTCATGTCTCCCTCCCCCACTCTCCCTTGGAGAGAAGTAAGGAGTCCCTTACAGTGTCCTTGCTGTTTGAGAATCCTAAATCATTGCCTCAGAAGATGTCTACATGTCTCCTCCACCCTCCTTCTCCTTTCTCAGCTCAGAGTCCCAGCTCCAGGTTGAAGGTCTTTGGTCTCATAGCTGTGTTCAGCTCTCCAGCAGCTGCTCCCCTCCACGCATGGATCTGTCAGTTCAGTTGCTCTCTCAACCATTCTCAGTCCTACCTCAGCGCAGCTGTTTTCAGACTTCTTTTTGGTCCAACTCCCTGGCTCAAGGCAAGGCAGTCCATGCTATTTATCACACCTTCAGTTCAAATTAGTACTCTGGACCTCCTATTTGCTTGGGAAATGAATCCAGAACCCAGAAAGCCTTTAGACGTGACTTCTAGGCATATCTGTAACAGTCTTCACAACCTTCAAGTGACATGTAGTAATAAAATTTTTAATGTGATGTTGGGGTTCATTAAGAATATGTTTTAATATAGAGTTAAATAGAAAGACAGACAGGGGGAGAGAGATATCCTAAGAAAAGGGCAGGAAATGTGACCTAGAATAGACACAAGCTTGATACAAAAGACTTTTCAAGAATAAACTGGGAGGCACACATGTGTAAAGTGCATGTATGTAAGTCAGAGGACAACTTTGAGCACCTTCTACCTTGTTTGAAGCAAAGTCTCTCTTTTGTCTGCTAATGCACTGTGTATACCAGGCAAACTAGTCTATGAGCTTCCCAGAATTCTGTTTCCACCTCCCATCTCAAAGTAGAAGCACTGAGATTATATACATGTACCACACTACTCCTGGCCTTACATGGGTTCTGGGAACTCAGGCAAATGTCCTCATGCTTGCACAAGTGTTCTACCTACTGATTCATCAACCTAGCCCCTAAAAAGAAGCTTTGTGTTTTGAGTAGGGATTCGGAGAAAGATATATGACTCTCATCACTGTAAGGGGAGGTTTAATACCTCAACCCTACCCTTCATCTCAACTCTACTCATAAACATTACCACCACCAGTTTACAGAACACAAAACCAATAAACCCTTGGAACTCAGAAGTTTTAGTAACTCCCATTATAAAAGATCACCAAGACCGTCCACAAGCAAATGTTACCATATTTATTCTCGCTTGGCATGAGAATATTTAGGAATTTAATGTATTTCCTCTTCTAGAAAACAGTCATTCCATAAACAAAACTAACTATTTAGGATTTAGCATTCTCCAACAAATTGGCTTTCACTCCCCTCTCCTTTTTGTCTCTAAAGTGGCTTACTCAGAATATAGCACATGACACAGTGACAGTCAGTAAAGCAACACAAAAAGGAGAATGTAAGTCCAAGCACCACTGGTTGTGTTGGCACACACATTTAATCCCAGAACCCTGGGAGACAGAGTGAAGTAACTATCTGTGAATTCCAGGCTATCCTTATCTACCTAGGGAGTTCCAGGATAGCTGGGGCTACATATAAACACTTTGTTTTCAAAACACAAAAGCAAAACAAAAACCGAAAGAAATATAAAAGTAAAGAAAGATAGATACAAAGTAGCACCAGCAAGGCAGCTTTCTAGTTTAAAGTGTGCCCTCTACAATTTTCTGCATTACTTCCTATCCCATATTGATAAATTTCACTGAGTTCAAATTTTATCAGAGTCACTCTGAGTAGGAATGATACAAAAATGTCACTTGGATTAAAATTACCCTACAGGACTGAGGGTATAGCTTAGTGACATTGTACATACTTAGTATGTGTGAAGTCCTGCATTCAACCTCCAGCACCACAAAAAAAATGGAAGCCCAACTTTCAACAAAACCAATGTTTATTGAACATATGTCTTCTATTTGGGCCATACAAGAAGTTCTCTGTGAAAACAGGTTTCTTTGTTAGCATTCTTAGACCAGAGTGGAATAACATGTAGACACTAAATAGGCTTAAAGCAGAGAACTGGAAGGAATGAGGGGTTCTTAATTCTTGTCATGGTTCTTTTTACCTCCCAAAGAGGATGATGCTATTACTATTACCTTATATACAAAGGGCAATGTTGCAGAAGGTTTACTGGTTGCAATTTATGCTTTTATTCAGTGTATATTATTAACAAAATAAGAAAAGTAGAGGACATAGGAAAAAGAAAAATAAGAAAAGATTTGCAACTAAGACTTACCTCAGCTATCTTAATTTCCAGCCTAAGCACTGACTTCATGTCATGTTCAGCTCGAGAGCTATTAGCTCCTAAAAGCACAGCAGTGTCCACCATGAATTTGTAAAGGGCATCCCGATACTGTAAGAGATAACGAAGCAAGTGTCCATGACAACAGCCTGGTAGGAAGTATGGTTTAGAGATACAAGAAGAGCAGAAACAGTAGGTGGAAATAAGCTTTCTTCGTTTTCACTTTGTACTCAGAATATGAAACCAGCATTATGCAATGCAAGCCACCTACCTGCCACTTTGAGATGAAAAATAAGAGTGATGAGTGCATGGGTACTATTTCTGTGACAGAGTTGCCCAGGCATCAAACATCAAGCAAACTAGTTTTCTGGTAACTGGTGATATTATGGATAAAAGAAACATCTCCAAATGAGTCCAGAATAGAAAGGTAAAGGTCAGGTGTCTCCTTCCCAGGCAAGTGATGCTTTAATAAAGTAATGAAAAAGAACTGTTTCCAAAAGCAAACGACCTGATCCATGAACACTGATTCGAAGTGTGATTTATTCCCATGCAGCGCCATTTACCCAGCTTCACACTAAGAAATAAACGATGATTACAGTGATTAGAGTCCTGTGTCTTTTTAGTTTCGGTTTCCAGAGTTCTCCCCATGGCTCATGGGGGAAAAATAAGAAGAAGAAACCTAGCAACTATCAAATGTAGAGTTTCATCTCTAAGGTACACCTTGACTCTGTAAGATATTCTGACTGTGTGACTGACCTTAAGACCTATATGTTTCTTGGTAGATAGCCAGCCTTTTAATAAATGAAAGTCAGTCAGCAATCCTTGCTAATAGTCTTTTTTTAACTATTTAAAATGGTTTTTTTTCTTTTTTGTTCTTGGATATTCTCTGCATTTACATTATTTACATTTCAGATGTTATCCCCTTCACCCAATCCCATCCCCCCCTGCCTCCTCCCATTGCCTCCATGAAGGTGTTCCCTCTTCCAACCACCCTCTCCCACCTCAGTGCCCTCGCATTCCCCTACACTGGGACAAGGAGCCTTTGCTGGACCAAAGTTCTCTTCTCCCGCTGATGTCAGAAAATGCTATCCTCTGCTGCATATGCACCTCAGGCCATGGGTCTCTCCATGTGAACTCATTGGTTGGCGTTTTAGTCTCTGGGAGCTGTAGTGGGTTTGGCTATTTGATAATTTTGTTCTTCCCATGGGGTTGCAGACTCTTTCAGCTCCTTCAGTCCTTTCTCTAGCTCCTTCATTGGGGTCCTTGTGTTCAGTTCGATGGTTAGCTGCAAGCATCCTCCTCTGTATCAGTATGGCTCTGGCAAAGCCTCTGAGGAGGCATCCATATCATGTTTCTGCCAGTAAGCATTACTTGGCATCACTTGCTAATAGTCTTAATTGGAGATAATGTTTTGCCCTTCCAAAGTCTACTGAAAATGTGTTCAGCTAGCTTAGTACAGCTAGGCAAGCTGGGTGGGTATATGATGGGGAACGGCATACAAGGGAAAAACTAATGCTTGAGTCTGTTTATAAGTGTGTGCTCTAGTGATGAAAACAACATGTAATAGCTATAACATGAGGCAAGCAAAGAAATGTTTCTTACTAAAGCCATTGCATACATGAAAGCTGAAGAATTAAAGGATTCCAGCCCAGAAAATTTGGAGACACACCATTTGAGGGGCATGGGGTTTGGGAACAGTAAAAGAAGGGTCATTCTGTTGGAGGAAGAACAAAAGCAAGTGAGTTGGGAGAGAGAGACTGAAAGCAAGCAATGAAGAAGCCTTGAACTTCTTCAAAGGAATTTAGACTCTATCTTGAGAGCAAGACCTACTGGGAGTGGTGGAGTGAGCACAGAACTTCCCAAGTGATGTTAAATGTCTGTTTAAATGATGGTAGTTACAGCTAAATATGAATGGTTGTAGTTACAGCAAGAGGCAAGAGTGGACAAAAATGTGATCTAGGACAGTACAGATGGAAAGGGGGGAGGAAGGTGCTTAGAGGAAGAATTCCTTCTAAAGATCGTATTATTTAGACTTGGTTAACTATTTATAGGGAGAGGGGATGATTTTAAGTCTGGTTCCTGAGATCACAGCAGAAGCAACGGTTCCCTAGTCTGGCAAAAAGTTGACTCAAGAAGGAAAACTTGGCACCCTCCTTTAATAGGTGTCCTCTGCCTGAAAGATGCCTAAGATTTGGGCTAGTTTTCAAGCTTTCCACATATAGAGAGGTTATCAGCACAGACTCAGGAAACCTGGGTGTGACATATGAGGCTTGTTTGAAGAGTAAACAACATTTTCAACGTGAATTCAAATTGTCCAAATGAACTAGCCATGCCCAGTGCTAAGGAAACTACCCTGTTTCCAAGCTAAGTCTAGAATTCTAACCTAATCCACTCTTTCTGTTCCGTATTACCCAACATTAACCAAGAACACATGCTTAAAATAGTGTGCCAGCTCCCATCTTGTCTGATAAATCAGAATCACCATGGCTTAAGCCATATTTGATATTCCCAAGGTGATATTTTGAACCTGTGCAGCTTTGGGTATTCTTCAGTTTGGCAAATGGTAGTGAGTGATTTGGACCCCTGAGGACTGACTGTTAGCTCATATCTTGGTTTCTTCATTTGAATATGCTATCTCCTCCTCTAAGTAATGAGGGCATTAAACAGGCAATTTATACAACCTTCTTCTTCCTGTCTCTACAAGACAGGAAGTAGAATTGTCTGCCTAACCCAATGGTTCGCAACCTTCCCTTTAATACAGTTAGTTCCTCACATTGTAATGATGCCCAACCATAAACTGATGCCGTTGCTACTTCATAACTGTAGTTTTACTACTGTTATGAATCATAATGTAAATATCTGATATTCAAAACATCTGCTATTTGACCCTCAAA
Source organism: Micromys minutus (assembly GCF_963924665.1). NCBI lineage: Eukaryota > Metazoa > Chordata > Mammalia > Rodentia > Muridae > Micromys > Micromys minutus. The sequence goes on along the minus strand of NC_137970.1, from coordinate 32,177,407 downwards.
AGGGTCATGACACACGGGTTGAAAAGTACTGGCTTTCAGTAGGAGAGGATACACCTAATCTGGCAGAGACTTGATATGCCAGGATACGGGAATACTGGGGGTGGGAGTGGCGCCATCTCAGAGGAGAAAGGGAGAGGAAGAGGAACTCTGTGGGGGAGGGACCAGAAGAGGGAACAGCATTTGGGATATAGGTTTATTACTTAATTATAGCCCCAACATAGAAAGAAAGAAAGAAAGGAAGGAAGGGAGGGAGGGAGGGAGGGAGGGAGGAAGGAAGGAAGGAAGGAAGGAAGGAAAGAAGGAAGGAAGGAAGGAAGGAAGGAAGGAAGGAAGGAAGGAAGGAAGGAAGGAAACTACTGGCCAAAACACAAGGTCTCTGCTTCCTGCACTGGGAATGTGCTCAGTGAAATTATGGTGCTTATTTCCAGGACAGAAGCGAGCACTCTACAGCAAATGATGAATCAAACAGTTGTCAGACAAGACATGTACTTGAACATGAGTGAAACTTACAGATTTGGCTTCTGTAGTGTTATCCAGGAAGTCTTCCCTCACAGCCAGGGAGAGTGTTGCTTGGTCCAGCTGTGAAAACAAAAACAAACAGTATGATATTGACAGTTTAGATTCTTATGTACCATGTTAACAAGGGTCACAGATTATTGGCAGCCCAGCCATATTTTAAGTTTGTGTTACTATCACAAGAAATAAGTTCACTCCATTCGGAGTCCCTCTCCCCCTCCCCCAAATGCAGGCAAATAGGCATTTTGGGAGACCTAACATAATAGAGACTCACTCACTGCTTTTCTGATTTGAGATTTCTGTTTTTGAGATTTTGCCAAAACTGAATACGCCTAAGGCTACTTGAGTTGGACTAGATATCAGAGATCATCTATCAAAAGACAGAGAATTTATGATTTTCCCAAGGTCACATGCCTGGACAGAGAGCATAGTAAAACCACCCTCTATTACCAGATCTGCTACTCTTAGCACGTAGTGCTTTGAAATGTCCATCTGGTTGGGCCTGATTCATTAGACCTTCTACCTCCCTATCACAAAATCATGTATTTTTTAACTCAAAAAGAATCAGCTGATATTTTTGAATAACATTTGTGATTTTTTTAGAACCTGCAAAGTTAAAAATAGATGATAGGAACACAAATACTAATCAGACTTTTTCTTTTTTTATAGGATATTTTATGTATTTACAATCCCCAGTTTCCCCTCTAAAGCCCCTATCCCCTTTCCTTTTCCCCTCCCTCTGCTTCTATGAGGATGCTCCCCAACCCACCCACCCACTCCTGCCTCACCACCCCTGGCATTCCCCTACAGTGGGGCATCAAGCCCTCACAGGACCAAGGGCTTCTCCTCCCATTGATGCCAGACAATGCCATCCTCTGCTACATGTGCACCTGGATCCTTGGGTTCCTCTTTGGTTGGTGGTTTAGTCCCTGAGAATTCTTGGGGGGAGTGAGGTTGGTTGATATTGTTGTTCTTCCTATGGCGTTGCAAACCCCTTCAGCTCCTTCAGTCTTTTCCCTAACTCCTTTACTGGGGATTCTATTCTCAGTCCAATAATTGGCTGTGAGCATCTGCCTCTGTATTTGTCAGGATCTGGTACAGCCTCTCAGGAGTCAGCTATAACAGGTTCCTGTCAGCAAACACTTAATAATCAGATTTTAATCTCAAGTATTTTCATCCATTTTTCATATGTAAAATCTATATAAAATTATAGTTTCCCCTGAAAATTCCCTTCACATGCTGCAAGATCTATAAAAAGCCAAGTTATGGTGGTGCTGTTATGCAATTTAAGGGAATACTGGTATTTTTTTTTTTTTTTTTTTTTTTGGTGAGGAAAATGCATTCAAAACGTCAGGGTAGCCTGTGTGTATTGCTAATTGGCCTAAAACAACAAAGTCACAAGTCATCCTGGCTCCATCCTACTGCAATTCCCAAACTGCAATTGTTTCTTCCAAAAATTATGTAAGCCAGAATCAAAATATTTTTGATTAAGATGCTTTGACCTTAGCCTCGAAATGTCTTGAAGTCCTGGGGTGGGGACATACCCATGGGAACCCCACCCACTCAGAGGAGAAGGGGAGGTGGGGGGAGGACTGTGAGAATCAGTGATGAGGTGGAAAGGGGTTAGTGAGCTGGATGTAAAGCAAATAATTAAAAAATTATTTTAATTTAATAAAAATGCTTTGGCTTTCAATTAAATTTGTATAATTCAGTGACTCTTGTGACTTCAGTCTCAGAGGGAAGGAAAATGTCAAGAAAGTCACAGGTTCCTCTTATGAAATGAGGTTAAACCCAGGTAAGGTGAAATGTAGATAATTGAAGTGAGGTTACCAGACCTTTTATAAACCGTCAGATAGTTATGGTTTCTAGAGAATATTTTAAATATACTACTAATGGATTTAGTAAGATCAGTCAACAAAATTTCATTAGAAACACAAATTCCTGAAGCAAAAGTTTTCTCAAGAAACCCACATAAGCACATTATATGTTTCTGGTTTTTAAATTCCTTGTTACAATTGATATAAATATTTCCCTTTCAACAGAGAAGAAGATATTCAACCTAGTACTTGAGAGGTACATGGACTGGCAGTTCGGACCAGTTTGAGATACAGAGTGAGTTACAGAGTGTTTTTTAAAACATAGACTGGTCTATGTTCTTTTAAGTGATCTTATAAAATCAGATACATTTAACTGAGGATATTATTTTATCTAATTACAATTGATATGCCAATATCAATTAGACTAAACTATACTAGGAGAGAAAGTAATAATACAGAGAGAAACATCTGGAAATTATGCTACAGGGAAGAAAAAATAAAAATTAGAGAAACTCCATTTCTAAGAAAATTTCTGATTAACATCATGAATTTTGCTAAAAGCCAAGAAAAAGAAAAATTCAGGCCATGGAATAGCAAGGACTTTGACACATCTTATACCAGGACAGCCCTGACCTTCCAGTCTATTGCGATCACACATCCGACTATTTCATAGTCTCTTAAATCCTCAGTCTTACACTCACCAGGGCTAAAACAAACAGAAATACATGGAGCAAGGTGATGCTTTAGAACTTGTCTTTTTGTTGTTTATTTTAATTTTATCTCCCATTGAAATCCATATCAAATGTCTATTGCCTTGACACAGAGGAGCTTTGCCAAAGGCCAATGTGTGGGTCAACCTGAATATCTTGAGGATGGAAGCACATTTGCTCATTGAAAGGAGCAGATTTTTTTTATAGCCAGAGATAATGCTCTTCTAATGTTAAAGTTGGTTAATGTTCAAGGTAAAAGATTAGGCTAAGAAAAATGCCTGATTCTTATACAACCAAATCATAGGCCAAACAGGCATGTTAACTATTCAAATTGAAAAGAAGCATTGTTCAAATGGCCCTGGCCAGCTGATGGGCCATGTTTCAAGCGAAGAGAGCATTTTGTCATATGCCCCTGGTGACCAGTATCTACCACAGAAACTCACAAAAAAATCAGGTGATCTAAACCAAATAGCAACAATAAAAAGTAAATGATCGATCAGCAGGCTGGTGCACAGTTAATCTGACACGTGCACAGGATGAGGAGTTTTAGTATTTAGTGCCCCGGAGATGTAAATTTCCTCACTTCCTGTGGACCTGGCCGGTCTTGAAACGGGTCAAACAAGATGACAGTCATGGAGGCTATAGACATGCTGGTTGATCTGGTGGATGAATCTGACCCAGACGTAGACTTCCCCAACTCCTTTGGTGCGTTCCAGACTGCGGAAGGCATCCGGAAAGCCCACCCAGACAAGGATTGGTTCCACCCGGTTGGACTTTTGCATGATCTAGGGAAAATCCTGGCTCTGTGGGGAAAGCCTCAGTGGTCTGTTGTTGGAGACACTTTCCCTGTGGGCTGCCGACCCCAGGCATCTGTGGTGTTCTGTGACTCTACTTTCCAGGACAATCCTGACCTCCAGGACCCTCGGTACAGCACGGAAATTGGCACGTACCAGCCCCACTGTAGACTTGAGAATGTCCTTATGTCCTGGGGCCATGATGAGTACCTATGCCAGATGATGAAGTTCAACCAGTTCTCCCTGCCTTCAGAGACCTTCTACATGATCCGATTCCATGCCTTCTATCCGTGGCACACCAGTAGCGACTACCGGCAGTTGTGCAGTCAGCAACACCTGGATATGCTACCGTGGGTGCCAGAGTTCAACAAGTTTGACCTCTACACCAAGTGCCCTGACCTACCGGATGTGAAGAGCCTGCGGCCCTACTATCAGGGGCTGATTGACAAGTACTGCCCAGGCATTCTGAGCTGGTGAATGGTTTCCAGTACCCTGTCACTGCTGAATCAGCACCTAGGCCAGACAACTTCAGGAACAATAATAACCCACTCCAGCCTTGCTCAGAGCCCCATACACCTGGCCACAGCCCCCACCCTAACAGTTGAGGTCACTTTTGCTGGGTATCGATAAAGAATAAAAGAGATTACAAAGCTGAAAAAAAAAGTAAATGATCATTTACTCTTCCTTGCCTGAAGATAAAATGAGACTCAAGAGAGATGAACTAACACACACAGGATGATAGGGAGCCTCAAAGGTAAACTGAAAGCCTTAAGGTCCTTGACGCCAAAGCCAACTCTTGTCATTACACAAGTGGTTTTCAAACTATGTATTTAACGATTACATTTTTACACATAATGTGTGTGTGTGTGTGTTTGTGTGTACACATGCATGCATGGTATACAAGTGAAAGACACTTACAGAAAAGAGTTCTCTCCTTCTAGCAAGTGGGTTCCAGGCATCAAACTTATCACATCACCAGGTTTGTCAGAAAGTATTTTTACCTGTGGAACCTTTCCATGGGCCTTTAAAAACTTAAATAGCCAATGCCATCACCAAAGTTGTAGAATTTTGGAAGCCACCAATACAAAAATGTTGTTGTCAGGTTCATTAAGTTTCACACGGATCTCAGAACAAAACTGTCCCTGCCATATCTTGACATATCTAGACGCAGTTTCATGACTATGGAAACAGTAGCTCTCTGTTACTCTGGGGAGGAGGTTAATTCAAATGTGTGAACATTCACTCATGTAGTTTGGTACAAACAGGGATAGAAATGCCAATGTGAGCTGCATTCAAATGCCAAGCAGTACCTGAGCACTTCAGTTTAGAACAAGCTGCCATCTTGGCAAGAGAAAGCAATAATAAGTACACAAGTGCCTCCTCACATTAGGAAGATATTCTATTATTGACAGAGTTTCTAGGACCAGTATAATTGAATACTTAATGGGCAAGGCAAACTGTTACTATGCTCTTCTGTTTCCCTTATTTTTCTCTAAATTGGCATTAAAGGTGGACAAGAACTAGTTTTAAGGGGGTTGTTTGTTTGTTTGTTTGTTTGTTTCTGTGGTTTCAGCACAATGTTTTGGTGATGCTGTACTATTCCTGCCTGGTGTCAGGAGGCATATGATATCTGATTTTCTCATTTCTAGCAATGCTACCATTGATAGTTGAGTTCTAGTGACATCATTGCATGAATTTCCCAAATGTTCACCTGACCATTTTAGTAGATATTGATAGTTTCTAAATCCATTGGCTCTTCGATGATTTAAGTAATGGTTATCTAACCCTTTATTTCTCTTGACTTTTTTATTTTAATTATGTATATGTGGGATGGAGAGATATCTCAGTGGTTAACAGCACATAGTGTTTGTTTTTTTAAGATGATCTAAATTCAGTTCAGTTCCCAGGATCCATGTTGGTAGCTCAAAACCACCTACAACTCTATCTCCAGGGAAATAAAGGGTTAGACACACACACACACACACACACACACACCACATACACAAAGGGTTCTGGGTATGTAGCTTAAGTGGTGAAGTAATTGCCTATCATTCATAAGATCAGAGTTCAAACGGTGAATAAATGTGGTTTTATAAAACAGAGAAGGTGGTGAGTGCTGTAGTTTAAATGAGACTTTAAAAGTGAAAATGTGATTGATTCTTAATTTTAGACTCAGTCAAAATGTAGCTCTTTCTGGTTGGGGTTATTAAAGACACATTTAAAGGCCTGCAGGTATTGGTTGATAGTAAACACTTGTTTAGCATTTATAAGGTCCTAGATTCTATTTCCACCAGTACAAAAAAAAGTTTAAGATAATCAGTAAAACGGAAAACTGACTGTATATTTTATGCTGTAAAATGCCCCAGTCTCCAAAAAGTTTAGGTAAGGTGAAAAGAGCACAATGTTGAAGGGTATTGCAGTTGGGTTCATGAATATATAGGAGTTTATTGTTCTATTTTATTTTATCTGCTAGTTTTCTTTATGATAAAATATGAAAAGATATAGGTCAACTATTTGGCTCAGTCCATAAATGGGTGAAATAAAATGGATACCATTTGCAATGATGTACCATTGTGTGAATCAAAATCATCTACCACTTCCCAGAGGGTGTAAATTGCATTTGAATGACAGTCTGTTTCTTACTTTAAAATATCACCTAAAATTCTTGGAAGAACATCATAATAGTTCTTCAATTGAGAATAATAGTCTTCAAATCTGGCTTTAAAGAACTGAGTCCTCTAAGCACATAGAACAGAGGCTGATTGGATTGAGACCATCGTTGTCTTACATAATAGCATTACAAAATGGCTCAATACCATGTTGCTACTTCATCATCCAACACAGACACACAGCTGTCTCTGCAACTATAATTTGCCTTCTGAGTGAGAATTCTTTCAACAACCAAAGATTTTCCTTAACACCTATCACTGTCTACACGAGAGGTCAGGAATCTATAGTCTTCAGGCCAGCTTGTCACACATTTATCCCCATTCATCATCTAAAGCTCTTTTCCAGGTACAGTGTCAATGCTCAATGGTTGAAATAGAGACCAGATGGCTAGCAAAGCCTCAAATATGTACCATCTGTCCCTTTAGAAAACACATTGCCGACCTCTTGCTTAACTCAAAAGAGAAATTCCATGGTTTTGATTTTAGACAGTTGGCTTATGTTGGATGAGGAAATATACTCTAATGGTTTTATAGTCCTACAGTTTTAATATTGATATATCATTAATATGTCCTACTTTGATGAAGGGCAGATTGGGTAGAAATCAATGTTCAGTAGCATCATCATTATTCTTCTATGGAAGAAGCACAGCAGGGTGAACCCATAAAATGACTTGTGAAATGTTATTTGAATTTCTACAACCTTTTTTCATTGATGAATATTTTGTGGTCTGTAATTTTCTGACAGCCTACTAATTTCACCAAGGTGATATACCTCGGGGCGCATCCAACTGATCCCTGCCTTTATGCTCATTCTCCCAGTAGGAAATGTGCTTAGAATAAATTCTGCTTTACCTTTTGAAAGGGAGGAGGACAGATGGAGATTAAACCTGACAATGGGGGTGTAGGCGTGCACTCAACTTGTTCCTGAAAGGGGAACAAGAAACCTGGCATGTGTTCTCCCTTCTGTCAGATGAACAAAGAGGTGAGGGAAAGAGCAGAGTTCAGAAAGTCTTCTATCATCACAGAAGACCCCTAGCCTCCTCCCAGCTGGAATTTACATGTTTGGAGCAGGCATCTGGGAGTGAGAGAGAGCATGAAAAACTTGAAAGCCACTCACTTCCTGAAAGGCTGACAGTTTTCTGCTAATGATCTACGTTCTGCAAATCTTGGAGCAGGGAATAATTCTAGATCCAAAAGGTCAGCTGAATTTTTACCCCATCATTTCATTAGGCCAGCATTGAGTTCCTTTCTCTAGAAAACTTGGGATGTAGCACAGTTATCAGGGTGGTATCCTAGCATTCATGAAATATAGTCATCAACACCATATAAACATGGTATGGTGATACAACCCTGTAATCTCAGCACCCAGGAAGTAAAGACAAGTGGGCCCAGAACACTTTATACATGTGTATGTATGTGTGTGTATGTGCATATATGTGTGGCAACCTAAATAGTTAATCTTAGAATGAACAAACAGCCCTGGCTATACCTTCAAGATATGCTCATTGGATGCCTTGTCATCAGGGGACACATACAAACGGATGAACACAGAATTGCTGTATTGACCACGGAATGTTGCCAGTGTTTGCAGTAGACTGAATTTTCTCTCTGACCAAACCCCTTCAGGACCAATATTGGCTTCAAGCACTGGCCAGCGAAAAGGTGAATGCCTCAAGATGTGGAGCAGTGGCTTGGCATCTGCTTTTTCAATCCCTTCTGAAACAATGGATACAAAGAGCAAGTTAGAATTGTAAACTCGAAGCCAGCTCTGATAACCCTAGTCTCTAATCCTTGCACTTGGGAAGTAAAGGCTGAAGGATCAGACATTCTAGGCCACCCTGAACATCATAGTTACTTCTCAAAGCCAACCTGGCTCCATGAGACCCTAACTTAAAACAATCACAAAAATAAATTCCAAACTGTTTCACCAAGCTAAACTGCACATTTATTTTCTCCAGAGAAGAATCCCATAAAGCTTTCCACTTGGAAGTTCAGCTGATAAGGAAATGGTGAGAGGAGAATAGACTGAGAATCACTCCAGGAACACAACTACCTGTCACATACTTCAATGAGCCTGGTGGATATTCCCTAGAATGAAGATGGGCTTAGTGACTAGATTCCAGACAATGAATGAAATTAAGCAGGCAGTCCTTATTACTGGCACCAAGGAATAATCTTAACTAAACAATATGGTTCAGTTAAGACAAGGTTGTCCCAGTGGATAGGTGTTTCTAGCATACCAAAGATATCCCCAAATCCTAAATCGGTTAACAAACTTTTCAACTGGCTTTAACTCTGCAACAGCCTTAAGAGACCAGCTTCAGGCCTTGGTCTCCCAACAAGCATACTAGTTACATGACAAAGCAGCCTGACATGCCTGGGAATCTAAATGTCCCTAGGTTCCAGTATTTTCTATGCAACATAATTCTTATATGTATGTGTCATCTCGGGCTTTTTCTTGGGCCAGAACTGGCCTGGATATGGATTCAGATTTTTGTACTAGATATTATGGGATTTTTCCCTGCTGCTCTATCCAAATATCTTATATAGTAATTGATACCAAATAATCCAGTCCTGGAAATAAGGTTATTTTCTGTGGCTGGAGAGACTGCACAGTAAAGAACACAGCGTGTCCTTCCACTCTCAGCTTGGGCAGTACACAACAGCATGTGACTCCAGTTCCAAGGGCTCCTACAGTCTTATCTGACCTCCACAGCCCACCAATACTCATGCACTCACACGCATGTATCCACACATATGTACACCTAATTAGAAACACAAAATAATAAAATCTTTACAAGATTATTTTCTTCACTACAACAGCCACATATTCACTAAAAAAAAAAACTTATCAAATTCCAGTGTTTGAGAATTTTCATTGCCTAAATAACATCTTAAACATTAATAGAATTTTAGTTCTCTCTTTCTTAATTAAACACTAAACATTAATAGAATTCTGAAGCCTAAGGATCATATTGTATTTATTTTTTCTTTCTTACTCACTCTCATTCATGCAGGATGAATAAAGGATTTTGGCTTTCTGGACTGCTTCAGTGTCCCGCCTTCGACTGACTGATTTCTCCAGAAGTGCTAGGCAAGGGAAAACAGGAATCATTAGCATCCACCCATATGTGGTGTCAAATTGAAGGTCAGCCCCCAGAAAATTAAATGCAAAGACAGACAACTCTGGAAAATTCAAGGCACGCAAGCAGCAGGAGAGATTCCAAACTGCTTGAGATCCAAATAAAAACAGTAAATGTTCTCTTATCCAAGGTTCACCTAACTCAAAAGAAACCCAAGGTTCAACTTCCATCCGAGAATAGACTTTCTTCAGGGGTTAATTTCCTTCCACCACCTACACAAAAGGAAGCAGACTTCATTTATTAAAGAACCAAAAATAACTGGATTCAGTCTGTTGTTTCTGGACCAAGTAATACTCTCAATGGAAGTAATTTCATCAGGGTCAAGTTTCTTAAGATTTTTTTTCTTTCATAACTTGGCCTCACAGGGAGGTCACCCGGAAAAGAATTTCCCATTACAAGTTTTATTTGGTGTTGCATAAACATGCCATAGACATTAAAAAACAAGTCATTGCAACAGGAAATAAAGAAACAAGGTTGAAAAGCATACCCAAATTGTCTGAAAATGTGTCCACTTATACATGCAAAGTTCTGAATATTGAATTGAAGCTATGAACAAAAAAATGTTTTCCAGACCTTTTTAGAAATGTATTTTCTCTTTTCTTAAGATTTATTTATTTATTACATATAAGTACACTGTAGCTGTCTTCAGACACACCAGAAGAGGTCATCAGATTCCCATTACAGATGGTTGTGAGCCATTATGTGGTTGATGGGATTTGAACTCAGGACCTCTGGAAGGACAGTCAGTGCTCTTAACCTCTGTCTCTTCAGCACATAAATTTATTTTCTATTTATAAAATCACTAATAATAATGTTTGAAGGTCAAAAAAAGTTGTTATCATTCTTCTTTCAAATAAGGATAGAAGAAAGCTGGAAATCAGTGAAAACAAACTTCTTCAAAGTAAACAAGTGAAGGGAAGGAAATGGGAGGAAAGGAGGAAGGATTCACTTTGAATTAACCTGTGAGTATCAATTTGTCAAGTTGATGATAAATTGATGCCAAGTTGATGGATCCCTATGGGGACTATGGCCCCTTTGGTAAGACCTGTTTGCACTATGTGAAACTGCTGCTGTCAGGGAAGACACTTGGCAGCTTCCAAAAGCACAGTGGAATAGATGTTAGCTCCCTGAAGAGCTTTAAGGCACAATGTTTAATGCTAATAAATTGGATAACTAATTACATATTTTCAGAACTGACTTCTAAATTACAAATTTTACATTTCAAAACCTGAAACCCAAAGCTCTTGTTCATTTTTTTCCTTTAAAGTTTATTTTATTTTCATTATGCGTCTGTGTGTTTGTCTGTGTCTATGTAGGCGTTTGTTTGCAAGTGCCAACAAAGGCCAGCAGAGGGTGCGACATCCTCTGAAGCTAGAGTTACAGGCTCTTGTGAGCTGTTCAGTGTTGAGTGCTGGGAACTGGTCCTTGACATTTATATTTATAAGCACCTGCACATTAATCAAGCCCATGACACTACATAGATTCTAGCAAACTAAACACTGGCTTGATATAAGAATTTTAAATTACATGTTTGGTATTTCTTATGTATCATCACAGCAAGAAAAGTCAGACAACCTGCTCCAGAAATAAAGGAGGTTTGTTTTGTTTTTGATTTTGATTTTTCAATCCATAACACTTCATTGATTTTGAATTTTCAATCCATAACAAATCATATCCACACATACTTCCATTCAAGCCATCTTACAAGCCTTTCTGCTACGTTGTTTATGCAGATTGTAGTCATTAGACTATTGGAAAGGCACATTTGGAAGTAAATAATCCAGATTTCATTTTGGAATCTGATGCTATTCCAATGTTATAACCATTATGCAGGCTGCACACAGGACAGGAGTGCCTGAAGGATGAAGAAACAAGCCACAGGAGCAAAAATGAGCATGGCTCTTTAATACTCACCTGTGTGTATTTCCAAGATTATTGGAAGATTACATATTGTAGATTACAAGAAAAATAGGAAACATATATATTGAACAAATTGATCCTCACATTCTAGCCATGCAAAAAATACCAATAATTTACACTGTTCAAAATTCTGCTTTCTGTACCAGAATGTACAAACTATTCTGCTAATGCTCTGTTTTTTGTCATACCCTTTCCCTGCTCCTCTCCCCTTTCTCACTGTATCAAAGCAGGCAGGAAAGCATTGCTGTGTAGAATGGAATGGGGCAATCAGCTCCCAACACCACTTTCTTTGTCTCTGCATGTGCATTTGTGAGAAAATAAGTAAGAAACCTGGAGAGTCATTAATAAGCAGAAAATAATACCCACCTGTCACAGGCATTTTAATAACTTAAGTTCAAAATGGAAAGAACTCATAGGACATCCATGCAGGACTTTCCCTGCATAGCCAATGTTGTTAGATTTACAATCTTTCCTCCTCTAGAGAAAAGTTAGAAGAAGCTGAGGAGGAGGGTGACCCCATAAAAAGACTAGCAGTCCCAACTAACCCAATCCCCTGAAATGTCTCACACACTGAACCACTAACCAGGCAGCATACATGAGCTAGTCTAAGGCCCCCGACACATAAACCGCAGAGGACTGCCTGGTCTGGGTTCAGTCAGAGAAGATGCACCTAACCCTCAAGAGACAGGAGGCCCCAGGGAATGGGGAGGCCTAGCAGGGGACAACAGGGTGGGGTTGGGGTGGAAACATCCTCTTAGAGGCAGAGAGAGGAGGAATAGGATGAGAAACTGTAGGAAGGCAGATGGGGGAATAACGACTGGACTATGAAAAATAAAAGTACTAAAAATAAACAAAACACCAATTCATGAAAATCATATACCAGACTACCTCAAGCTTCAAAATTGGCTGAGAAATTCTTCCCCTCAAAGTATCTTAAACATGCATACAGTAAAGCCCAGCATGGTGCTGTAAGCTACCCAGCACTCATGAGGAAAGTGGATCTCTCTAAGTCTGAGGTCAGCACACTACAAAGCCACTTCCAGGACAGCTAAGGACTGTTACACAGAAATTTTCTCACCCAGAGCCTAGGCACATGATAAAACAAGTGGTGGCTGGGCTATGGATGTGGCTCAATTGATACGAAACTTGCCTAGCATGAAAGAAGCCCTGGGTTTGGTACCATCAGTGAATAAATTGGGTATAGTGGCACAGGCCTGTTGTTCTAGCACTCAGGTGATGGAGATAGGAAGATGGAAACTTGAAGGTCATCCACAGGTACATAACAAGTAATCTGAGGTACAGGAGAGCCTATCTCCCAAACAAAGCAAAACAAGCAACAGACTAAGTTTACCATATACAAAGCTGGATTGTTATCAGTCTTCCCAGGGTTTCCTCAATAACTGCTTCTACTATCTTCCTCTTGTTTCACGTAGGGATAGTTACCAAAATACTCCCACTCTGTGCACTGAATTCTTGCCCAAAGGACTCTGCTCTAGCCACTTTGTGGAGGTCTGCAATTCCTCATTTCCTCTGCTTCCATAACACAGGTAATGCTAGATCATGAGCCCTATCTTGTAGTAAGTGGGAATTTCAAAGCAACTTTGCTTATGTTCTTCATCCTGGATACCAAGGTTATAAAAAAAGAACATCTTCTATCAAAGTATAATATGCATTCCACATAAAAATGAACAAATCATAATTTAAAATTATTCCACAAAGTGAACATACAGAAATCAGAAAAATTATTACCAAAATACCAGAAGCCCCAAGGTCCCTCCCTTCTTATTACTTCTTCCAATAAAAATTATCATTTTTTATTTGATATGTGTGTTTGGTTTTGTGAGCTTACACTGAACCTTGTATATACTAAGCAAACACTCTACTACTGAGCCTTACCTCCAAGTCCAGTGTTTAATCAAGTCTGCTTAACACACTTGCATAGATTACTTTTTTCTTTTGATTTGCAAGATTCTCAAATAGTCTCCACAACTTTTGAAGATTTGTGTTTAAAATCTTCTCTTATTACACAGTTCTCATTTCATTACCGGTAACTTCTGATGAACTAAACTTCTGAATTTTAATGTAGTTCAATTTGTTCATTTCTCCCTCTGTGACTAATATTATGTGTTATTTTTGGTTTACCCCAATATCCTGACAATGGCCTGTATACTCATCTAGAATCTTCATTGCTTCTCATTTATATCTATGTACAGTCCATCTAGAATTTCATTTTGTTCATGTTGTGGAACACCAAAATTGGACTTACCAAGAAGAGTTTAATAAGTAAGATATATATTGATCATTTCATCTTAAATTATATCACCAAATACATTTTTTGCATAAAAAGTTGGCATTGACATTCTTGGTATGGAACCAGCTTAAATCTTTCCCACTGACCCTCTCAGCCTTCTAGCCCATCTCCATTCCTTTATGTCAGCTGTTTATCCCCCAGAAACACTTTTTTCCCATTAAATTGTTGTTTATTGGTAGTGGGCTGGAAGGGATGGCAGAGTTAGCATTCAGACAACACAACACACAAAGCATGAAGGCAGCAAGAGTAATGGGAAAGATCCTGAAGGACTCTCTTCGATAGCAACTGGGTAGACAGGTGCCTGGAGTGTTGATGGAGCAGCCTTAGATCAGCTCTGGTTAGTAGGCATGGTCAGAGATGAAGGGAGATTTACTGGCTGCAGCTCCAAACTGACCACTTGGAGTATACTTTCCTTGACAAGTGAGTCTGTTGGCCAGGGCTCACTTTATGCTCTCTTCCTGGGCAGCCTTCACATTCTCCTTTTTTCTGCCCCAGGCCTTTACACCAGAGGCCTGCAGAGCTCGGCCACAGGACAAAGTCAAGGCCCACAGCTTCAGCAGGGAACACTTTTTGGTAGTATTGAGGTTGACAGGTGCCTCTTCCTCACTTTCCCCTCCAAACAAGAAAGTGACCTCAGGGGACACCAGGAGGCACTGTGCTAGAGAAGTAACTGTGACAGTTGCCATGGCAATCTCCTCATTAGAAAATGTCTAAGTGCAAGCATGGACTTGGGTGACCATGTTGGGCTTTAGCAAGGTATATTCCAGATAGATATAGTGGTCACTCGGAGCCTTGTAGACAGTAGCCAGTACCTTCTCAGTTGCATAATTGCTTAAAGTTATGGTCTCTATCAAGGAGGATCTCAGGCTCCACAATGGGTACAGTGCCATTCTGCTGGCAGATGCTGGCATAATGGGCCAGACTATTGGCATTTTTCATGATGGCAAGGGCTAAGGGAGTGTGTTCCCCAATCTTTAGTATACAATGGCACTTGGCAAACTCAACTCCATTCTTATACTGGGTACAGCATCCAGACAGCCCATCCAGCCCTTGGGTAATCGCATCTTGCCATTGGTACCTTCCAGGGGGACCACACCCTTATCTACCTTACAAAGTCAAGATCACATATCAAAACCAAGAAACAACTCAAGTATCCTAAGTCCAGATGCCTAAGTTCAATATAGCCGAAGTTCAAGAGAGAAATTTTAAAATACCAATCATGAATATGATCAAAGACCTTAAAATTATATTAATAAATCCCTTAATGAAGTTTGTAATAACACAAACAGTTGAATGAAATAATAAGAAACGATTTAAGACATGCAAGTAGAATTTAAGAAATCACCAAAGAAAGACTAAACTGAGAATATAAATGTAGGCAGTGAAATATCTCAGACAAACTACAAGACATAGAAGAGAGAAATTTAAACACTGAACATTGAAAATGGATAGCTCGGTCAAAGGAAATGTCATATCTAAAACCAAAAACAAAACTGGGCTGAAACATTCAGGAAATCTGGAACACTAAGAAAGACCAAATCTTTGAATAACATGAATAGTGAAAGAAAAAACCTAGGGAAAAGTTACAGAAAATATTTTGACATAGAAGAAAATTTCTCCAACCTAAAAGAGAAGGTACCTTTCAAGGTATAAGAAGCCTACCAAAAAAAAAAAAAAACAAATAGAATGGACCAGAAAAGGAAATTCTCATGCATTTAATAATCAAAACGCTAGATATACAAAACAAAGAAAGAATATGAAAAGCTGTAAGGCAAAAGGGCCAAGTAATATATAAAGACAGACTTATTAGAATTACACCTGATACCACAACAGAAATGTTAAAAGCCAAATGGGTCTGGGCAGATATGTTGTAGATGCTAAGAGACCAGAGACTACCAAACCCAGAAAAACTTTCAGTCACCATAGTCCATGATAAAGTCAAGTTAAAACAATATTTATCAGTTAATCAATCTCAACAGAAGGAATTAGAAAGAAAAAAAACCCTAGAGTGCGAAGAGATGAATCACAACCAAGAAGACACATCACAGACCCAAAACTCAAAAGAGAAAGAAAACACACACCAAAACAACAAAACAAGAATCAATAAGCTACACACTGCTCGTTGATAACTCTGAATATTAATGGTCTCAAATCTCTAATAAAAAGACACAGACTAACAGACTGGATTAGGACACAAGGTACACAGTTTGGTATCCAAATATCACAACTCACCATCCTAAAAAAAAAAAAAAAAAAAAAAAAAAAAAAAACTAGACAGAAATGATGGAGTTAGATAAGGTCAAAAGTCAAATGGACTTAGCAGATATAGAACGTGTCACCTAAACACAAAAGAATGAATTTTCTTCTCAGCAGCTTATGGAACTTTGTCACAAATGGAACACATATTTGGACAAAAAACAAGTCTCACTCACCTAAGAAAATTGAAATAACACTCTGAATACTGTCTGATTATCATGGATTAAAGGTGGATATCAAAAAGAACAGAAAGTTTATAAACTTATGGAAACTTAATAACTCACTACTGAATGAAAACTGGGTCAACACAGATACTTAGAAATAAATTGAAGCCTTTCTAGGATTGAATGAAAATGAATATACAGTATACCCAAACTTATGGAACACAATGAAGGTAAGTCTAAACACTAAGCAGTTGATAGCAATAAGAGCCTACAATTTTTAAATTTAAATATATTTTGATCATTATCTTTGCCTCTCTGAAATCCTTCCAGATCCTCTTGTCCTTTTTACCCCCCCCCCAAATTATAAGTTCTTTCTCAGAAAACAAACAAAATCCCAATACAAGAATAGCAAACAAACAACCAAAAAACCCAGACCAAGGAAACAAAACAAAACCCCACTCAAAAAAATAAATAAATAGATAAAATTAAAATTAAAACCAACCACACTGTAATTAAATAAAAGTACACTCATAAAATAAAATAAAACAACTTGTGGTGGAGTCCATTTTATGTCAGTCAACCACTCTGGAATATGAGGCCTACTCTGGACTAGCTGATATATACAGTGTCATTCCACTGGAGAAATCTGATTTTTTCCTCTCCCAGCATGTATAAATGACAGTTCAGATGTTACCTAACAAAATAAAATATAAGGAGACAGAACAAAAATATCAATTTGGATTTGGACAGACCAACCGAAGGAAAGGAGCCTAAGAGAAGGCACAGGAGTCATAGACCCAGTCATTCACTCACTCAGAAATCCGATAAAAACACCAAACTACAAGCCATAATACAAGCACAGGAGACCTTGTTCACACCCATGTAGGCCATGTACATGAGGCTTTAGACTGAATTCATATGAGCTTTGTTCTGCTGATTTGGATGGACTTAAATTCATGTTCTTCTTTTAAAGATTTATTTATTATATATGAATACACTGTTGCTGTCTTCAGACACACCAGAAGATGGCATTAGATCTCATTACAGATGGTTGTGAGCCACCATGTGGCTTCTGGGAATTGAACTCAGGATCTCTGGAAGAGCAGTCAGTGCTCTTAACCACTGAGCCATCTCTCCAGACAAAATTTATGTTCTTATGAGTCTCCAGATTCACGCATTGTCTGTTGTAATGCCTCCATTTTCATCTTTAATTTTATTAATTTGGATCTTCTTCTCTCTCTTTTAGTAAGTTTGGTTAAGAGGTTTTATTATTTTGAATGAGAGGAGTTGTATGTATTTCTCATGGTTTTTGTCTTATTATTGATTTTTGATTATTTGTTAAAAACAGAGAAGGTGCAAAGTTGGATAGGTGAGGAAGTAAGGAGAATTGGGAGAACTTGGAGAGAAAAAATCATAATCAGAATACTATATGAGTTTTTCAATTAAAAACCAAAGACATTATAAAAGTGAAAAGTTCAGCTGGGTGGTGGAGGCATGCACATTTGATCCCAACCCTTGGAAGGCAGAGGCAGGTGGATCTCTATGAGTTTGAGGCCAGCCATGTCAACAGTGTGAGTTTCAGGACAGCCAAGGCTACACAGAGAAACCCTGTCTTGAAACAAGACAAAGCAAAAAGTGAAAAGTTGGTATTGGTAATAGTTATTCTCCATCACATTGAGTACTCTTTTAAGCAAGGACTAGTCACAGTTACGTCTGAAAATCCAAGGCCTAGAGCTTGGCATGCAAAACTAAATTTCTGAGACAAAAAGACAAGAATATTTTATCCAATTGCACAGGAAGTGTGAATAGTTAAACTTACTACTTTTATCAATTCTTTTTTATCATAAACAATATCCTGGCATCATAATTTCTGGTTTTGTTCACATTCCAGTCTGTATCATCTGAGATTCCATTCAGCTGTCTCCATGGGTACTAGTTTAATTTTATCAGTTGCTTTAGCTTAATCACTCTTTTTTTTTTTAATGCTCTGTTCTTAAGTACTGGGGAAAATGTTCATTTTTTTTAACTTTGGCAGTCCAGAAAAGACTATCAATCCTGTTCCCTTGATTCACTCCTCCTACTCCAAAGGTTTTTATCAAGCTTTGTAGAACTAAGAAGAAAATTTCAAAGAATGATGAGATTCCTGCGAACATCACAGTACCATTGCGAAACAGAAGTTCACAGAAGCCACAGCCACTTAAGGTCAGTCACTTGAAGCTTGCAACATTTAGGAACTGCATAGTGAATGTAGTTTTAAATATTCCATGTGCACAAACTTTCAGGGACATGAGTAAAATTCTACCAAGAACCTGGTACTGAGCAGATATCGTAGAGTTACTAGGGACCTCATTCTATTCTTTCTGTGGCTCCTACGAGATTCCTGAGATCTCCCCGTGCTTCATATGCTCACTCTGAAAGGAATCATTGGGCTGTTAAGAGACCAGTGAATGCTGGAGCTATTTACTCAATTTGCTTAATTTGCACTTGAAAAATTTCACATAAGCTTCACTGGGGTAAATTCTGAATTTCATTTAAATTATGCCAACACTTCTCCTTTGGAAATCAAAGGGAACACCTTCTTAATTCTAGTGAGAGAAAGAACATAAACATTCAAAATTTCAAAACACTAAATCTTTACTGGAAGTTTTCACACCTACATAATGAACGGAATGTATGAACACACACACACACACACACACACACACACACACACACAAAGCCTGGGTTCTCTCTGGATGATGCTTAAAAGCCACCTTTAGATGGTCCATGATTAAATGTTGCCCACAATCTTCCTATTTTTAGTTCTTGTTGATTTTCCAGGCAGCAGCCTTCAAACCAAGCCTGCTTTCTAGATTCCTTGCTTATTTATTACACTGAATTTTTCATCTTTCTAACTCACAAGAGCATGGGTATTAAAGCTTTATACTGGTGAACATGCAGACTTGAAATCAGCTTTCAAAGTCCAATATTATTCCCTTAAAAATAAAATTCAAGTTAACAAAGTCATTGTTCATGGATCGTATGGCCCCCGTATTTTACCAAATACCATGACACCCAGCTTTACAGTTCCTCAGCCCTACAGCCAGTCAAGCATGGGATTAACTGAGTCTGTTTGACATACCGAAAAGACAATAAAAACCGATATTTTTTCATTCTTCTAGAAAACTCCTGCCTACATATATAGAGAGAAACTGTCAGAATGATTTTCTCTGTTCATTTTTTATGATAATCTTAAAAGTAATAATTGTTGGTTTACCTGCGAAAGGGGCAAGTATTATTTTATGAGGATTAGAAACTTCTAACTCATTAATCTAAATCATAGGTTGCCAAATAACACAAAATACCCACTTTTAACACAAAAGGGCCTCTTTGTCCAGAAGAAACTCAATTTTATAAAACTTCCAGATACTACAAAACTCTGATGGAAAGTAATTCTCTTATTCTGTTCACTTATAAGTGAATTAATTTATAAGGATTTCACTTTATCAAGGTTACATTTAAAGTAATTTAAATTTTAGCATTCCTCCTTGATAGAACAGTGTTACAATGGATTTGCCAATATGATATTTAAACCAAGAAAAATAACTTTCCTATTTCAATAATTCAGTCTAAAGCCTGCTCTGAAATTGAAGTCATTAAAATCTATCTTCAGCTTCACCTACAATAAAAATTTTAGTTATATTTTTCTCCCTGTCTCCTTTTACAACCTTAGGCAAAGGCCATGCATGGTTACATACTCCCTTCAGTGGTCTTTCCTAAGTAGTCCTGAGATAGTCAAAGATGCAATAATAGCACTGTTGTTTATTAAATATCTGTGTTTGTACTGTGTCCAATATAATATTCTTGACAAGAGCTAACCTCCAAGCATCCCAGAAAGACATGTATCATACATGACACTCTGCAAGTTGAAAAAAAAAATAAAACTCTAAGATTTTGTCCAAGGAGATTCGACTACTGAAACTTAGAATTTGGGCCTGGACTCAGTTCTGGCTCTTGTTCACCTGACCATCTGATAGCTAGCAGAATTCCACAAGTTACTTTTCTGTGAGATGACTAGGCCTTCCAGTACTAGACCAGATTCACCAGTGCCACTGTAGAATTTCCCAACAGATCCTTCAGCCATAACTGGTTATACAGTCTTGCTCTTACAATAAGATGACGTTGTGCTCTGCCTTTCCTTTACCCTGTAATTCTATTTTATGACCAGGAACATAGCTTCCTGGGGCACCTAGTCAGAGATGGGAGAGTTGGAGAGCTTGAAGAAGAACCAAGTTAGCACGTGCTCAAGGTTTTCCTTCACATCATGTTCTAATCCAAGCCAACAGTATTCAAATGTGAGTTGGTATCACCATTAGGAGAGATTAAAGATAGTTGGGTCCTTTTAGAGTATCTGATTCAGTGGATCTGGGATAGGTTCTATAATTTTACACTTTTAGTGAACTCCAAGGTGATGCTGATGTTTCAAGTCCCGAGAATATACTTTGAATACGACTACTTTAAAGTAACAATTTTTATCACTAATTCTAACCTTATCCCACCCAAGATCAAGTAAGAATTAAGGCAATTTTAGCCTTACTTTTCTCAATTTACAACTCTATTTCTTTATTGTTTTTGTTCTCTGTCTGTCTATCTGTCTGCCTGTGTGTGTGTCTGTGTGTATGTCTGTACACGTATTTACATATTCACCTGTGTGCAAGTACATATGTGTATATATGCTTGTTGAGGTCAAAGGGCAACCTCCCACACCGCTCCTTTGACACTAGCCACCTTTTGTGTATATATGTGCTGTGTGTGTGCATGCTTATGTGCACAGCATTGTACAAATGTGGAAGTGGAGGGCAACACTTAGTATCAGTGTATGCCTTCCACCCTGTTGTTTTACATTGCTTAATCCAGTCTACCTGACTCATGGACTTCTAAAGATTATCCTGTCTCTACCTTCCACCTTACCATAGGGACATTAAGATCACAGACATTCCCTACTATATCTGCCCATCGTTCCATAGTATTTTAATTACCTTTCTATTACTATTACAAAGAACTATGACCAAAGCAGCTTATAGGGGTGAAAGGGGGGTTATTGTGGCTTACAGTTTCAAAGGGTGATCATCATATCAGGGATCATGGCGGAAGGCAAGCAGGAATGGTGCTGGAGCAGTAAATGCGAATTTAGATTTTAAGACACAGCCATGAGGAACAAATAGAGCTGACTGGGAATGGCATGGGCTTTTGAAACCTCAAAGTCTACCTTCAGTGATCTTCCAACAAGACCACACCTCCAAATCCTTCCAAGCAGTTCTACCAACTGGGGCAAAATGTTCAAATATCGAAGTCCATAGGGGGCATTCTCATTCAAACCACACATTGGATCTGAACTCTGGTCCTTACATTTGCATGGCAAGTGCTTTTTCCAGACCACACCACCCTTTTGAGACAAGGTCTCTCACTGGCTTAGAACTTGACAAATACATTAGGCTGGCTTAGGAAGCCTCCTGAATGTGTTCGCACTCCCAGTATTAGATGAATTCTAGGGATAGAATTCAAGGCACAAATTTTACCAAATGAGCTATCCACACCTCCCCGTTTTCTTCTGCTTTTTTTTTTTTTAAAGATGTGTGAGGAAGACATTGTTTATTTGTTCTGAGGCAGGATCTATAGTTTCAAGTTCTCTATATAGCCAAGGAGAACCTTGAACTTCTGATTCTTCTGCCTTCTACCTCCACCTCCTGGTGACATAGGCTTATGAGTGTGCACCTCCTTGCCAGGTTTTACAACATGCTGAGCATCAAATTCTGGGCTTTGAATATTCTACACAAGTATTCCACTGAGCTACACCCCAAGTCCTACAACTCCACGTTAATTCAATGTTCTCTAAAGATAGCATTAGTTTGTTTTGTCTGAGGGAGTGCCTCCTTGCATTTGAATTTTAGTTCCGCAGCTTTGCCAGACCCGTATTTAGAAAGATCCTTCCTTAAGAGTAGAGGGAAACAAGGTTTTGAGGTGAGAGCTTGGGTGGGGGTGATCTATGATCTGCCTGGAAGATTTCCCAAGTGGTAAAAAAATGTCATAGGACATTTGTTTTCAATTCTAGCTTTTGTGACGCCCTATAGAGGAAAATAGGGGGTTAAATATTGTATCCTTCAAATCCTAAAATGTCTGAGCTGCAGACTTTGTGATTTCTCTCTCATCTAGGAAAGCAGCATCAAAAGATGGTAAACATAGGTTTCAAAACCACATCCCAACTAACCCACCTCCACCTAATGTGGAGGTGAGAGTTGGATGTGTTCTATTCCTGGCTTTTCAGACCATAACACATGGTCCAGTGAGACTATCTCCTAAAAACTGGGTTGCTGACAATAGAGGGTCAGAAGCTATACTCCTTTTGTTTCTCTGTACAGACTCTTCTCCCCGAAAAGAGAATCAATAGGCCCTTTAGCATTACCAGAGAATTCCACAAGGAAAAAGGTATGAAAGGATGTATGCTAACTATCATACCCACCAGGTCCTGTGATGGCTTCCCTGCCAGATGCTGCCCCTGACTGAGGGCATCTGGGAACATCCTCTGGTCATAGAAACCAGAGACAATGAAGTTGAGTAAATGACACTTCCTGTTGGCTTAAGGAAAAAATAGAGAAAAAAATAATCAACATGCTTCAGAGGTTCCTGCAACTAAATCTCCCCCCATTTAGATGGTCATGATGGGGTCTGATGAACTGGTGTCCAATACATCAGCCTCTGCCTCCAAGCTATTCTCCACAGGCAGCCAATATGCCTCAGCAGAACACATCACTCATCAGGTCCCTCGACATGACATTTACAAATGGCTTCCCACTGCCTTAGGATAAAATCTTAGATCTTTACACAGCCTACAAGGCTCGTGCGCTCTGGCCCCTGCCCCCTTCTTCTGTTTTTGTCTTCTAGCCCTCTTCTCTTCCAAGTCAGAGCTCTAAAGCACACTGAGCTCCTTGCATTTCCTCAAAGGCACCAGCTGGACAGAGCCTCCACTCCTGCAGCTCTTTCCGCCTGGGTTAAAATCGGAGACATTTGAAATGGTAGACCCATAATCTGTGGGGGACAAATTATATGGCTGGATTGGTTTGGGCAAGTCACATAATTTCCTTGACCTTCACTTCATCGGATGTAGGGCAAAGACAGAAATAAGCAATGATGGCTGCTGACATCCCAAAATTAGACTGAAGACTGAAGGCAAAATCATTCTCTAAAGGAGTAAACAGTATAAAAATTCTGGGACCTTTAGAAAATGAATTATGAATTTAGAATGGACCAGCAGGTAGTAGAAGCAGTCCCATTTGGAACTTAGTCTAAACAGCTACTATAAGAAGCCTCTGCAGTTAGAAACATAGGCAAAATTGTAAATTTGCACGTATTTGTATGGTCGTGAATTATTTTCTGTCACAATTTTTTTTCATACACGTATCATAATTGTTCATTAAAATGTCTCATTTATTGTTAAAGACATATTTATTAGTTTTTCCTGTATATGTGTGTGAAGCTGTATGAGGTCATAGGCACCACCTGACTGCAGGCAGCCAGAGGCATCAGATTCCCTGGAGCTGGAGTTACAGAAGTTTTGAGCTGACTGATGCAGATGCTGGGAATGGAACCCAGGTTCTCTGCAAGACTGGACTCATCTCTCTACCCCTTCTATCTCATTTTATTTTAAAAAAGGAAACAACCTATGGATCTTTTGGAAGTGACTCCCAACAACACCATCAACACCAATGAAGCTCTCCAAACAAACTTATCTTATTTGTGACAAGCTATTATCCAAATAATACAATTAATTTTTCTTTTTTGGAAAGTGCCTTCTTACAGTGTTCTATTGACATGTCAAAGCAAATAGTCCATCATTACTAATTTATTAAGCGTCCACACAGATGCTATTTAATCATGATGAACTAATGTAGTATTAATGGGTAGGTCGTATATCTGCAATTGCATGCAGATTTCCTATTAAATTCAAGTTTTCCTTTTTTTTTTTTTTTTTTTGAGGAGGAAAGGAAAAGAAAAGAAAAGGAAAGAAAATATTTCAGAAATAAATTAAGGCAAGGAAATTTCTCTCCTTGTATGACAAGAGCAAAATTATTGTTTTCTTTTTTATACCCTAAAAATTCTTTGTATTTACACAGTACAACGATATTTGCAACATGCAGCTTTTCGTTTAAATGATATGAAGGGAAAAAATTCAAACACCCACACATCCTGGAGAGGTACTGAATTTTTCCATAGCAAGCTGTTTTCTTTGATGTGCTGAAGCCCAGCCAGTTACTCAGGGCACAGCTAGCCACACTAACAGAGTGGGCAGCATCTTAGTTTTGCCAACACTATACCCTCTCAGGTTTCTTCTCGGATCAACTGAATCAGGTAATGTGCCTAGCTGTGCAGGTCTGTAAGTCCAACTACTTAGAAGTTCAAGCACTCACTGAACTACAAATAAAGTTCAAGTTCAGCTAAGAAACCGAGTGAAAGTCTACCTCAAATAAAAAATGAGAATGGGGCTGAGGCTGTAACTTGGTGGTAACTTAGTGGTGAAGTGCTTGCCTAACATGTATGAGTCCCTGGGTTCAATCCTCAGTACTAAGAAATTTTTTTAAGTACATAGCTTATATTTTCATATTTCATCGATTCCAACAGTGAATCCTTTTTTTCCATCTCTAAAACTGGACTTTGTATTCAAACAATCTACCCAGTGAACACAGAGCTACCATTGCCTGCCCAGATACAAACATGAGCATGGCCACTCTCCGAGCTGCACTTGAAAGGAGCTGGATGCAAGTATGGGAAGGTGTCACTTAGCAGGTCCTCAGAAAGATTTCAGCACAATTTGACAACGACACAAAAAGCTGACTGCATACACTAGACAGCTCCATTGGTGGGAGATTCCTGAGATAATTGACTAGGGATGAATTCTAAAGAAATGCTGAACCACTGCTGCTCTTCACGAGCAAAACAAGGATGATGATTCAAAATCTAAATGACACTATAAACAAGTTTTAGTAATGCCTGAATCAATGTTGGATTTTTTTAACTTGAAATTTCCTTTGGAATGGACATAAAAGAAGAATTTGAGACAAAAATTACCATCTAGGTAAGTCAAAAAGAATGTCTGTGAACATAATATGGAAATTCCAGACAGCAAGAACACATTGAATTATAGTTTACTTTACCTTGGTACATAATAAATAATGCTGCATGTTACAGTTGCCATTACTTTTGATTCAAGACAATACATTATTAATTTTTTGATGGCTATGGAAGACCACAGTGTTTGTGCATTCACTGGCTTAATTTTATGTCAAATAAATAGAACTTACAATACTGCACACAGCTAAAAACTTACCACTTCAGAAGGACCAATATTTTAATTCTGGGAGAAATAAATCCATCAATAATAGAGTTTTAAAAGCTGTGAGAACACACACACACACACACACACACACACACACACACACACGCACTATTCCATATGACTCCAAAGGCACTTTAAGGAAAATTGAACCTCCTCCTCCTCATGAGATTTGAGGTTTTAATTCCTGAATATTGGGTTTCACATCCAGGTCTGTAGGACAGAAATACAAACTTGGCCCAGTGAGGATCGAGGCATGAGGCTACTGGCAAGAGCAGCTTTATGAAAATTCTGAGACACAGCAAGCTGTGCAGCCTTCAGACCTCAGCAGGAACCACAATTGCCTCTTTTCCTCACCCAGAACCTCCTACACATCCCCATGAGATATGTTTCATTCTGGCAATGGCTCAGCTTGCAGTTTCCAACACCCCCTCTCACCTGCCAGCTTCTCCACAGCTCAGAGATTCCAAAATGAAAGCAACCCCTTTGACCTCAATTAGCAGAGCAGAATCTTACATCTTAATATACTTTCACTAGTGTGTTTCCAGTACAAAGTGTTGTTGGGGGAAGGGTGTCTTTTGTCTTCTTAAATCATTGCAGGGTCTTGGGCAAAATATGAGGAAATATAAGTTGAGACAATTTAGTAAATGAGCAGGAGTGTTTCTTGGCATCTTTCAATGTCAGCTAACAAACCATACCAATAGACTAGACACACTGAAGTGTTCTCATAACAAAAACCATCTCCAACAGAATTTAGACATTTTTAAAAATGGAAGTAAGGATATTATCATCTCTGTGAAGTTCCTAGTCCTGGGAGGGCCTTTTCCTGTGCACTGTATTGATTCTCACACTGTAAAATGTTTTGACCTAGCTACACCTTCAGTCACAGATGAAAATGTCTCATGATTAAGCTATTCAGAGAATCCAGAACTATAAATAGGAAATTTGCAACTCATTTCCACCATGCACTCGTGAACATACAATCACCCGTTTACTATTTCTTATGCCTTCCTCTTGTCCTTAACCAAGAGAACATTGTACAAGTAACAAATTCCCCTTGTATACAGCAAAGGAAGTCTGAGTTCTCTGCTTCTGCCATAATGCCTGGATGCCCTTAGAAATTCTCACCAAAAGTCCTACATTTTCACTCCATGTTCCAACCAACAGCAGAAACCTGTGGCTACTTGGAGGACCTTCAGCAATTGGAGCCACACAAGATCATATGAGCTTGCCTTCCAGCTGTTACCACCAAAGCCTTTCAGGGGTTTTCTACACCTGCCAAATAGTGCTCCTGTTCCAGGAAGTGGTTTTTTAAAAGTACGTCAACTCTTCAGTAGAAGTGTAAAGAAAAATTCAGTGGTACACTAACTCTGGAAAACAAGACCTGGGTGTGGGCAGGTGAAGAGGTGGCATTGTGCGAGTGCACAGCATTCATTCTCAGGACACACATATCCTGTGTCATCCCATCAGTCATGCCAAAGAATGTGTATTTAGTTGAAAGAACCTAAATTTAGTCAATGATCTCCTAGAGTAAAATGTTTCCTTCCTCCTCCAATTTTCAAGCTCACAGGAAACTTTTCATAATGTGTTAGAATACTTACACAACCAAAATGCCACCTTGTCTGCCCTCCCACTCTTTTTTCCCTTCAGTATTCCAATGCAAAGAATTTTGAGGCTGTTGTTCCACTTCTCAGAAACCTCAGCATTCTATTTCTCTCTCTCAAGTTTAAAAAGAACAGAAAGAAAGAAAGAAAGAAAGAAAGAAAGAAAGAAAGAAAGAAAGAAAGAAAGAAAGGAAGGAAGGAAGGAAGGAGGAAGGAAGGAAGGAAAGAAGGAAAGAAGGGGAGGGAGGGAAGGAAGGAGGGAAAGAAGATTTCAATAGCTTCACCCACCCACCTCACTCCTGTTATCTCTTCCCTATTTATCCTTTCCTTCTAACAAAGTTACAGGTCTTGTCTTTGGTATCTGGCTGCAAGCACCTCCAGATGTATAATTTCCTTACTCTACAAGAAACCCATGACTCAAGCTCATCAAATGGTTTTTGTGTTCAAGACTGGACAAGCTACATCTTCCTTGCATTGTGTACAGTTATATTTATGTACATAATCCTATTTAGTGTGTTACCTTCTCTATTATTAATGCAATTCATAAGTAGTTCTAACTACTTCATGACAGATCTACATCACCTAGAATTGAAAGTTTGTCTTTAATCCTTGTATTCAACACATGATGGCAGTTAGTAAGTTCAACTGAAAATATACTTCTTGCATGACCTGGAAATTTCTTTCATGAGTTCAAGTTGCAATTGGCACAAACTTCTAAACACAAATGTCCAGTTTCACCAAACATCCTCAGAAACACACATTAACTTCCAGTAATGTGCTCATTATCAAAAGAGTCTAGACAGTGGCCCTTTGAAAGAGCTTTGTAAACATAGGTTTTCAGAATAAACCAGGTATTCCTAAACACAGTTGAGAAAACCCTTTTGGATTTACCATGTGATCCACAATATAGAGCTACTTCATTAACTCATTAAATGACAAGGTCTGGCCTATGGTATAACAACTGTTCTGATTTGGAATTGTGATACAAGCAGATGTCACCATCAATCTACATGTGCCATCTGTATTAACTTAGGAAAATAACTGCAAATAAAAGTCACAAACACTGTTAGACTCTAACAGAGATGAGTGGAAGTGTATATTCATTTTTTCATTTGTCCTTGAATTCTGGCAGTGGTCCTCTTAGGGAACTGAGTTAAAGATCCCTTATGAAGGAAGAGAGAAAAGAAAAAAAGTCGATGGAAAAATGTAAACAGCATCTAGAGAGGAACAAGAAGAAGTAAGGCAAGTAATCTACCAATAACCTATATCCCAATCCCAAGGTGGGACCGTTAAAACCGTGATGAGACCACAAGGATTTTACTGCCGTGAGTTAATTAATAAAGTCATTTGGGGGACCAGGTCCCTTTCTTTCCCCTCTGCTCTGTGTGCTTGCTTGCCCACTCTCTGTGTTATGACACAGCATAAAGACCTTCACCAGAGGCCAATACCAACCTCTGTCAGCCTGAAAGAAAACATGTACTGTTTATAAATTACCATATTTGTATATATTCTCATAGTATCACAAAGCAGACCAAGACATAGTCTAATTTGTCATGTTTACTCTCAGACTTGTCTCTCTCAGGATCATTCTCCTCACGGAGAGACTTTGAAGAAACAGTAGACTACAGTATTCCATTTCGATAGTGCTAAAATTATGGAATCAATAAAAGGTACCTTTGCTTCTTTAGTGTTCACTATGTGTTAGACTTTTGAACTTTCTTTTAATCCTTATGAAACTAACAGTAATCATATATTCCAATTACTTAATCCTATGCAAAAGTATTTCCATGCATCTTATTGAGTTCACCAACAGGATCATCAGATATGTAATTAAGGTTAACAGAGAAGCAACTTCCTGAAGCTCACATTGTTTACAAGTAGTAGTCTCAGTTCCTTTCAGAGCCCAAACTTGAACCTCACATTGTCAGTTCTTATTGTAGTCATCAATCTCTTGCATAAGATTTTGAGTATACTACAAAAGAGTTTTGGAAAGACTAACAGTCCATGTTGCTTTCACCCCTGCCTCCCTAAAGTCAAGAAATTAAATGAACAGTAATAGACAATTTCTCTTCCAATCCTATTGCAATCAAACTCCGGTTGCATCTCAGGACTCTTCTGGACCTATGTCCAGGGCCCCAGGAACAGAATAAAAAAGTGAAGGAGAAGTCCATTTGTCCCCATTCAGCCATCTATGACCACCACTGAATCCTGCTGTACACAAAGGAACATTTCTTCTCTTTTTTCTTAGTCAAATATTTGCTGAGCATCTCTACTCTATTATATACTATGTCATGCTTCTAAGTCTGTTCGCCTGTACAACTGTGCTAATACCAACCAGAGTTTTTATTTTTGTGATTGTATTTTAATTATTTTATACTTTCATATTTATCCTATCCACAAGTGTTGTGTTATCATAGGAAATAAAGAAGCACAATAATTAATGTATCCCCTTAAGTTGTCCTCATGGAAAGTTTGACCTTTCCACACAACAAAATATTCAGAATAGAGAGAAAATGGAATGTTCCCTTAATGACATGGTTCAGCTGTTAAATCGACTGTTACCTGGACTCAGGGGATGGCCTTGTCAGGCATCAATGGGAGGAGAGGCCCTCGGTCCTGTGAAGGCTCGATACCCCAGTGTAGGGGAATCCTAGGGCAGGGAGGCAGGAGGGAGTAGGTAGGTAGGTGGGTGTGCACCCTCATAGAGGCAGGGAAAGGAGAGATAGGATAGTGGGTTCTGGAGGGGAAACCAGGAAAGGGGATCACATTTGAAATGTAAATTTAAAACCTGTCCAATAAAAAGTCAAATAAAATTTTTAAATCTAACATAAATGAATACACTAGTAATTCCTGCCAGTGTTGGGGAGAGGAGTAGGTGCAATATGCCAAGGTCCTCAGAAGATCTATACAGTCACATTGCTGGCCTGCCTTCCTCCTTCAATTACCGTAGAGCCTCAGGCTATGTTTGTGTCTGTCAGCCTGGAATCATGGACAGGAGGAACCTAGCATAACTTCCTTGAAAGGCTCCACCCAGCAGCTGACAGAAACAGGTACAGAGACCCACAGCCAAATATCAGATGGAACTCTCTGGAAGTCTTGTGAGAGAGTTGGGGAAGGATTGAGAAATCTGAAGAGGACAGGGACTCCACAGGAAGACCCACAGAGTCAATTAACCTGGACCCTTGGGGGCTCCCAGAAACTAAACCGTAACTGAAGAGCATATGTAGCAAGTGTGCAGCTTCGTCTTCATGCAGGTCCAACAACTAGAGCAGGGCTTACCTTGCCAGCCTGTGACTCCTGCTCCCCTAACTAGACCGTCTTCTCCTACCTCAAAGGGAATGGATTACCTAGTCCGGAAGTGACTTGAAGTGCCAGGGTAGGTTATCCCAGGCACTTTCCTTCCCTTTCTTAGAGGGGAGAGGTTCGAGGAAGGGGCTGTGTGAGGAGAGACTGGGGAGAGGGAAAGGGGCTGCAATCAGAACGTAAAGTGAATGAATGAATGAATGAATGAATGAATGAACGAACGAACGAACGAATGAATGAAAAAAAATCACTGCACTTTTGGCTAGATGAGCCAGTACATTTTCTTCTTAATCCTCTTGGATTTGGAATTTCTGCTATTTGTAAATCAGTTCATGCCTGGAAAAAATAGTGAATGTTCAGTAGTCTTGAGTATACAGATCAGCCAGTGCAGTTCTACAGAAAGAGCAAATTACAGTAGCCATACTTTCCATTCTGGATGTCTGAATGTATTAAATATACAGTAAAAGGATAAAAGAAGAAATAGCATGTGGAAGGTATATAAAAGTACTAGATAGACAGTAAAACACCGTCAAATCAGACATCTTGAAAACATCAAGCAACTGGATTGGTTTAACTGAAAGAGCAAACGAAAGTAACATCATCAAATCAATTACGACATCCATCAAAAATTCTACTGAGACAGTCAAGCTAGAGGGACTGATTAAGAGTTTTCCAGACATAACAGGGCATGTCTCTCCATATTTCATTCCTATCACAGGCATTATCATTGTACTGTGTACTGCCACAAGCCAAGTACAATATATTTGGAGTCCATGTATTTTCCAAGGAATTAATATCAAATGCTTCAGAATAAATTCAGTGAATGGAGCTGCTTCCAATCAAGCGTATTCAATGTATTTATATGAGCTACTAATGGCAGAAGAGTGGGTCCCAAACAACTGGAGCGAGGGCTACCCCAAAAGCTAGTGCCTGTACACAGGATAAGTTCTTCTAGCTGGGCTGCCTTGTCTGGCCTCAGTGGGAGAGGAAGTGACTAGCCTCACAGAGACTTGAAGTGCCAGAGCTGGAGGATACCCAGGGGTCCCCCACCTGCGCAGATGAGGGGATGGAGAATGCAGGAAGGATTGTGAGAGGGGATGACTGGGATAAAGGAGGTGAGTTGGATATAAAGTGAATAAATAAAATATAGATAAATAAACCTAATTTAAATTCCCTATACTACAAGGGAATAGATTGCATCTAAAACTAAATACTTAGAGAAAATAAAGAAAGTACTTCCCTACCTGCTGTTCTCAAGAGCAAAATGTTTTTAACACTCTTAATTGTTTGCTGGTTTTTCCTATTATTCTGCTAGGGGCCAGGCTGCCGCATGACACAGAACAAGAAAGGCATACAGTAGGAATAGAAATAGATACAAAAGAAGAAAACCAAAGGTGCAGACTTTTACAATTAGTAGAACAGCAGCAGCTTTTGCACCTAGTAACCAACCTAATAGCCTCATTAGGTCATCTTTCAGCTTAGAAAAAGAATGCATCATAGGCATACATTCACATTTTTACAGTCATCAGAAAGAAATTAATCTATGTATCTTAAGCAACTCTGAATTATTTAGAAAAGTTTTCCCCTAACACATTATATACCAAAGTGCAAATGGTGAATGAATAAGAAAACATAGAAGACAAAAATGACTTTTCAAGTAAAATTAATTCATCTAAAATTTCAAGAGACTTCAGTGCAGTATCCTTTGTACATATAAGACAACAGCATGAATAACTAGGCAGTTTGTCATTTCCTATGTGGCCACATCTAAAAGAGCTAACAAGGTCTAAAAATATAAAACTGTAGTCTTCTTCAAACACGTATACCCAGTTTGTCCAGGTGACTCATTCAAATTAATTAGGGCTGAGTTATTCCTAGGAATAAAATTTTCTTATCTGAGTCTAACCCAGACTACACAGTGAGGTCCAGTCTACAGAATAGCCTGGGCTACAGAGTGAGACATAGTCTCAAAAGAAAGGAGGCAGGGTGGTAAGGAAGATAAAAGAAAAGAAAAAGACCACACAATAGATAGTTGATTCTTAATAATTTTTTATTCCATCCCAGCTTTCACCACCCTGATGTCATTTCTCTCAACAAACCTAGTGAAGTCCAGGCTCAAGTTGATGCATCATTATTCTATGCTGCCTGGTGTGAGGAAAATAACACATTTTATCACCAAGTCCCTAACAATCTGAACCTTCTCATGAGGAGGCTTAACTGAAGCTCCCCAGTTTCTTTTAGTAACTATAAAAGATTACTTAGCTAGGATCATTTATGGGAAAGGCAAGATTATAAAGGCCATGGGTTTTTGCAAATAAATAATTGGCCTACACTAGAGTTGCCATTACTTTTATCTGAGCAAGCACATGTAGTCTCAATTTCCTCTCACTGTTCTGCTAGTGTTTGAAAATAATACACTGTGTTTCTTTGCAAAAGATTGGCCAGAATAGCTTTCCCACAAGAAAAATGAGATGGCCCAACCTTGAGTCATCTGTCTCTAGACTGAAACAAGTGATCTATCTCACTCATTGCCTTGTGATTTACAGGCTCTCCTTAGGTCAGTTTCTGTCCGCTCATACACAAGTGATACATGCCATTCCATCTTTATGGTCACATAGAAATCAGACTGGGTAGGCTTAGAGGAAGGGAATCTTAGGTAACCGCATCAGTACAGTTGGTCTTTCCCCTTCCACAAAACAACCTTGCTTCTTGGAGACAGCAAGAAATAAACGTATTTTCTAAGTGGAAATCCAAGTCATATATATCATTTAAGGTAAAACTTCACAAAGCCTGGTTGCTGCCTTCAATAGAGGGCAATTTTTCATCAGCTAGGTCTGTAAGATTCATTTTACTTCACAAATTGGACAGCCGAATCTGTGTTCTCTCTCAGCCATAAGAAAATGGTATTCTTTTGGCTGGCAGTATTGGGCTTTATTTTTGGACATTCTTTATATCAAAGATGAGGAAAAATACTTTGACAGTATTCAACATTCTCAAAAGCACATGATATTTATAAAGGATAAGGCCAGCATAAGACTTAAAACATTTGGTAGATATTACTTCATGAACCTTACACTGCCTTTGAAATAAAGCAGAGATGCAAAACACAAATATTTGTGGAGAGCTTGCTATGTGCCCGGAGCTGACGTGGATAATGTCTATCAATCACCCTTTCAGTCCTTACTAAGTCCTCTATGCTGGTGCTTTTATGCCATTTTAAAGATGAGAAAACTGAGCTAAAAAGAATTCAGTCATTGTCCCAAGGTGACACAGATGGCACTTCCCTTGTATACCAGTAAATAATAAGGAATACTAGAATAATGAGAAATATTCACACATGTCAGGGGATACAAACTATATCCATTACTAATCAAGGTAGAAATGAATAAAATGTATACCTGTTATTGCTGCTTTTACTTAACACTATTCTGGAGATTCTAACTAAGAGAAAAGCAGTGAGGGAGGGAGGAAAATACATAAACCTGCCTTAACTTTATGATTAAAACTCTAAAACAGTTTCATAGAAGCTACCTAAAATATATGACAAGTCTAATCAGATCTAGTATAACTATAACAAAGGTTGCTTTTGTTATCAATCCAACAATTTCATTTGTGAGGATTTACTCTAAGGATACAGTTAGATAAGGGCGTAGAAATGTGCACACAAAGCTATTTGCTACTACTATGTTATCTATCCATGTCATCCGTAACTTGTTTGTTAAAAACAAGTTCTACTTACATGCATAATATCAGGTATTTTCTTTAAATATAAGTATGCACTAGAAGTTTTGCATATGGATTGATTTGTGTCTAAAGGTAGAATTAAAAGCAACTTTCTAGATTTTTTTAAATTCAGCTAAATAGAAGCATGTGACAAACCATCATAAGAACAGGGGGGTTCAAATGCTCAGATTTCACATAAGTACCCAGGGAGTGTGGCTGTTTTCCTGTAATTCTGGCTCTTCGAAGGTGGAAGAGAGGATCCTCACTATATCAAACGAGCTATCCAGGCTAGCATACTGGCAAGCTCTGCATTCAATTGAAAGAGTGTACCTCAATGAATAAGGTGGCAAACAACCAAGTAAGATTCCCATTGTCACCAATCTTGCCCCCCACACACACACACTTGTATCCATGCACATGCAAACACGTAAGCACACACCCACATATGCATGAGGAAAAAAATCAAATTTTTCAGTTTTTAAGGTAAATGAGCATAGTAATTATGCTATGCTCATTGATTTCTATGAATTCTGATGGAGTTTATAGACAGTATTCGCCTCAAACAAATCATATCAACACAGATTATAATTTTTACATTAAGACACCACAGCAAAGTTCTTTAAATTATTATAACCACTTCATAACCTAATGCTGTGGATCTTTTGTTATAACTAACATAAAAAAGAAAATGATCAAGAGTTCTCATACTTTTCTTATTCAATGGAAGTCCTGCAGGTATGAACATATGCATATATGTATACACCCATCTTTCTGCCAAGAAAAAAAAAAGGCCAGAGAAGGCAGTTCCTCAGAAAATTGGACATAGTACTACCTGAGGACCCACCTATATCACTCTTGGGCATAGACCCAAAAGATGCTCTAACATATAACAAGGACACATGTTCCACAATGTTCATAGCAGCCTTATTTATAATAGGCAGAAGTTAGAAATAACCCAGATGTCCTTCAGCAGAGGAATGGATACAGAAATTGTGGTTCATTTACACAATGGATCACTACTTAGCTATTAAAAATAATGAGTTCATGAAATTCTTAGGCAACTGGATGGATCTAAAAAATATCACCCTCAGTAAGGCAAAACAATCACAAAAATACACCCATGGCATGCACTTATTGATAAGTGGATATTAAGATACGATTCACAGACCACATGAAGCTCAAGAAAAAGGAAGACCAAAGTGTGGATGCTTCAGGCCTTCTTAGAAGGGGAACAAAAATACTCATAGGAGGAAATACAGAGACAAAACTTAGAGCAGAAATGGAAGTAAAGGCCATCCAGAGATGGCCCCACTTGGGGATCCAGCCCATATACAGCCACCAAACCCAGACAATACTGCTGATGACAAGAAATGCACACTGACAGGAGCCTGATACAGCTGTCTCCTGAGAGGCTCTGACAGAGCATGACAAACACAGAGGCGGATGCTCACAGCCAACCACAGAACTGAGAACCAGGTCCTTAATAGAGGAGTTAGAGAAAGAATTGAAGGAGTTGAAGGGATTTGCAACCCCATAAGAACAACAATATTAGCCAGAGCTCCCAGGGACTAAACCACTATTCAAATAGTACACATGGAGGGACCCATGGCTCCACCTGCACATGTAGCAGAGGATGGCCTTGTTGGCCATCAGTGGGGGGAGAAGCCCTTGGTCCTGCCAAGGCTTGAAGCTGCAGTATAGGGGGAATGTCAGGGTGGGGAGGTGTGGGTGGGGTGGGTGGGTGAACACCCTCACAGAAGCAGGGGGAGGAGTGATGAGATGGAGGATATAGGGGCAGAGGAGAGATTCTGGAAAGAAGATAGCATTCAAAATGTAAATAAAATATAACCAATTGAAAAAAAAAACAAAAAAACAAACAATACTATATGAAGAAGAAGAAGAAAAAACAGAGAAGGAAGATAGAAAATGGCCAATGATGATAGATGAAGAACCAGAATAAAGTAATATCTCACAGAGAGGAGCCGGAGAGATGAGTGGTGATTAAGAATACTTCTTATGCTTGAAGAGAACCAGGGTTTAATTCCCAGTACCCACATGGTGGCCCACAAGAATCCTTATCTGAAGTTCTAGGGAATTAAATGCTTTCTTCTGACCTCTACAGACACCAAGAAAGCATGTGGTGTACATACATACATGCAGACAAAACACCCATGTACATATAAGAAAGAAATAATTTTTTAAAATCTTACAGAAAAATAAGTATTAGTCTACAAATTCACTGCTCAAGGCATTATTTATGGCTTTGCAACACAGAAATCTTATCTGTCAGGTTAGAGGAAACCCTTAACATTCTAAAAATTCTCATTCATAATTTGTCAAGACTAAATTTTAGCCTCCTAACAAAAATTGTAAACTTATATGATTTATATCTATTTGCTAAGATATATTTTCCTCACAGTTAAAATAGGTCTCTAATTATTTGGCCAATGATTTCACATTATGTATAATATATAAGTCAGTATATGTTTAATATCCATTAACTTAAAACTTTGGAAAAATAGACATGGGAAAAAATATATAATTCTTCTCACTTCTCCAAAATTCTTTGTGTTACTGAATGGAAGTTACAAGATATACTTCACAGTTGTCAAAGAAGAGGGAAAAATATTATTTTTATCTTCTAAACACAATTCCCTTATCTAGTTTTGAAATATTCCTACTTTCCTCCTGAAAATGCTTACTTAAACCGGTTAACATAAAAATTAGCCTCAATGTAAATACAGTCTTGTTCAGCAACAAATATTTCCAACTTTTGGCAAGGGTACACAAGCAGAAATGAAAATGTGTATATGCACATGTGAAAATGTGTGTGTGAGTTTGTCATTGCTCCTAAGGTCATGGGAAAAAGGTGAGTGTCCTAAAACTTCGGATGTTAACAGGGCCAGTATGAAAACCATGGGTCATCCAGAGTTCTCAAAATGATGTCAAAAGGCGATGAGGTGTTAAATACATTCTGTAAGCCATAAAAACCCAGAGACAATAAAAACGTGAAGCTTATATTGAACAGAAGAGACAAGTAAGTTTCTTGATGTGGCAAACCAGTCATTAACTATTTGTGCTTCCAAACTCTAGCAAGTGCTATTTATTCTACAATAGAATTTACCATTGTATTATCAAGCAAAAAACCAACAACCTACAACAGGCTTGTGTTAAAAAACTTAGGGAAACTGATATTCAGAAAACCATCTTCTACTAAAACAAATTTTAGAAATAAATTTAGCTTAGTTTTAAAAGTGTGTAGTCCAAATTCAAACACAGCACTATTGTTCTTGTCAAATATTATTCTGGAAAGAGTACTACCAAACTTTCGTAGAAACTTACCCTTCAGCTTGAGGTCAACATTGTGTCTCAGCCAAGGATAAACCCCATAGCTTGGCATATCTTCAGGAATTGGGTTATTGCTTATCCAGCCATCACAAGCAAACCGGAAAAAATTCTCACAAGGATCCACAGAAAGATTTACTTTGCTCATGATGGCAGCAGCTATTTAAAAGAAAAAAAAATCACAGGATTAAGGGCTACTAATGACAAGCACTAGATGTTGTGCACTGTTCTCTTCCAAATTCAACAAAACATTTCAGATCGACCATTTTCAAAATCTTGGCTTCACCATTTCTCCTTAAATGTCTCCCTGGATGAGCTTCACTATATGAAAATGACAGTCTTCAAAGCATACAGGAGAATGTCAAGTGTGTGGGAGAATGGTGGGTGAAATTACTGTTACTATTTTTTTCAGATTGTCCCTAACGTCTTTGGATTGTACAACAAGAATATAAATGAAATATGTGATCCATTGCTGGCTTTTCTTCCATCCCACGTGTTCCCCTGAAAACTTGGCTATGCTTCCTATGGAAAAACAAAGCCCATTTGTCCATTTTCAAGTGATACTGGGCTCGCTTTCTCACTTTATTTGATCAACATAAGTGATTTGTCCAAGGGAAAGGGGATAACATTTGAAATGTAAATACATAGAATATCCAATAATATTTTTTGAAAAAAAAAAAGAAGAAGAAGAAGAAGCCTGGTACCCTCTCTGCTGGCTCCCTTCAAATGGAACCTTGGAACCATCCTTGGAAGATGTCTCCTAGAGAATAAGAGGCCATGTTGAGGAAATACAATTTCATACTCAAACCCTGGCTGGCCTCAACCTCATTAGCCATCTTCCTGCCTCAGCCTTCCAAGTTCTAGTATTACAGGTATTAGCCACTTCACTTGGCTGTATCTATGAGTTTAAAAATAATTATTACAAAATGAGAAAAAGAGAAGGTTCCAATATCCCTAACACCCACCTCCAACCATCTTCCAGCTGCAACATGATTGCTAGCTGCAAAAAAGGGCACCAACTGATTTTTAATGACATTGGAAAAATGACACTCTGTTCAATTTTCATAGCTCAGATTTCATAACATCCAATGAGTTATCAACTAAATTACAATGAACCTCCCACCCCTGTACAATTTACATAAATTTACAGATGTATGTTTGGGTTATGTGAGCAATTTCTCCAGGTGAAAAAATAAAATTAGATATTTCTCTACTTCTTATGGAAAAGGCAAACAACTGCAGTATTTCTCTGTGCCTGTGAGGAAACCCAAGGAGATGGAAAAAGAGCCATTTAAGAATTGGAAGCAGCAGGGGGGGGGCTTTGAAATGAATGTACAAACACCCTAACTTGTATCTGGGACATTATTTAATCCTAGCTGGCCTAGAACTCAATGTGTAAACTAGGCTGGCCTCTAACGCATGACAATTCTCCTGCCTCTACCTGCTTAGTGCTAAGATGACAGGCATGAGCCACCATGCCCTCTCCATTTTCAACAACTATCTTTAAAATAGACAAGGAGAAAAAAACTTGACTCAGAAGTATGATAAATTTCAATTTGGTTTAATTTTTTTTTCCTTTTTTTCAGGACTTAATTCATTGTTGCTAACTACACTTTTTACTTACTGATACTATTTTATCATTATAATTTAATATTCAAAAGTGCTAGGGCACACAAAAATCTTACTCTGTCTTATATGTATAGTCAGTCTGTGTAGCCACAGATGGTATCTGCTATATAGCACCTCATAACACCTCAAGGACACGGATCACACAAGTTCCAGTCCCACACAATATTTATAGTCACACAGGGGAGCCCTCACACGCACTTTGACTCACATAAGCTCATTGCTTTCTGGCTTCCTTCCCTAACTTTCCCTACCCCCAACTCGTAAATGCCTCTTCTCTATCTCCTTGGGTATTCTCACAGGTACTGAAGAAAACTGCAAACTCAGCTCTGACCTCAGCCTTGATGGAAAACTGAATTTGGAAAGGAGCCCGTAGAGGGAAAAAAATCTTCCCTCTGCCTTGCAACTCATCATCCCCCATTCACAGTTAGAAGCAAGGCTGTTGCCCTTTCTATGGGAAGCTGTGACTTTAAATTGCAAGAGACCATACTTGTCCAGACACCAGAATTCTGTTCCCCTCTTCAGCTCCATGACAAAAACTGAGAATCTTGTTTTAATAAAAAGAAATTTGATTATGAGTGAAAACACAAACTGCCAACCTCTCAATTAATCTCACAAGGTTAATTTTGGGACGGGATCCCACTAGTCTATACGGTATAGAGGAAAGCATTCCTCCTCGCATACCCTCAGAGGTGTTAGTTTCAATCGGGGCTCAAATGAGAGTTTTATATAGACTTACATATTAATATTTCTATGTAATAATCAAATCACTCACATTATATATATTTTCTCTGTACCTGGAACTATATGCTAAACTCTTTTGAGCAATAAAGCTTTTTTTTTTTAACTAACTCTAGAGTTAGGTTGCTTGGTTTCAAATGACAGCAACACTATGCAAGAGCTAAATAATTGTCTTAGGTTTCTATTGTTGCAGTAAAACACCATGAACAAAAGCACCTTTCAGTAGAAAGTCTTTATTTGGTTTACAAGTTACACAGTCTGTCATGAGAAAGAGCCAAGGAAGGAACTAAAGCAGATACCAAGGAGGCATACTGCTTACTAACTTGTTCTTCAGGTTCATATTCATCCACCCTTTTTAAACCTTCCCGGATGTAGTACTGCATACAAGGGGTCTGGAGCCTCCCACATTATTCCTTAATCAAGAAAATGCCCCCACAGGCTTGCCCACAGGCCTTCTGATAAAGACATTATCTCAACCGAGTTTGTATAAACATAGTTATTTAGACTCAGAACTATCCACATACATTTAAGCATTTTATAATAAAATTCCATAAGCAGTCATCTAAAAATTAATGCCATATTTCCAGAGCTTACAGATTTTCAAATTTTGGAAAAGAAATACAGCATGTATAGCCAGAGGTGATCTAACAGTTCAATAATGGTTGAATTGGTACCACTCAAGCAAGCACATTAGTATTCCTAGAGGAAAATAAATGCATACTCTCATAAATGGAATAAAGAATGTCTTACATAGCTTTACATTAGTTACTTTTGCTAATGGAGCCAGTTTTGTGAAAGAAACTGAGATCAGGTGTGATATTATGAATTAGAGATTACATTGTTTTCAGGGGTTGGGAGTTTTGATGCAGGGGTACTATTGCTGTTTTTATTTTCTTTGATTCTCACAACTCACGAAAGTTCAAAAATCTAGTCCCATTTCACAGGTGATGAGACTGTAGCTCAAGATAGTCATGAACATAACACAGATCATGTGATTAAGTATCTAGATTATGTTCCAAACCCATTGGCCTGCCTACACTTCCACATTGTCATTAGCCAACCCATTCTCTGTACTCTTTCTCTGCAGTGTTTGCTGTCCAAGAGGAGTTAGAACAACAGATCATGGAGACAAGAAAAAGTTGTGGAAAGGAAGGACCTAAGAAATCACTGCCCCTTACTCAGAAAAGAAACACAAGTTTATCAGGCATTTCCATTCCTGGAAAAAACTTCCAAGCTCTTGCATAAATCCAGGGTTGGCTTCAATTGTCACGCCGTGTGTACTCACTCACTGTTCTACAAGTCCCTGAGTGTGCAGAGGCTCATACTGCGTTAGGAAGGCTGAGGCCTTGGTGAGCTTACACTATAGAAACAGAAAAAAATCAACATTTTTCCTAACATCAGAAAGCCATTTCTTAATGTGAAAATTAAAAACAGGACAGCAAGGCAAACTGCACCAGGTGGCAGAAGGTGACATCACAAAACATCACTCTGCCCATTTTAATTCTGGCGCTATTATGATGTGTAATAAACAAAATTCATGAAGTGGCCTTCCATGCCTAAATTTGTCTAAAATAAAACTGAACAGTTAAGCCTTGACTATTTTAATTTCTCACACATGAAAGAATTCTACCACAGCTAAAGTACCAAGTGACATGAAATTTACAACCTGTCATCTGATGGTAAAATCTGGTCTCTCGCCTTACTCCATGAAATAGTCTCTCCAGTTACTAACTCCTCAAGTTTGAAACAGAAAAAAAAGGGCATGAAAATTCCACAATATCCCAAAGGGGAAAACATGACCTTTCTAGGGACAATACTAAGAAGCATAAAGGGTTGTCTGTCTGTCTATCCACTAGATCCTTGAGTGACTCTAGTGTCATGAAGAAAAAAAAAAAAAAAAAAAAAAAAAAAAAGATGGAAAGCTTTTACACAGGTACTTGGTTTGGCACAAAGAAAAGGAAGGGGAAGGGCCAGATGCAAACTTGAAGGCTAATTCTGCCCCAAATTCACGATGTAACAATAAAAAAGTTTGCCTTGAGAATCGTACATTCTCGTATCTATATGAACTTCATAGGGTTCTTACAAGATTTTAGGAAATGGCAAGTGAGAGTCATCCAGCACATTGTTTGGTTGAAAAATGTTAATCACTCAAGAATGGGGCAAAAGGGAGACTTAATATAACAATCCAGAGGTGCTGCTGTGGCCCTGGTGACCAGACTCTCATGATTACAGTTCCAATTTTATCCATTCAACCCACTCCTCCCAATATGGGAGGAATGAAGTTCAAAACAACCAGGACAAGGTTCTTTACATACTAAAGGTTGTTTACATAGTTTTCAAAGTGATTTCTTGGTTTTGAGCCAACTGTTTTTGTTGATTTTGAATTATGTTAATACTGAGAAGCATAAACTGATAGTCTAAGACAGAGGTTGGCTTCTGTATGCGTGAGAGAGACATGGTCTCATTATGTAGCCCTGGATGTCCTGGGACTTGCTATGTAAACCAGGCTGGCCTCGAACTCACAGCAATCCACGTGTCTGCCTCCTGAGTGCTGAGATTAAAGGTGTGTACCACCACAATCATAAATTTACAAATTCTTTCACCTAAGTCTCCCCCATCTCAAATAACGTCACTGACTGACATATGAGCATCACCCTAAACTCCTGCCCTTTTCCATAATACATCTTTTTTTAAATTGGATATTCTCTGTATTTACATTTCAAATGTTATCCCCTTTACCCCCACTCCCATTGTCCCTACCTCTCCCCTTGCTTCCATGAAGGTTCTCCCTCTCCCAACCACCCTCTTCCACTTCAGTGCCTTGGCATTCCCATACACTGGGAAAACGAGCCTTCACTGGACTAAGGGCTTCAACTCCCATTGATGCCAGACAATGCTATTCTCTGCTGCATATGCAACTGGAACCATGGGTCTCTCCATAATCCATCTTAACCCCACCATGTCCATAATGCTTTCAGCAAGCTTCTCTGTTCCTAAATCTGCAATCTTCATCTCAAATTCAAGCCAACATCCTCTCTTACCTGGCCTAGTAGTTGTATCCTCCTTTCTGATTTTCTTTCTCCCCAAAGTTAAGTTCTCTACAGCAAGACGGGGTCTTTCCATGCCTCTGCAATCTGCTCTTAAACTCTTGATCCTCCTACCTCTACCCCATAATAATGGGATTACAGCTATGCATCACCATGACCAATATGTGTGCCATTTGAACTCTGAGCTTATGAATGATAGGCAATTATTTTACCAATTGAGCTACATCCCCAGCCCCCTTTGTGTATGTGCTGTGTGTCTGTGT
Source organism: Micromys minutus (assembly GCF_963924665.1). Classification (NCBI taxonomy): domain Eukaryota; kingdom Metazoa; phylum Chordata; class Mammalia; order Rodentia; family Muridae; genus Micromys; species Micromys minutus. The sequence continues at coordinate 32,134,088 of NC_137970.1, read as the reverse complement.
GTCTGTGTGTCTGTGTGTGTGTGGTGTTTTCTCCTCCTACCTAGTTCTTGGATGTATAAACCCCTGATACAAATAACAAATATTTGGTGTTTTCACTCATTAATCTCTTCTCTTACAGTCAAGAGAAAAGCCCATGTTTAATTACCTTATGACTTCATCTTTTGAAAATTCCCTTGGGTCCTGCCCACTTGAAGAATGGAGGTTGGTAGAGACAGGGATTTAGCATCTTCAAATCTAGGCTCCAACTGAATTATGGAGATGTAAGCAGGATTTAATAACCGTGCCACAACCAAGGCCTTACTGTCCTCACAGATACATGGTCAATGTCACCTCCAAAGAAGTCCAACTTGCATAACAGAACAGAAAGACCCAAGAAGATTCCAGCAGAGGCATAGATTTCCACAGGGTCTCTGCCTAGAATCAAACAGGCTATGACCACTGACCCAGAAAGATATGCAAAGTCGGCTTAAGATAAAGAGGAATCTGGCCCCGGTGGGGCCATAAGAAGCTCACAGTCTCTGGTCTCTGTATTTTAAAGGAGGACACTGCTTTCCTAGCCCTTTTTTGAGTTCCTTATCATGAGGGTTGAAATATTGAACAGCTTGGCTTCTGCAAAGAAAACAGGAAAGCTAAGCTCCACTACATCACACCAAACCTTGAAAGTAAACTTGAAATGTCTTCAAAATTATATTTTGTATTTGGTCAACCTCAAGCAAACAGAATACTAAAAATACTACCTGTTTTCTCTTCCATTCCCAAGGTACCAAAATTATAACTTGACACGGGGTTGAATACAGACTTACCAGCTTCTATGCATTCTGGCTTCAGGCAGTACTCCTCTTTAGCTTGGAAACTTAGGAGACCTTGACTCACTGAAAAAAAAGACCAAAATAAATGATTGATTTATAGCAGACCACCACCAAGTAAAATATGTTTGGGCACATATGCAAGACATTTGCTATCAGTTCATACTTCTCAATATTGGCATGACAGTCAAAAACCAAGTTGGCTCAAAACCAAGGAACTGCTTTGATAAATATGTAAACAGCCTTGTTAAGATTCATGGTTATTCTGAAATTCATTCCTCTTGTGTGGAGGAGGAGTGAATTGAGTGGGTAAAACTGGAGCCATGTTGAGAATTCTACTCACCAGGGCCACAGCAGCACCTAGAAGCTTACTAGAAAGTTGATTTTTACTCCAGATCTCTGGGTTCAGAAATTCTGGAGGTGGGGAATGGCCATCTTGTGTGCCTTGGATTTGGTTGACAGAGATTGAACCCAGAGACTCTCACAAACTAAGCAGAGTGTATCTTGGAGATACACAAACACACACACACACACACACACACACACCTTTTTGTACAATTGAAACAGTTTTCAGCAATACTTTCAGCTGGTGGTAATATCACCTATCAGAAATTTTCAGTTCTTTGACATGACAGTGTCTTTAACAAAGTTCATGCTTGAGAACTATGCAATACAGTCACAAAATAAATGCTTTAAAAAAACTCATAATATTTTAAGTAAGTTAAGATTTTGTGTACCACATTCATACCTGTCTTTGAAAGTATATAGGATGCAGGCACAGGTTAGACAGGAGTGCTTTTTTCAAAAGCAAAAAGGAATGCACTGGCTTTGAACTTCCGTTAGGATCTGAGCATTAGCAAATGTGAGCCTAAAATTAAAGCCTTTTTGAAAAATACATGTTTTGTCTCTGTAGTTGGAGAAGTTATAAGGCATTCATTATTGCTGGGCTTTGTGAGTAAAACAAGGAATCTTTGAAGATATGACCATGAAGAAATGAACCATGGGGACTGACAAATGCAGTCTGGAAGCCTTGGTTTCTGCTCGAGATGCAGACCTGAAGATCACCTACCAGCCTGGCATGACTTATTATTTATGAACCCACATCCTAAGAGGAGCCTGCTTTGTCTTTGTTCTTTCTCTCTCCCCCTCCTCCAAACTGCCTTTTTATCTATGTTACATTATAGATTCAAGAAACCTGCCTACAGAACTACTCAGGCCCATTTTCAAAAGAAGTTTTATAACATAAAAGGAGTGTTTTGATTTTTTTTTGCAAGGGAAAAATAAGTAAAAATACATAGACAGCATAAAGACCAGTGTGGGACATTTCAATGTACCTCAGTAGTGGAAGTGCGGTGAGCTCTTCGTTGTAGTCATTTTTACATGTTTCCCAAGTATACTTCAATGATGTATTTTTATGATGGAAACATAAATGTTAGTATAAATAATAATAATTTTATTACAATTGATAATAGCTTTATTTTTAAACCTCATAAAATGAAAAAAAAAAGTTATACTTTTTCAAACCTTTGAGGAAAGAGGCAGGATAATCAGCAGTTTGAGGGCAAACTTTGCTACATTGTAACTTCCAAGCCAGCCTGGACTACATGATAAGTTGTCTCAAAGTTTTACAAAACTAGCCTTATTTCTTTCCTTAAAAAGAAATAATTATTAACATAGATGTATAAAAATTTTGAACTAATAACAGTCCATTTATCTGACAATGTGTATAAGGAAGGTATCCATCACCAAGACAGAAAAATCTTAACAAAAAGCAAGAGAAATAAAACCCACAAAACTGGGGTCATTGTCACCCAAGTAGAGACTGGAACCCACAAAACAAATTGAGACCACTGCCTGCTTCTATTTCTGTGAAAGGTTTTGATATTTTTAATAGCTGGGGGAGGGGAATTCAGTGGAGAATAATATCTCATAATATAAAAAGTGTATGGAACTGAAACTTCAGAATCCAGAAATCAGATCTTCCTGGCTCCCATTTGTGCTCACTTTTTCTGTGGACACGTGAGTGCTACAATGAAACAGAGCCCTGAAACAAGGAATGTGAGGCAGTGAAGCCAAAACTATTTACCATCATCTGTCCTCGACAGGAAATGCTTGCAGGCCCCTGCATCTGAGAAACAGATTTTAGGGGGAAAGGAGAAGGGAAGAAGAAAAGAACACTTGAAAAAATTGGTTATGGCTATATTGTTATACTCGATATTTTTAAATCTCTAGGTTCTCAGATCCACATCAGACCACTGGCAACCATTTTTTCTATAAAAGAGAAAGAAAAGGGAGAGGTAAGGGAGGATTCTAGACGTTGCAGACATATGATTGAACTTGGACAGGCAGTGCATACACTGCAAAGTCAACCAGGAAGCATCTTCAAGGGAAGATGCTAACTAGAATATTGTCATGAAGAACATCGTTTTGCAGCCATTTAGCAAGCTAGATGCAGAGTGGGAGTGTCTGAGGCAGACAGTAAAGAGTAGTTCTGAAATAGTTTACAAAAATATAAAGGTATATATGGTAATAGGCATAGAATCTTAGCATTTGAGAGGCAGAGGGAGAAATATTCCAGTAAATTCAAGGTCAACCTAATCTATCTAGAGAGTCCTAGGCTTGACAGGGATACATAGTGATTGTCTGTCCATAGACAAACAGACAGACAGACAGATATTCCTGAGTGTGGGCCCTCAGATAGATGTGCTCTGAAGCAGTGTTTCCTAATCCTGCACATGCTATTGAATCCTCCATCTCACGTCTTGTGAAAATGCAGACTGTGAGTCAGTAGACCTAGGAGTGGAGCTCAAGCTTTCAAGTGATGCAGATAATGGAGTAGCAAAAATAGAATGAGGCGAGACCATTTTCTGGTCCTATTTATTGTCAATCATCATTAGTCCTCCTCCAGAAGATTCAAGGGGAGAGCCAGGTTACTAGACCTACTGGGAAGTTACCTTCTTTTTTCATCCCAATCACTGCCCCTCCCAGCCCCCATTCACAGTGTCCCTCCCCCTACTTCCTCTTCTTTTCCTTAGATCAGGCCTCTTTATAATAGCAATGCTTGTTTTAGTGAACTCTACCTTTAAAAAAAAAAAAATTAGTGCTTGCGTCAGCAAATAATTTTCTCACAAAAAAAAAAAAAAAATTTGCTTTCACTGACATCTTGTAGAATGCTATGGTCTCCCAGTGTAATGATCATAAAAGCAGAATTGAAAGGGGTTGCAAAATGCTATTAACATCAAGAGGACATATGTTGACTTACATGATGAGCACTTGGATTTGGGAGTATTTGTGAGCCTAACCTCTCAGGCCCTTCCCACATCATATGTAGTTCCCTGGCATGCCCATAACATTTCTCCTCCACATTTAAATTTCAGTAAGTTGATCATCTAAAGCCAACTTTGGAGAAACCTCACAACAATTTTCAAGAACCACAGATTCAGTCACAGGAGTGGGAAGTCTAGCTTCACCAGAAAGTGATATACTGATCCAGTTTCCTAAGTCTTTAGCCACAGAAAACATGAAAAGGTGGTTTGCTCTTTTTAGAAGGGTTCTCAACCACACAAGCCTAACTCTTTTAAAAGTTAATTACTGGTTTTCTCCTGCCAAAATAAACATGACCTCCTGCATCCCACATATGCCAAAGAATGTTTCCAGGCCTGCTGCATTTCAACGTACACCTAGAATCTTTTAAGTATAGGGCTTGTTTCTAGGTGACCTTCAAGCCAATGAAATACTATGAGTTACACACGAAAACTGTTACAAAGGAAAATAGCCAGAGGTTTGGAAAATCTAAACTTTTGGGCACCCCTGTCTCTTTCTAACAGATTTCATCTTTCGTTTCCCCCTAGGAATATGCTTTTGTCTCCACATTCTCTCTGAGAACATCATTCTCACAAGAGTTATTACAATAATTGAATCACAGTGCTTTTCAAATCTGAAAAGAAAAAGCTCTGCTTTCCTTCACATTCATTTTTAAATCTATTAGAAAGGTGAAGTTAACTATTTTGCATCCATCCAAATCACTGGATTTAAAAAGACTCAAAGAATCCCATTTAAGGACTGATTTATCTTTTGAGAATTGCACTTTGGAACTTATTCAACTGAACGTGAACAAAAGTCAAGCAAAAAGAAATTCTAGTATGGTTGTTCCCCCCAAAACGAATGCAAGCAAAATATAACTATGAATTCATAAACATTCAATTTGTGAAATGTAATAAATACATAGTTTTTTTTTCCTCAGTGCAACCAAATCTACCAGCCATTCCAAACCACTTTCTAATCCGGTTTGCATCCTGAACTATATATTTAATGTTAAAGAAAAGCCTCCTTTTTCATTGACATAGCTAATTGAAACTGGGGTACATCTTTATTTTTTAACATAAGCAAACCACCTTAATTATGACAAGGGTTTCTAAAATAAAGAATTAGAAAGAGTCTCCACTGATGCCCAGTTCAGTCCCCTGGCCTCTGGAGCTTCACTTACCTAGAAAGAGCAGTGTGCCCAGAACCAGGGTGCCACTAATAAACAGGGCCAGGGCAATCCGAATGCCTCGGTTGGTCCCCTTTCCAGTCTCCATGGTGTTCCCTGTTTCCGCTTCCATCAGAAGGGTCGGAGAGAAGACTCAGAAAGTCACTTTTCGTGGTTTGGTGGCTGGTCTCAAGAGTTTGTCAGGCGTTTGACATTCAAGACTCTCTTGCTCGTCTTGCTTGCTGCTAATAGAAAGCTTTAAAAATTCCTGTCAGGAAACTTTCCCTTGACACCCTTTCTCAAATAATCCTTCACAAATGAAATAAAAGAAACTCAAAATATTGGTTGCCTTGGCTCTCCCTTGACTAGACAAAACAAACAGCAGTTGCTTTATCTCGGTGTTCTCCCTCAGCAAAGTCCCTCTCAAGCGATTGTTTGGCAGGCTTTTGCTCAAGCATTCCGAGTATACAAGTTTTACTAGGTTGCTGCACAGATGTTTTAGCTATTTAAACATATAGTCACTTGGGGAGGAAAAAAAATGTCTTTATCAAAAGTGGATTCTTAACCTTCCCCTAAGCATGATACGTTAGGTGACGGGGACAGTCCGAATCTACTTCAGGATCTCAATTAGTTACAGATTTCTGCCGTGACAGTCATTCTCTTTGTCTGAACTGTCACTGTCAAAAGTTCCTCTTTCAGTGTGTTAGTCCCCTTTTAAAGCCTTCTAAGAGTTCCTGGGATATCCTGGAGCATTTTATTTTAGGAACGTTGTGTATGATAGCATGTGCCAGAAATCAGTCATCGTCCTCTGCAGTGCAAAGTAGCAATTAAGACAACCTACAGAGGCTGATGGTTTGGACTGGAACCTTTTTTTTTTTAAGGAAGAAGAAAAGTATCTTTGTGATGCTTAGAATTGTACAAACGACAGTTAAGTATATGAATTAAGCTTATTATCAACCACAAACGATATAGTGAAAAGTCTTTTCCCCTGTGTGTTTTGATGAGCACAGCACCCATGTATTTTGTTCTCTAGCTCCTCCCAGGTAGCCTCTGCTTAGTACGTTTTTGTTTTTCCATAAGATTGTTGTTTCAGCAGCTTCCTGAAAATTAATTCAGACTTACTTGGTTCCACTAGAAAGATCGATTAATCACTCACTTTGATTACCATCAAATTTAAATTAGGAAAAGCTGCTTTGTTCCTGAGGAAGGGCAATTGGCATTTCAATAGTATTGAAAGGATTTGGACGTTTATTCCTTAATGATGCAGCTATTACTAACTTATAGCACAGTGACGTGCTGCTCACCTGTGCCTATCCAGCCAGAAGTCGTAAGATGGTGGGAGAATGGAGGATGATTCAGGAGCCTATGTAAACCAGAAAAACAAAATCTGCGCATAGAGCATTGGTGGTGACACCAGACCTAACAGGTGTCAATAAAGGAGGTACATGACTGCTCAGTCAGCCCTTAATCCCACAGCATGGGATTTTCCCAGGTTTAAAATTTTATTCTGGCTGGGAGTTGATGGGGCACGCTTTTCATCCCAGCACTTGGGAGGCAGAAGCTGGCAGATCCCTGAGTTCAAGGCCAGCCTGGTCTGCAGAGTGGATTCCATGACAGTCAGGGCTCTTACACAGAGAAGCCTTCTCTAAAACAACAACATCAAAATATTCCCTAACTTATCTTAACCATACTTTCTGCTTGTTTAATTTCACTCCAAACTCAGGCAGATATATAATCCTTCAGCGAGCTAGCAACATCATAGCATAATGAAGCCCTTCTGCACCCATTGGCTATCAATATTATTTCATTGCTGGTGGATTTTTCCTAAGGTTTGTTCCTGGTTTCATTACGCACCTTAAGAGTGTGAGCTTCTTGGGTCCAAGAACAGGATCTGTAATTTTCAGTACTACAGCTCCAACAACAGCTCCTCGCATAACACAGTGAAAAAGAAAAAGAAAGCAAGGAAAATGGCCCAAGTTAAAAATGACCAAGTTATCCTGAGTTAAAAAGCAGCTTCAGAAACCACTTCTTTAGAAGGGGGCGGGACTTCTAAATACTCTACTGATAATAGTACTTCAAGTGGACAGAGTGCTTTGGGGTATAATCTCACATCAAACAAATATATATGACAGCAAATGCATTTGTAACTCCAACATGAAAGCATTACCTCAGGTGGCACAGTAGTGCTAGGATCATTGTGACATACTACATATCAGCAGGTGACAATGGGCCCTGTGCACAGGAGAGAGAAAATCCACTCAAGGATGACATGGGGAATCACTTCCTACCTCTTACATTCTCTTCCCCACTCTCTCTCCCGGTACCTCGAGAGTGAGTCCTGACTGGTTTGGGATGGTGACTGTGGGTTACCAGTTGGAGTAGGCACCTTAGACTGAATCCGCAGAAGTGAGAGAAATTTGGGAGTCCCTTTGAAGTCCCACCCACCTATCATTTGCAGACAGGACTTCATTCCTGAACGTTTAACACCTGAGTAAAAAGAAAAAAGAAAAAAGAAAACCAAAAGACTAAACACACTTCCAATGATAGTAATAGAAAACTTGATACTTTCCATTCCAAACTTAGACATGTGTAGAAAAGAATGCACTTGATTCATGAAAATAACTCTATGGAAGTAAAAACACAGCTCTCAGGGTGTTAAAAATAGTTTGCTGAATATAATGTAATGTAATGAAGGCTCCTTTTACTCACCACAGAAATTTAAGGAACATTTGAGAGTGGGTGGGATTGATGGAGGACAGGGTGTGGGTGGATCATTCCTTATAAGGTGCATTCTTCATTATGTGTCATTTTCTGCATTAATTTTTCAGCCTTTTGGGAGACAGTGATTATCTTGTACTGAAAATAAAGGCACTTAAAAACAAATTAGAATGACAAAATACCTTAGGCCAAAATAAATAAGTTTAAGGTACAGCTGAATAATGAGTGCTCACAAAAGGCCAAGGAAGAGGGCTGTAAAAGGAAGTACACATTAGCCCAATCTGGTCTATTTCTATTCTGTTTCTGTTAATAGTTTTGTTGAATCACTTTCATGCTACATGGTCAAAGTTCTATAGTTCTGTACCAGACATTTTTGTCTGTGAAGCTTAGAATGTTTTACTCTCAGGCCCACTGGAGACAAGAAAGAAAAAAAGAAAGAAAGAAAAAGAAAGAAAGAAAGAAAGACGGAAGGAAGGAAGGGAGGAAGGAAGGAAGAAAGGAAGAAAGAAGGAAAGAAGGAAAGAACAAAAGAAAGAAAGAAAGAAAGAAAGAAAGAAAGAAAGAAAGAAAGAAAGAAAGAAAGAAAGAAAGAAACTCTTCCTCTTCAAATGATATACAAAACCCGTGCTGACCTGCAACTCAAAATTGCTCCAATCTATGCTCTTGGAACAGAAATCATTGTGTCAAAGAAATTGAAAAATGGATCTTTATCTGAAACTACAATAATGAGACTATAGAATACTATCCTGTGTGCTGGACAATGAAAAGTGATTATCGCCAGGGAGGGGATTGTCCAAAAAGACTACTTCTCCAGAGCTGCGAAAATGAGTTAAGTGGCAATTTCTACAGGGTAAATTTGTTGATAGCAGGGTATACATGCACTTGTTTCAAATAAAAACATTCCAAACCAGGTTGAGTCTTAAGTGGAATCAATTAGCAAATCAAAAGAAGTCTCCCAACACTTTCTCAGGCTCCTGGCCATGTGCAAAAACTCATGAAAAGAAAAAAACACGAAGGAAAACTAGAAATTTAAGAATGGTCAACTGGACTCAGGTATGAAAATATTAAAACCTTTGGCAACTTCAGCACAAAACCCTCTCTAGAGCACACACGCCTAGCCAGAATGGCAGTGTCCTAGGCAGAATCTGAGTAAGATTTCTCAAGAATTCCAAAATGAGGACCTGAGAGAATTAGAAGCTTGATACCATAAATCTGTGGTCCTCGACCTCCCTAATGCTGAGACCCATTAATAGAGTTCTTCATGCTGTGGTGACCCCTGATCATAACATTATTATAATTTTGTTACTGCTGTGAGTCATAACGCAAATATTTCTGATGATAGAGGTTTGGAAAAAGGTCAGGTTGAGAAACAGTGACATAAAGGAAGGTTTCTAAATAAGCCAAGGCCTGCCTTGAGGTCGGACTTACTTGAACATTGCCCACTTGCTCTGAAGGATGTACAAGTGAGATTTTCTCAGCCATGCATGATGGCAGCAGCCTGAGTGTAATCCCAGCACTCGGGGAGTAGAATCAAGAGAATCAGCTAAGGGGGAGGGGGAAGGAGACAGAGAGGCAGAGATAGAGACAGAGACACAGAGAGAGACACAGAGACAGACACACACACACAGAGAGAGAGAGATTTCTCCTGAGATGACAAAATCCAAGCAGCTGAGCTCAGTGACTGGGTTGCTAAGCTGAAACCTGTCTTTGTGCTAGACAGAAGTACATCCAGTGATTGTACATGTGCAGGAGTCTTTGATTTCAAATTATAAAATCTCATGTGTTAATTAATTTCAGTGAGAAAGAAGGAAATGATTCAAAAAGAAGCTGGACAGGAAAACTGATGCGTGAAAGCGCCACCTAGGGGCTGTGCTGAGACCTCGTTGTTTGTTGGCTTCGGACTAGCCAAGTTCAAATTCCATGCCTCTCGCTAATGAGATACATTACTTACTTTACACTGCTTTCTTGGAACATCTTTCCTAGTTAGATATTCTTATCTCCCTTTTACAGATAAAGAAATTGAAGTTTGGAACCATTAAGTGATTTGCTGAAGGTCACAGGACCACATTTGTCTGAAGGCCAACATGGTTTCAAATTCCAAATTCTAGCTCTCTCCCCTCTTGCCTGATAAGTTTGCTTATCAGGTAATTAGCAAAGGTAGGCATAGCGTGTCAAAGTGACACTTGAGCTGTAGTGAAGGGATAAACTATGCTCCCTTTAATTCTCTTGTTTACAAGACTAATTATCAGACTCCAGTCCCTTAATGGGGACAGCAGCCTTCATTTAATGTGGAGGGGGAAGGGGATATTTTCGGTTGGAGAATATAAAGAGCAATGCAGGAAATAGCTCCTGCTGTGTTGCTGTTGCTAATTGAGCATTAGGAGGGATATATAAATCCGAACATCTATTTAATTCGTGTGCTGTACTTGGTCATGTTTGAGCCAAGGGGGTATTTTTTTCACTCTGTGATTTTTCCTGTTACATTTTAAATAGCTTACAAAGTATCAGATATCCTATGAATCTCTCTACGATTTTCATTTTGGTTGATGGTGTCCCTTGTATGCCCTATTCTCCTCATTTCCCCTGCACTGCACTGCTTAAGCCTTCCCATCCCAGTGTTACCTCTTCCTCATTCACATCTCATGTGTTCTACTTGATTCCTTGATTTGCTTAGCACCTTAGACATACAACTGTACATTTCAGGTCTCATTCACTCTACATATATTATGTTGTCTGTTCTGCCACATTCTCTAGGTAAAGCTGCTAAAGCTGGCTGGGGATAACTAAAGTAAGATGATGGGTAAATGACAGTACCTAATCGAGACTCAACTCTGTCTAATATGCACTTGGGTCTTCTCCTCTTAGAATATGGTTAGACAACAAACACAGAGGCCATCTTTGAAAGAAGTTTATTAGTTTCCAAGGGGGGGGGTCATATCATACCACAGAGACAAGTGGAAGTGGACCAGGTTAGCTAGTTTTCAGAAGAGGGGAGGGGAAACCAGGAGCATGGGGGAAGGGAAAGAGTTCAATAGGCTTCAGAGCAAGTAGTGCAAATAATTCCAGCAGGCTCTGGTCAACAGGAACAATGTATAGTGCACTAGTGTCCAGTGCACTGGGTGACCAAGGACATCAAAGCAGTATACCTAACTGTGCTAACTTCACAGAGGAAAAGATACAGATACGAGTTTATGAGTCATTGGTTTGTCTATCAAAGGCCAGGGAAATCTTTTATTATTTCTGTAAATCTGCTTTCTGTGGAAAATATAGACCTTCTAGCGCTCTGGACCATTTCAAAATATGAAGCATCATAAATTACAGAAACTTTAATGTGCGTGCATGTGTGTGTGTGTGTGTGTGTGTGTGTGTGTATGTGTGTGTGTGTGTGTGTGTGTGTGGTGTGTGTGGTGTGTGTGTAAAACAGATGCAGATCTCAACACGTACCATTTCCAATACATCCCACTACACAGTGCTTTTTAAAAATTTAGCCAACCTTTCATCCAGTTAGCACTATGTACTGCATCTTCAGACTGAGCAAGCCAACCTTAAAACCTCACACCACTAACCTAAAGAAGACTGATTTCTTTCAACTTCAGTTAATAAGAGTTAATTGTTCAAGGGCCATATATTTAGATGTTTATGAAAACAAGAAACTATGATGAATTGATCTCAAGTTGGAGAGGACTCGTCAAAACACACACCACTTGGTTCTAGCCTTGGAGTTTCTGATTCAGTAGAGGATGAACTTATATTTGCATTTCTAACCACTTTCCAGATAATGATGTTGCTGCTGGTCTTGAGACCACATTTTGGAAACCACTGGCTTAGAACAGCCATAATTCTTTTTAAGGTGCAATAAAGTGAGCTGAAGAACCAACAAAGCTAAACACTAATCTGGTGTTGTAAAAGCAGCGTTGACACTCAAAATGTTTAACAGCCAGTGTGCATGCCAGAGACCAGGTGTTATGTTTTAGGGTAAGTGTCCCCCAAAGCACCATGTGCTGAAGGCTTGGCTCCTAGTCTATAGCACTTTGGGGAGGAGGCAGAACCTTTTAAGAGGTACGGCCTAGAGTATTTTCCCCCAACCCTTGGTGTAATCCCTGGAATAGGACTGGGGTTATTGATGCTTTTCTCTCCCTCTTTTTAGCATCCTAGACATGAGATAATTTCATCATCCACTACCGCCTCGTCAGAGGCTTAAAGTGTCAGAGTCAATTGATCATGGGCAAAAATTCCTGGAACTGTGAACTAAAACAAGTAATTCTCTTAAGTATATTGTTGGAGGAATTTTTCTTTACATTTTGGAAAGCTGATGAACATTCCAAAGTACTAGGTCCAATTTCAGTGGCCCCACTGTACTTGGCATCACTGCTCAGTTGCTGGACCTGGAGGGTCACAGAGTAACTGGCATGCATCAGGCTATAGGAGCCAGATCTTGGAAGGAGGCGTCTCAATGGTTAACAACAGCTGTAGCCAAACAGGTAGCAACCAAATGAGTTATAGTCCTGAGTCAAAATTCAAATAGACTTGTTTGTTTGGTTGGTTGGTTGGTTGGTTTGTTGGTTGGTTGGTTGGTTGGTTGGTTGGTTGGTTGGTTGGTTGGTTTTCAAGACAGTGTTTCTCTGTGTAGCCCTGGTTGTCCTGGAATTTACTCTGTAGAGAAGGCTGCATCAAACTCAGCAATCCACCTGTCCCTGTCTCCTGAGTGCTGGGGCTAAAGGCTTGTACCACTGCCTCCCTGCTTCAAATAGGCTTTTTGTGGTAAGTGATATTTTTCAATGGTTGGCTGCTGTCAGCACTTAGGACAGTATCAAAATCTTTGCACATGCTCTGGGCTCACATGTGGATGACTCAGTTTACAACCTACACATCAGCAATTCTAAGCCTCTCCACATGCTTAAATAGTAGTCGACCAGCTATGGCTTTTGTCCTTTAAGGAAAAAAATCCTCTTTTGCCTGGAAAACTAGTTCCTCAGGAAACTCAGACTCATGTTTAAAGAATCAACTCGGTTTTACTTAGAAAGATCTTCCCAGGCTATTTTTCTTCCCATTGTCACACTTAGAAAGTATTGTAATAGTCTCTTAGTAGAAAGTGTCCCAAGTCCTTAATGGAGGAGATAAAGAAAGAATTAAAGGAGCTGAAGGGGTTAGCAACCCCTTAAGAACAACAATACCAACCAACCAGAGCTCCCAGGAACTAAACCACTATCCAAAGAGTACACATGGATGGACTCTTGGCTCCAGCTGCACATGTAGCAGAAGATGACCTTGTTGGGCATCAGTGGGAGGAAAGGCTCTTGGTCCTGTCAAGGCTCAATGTCCTAGTGTAGGGGAATGTCAGGGTGGGGAAGCAGAAGGGGGTGGGGTGAGGATGGACTAGGGGATGTGAAGGGGAATCAAGGAAAGGGGATAACATTTAAATGTAAATAAATACATCCAATAAAGTCATTTATAAAAGTGTCCCCAATTACAGGGCTGGAGAAATGGCTGAGTGGTTAAGAGCTTGTGGATGAAAATGTAAGCTCTCAGTTACTGCTTCAGCCTCATGCCTGCTGCCATGTTCTGGGTCATAATGGTCATGAACTTTCACCCTCTAAAATTGGAATGCTCAGATGAATTCTTTGTTCTACAAGTTCCTTGGTCAAGGTATCTTATCACATCAATAGGAAAGTAACAAAAATCGGCTCCATGAAGGTTATACTTTGGCTTGGAACCCACTCTGTCTTTGTAGTATTCTCAGTGGACGTTTTCCAGATAACAGCTGACAAACCTACATTTTCCAGATACCCCTGCCAGCTATATCTCTGGCAGAGTCTATCAGTAGGGGTTTGATGAAAGAAGAGAAAACAAGAATACAAAAACCAGGTTTCATTTTTCTTTCCTGTTCCTGACTTTATCCAGGGATTTAGAAAGTAAGTAGGAACAAAACACCTACAAAGGCAGCAGTAGTTGCTGCTGCAAATGTGACACAGCAGAGAAGTCTGACTCCAGCAGCCACAGAGACTCTGGTATCTGGAGCTCAACTCTGAAGCAGTGATATCATATACAAGCGCCCCAGAGTCTGGGTCACATTCCCTCTCTTATTTTGCTACCTCAGCCTTAACATTAGCAGTCTTTATGTTCTAGGTAAGTGCATCTCTTCTACTTTCCCATTACCTCTGTAACCAAGTCAACCTTAAATCTACTGTCTGAAATACCGAGAGTGGTTTCTGCATTCACGGCTGAATACTCATGACTGTCCTTCCCTTTTCTTTCTTGAAATTCCTACCTGCTCCGTTCATGGGGATGTATGTGTCTATGCTGCCAGGCAGAATAGCACAATGATGGCCTGAGTGAAGGACATGGCACCTGGAGGCAAACTGGTTGGTTTATAGAACTGTTACTTAGTGTTGTGTGACCTTAGTGAAATCACCTAGTCACTCACAGGCCCCATACTAGCTGGTTTTGTGTGTCAACTTGACACAAGCTGGAGTTATCATAGAGAAAGGAGCCTCAGTTGAGGAAATGCCTCCATGAGATCCAGCTGTAAGGCATTTCTCAAGGTGATCAAGGGGGGAGGGCCCAGCTCATTGTGGGTGGAGCCATCCCTGGGCTGGTAGACCTGGGTTCTATAAGAAAGAAAGCTGAGCAAGCCAGGGGAGGCAAGCCAGTAAGTAACGTCCCTCCATGGCCTCTGCATCAGCTCCTGCTTCCTGACCTGCTTGGGTTCCAGTCCTGACTTCCTCTGGTAATGAACAGCAATGTGGAAGTGTAAGCTCAATAAACCTTTTCCTCCACAACTTGCTTCTTGGTCATGATATTTGTGCAGGAATAGAAACCCTAAGACAGCCCCAAAATGACAAAGGTAGACAGTGATAATTTCTATCCAAGGTCACTATAAAATGAATGGTTAAACATAGTCGTTGAGAGTGTGACTGGTATAATTGCTGTGCCTAATCTTTGATATCTTATCACCTAGAAATATACTTGTAAATGTTTCCCATTGTTCATTTTTTATTTTTATTCAGAACTATCTATGCATATGAGAAGTATTCAGTACAAAAAATAGCAAGGTGGCTCAGCAGGTAAAATAACCAAACCTGATGAGCTGAGTTCAACCCCTGGGATCCACATGGCGGAAGAAACACAACTCCAGCACGCTGTCTTTACACCGTGCACACAGAGAAAAAAAAAGTTTAAATTAGCATTCAGTGCAAACCTGGATAAGGGAAGAAGAAAGGGAAGGCAGAATGAAGAGGAAATGATGACAGTGGAGAGGAATGTTGGGAAAAGGATGTTTCAGAACCACAACTTTGATGCAGAATAGTTGGCTGATTTTTGTTTTCATGGTCTGCTTGCTTGTTTTTAGAGTCTCATTCCATACATTGACCTCAAACATATTGACCAAGATGGCCCCAAATTTCTTAGAATCCTCCTGTCTCCTAAGTGATAGAATTATACGTGTACCACCATGCCTGGTCACAACGATTTTTTATCACTGGGCTGTCTCAAACACCCAGCTTAAAAAAAAAAAAAAAAAAAAAAAAAAAAAAAAAAAGGCCTTTCAGTGGCACACAGGTTTCCAAGAAGAAGTTCATAGCTGATGGCCTCTTCAAAGCTAAACTGAATGAGTTTCTCACTCGAGAGCTGGCTGAAGTTGAAGTCCGAGTTACACCAACCAGAACAGAAATCATTATTTTAGCCACCTGAACTCAGAACGTTCTTGGGGAGAAGGGTCGTCGGATCAGAGAGTTGACTGCAGTTGTCCAGAAGCGGATTGGCTTTCCTGAAGGCAGTGCAGAGCTTTATGCAGAAAAGGTGGCCACAAGAGGTCTGTGTGCCATTGCCCAAGCAGAGTCTCTGCGCTACAAACTCCTAGGAGGACTTGCGGTTCAAGGGGTCTGCTATGGTGTGCTTAGGTTCGTTATGGAGAGTGGGGCCAAGGGCTGCGAGGTTGTGGTGTCTGGGAAGCTCCAAGGACAGAGGGCCATGTCCATGAAGTTTGTGGATGGTCTGATGATTCACAGTAGACATCCTGTTAACTACTCTGCTGGCACTGCTGTGTGCCATGTGCTCCTCAGTCAGGGTGTGCTGGGCATCAGAGTGACGATCATGCTGCCCTGGGACCCAGGTGGTAAGACTGGTCACAAGAAGCCTCTGCCTGATCACGTGAGCACTGTGGAACCTAAAGATGAAATCTTGCCCACCACCCCCATCTCAGAACAGAAGGGTGGGAAGCCAGAGCCACCCGACATGCCCCAGCCAGTGCCTACATCCTAACAGGGTCTTGGCAGCTGCATCAGGAGGCTGGATCTTGCCTTGTAAAGACGATTAATAAAATCTTGAACAAAGAAAAAAAATATTTATTTATTCATTTAATGTATGAGAGTACACAGTTGCTATCTTCGGACAGACCAGAAGAGGGCATCGGATCTCATTACAGATGGTGGTGAGCTACCACGTGGTTCCTGGGAATTGAACTCAGGACCTCTGAAAGAGCAGTCAGAACTCTTTTTTTTTTTTAACTTTATTTTAAAAAACAAAGATAAATGTACAGATTTTTAAGCATTTTTGTATAAAAGTATACAAATACATTTTTATAAGGTTGTAATTAAGTATTTATGGGTACATATACATACACGTATGTATATATGTAACGATAATATAGGAAGAGAGGTTATTAATTTGAGGAGATAGGAGAGAAACTGGGAGGGGCTGTAGGGAGGAAAGGGGGATGTGATACAGTTCTATTTTAATTAAAATATATTTTTTTTCTTTTATTCTTGATCTTCACACAGTCTGTGGGTTGTTTCTGGGGTGTTCAGAGATTTCTGGGGTTAGTATCCCATTATCAGTGACTGCATATTATGTCTGTTCTTTTGTGACTGGATTATCTCACTCAGGATTATATTCTCTAGATGCATCCATTTTCTTAAGAATTTCATAAGGTCATTTTTTTCTTATAGCTGAGTAGTACTCCATTGTGTAAATGTAACACAATTTTTGTATCCATTCATCTACTGAAGGACATCTGGGTTCTTTCCAGCTTCTGGCTATTAGAAATAGAGCTGCAATGAACATTGAGGTGCATGTGTCTTTGTTGTATGTTGGAGCAACTCTGGGGTAAATGCCCAGAAGTGGAATAAGTGGGTCTTCAGGTAGTACTATGTCCATTTTTCTGAGGAACCGCCAGACTAATTTCCAGAGTGGTTGTATCAGTTTACAACCCCACCAGCAGTGGAGAAGTGTTCCTCTTTCTCCACATCCTCGCCAGCATCTGCTGTCATCTGAGTTTTGGCTCTTGGCCAATCTGACTGGTACGAGGTGGAATCTCAGGGTTGTTTTGATTTACATTTCCCTGTTGGCTAAGGATGTTGAGCACTTCCTTAGATGTTTCTCAGCCATTTGATATTCCTCAATTGAGAAATTTTTGTTTAAGTCTTACCCCATTTTTAATAGGGTTGTTTGATTCTCTGGTATCTCGCTTTTTGAGTTCTTTGTATACCTTGGATATTAGGCCTCTATCTGATGTGGTGTTGGTAAAGATCTTTTCCCACTCTATTGGCTGCCGTTTTGTTTTCATGATAGTGTCTTTAGCCTTACAGAAACTTTGCAATCTCATTAAGTCCCATTTGTCAATCTTTGACCTTAGAGCTCGAGCTATTGGTGTTCTGTTTAGGAAATTTTATCCTGTGCCTATGAGTTCTAAGGTTTTCCCTACTTTCTCATCTAATAGTTTCAGTGTACCTGGTTTAATGTGGAGATCTTTGACCCACTTGCACTTGAGCTTTGTACAAGGAGATAAGAAAGGGTCTATTTTCATTCTTCTGCATGCTGGGTGCCAGTTGGACCGACACCATTTGTTGAATAGGCTGTCCTTTTTCAATTGAATGTTTACAGCTCCTTTGTCAAAAATCAGGTGACCATATACATGAGGGCTCATTTCTGGATCTTCTATTCTATTCCATTGATCCACATGCCTATCTCTGTACCAGTACCATGCAGTTTTCAGCACAATTGCCTTGTAATATAGCTTGAGGTCAGGGATAGTGATTCCCGTAGATGTTTTCTTGTTGTTGAGGATGGATTTCGCTATTCTATGTCTTTTGTTATTCCAAATGAAATTGCACATTGCTCTTTCCAACTCAGTGAAGAACTGGGTTGGAATTTTGATGGGGATTGCATTGAATCTGTAGATTGCTTTTGGTAAGATGGCCATTTTTAAAATGTTGATCCTTCCAATCCATGAGCATGGGAGATCTTTACATTTTCTGAGATCTTCCTCGAACTCTTAACCACTGAGCCATCTCTCCAGTCCTACAATGAATTTTTTTAATGTTACCTCATCTCTTATCCCATCTTTTGCTCTCCATTGCAAACACTAGTCACCCTCCAGCTTCCACTCCCTAGTGGTAATAAAGACAACCAAATGTGAACAGAAACATGGCTTCTTCCTGTTCTATAAGCATCTTGGGAGTTGGGACAATCATTTGAACAGTTTTGGCAGTTCTGGGATCTGACAAGGAAGGTAGGATTAATGTACTTGAAATCTCAGGGAAATTACAGAAGTCAACCCAAAAAGCCAAGAGAAAGAAAGCAATGCTTTAAAGAACAGTTGTCATCACCAAGGACAAGAAGGAATGTTTCTTTTAAGATAGTAGTCACTGATTGTTGTCCATATGCTTCATGAGTTATCATAATAACTTATGTTTAGAATACTTAATGTCAAATGATAAATGCTCTCTGATCTACCAAGTCTTGTTTTATTTAAATCAAGATATATATTCCCCCCGCCCAGGTCTTCTCTGGAAGTTTCTTCTAATAGAATATTCAGCTCTAATAGAATATTCACGGGGGTAATAGAATATTCCTGGGGGGGGGAGGGAATGGATGTCCATAAAATAGGGAAAAGAAACTGTCTTGGTTAGGGTTTCTAGGGTTAGGATGCTGTGACGAGACACCATGACCACAATAGGTCTTATAAAAGAAAATATTTACTTAGGGCTAGCTTACAGTTTCAGAGGTTTAGTCCGTTTATCATCCCTTCATTACAAATCTATCTCATGCCCACCGGGCAGGCCAGATGACAATTCAGAACTCTCAGATTCCATGGAGTTCTGGGTAGAAATATGGTGATGAGCCGGCACTGGACATCAGTCCACCCCTTCTCTACACAAACCCAACATCCTAGACAATGGGTACTGGAATGAAAAAAAAAGTTGAGAGAGAAAACCTAACAGCCACTAAAAGTAAAAGTTTGTTTTAAGCAATTTTTGATATGATATTTTGAGTTCTGTAGATACATTTGGACATGCAGCTTTGTGTTTTGTTAGGGATACATGATTGTGTCCTATTAACAAAGAAGAGCCTTCATTCCCTGGCAAAGGGCATAGCTCAAAGATAGCCAGCATGGAGCACTGCAGAAGCCAGGACCCAATGCAAAGACCTCTTGTCCGGTTCAGGGCTATACCATAGGACCCTATACCATAGGACCAAAACACAAAGTAGATTGAAACTACAAGATTATTTTCAAGCAGAGAAATCAAGATCCTAGGTGCCAGAAATGAACTATCAAGAGCCCTGACAGCTGAAGGAGAAAGGAAAAGACCTCGGTTATGGGTTCTTCAAGTAATTTATGCAAGCTCATGTCTTTAAACAGACAATGTTTTTCAATATGTCAAATCCTAGGAATATTTTATTACATTATTATTATATAAAATATACCAGGTGATGTATGAATTTTGAAAGTGTAATACATTATGCAAACAGAAAAAAATCATTTGTCTTTCTAAGGAGATGAGCAACAATATATTACACAATAAGCTGCTTTGCATGAATTCTAAGCCATGAATTCATTTGAATTTTACTGTTAAATCTCCAAAAGCTAGCAATAACTCCCAATCATAACCACTCAGATGGTCAATTCCATCTAATCACCAATGTTCCTTTAATGGTGAAAAGGCTGCAGTATTTTTGTTTGAAGCCAACACACCAAGTCCCATGGTATACTATAATTAAGAAGAACAACTGTTTACTTTAAAATATCCTGCACCTCCACCTAAAAAGCTAGACATTAAAGTACTAAATATAATGGTCTTGGTAAGCCAAATTGCTATGTTCCTAGCAGCCCTTCCCTGCTGTTTCCCTTAAACATTTCTATCTGAAATGATAGAAAAAGAAAAAAAAAATAGAAACCTGGGAAATATCCAGCTATGCACTTTGACCATATCTTCCACCTAACCCCCAGTGTTTCCGTTTGAGCACTTAAAACATTCACTGCTCTCTCAATATTCTTTGTTCTGTCTTAAATATTTTGTTTTCACACATATTGTGTTAATTTTTATGTATACACCCTGCAGGACCAGGAAACACCTCCTGACGAGTTAGTCTCCTTGGTAGATGGACAAATGATGGGATCTTGTTGAAATTTTTCCATCTTCTTGGTTCCTTTAGTAAACATACAAAAAAGGTACAAGCTGCTATTAAATAAATGAATGATCACCTCATGGTCTCCATAAACTGTAATACAAATTAAGCATTCTGGACCCAAGACAAGTTTGAGTGATATAACACCAGAGGGAAAATTCCAGGCTTGGTAGGACACAGTTAAAATGGAGATAGGGTAAAAAAACTCTTATAGAAAGTTACCTTTAAGCTTTGTATATAACAAATATATATAGAACACTACTTTTTAAATGTGGCTTATGGGATGTGGACTAATATATTAACTTATTGTATTAGTCTATTTGTAACTGCTATGACTAATAGCTTTAGACTGAATACTTTACAAATAAAACAGCTCATGAATGCAGTGCTGACTTTTGCTTAGTCCTGTTGAATTCCTTCTGGCTATGTCACAACATGGCAAATGGCAGGACAGCAGATGTATATGCAGTGAGAAAGATTAGGTGGTAAAACAGGAAGGCAAGACATGAAGGTTTGTTTGTTTATTTATTTATTTATTTATTTATTTATTTATTTGTGTATATTTTGGGTTTTTAAAAAAAAAGGTCCCTGTGAAACCCTCAATATCCTGGAATTTGCTCTATAGACCAAGGCTTGCCTTGAACTCATAGAGATCTGCCTGCCTCTGCCTACCAAATGCTGAGATTAAAGGCATGCACCACCACCACTCAGCTGCCTCACTCTTTCAAAACAACCCATTCTCTCAAGAACAAATTCATTCCAAAAGACAAAGTGTCTTCCCAGAGCAACACAATCATCTAATTACATACCAGTAAGTCCACCTTTTAAAGGATCCTCTGACTAGATTTCCACACACAAGCTCTTAGGAAAAAAGCACCATCCACACCACAGAATACATTTCTTTATATTTAACTGTGTGGGGGTGGATTTCATATGCTGAAATATTTAGTCCACAAATTTTATAACCTCAGTTATAACTGTGATATTTGATAAAATGTGTCATTCAAAGCATCTTTACTAATTTACTGTGATGTGACTGCTTAGCATGATTCCAATATAACTTAATACTAGTTTAATATTTAAAGTTAATGATTAAAAATAAATTATATAACGTAGCTCACTCTGTATTTCAAGTGGGACAGGATAATACCCCTTATAATCCCAGCATTCAGAAATTAGGTAAAAGAATAATAGATAAAGAATAAAGGAACAGGAATTCAAGGATAGCCTTGGCTGCTACATAACTCCTACCAGCCTAGGCTACATGAGATCTTTTCTTAAGGGAGGGAGGAAGGAAAAATGGAGAGAGGGAGGAGGAGGAAGGAAGGGAAGGAAGTAAAAATCCCAACTATTTTATGATCATTTTTTTCCCTTTCAGAGACATTTAAGACATTGATATTCTATAGCTACATCTATATCTGTTTTAATGTAGACCCATCAACTGTTACTTTCTCAAAGTCCAAAGCAACTGTTGAACCCAAACACATGTCCATGAAAAAAAAAAGTTGTAATTTTGTTTTTTAGGGTATTTTTTGGTTTTTGTTTGTTTGTTTGTTTTTGTTTGTTTGTTTGTTTGCTTGCTTGCTTGCAATGCTGGAAATGAAAACCAGAGTACTGGGCACATTGTATAAGCATGGACTTATATCCCCAGCCACAAATGAAAACAAATAGATGTCAATCATGAAATGGATAACTCAGCCAAATGTCTTGGGATTGGTGGCATGCACAATAGAAAAAGAATGCTTTCACGGCTCAAGCAACACTATCTTTGCTCACAGCTTACAACATTTTTAAAAGAAGAAGCATGGAGAATTGAAAGACCCAATTATAAAATGCATGAGTTTAAGACACTGAATATTATGGAGAAACAATCTCAGGAATGGTTTCTAAAATAAGACACAATAAACACAAACCAAAAGAAACAGAGTGACAAGTTTGACAACATCAAAATATGGTAAAAAATGAAAAGACAGCTACAAACTAAAAGAAGACATGCCAAAGTATAGAGAAAAAGGGAGTATTTGGGACTGAGGAGATGGCTCAGTCAACAAAGTGATTGGATCCCCAGAACCCACATAAAAAAATCAGCATGACCTGCCCCTAGAAGTATTACAGGTATGGCCATTTGTGTCACATGTGCATCAGTAGGTGGCAGGGAGAGAATTTGGCTATGCTCAGTGTTCTGACCTATGAACATCTGAATAATCAGTACCCTAACATTCCCTGAAAAAAAATGAGCCTGAGACGACCACCAGTGCAGTACCAACAAGGCCCAGAAAGGCTGCTAAGGCAGGTAGTAAGGTGGGGATGCTCCTGGCAGGAGTGAGCCTGAGACAAATGTACCCTATATGAAGCCAGACAGGCAGGCCCAAGTGAGGAGCAAGCCCAAGGTGACTACCAGCCAGGCACCATGGGGCCCTGACAGGGAGCTAGTGAGATGACCACCATTTTTGTGCTGTTACCATCAAAGGTCATGTAGATGATATCCTTGGTCTGGGCTGCTGCCTGGGGACATGTTGATATTTGAGGGCTGTGCAGTAGTGGTCAACCCCTCACCTGGACATTATGGGAGAGCTGTCCCTGGGGGCAGGAGAGCTCACCTGCTCTACCGTTAGCCAACTCCAGTACTCGGGAGGACAGGCCTTCTCCTCACCCAAGAAGCATAGTAAAACTGGCCCTGGTTACAAGAGTTGCAGATGAGCTGGCCTCCAATGTACGTGCATGGGAGAACTGGCCCTGCCACGAGTCTCCCATGCAGTCGCATGGAAGAGGGAGAGATGCCCTCCTCCCACCTTGCCCCTTGCCTTCTGTGACATTTGGGAGTTCCTGCCATTGGAAGCATGAGAGCAGGAGCTGTCCTTGCCACTCACCAGTTGTAGCACAGTAGAGGTGACCCTGATAGCAGTAACACAGGCAAGATGGTCCTACCACTTGTGTAGTAACATAGGCAAGGGAGAGATACCCCTCTTACCCCTTAACACCTACAGCAAGCAGGAGAACTGGCCCTGCCCTCACCTAGTGCACCACTCAGGAGAACAGGCTCTGTATCTTACCTGGGCAGTACAGTAGAGCTGACCCTGAATGTGGGGGTTAGAACTGAGCTGGCCCTACCACTTATCTGCTTTGTGGTGACAAGGGTGAGGATGAGATGTGCCCCTGCCTTCACCTATTGACACCTATGGTATGCAGGAGATCTGGTCCTGAGGTCATCAGAAAGACAAAGAGAGGTGGGGAGGCTGGCTCTGCCCCTTGCTAGCAGTGAAATTGAACAGTCCAGCTGGTACAGGATAGTAGTAGAGCTTGTCCTGATGGTGTGGATACAGAAGAGTTGGTGGACTGGCCAGCTCAGATACATATTAGGCCCAGATGCCAGGCTTTGAATTGGTTCACACATCTACTACATAGATGAACTGCTGCAGTGTTTGAAGGAGCCAATCCTACAGATCCAAAACCACAGGATGTCCGTGATTCAGGGTACCAACAGGATATCCAGAGGAGACCCAGTGAGGTTCCAGTGTTTCTAGTATAGCAGAAGCCAGAGGCCTTGTACCAAGCTGAGTCATTGTAATGAATATTTGCAAGCAAGAAGTATGGGAAAAAAGGATATACTGTGGGAGGCACTGTGACACACTACAGTTTCCACAAGATGCTTTTTTCCTCTGTTGGGGAGGAGGTTGCAATGGTGGAGGGTGATTATGAAGGTGGAGGATAAGTGGAATTGGGGTACATGATGTAAAGTTCACAAAAAAAAGCCAATATAAATATTTAAGTTGGCATTGAAGAATCCCAGTGCTGGGGAAGTGGAGAAAGGAGGGTCAAATCACTCAGTTCCAGCTTTAGTAAAACTCTGTCTCAAAAGAAATGGGAAGAGAAAGAGTTACCCAGCCTAGCCAGCGACTATGCAGACACATGTGAATGGACATCCACATACATTCAAACACACTCAATATTACCCTACCAATTTAAAAAAAAAACATATCAATTAGAGAAAATATATCCAAGGGTGGGAATGATAACCTGTTAGCTGAAGCAAGATCTTGAGTTCTAGTCCAGAAAGGAAGAGAAGAAAGTACAAGGATAGAAGTGTAGGTTACCTCTGCTGATTTTGCCAAGCACTGTGATCATGTCTGAGGCTTATCGTCTTTTCTTGTGAGGTATGAATATTCCCTAACTTCTTGCTGCTAAGACGTCTTCCTGGGAGTGGGGGCATAAACATCTACCCTTCCTCCAAAGGTCCCAATGACAAACCAAAGTATACAATTCCATCAAAGTTCACTCTGAAGACATAATGAATTTTATTGGACTTTCTTGCAGCACAGAATGTTGGTGCTCCCCCAGTGCAAAAAGGCCACACTGGAAATTCTCTACATACCAGGAATGATGACTTTCCAGTAACCACACTGATGAACCTTCCTCCACTAGGTTTCCCCAACCTATATAGTCCAGGCCTTCCCTAAGGCCATGTGTAGTTTGGGCAGCATTGCACACAAGTAAGGAGGTGCTGATACTCAGTTGAGGGTCTCGTGATCTGTCGTTTTCCTCTATGAGGAAGTGTGAACAGTCAACAAACCCAGTTGAAATGATCTTATCTTTTCTAAGTGGACACAGCTGAACTCCCAAAGATGGCAGCTGCTTGGCTTGGAGAACATTTCTATACAGTACTTCTCCACTGCTATTTTCCCAGTAATGTTACTGTAGAGAACTGGTTTTGCCATGAAGATATTTGAATTAATCATCTAAAATTTGAAAGCTTTTGCATTTAGATTTGATTAAATTCCTTTGTTCCATCAAAGAGAAAGCCTTCTATCTATTTAGCTGTTGCTTTCTTTCTTGATGCCAATGACCAACTGAAACATAAATTACTCATTATTCTTACTTTTAGCTTGAACAGCCTGCTAAGCCAGTTACTGGGGCTTACATAGGCAAATCTTTAGACCTACCTATATATTAATACATCCCAACAGCAGCCTCCCCTCCCCTTCACTGCTTTCAGTCCCCAGACCCTTGTTATTGACTACTAACACTATGCCTGCCAATTCCAGATGTTGTGAAGGTCAACGGGGTATGATCTTGAGTTTCTAAGAGCTCCCACAGCTTTTAATATATTTAACCTTAACCAATTTTATCATACAAATGAAAACCTGCCCAGCTCTTCCTTAAAGAATCCCTTCCTGGCTAGTCAAGTGTTTCTACCATCTTTACTGCTCTAATTTAGTTATCTTTTAACAGTCTATTAGCTTGGTGATGTGGAGAAGCTAAAGGGAAAAAACTGGGCATTGGGGGGGGTGGATGAAAGTAACAGGTTAGTGATTTTGAAGTCGTAGGACTTTATGAATAGTATTCTTTTAATTCTACTGCTTGATTTCTGGTATAAGTTCTGATTTCCTGTACATTTTAAAATCTGATACTTGCTAATGATAAAAAAAGATAATCTCTGAGCAATTACTTTGTGCCAAGCACCAACTGAAGCATGGATTATGTCACTGGACTGAAAATATCCTGACAGTAATGTCTCTGTCATTCCTCCATCATGGATGCACAGAGAGCCAAGGTCTGACCAGTCACGAGTCAGGATTCAGGCCAAAAGTCTGGGTCAAGAGCTTCTGCTTAAAACTACTTTCATAAGCTTTGCAGGAGTTGGTGTTGCATGGCATGACTGCAGTACGGACATGGAGTGCTTTCGGTTCGAGTTCACTGACACATTTTCATAAACATATGTAAAATGTAATTTCAATACATCTACTCCTCATTGCCCTCCCATCTTCCCTTCACTTCCCACTGATGAGCATGGGGAAGAGAGATGTGGGATGGCCCTACTGATGGATGTAAACTGAAGGGAAAGGAGTGCAGGAATATAAACTGAGGCAGCCACTGTGGAAATTTGTAGCAAGGGACCTCCAAAAAAAAAAAAAAACCTAAAAATTAAAAATGGAAGTATTCTATGATCCAGTTCTACCACTTCTGATAATATCTCCAAAAAACTATTATGTCACCATGACATAAAGACACCATCCATGCTTACTGAGGTAATGTACCTAACAGCCAGGCTATGGAACTAGCCCATGAACAGATAAAGAGATACAAGATACTATCTTCACTCCACTTGTTAGCATCAAGCTAGCTTACTGGTATATACTTCTGAAAGGGATTTTTTTTCCTTATTCCCTTCAACATCATAGCTTTTTTTTAAATTTAAAACACTAAGCATTGCTTAGATTTTTAGATAGAACTCTCGTATAAAATGTGGTGAGTTTAAATTGTTTTCCCAACTGTTCCATCTCCTGACATGCATATTCTTGCTATGACTTCACAATTGGCAGAGAATTCTGTTGCTTGACCTTGGGTTTGTTCAAACATAGAGCAGTAAGACATTAGCATTTGTGGCACAATTCAAGGATGGACCATGACTTCCATTATGTGCTTGTCCTCTTGCCTATCAGATGTCTCAGGTAGCCACTCTTCTAAGGACAAGAAACACATGGAAAAGACCAAGCTCCACCCCACAGCATAGAGCAGAACTCAGCCAGGCCCACCCTATCCTAACCCCAGCCACAGCTGGTTGAGAGAACCTAACCCTTGTTGCTATAAGCAGCTGAAATTTCAAGTTCACTTGTTATGAAACAGTAAACACTTGATAAATAAATTTTCCCCACTGGCAATGTAGAAGTTATCTTCATATTCTCATAACAAAATAACCAAGAAAATTCACTTATGAAGAAAGGTTTATTTGGGCAGAGAATCCAGAAGGTTCTATTTCACAATCAGGTAGTCACTTTGGGCTTCTAGAGAGGGTGATCCGTCATCATAGCAAGATGTGTGACAGGGAAACTCACTGATATCAGGAGCCAAAGACCAGAGAGCAGGATGAGTAGAATCCATAAGCTCTTTTAAGGGCGTGGCCCCATCACACAGAGGACTTCCCAGTAGACCCTACCTTTCATAGGTCCACAGACCTGACCCATCAGTGCCACCCCCGAGGAACACACCTCTAACACATAAAACCTTAGAAGATACTCATCAAAACCACAGCAAGAATTCTAAGGACATTAGTATTGATTTCTTAGAAATGATCTAAGAATAGACCATAAACTAGGTCACTTCGGTAACAGAAAAAATATTTTGTCATAGTTTGGAAGGTGACAAGTCTAAACTCAAAGTGGTGGAAAGACTTCCTTCTAGAAGCTGTGTGAGGAAAAATCAGTTTGATGTGTTCCGTCAGGCATTCCTCAGCTTGCAAAATAGCATTCTCCTCATATACTCCATTTTAATAAGACCTTCAGACATATCAAGGTCCACCTAAACATCACCATCTTTTCATCTGCAAAGACATTAGTTCTAAACAACACTGTATTTGTAGACAGGGTGGCCAGAGTGGGACTTCAGCATCTTTGAAAGAGAACACAATTTAACCCAGAACACCATCCCAGCTCTTTCGGGGAGGGTGGGGGTGAAAATGATACTGGAAGGCTATGAAAGCTTTTTGGTAGTAAGAAACTGAGGGACTCGTCTTTCTGTATGACTACAGTGGGCTATAAAGCACGTTACATTTGCTCTGGCTTCTAAATATTAAGCACTTCAAATCTATGGCATTTTCATTTAGTATGCATTCATTGTGTGTATGTGAAAATAAGGGAAACGTGTCACAATCCTCTTCTAGAGGTCAGGGGACAAGTTGTGGGAGTTGACTCTCACCTTCCACCATGGGGTTCAAACTGAGATCAGGCTTGGCAGAAAGCAGCTTCACCTGCTGAGCCGCCTCCCCAGTCCCCCCAGTGTTAAACAGTTTATCACACACTCGGAGCAGATGCTCTTTGTCCATGTACATCCCTTAAACTGTAAGAGGTGTGCTTTCTTTAGAGCTTTCACTGTGAAGCCTCCACTTCCCTTCATGCTTTTATTTCCAGCAGTTCTAATGCCCTGTTGCTGTGGGCTGGTGTATTACACTTAATTTTCTTTGCTTCTAAAGACACTGCCTACACATTCTTTCCATTCAGTGTTCCCCTGACTATATTCAACGTTTGTCTCCTCTGACCCCCTACCCAGCTACTGCAGCAAAAGTGCTTTAATAAGTGCTGTGGAGAGCTGTTCTAGTATGTCAGAATGGAATTGTGTGACCTCTGGCCTTTTCCTTTATTAGTCTTTGTATTTTCAATAAACCTGCAAAGGACCCCTGCGCACAAATTGAAATTTGTTCCAGTTTTCACTCTTGACAGAAATAAGCATACTCACCAAAAGCCGTAAAAATCAAAGCACTATCCAAATTGCATGTTCAGTTGGGTCAAGAATACAATCTCTTATCCTATGTTTAGAACTCTCAGTGCACAACGTCTGAACACAGAACAGGGTTCCCAGTCCTTTCCAAATCAAACAGATTTGAAAGGCCTGCACTGCTCGGTCTCCATTTCTGGGACTCTACACACCACCATTGTCTGGTGATTTTCAGTTGGTGACAAGGGCACAGCACTCTTCAGAGACACCTTGGGAGCTTAGACTGGAACATCAGGTTAGTGGTTTATCGGATTCCCTTTAAGTTTTTAGTATAGGGATTGAACCCAAGCCCTCAAGCATGCTGGTCAAGCATGGTACCAACCAGCCATACTTCTGGGCCTGCATTCAAATAAGATTCACATTACTAATCATTAGAAATGAGTTAGGAACTCGTGTTAGAAATTACTATAGCAACACCTTCTATTACTTTGTAAGTCTGCACATAATAATACATCATTGATATTTAAAACAGTAAATTCAGCAGCAACTCAGGCTGCCACTTTTTTTTGTACAATGTGACACACACACACACACACACACACACACACATGTCCAAGAAAGCTAGAAGAGGGTATGAGATGTCCTAGAGCTGGAGTTACAGATGGCTATGAGGGACCTGACATGGGTCCTCTGCCAAAGTAGTAAAAACTTTTCACCACCGACCCATGTCTTCAGCCCTCCTGGCTTTGGAAGGTTATTTCAAACATAAGTAGCATCAGCATGGACAGAAATACCTATATTGAAACTACTGCCCATATTCTAATGCATCAGTTGACAACTTGACAGCATCTCTCCTCCAGTATAGGACCTAGTCTACACCACAGATGACATTAAGTCATCTGATCTACTGAGCCTCTTTGAATCTGTAGCCAATCACAGCCTGGTTCTTTTAACATTGCTTCTAAGAATTTTATTTTTTATGTATGTGTGCCTGCATGTATGTATTATACTATGTGCATACCTAGTGCAGTCAGAGGCCAGAAGAGGGATTCATGTCGCCAATGGAATGGGTACTGGAAACCAAACCTAGGTCCTTGGAAATGGCAAGTACTTTTATCCACTGGGCCATCTCTCCAGGCCCACAGCAATACTTTTACTAATGTGGCCAAGATTACAATAGGCCAGAAACAGCAGTTGCCTAGCAATCTGAACTCCCTGCAGAGTACATAGCCTTTAGGGACCAAAGAGTTCATGGTCGGGTTCGGGTAATCCATTCTCATTCTTAGCCAAGTAATGTATAGGTGGCAATCTAAGACTACAACATCTGGAGGCACATGATGTCTATTTGTCTTTGGTAAATTAATTTTAGTCACCTTGTCAAGGTCGTGTCCAACTTTTTCACTTTTCCTTCACAATGTGTTAATAGGATAAAAATGATAATAATGTGCATATCCTAATCCTCACAATGTTACACAAATGGCAAGGTGGACTTTGTAGGTGTGTAAGCTGGACTAGTAGTCTGGATCATCTGGGTGAAACTTAATGTAATCCCAGGAGACCCTACAAGAGAAACACTAGAAGGAACTAAGAGCCAAGAAATTCAGAGCACCTCAAAGAACTGAATCAGCAGCAAATATATTCTTTCAGAAGAACCCAGCTTTGTCAGTAACTGGGAATTCTATAAGACTCAGTTCAGAGTTTCTGAACCCCAAAACTGTGTGAAGAAAGTACATTAGCATGAATTTGTTAAAGGAATATCAGGAAGCCCCGTTAATAGGCTCCTGTCCAAATTCTCCTTGATATACCTCTAACAGATGGATCCTGCCTCTGTCTTCACTGATTACCAAAGGTTACATTTCACTTCAGGCTCTACTACTTTAACACATACTCAGCATTCCAAAATAAGAGCCTATCTAGGGCTGGAGAGATGGCTCAGTGGTTAAGAACACTGACTGCTCTTCCAGAGATCCTGAGTTCAAATCCCAGCACCCACATGGGGATCTGATGTGTCTGAAGACAGTGATAGTATACTTAAATACATAAAATAAATAAGTCTTAAAAAGAGCCTATCTGTGTAGTTATGTCCTTCTTTCTATATTGTCCTCAGAACTCTAAAGATTTGATTCTTATTCATAGTATGTGTGTGTGGGTATACATATATGTGGGTACTAGTGAAGGCCAGATGATGGCATCAGATCCTTTGAAGCTGAAGTTAAAGGTGACTATGCTAGAAGCCAAACCAGGATCCTCGGAAAGAGCAATAATCAAGAGCCCAGTAGACAGTCTCAAACAAGGAACCAGGATGAGCTATCCCTGCACTTTAAACTGTGGTCTGGCTGGCATTAAAACTTGAGCCAAGACAATCTTCCCGATGCTGGTCAGGGGACAAGGGGACACTAGATGCAGGGAATCCACTTAGTATTTTTTACAATGGAAATATCTAAGGACAGGCCAGTGATGAGAAAATGGGGAAAGAAAAGGATGCATGTCACAGAAGTGGCCACCTGCAGATCTGACACAAAATTTCACTTTTCTAGCCTATTTTACATACCTTCCCTAGTTTCGAGTATCCTTAGTTACATGAATGAACCCAGGAAGGAAGGACTGGGCCTTGAAGTTTCCTTTCACACACTGACTACGCTACTCACTTTCACACATTGGGAGGCCAAACTACTCACTTCACACCAGATTGTTTGGATTCTTGACCAAGCCTAAATTTGAGTTAAGTCCTTCAAGCCACCCTTCTTTTTCCATGATTTAGCTAGAAAAAAGCTATTCTAGACAACTTATCCATTAGAGTGCATTCTAAAGTCAAAACTATTTCCTATGTGCACAGAACTTTCTTCATCTGCCTCTTCACACTCTCTAAGAAAAAAAAAGTGTCTAGTGAGGAGTGGCCAGAACTCAGATCCTGGTGTGTCTATTCCTTTTCACCAAGACTTGAAACACTCAAGCAGCTGTGGACAAAAGATGCAAGATATGTACATTGTATAGCACAGTTGTAGCGACAACTCGAAAGAAATATTGAATGTGATTGGGCCAGGCAAACCATGAGATAATTTGACAGCTCTCCTTCACATTGAAAGAATACAGATGGGAGACTTAGAATAGCTATTTAAATTCAGACACACACAGGAGATCGAGGTGTTATCTAGAAAAGAGAGCTCAAAGAGATGGATCAGAAGTTGAGAGTGATTGCTGCCTTCCAAAAGTTGAAGGGGGTCAGGGAGAAGAGATCGGGAGGGGGAAGAAGGGGGGATGAGAGAAGGTAGAAGGTTCAAGAGCACTTATTGCTCTCCCAGGACCCAAATTTGGATTCCAGTATCCACATCAATGAGCTCACAATTGCCTCAACTCCAGCTTCAGGGAGTGCACTAACATGCACCTCTATGCAGACACATACCTGCGTACATATAAATAATCTTTTATAAAATAGAGGATGTGAAATGTGCTAGGACTACACATGTCAGAATTACCCAGTGTGAACCTATGAGGTATAAAAGTATTATAGAGCAAAGTCAAGAAAATAATCTCTAAAAAAAAAAAAAAATTAACTCCAGGCTATCTGGGGCTTTCTCTCTCTGGGGAAAGGGGTAGAGCATGTTTCTTGTGCTCTTTCTGGGAGACTGGAGACCTTCAGTCAATAGACTGGATGGCCCGCCTCCTTACCCAGGAGAGCTCTCAATGTGCTTATTCTTTTACATTCCTGAGCCAAGTTGCAGAGAGAGGGCCAACTCCCTAATGCTTCATCATGAAGGAATTGCTCTCTGAAATGATCACATAGTTGGTCATTTCACAGAAAAACTGCCTGCATTAGTGAGCCAGCCTAAGCATCCCAGAGACCTACAGATGTGTGAGATTAAGTATACCTGCCCAGTCACATTAATCATCTATTTCCCAGGGAAATCACAACCAAGAGTATTTGAAAAGCTTTCCAAAAGCACTGGGCTATTTCTTGCTGGTGTTCTATTTCTCATTTCTGAAATGAGTAAAGCAGAAATCAGTGCAATGGCTGTGTCAGGTAATTGAGGTTTTAGATGGTTTTGGCTGAGGAAAACTAGCCTGCCAGAGTTGGTTTGCAGTTCAGAGAGAGGAATGAAGGCAGCATGAAGGAGAGTGGTCCTTACCCAGGGTCTGCAATGACTTCTGTCCCGTCAGAAACCTTTATGGGAAAACATGTCTCTCCCTCTTCACTGGATTCTCACTGAAATTTACCAATTCCCTCAAGTATGAATGTAGGTGAAAAACCATGTATTTCCAAAAAAAAAAAAAAAAAAATCTGGCAGTTTCTATGACTTTGTCAACAAGAGAAATCAACACCTTATCACATTTCAGTACAGATCTTAAATGTTTACCCATATTACTACATCAAAATTATATTACTCAATTTACCACTCTATCCAGCTATGTAACAAGTTAATAAACCAACACAATTATTAAACCATAAATTTTGAAAACAAATAACAGATTTCCAGCTAATCTTATCTACTGGGTATATTTTAAAAATGTTTCCAAGGAGGGAATCACTTTTCACCAGACAGCTCTTAAAGCAATCCAAGGTACAAGAAGTGTTAAAAAAAATCCTGATGGGGGCTAGAGATTGCTCAGTGGTTAAAAAGAGTAGTTCCTAGAACAGTTCACAACTATCTACTAAGTCCAGTTCTATAGTTACCAACACCCTCTTCTAACCTCCAAGGACGTCAGCCACACAAGTGTAGACATATGTGAATGAAAAATGCCCAGACATGTAAAAATTTAAAG
Organism: Micromys minutus; assembly: GCF_963924665.1. NCBI lineage: Eukaryota > Metazoa > Chordata > Mammalia > Rodentia > Muridae > Micromys > Micromys minutus. The sequence goes on along the minus strand of NC_137970.1, from coordinate 32,100,719 downwards.
CAGTAAGCATCAAAGAAAAGCCCCCGGGGAAGCCAGTAGGGAGCAGGAGGATCACAAGTTCAGGGACTCCCTGAGCCATCAGAATTTAAGGTTTAGCCTGGACAAACTTAGTGACACCCTGCATGAAAATTAAAAAAAAAAAAAAAAACTCAGTGAGTCTATCATATGAGGACCTAGGTTTCAATCACCAGTACAAATCCTGGAGTTGCACCCTGAGGAATATGGTACCTACTGAAATGTAAATTTAAATTGCAGCCTAGAGATACCCATAATCCTAGCCCCCAAGAGGTAAAGGCAGGAGAATCAGAAGTTTGAAGTCATCCTCGGGCTATATAGTAAATATAAGGCTAGTCTGGGATATATGTATAAGACCAAAATAGGGTATCTAGCCATGTACCCCTCACACACACCACCAACCCAGCCTTCCCCAGGCCCAGTTGAATGTTTTAAAAATATTTGCAAGAGAAAGCAGCATTTACCCTTTGACAGCAGGGTAGCCTACTCAGTGCTATCAGCATCTCATTCAGAACAGTTCTGAGACTTAGCAAAACAACAGAAATGAATTTACTAAGAACGTTTTTGAAGTTAGTAAGTATTTGGTAGAAAGATACTAAGCAGGAAGCTGAAGTGATGGCTGATCAAATAAGAACATTCACTGCTCTTGTAGAGACTCAGGGAGTTGGACTGGATGTGTCACTGTAGGTGTGGGTTTAATATCTTCGTTCTAGCAGCCTGGAAGCCAGTCTTCTGCTAGCTGCCATCAGAATAAGACATTGAACTTTTGGCTCATCCAGCCCCATGTCTTCCTTGATAATGGACTGAACCTGTAAGCCAACCACAACTAAATGTCATCTGTAAGAGCTACCTTGGTTATGGTGTCTGTTCACAGTAGTAAAATCCTAACTATGACACTGGGTTTGGTTCCTAGCACCCATAAAGCAGCACATAGCTGCTTATAACTCCAGGGAATCTGCCTCCCTCTTCTGGCTTTCTGTAGCACTAGGTACACATGTGATATACATACATTCATAAATACATACATACATAGAGAGAGATGTAGAGGGGGGAGGCTTTAAGAAAAGATACTAGGCAACCAGGTGATCAGAGGTCAAATGTTTGGTCAGATAGCAGCTCCTCCTATCTATGTAATAACAAGATACCAAATACTGCTGGCTAATTGGCTTCTGGAATAGTAGGCACCCCAAAAAAATGTCAGAGAGATGTTAAGTAGCTAGTGCCACTGTGAAAACAACTACTGTTTTCTGAGTTAAGTCTTGCCAGAGAGAATGCTTCAGTGACAATAAAGTCCTTTGTAATTGGAGCTGTTGCCAGGGTGGCGGTGGTACATGCCCATCCTCCCACCACTCAGGAGGTAGAGGCAGGTGTGTATCCCTGTGAGTTTGAGGCCAGCCTAGTCTTCAGCTCGAGTTCTAGAACAGAGAGCCCCTGCCTGAAAACAAACCAAAGGGACGGGAAAGAGAGAGGGGGGGAGGGAGGGGGGGGGGAGGGAAGGAAGGAGGGAGGGAGGAAGAAAGAAAGAAAGAGGTAGAGAGAGAAAAGAATGAAAGAAAGAAAGAAAATAAGAGTCAGAGCTATCAGATGAAACACACTGTGAGCAGCTCAGAAAGAGGCCAACACAAAACACATATTTTCCTTCCTCTCTCCCAGGCATAATGGAGACGGGATGAAATTGATTCATTTATTAACAGACAGAAGACAGGCAGAAATACAAGCTCTTGTGTCAGCAATAGTTAGGGAAAGCAAGGACATGACTATTCAAAGTCTACAGGAAGGAACAGCACATTTCTTCATTTGTATAATAATGCTCTAGCCCATTAAAAACCACCAACCCAGCCTTCCCCTGGCCCAGTTGGATCTGTTTGATAAATATTCAATCACATTTCCTAGAGAAAGCAGCATTTCATGTCTTAATAAATCAATTCTTAGTATCTGCTGTGTTGAACAGAATTTAAACTGTATCCATATTTGTTTTGTCTTCCATTTAAAAAAAAAAGCAGGACACCATAATATATTCCACTGTTAAAATTTCACACTACAGAACACTGCAGTCCTTAAGAAAAATAACATTGCTGGATTGATTAGCATTTTTTTAAGAGGCAGCCAAAGCAAAGGTGGGTTTTAGTACAGCACAGGGTGGGGAGGGTGTTGGTTCAGTTCTGTGTTGAAATACAAGGGCTCAAAAGAGACCCTCCTTCAGCAAATACAAAGAAATTAGTCAAGCCTGATTTCACCTTTATCACTCAAGATAAAAAAAAATTCCTTCTTCCTCCTCTCCTCAACACCACTCCCTTAAGTTTCTCCCAAATGTATCTTCCAAGTTGCCCTGCATAACCTTATCCTCTTCATTTCTACCACCTGGTGCTTAGGAAGACCTGAGTCACCGGAATTATGATCGGATCTGTGGTTATGGCCTCAAGTTACTCTAAGTATCAAGCAGGTCACGCCTTGCATTAATATTACCCCAACAGATGATATATTTGTTTTGTTTACTAAAATGGAAAACAAGAATTAAACTATGTGATGGTGCAGTTCTTGCGAGCTTCCAGGCAAGCCTGGGCTACATGACAAGCTCAAGGTTAGACTGGGCCACATACATACCGTCGATTTGTCTCAAAGGTCATAATAAACATAACAATACAGTGGCCTTAACTAATATTCTAACAGCAGTATATTTGTTTTCAATCCTCCACAATTGGGCAAGAGACATGTCTACTAGGTTGTTTTTAACCTATCCATGCACCAAAAAATATTGTTAAACATATCTAATTTGAACACGACTATAGCTCCTTTTAATCTCTATTTTTTCTTCTTACATGTCAATCTAATACAAATGGCAAAAGTCTGTGCTCACTTTTAAAGGTCATGTGTCCTACACCCTGTCTCATCTGTTCATTCCTATCTTGGGAGGAACAGTAAACTTTTTCAGTGTTGAGTAAAATTTCAATGTTTTACTTACTGTAAAATGAATACCATTCTACTGATGTAGTACAAATGTTTTACACAAGCAGTACGATAGACAATTCAAATTATCCACAACACAATGTCATGTTGATATTGACATGCACTTTCTGAAGAGTTAAGCTGTTTTGCCACAGGCCCACATGAACTCTAGTGTGCCCATGCACATCCTAGTCTTTTCAAAGGCCTTTGTATTTCCATCTCATTCAGCTGTAACAGAAAATCATCTTGGACTTTCACCATTTTCAGTCATGCAAAATCCGCTATCCCCGGAACAACTCTATAATGCAGAGGTGGCAAATATAATAGGTTGTGGATCATTCACCACTGTGATAAATTGAGTCACGCCTACAATCACAAAGGCCTTGAGGCCTTCTACAAAGACATTAGTACAGTTACAGAACTAACAGTCCAGAATACACTTTCACCCTAGGCCATCAGAGGTAAGAAAGAGGAAGAAGGGCTGAAATAAAGGGACAAAACACAGGCAAGGTCTCCTTTGTCATTTTAATTGGAGCACTGCTAATCTAACACTTTCAAAGCACCAGATTTTAATAACTAAGTCAATTTGTGGGTGAGAGGGGAGAAACACTAATGGGAACTTCTCTCCAGAACAAAACAATGATGTTCGTTCCTCCACATGTCCAAATTAAAGGTCTACTGAAACCAAAACCCAAACCCCATACAGAGAAAAAAGATAGTAAAATCACATTCTAGGGGGGTCAGTGCATTCCGCAGTCTTTGCTGGGCTGTCTAATTGTCCTTCGGCTGACTTTTAAAAATTAACACCCTAACTCATCAAAATATACATTTTTCCCATTGTTTTTTTTTTAAATTAAAAATAATAATTAAAAATGAAAACCACTTGAAGGATTTCCTGGACAGTTGTCTGACTCATGTGATGGCATATGCGGAATATGGAGGTCAGGAAGGTGGCAGCACATCATTCATAAGGCTTAGCTTTCTTCCAAACAGTGTAAAATACCCACCTGAATAGGAAGTCAAGGAAGGTCATTCAAGGAGGAACAGGTACCACTTAACATGTATGTAGGCCTACAAACTGAAACATGGACCCAGATTTATGGGCTTAGGTAGAACACTATGAGGATAGCACAAAAGCTTTTAAACAAGACCACTCTGCAGCATAGGACACCCGTGCTACACCAAGTGGGACATCCGAAAGGGGGAGTGAGGAAAGAAACAAGGACTGAAGGACCGCATCATTCTCTTGGGTAACACCTGCTCTGAAGGTGTCCAAAGAAAAGAAAAACAGGAGCATAGGAAGAAAATAAAAGGGCAAAGGGGAGAAGGGCAGGAAACTGTGAAAAGGTAGAGCAGAAAGAAGAAGAAAAAGGAAGTGTAAGACTCCAAAACTTTCTCCCACATTATCCCTATTTCTTAAACCTCTAAGTACAAAAAAGAACATTCTTAAGAGACCTTGGAGCAGTGGAGATGTTAAATCTCCACAAGCCATTGAAGAACATGGAAGCAGAATATCCCGCTTTGGGCCAAAGACCTAGGCAGCTCTTGTCTCTAACCAGGCTTCTAATTTCAGCAGCCTCCCTGACCAGCTAGAAGGAGCCCCAGCTCCAGGGCAGCACTGTGAGATCTCCGTGACAGCAAAAGAAAGTGCCATCTCGGAAACCTGGCTGTGGACTGCAGCATCTTACTATGGGGCTCCTGGGAATTCAAACTTCTCTCAAGTTTCTGGCACACATCAGTCAACCGGAGGACTGAGAAAGCAGTAATGGGGCTCCATGTCTACATTTCCAATTCGGAAGGGTAACAATCAAAGAATTTGTGTGAGTAGTTTGCATGTGAGTCCCCTGGCTAGGGCCTGACCTGCCTTTGATAATCATTGTCTCTATTTTAGATCAGTGAGAATTAATTCTTATAGACTCCTGGGAAGCTATGACAAGGAACACCCCAGTCTAAGATCAGGAAATAATTCCCCCCCCCCCTTTTTAATTTCCTAGGAGTCCCAGTTAAGTTTGAGACTCAGGGTTTATACACTAAAGAGTTAATTCTGTTTGTTGTTAAGATTAATAATGGCAACATGTGATGTACTTAGATGTTCTGAAAAGGTAGCACATAATGTCATGGTCAAAGGATACAATTCCAAGTATGAAGGGACACAGACAATCTCTTTTGAGAATTCCACAGGACAATACAGGCGCCCCAGCTGTTCTTCATAGAGCGACAGGGCTTCAGTCAAGTTGACACAGTTTCCCTAAGTCAGAGAAAAAAAAAAAAAAGCAAACATTGGGATTTCTAAGTCATACTCATTTGACGGTCTCTAATAAAGGTAGAACAATTGGACCTTGAGATAAAAGTTCATCTTGAAAAATGAGATGAGCCCTCTTTATTCCACAGATTGCAATGAATTCTATTTATGAACTCGTTAGTTCATTCTCTTTCTACCTCATTTGCAGAGCTATTTCAAATAATTGAAGTATGAAGCAATAGGAAGCAGCGAGACCAATTTCTCATTAGTGGCACAGTTCATTGTATCCACACCGTGCAATTTAGCAGACTCATGCACATAACCCACTCAAAGCAAACTCTTGGTCAGTAATGATCAAGACTGTGTTGAAACTGAGCTATCAAAATGATAATGTCCTTGCTTTCCATGATGATTTAAACTGCATTCTAAAAGGCCACATTTCGACACAGAATTGTATCCACACCTCATCCTTTTCTCAAATCCTAATACTTTACAGCTTATTATTGTGTGTAGGCATGGTATATGCATGTGCTATGGCATGAGCGTGGGTGGCAGGCTGGGAAAAACTTTGTGGAATCCGTTCTCTCCTACCTTTTTTATGTAGCTTTTGGGAATCAAACTCAGGTTGCCAGGCTTTTATCCATTGAGCCCTCTGTGAGTAAGTTTTAGGAATTAGTCAACACAAGTTTGTTCAGGATATTTGTACTAAGGGAAAGCTTCGATTGTGAATACTTCAGAGACTATGGGATGCACATGTTGATACCATTTGTTTGCTTCCAAGCAGCAAGGAACAATGTGAGATGAAAACTATGATGTCAGAACTTCTGAAAATAACCTTTTAAAACCAAGCAGCCAGCCAGCCAGCCAGCCAGCCAGCCAGCCAGCCACGAAGGGGGTTAGAACTATTCCAAGAGATGGCCTTGGTGGTTTTAACTTAGCACATTCACTCAGCACAACGTCATCCTTTAGTGCCAGCCTGTTTAATAACCCATCATCTAGGGTCCTGCAATGGGATTTAGCCAATGTGCCCTTCACCAGCATATAATTTGGTTTCAACATCAAGTTCACCATGAGAGCATATAAACATCACACATGTAATTTACAATTCGTAAATAGAAAACACTGTGCAGTTGTTTTTAGAACACATCGCCACTGGGGAAGCTATATAGAATGGAAATGCCACCAAGGTGTACAGCTGAAAGGTTTTCTGCCATCTTCAAACTGACACCCTGCTATGTGTTTAGAGAAGACATATGGGAGGGTCAGGCCTCCTTACTGAGAATGTGGTACACAAACGGGAAGGTTTCAATTTGCTCTTTCCCAACATTGTCAAGAAGCAGTTTTTCAAAAGAAAAACAGAAACAAGAAACTCTACAAATAGAGACCTACCTAAAAAAAGAACATTATAAATTCCACTTTCCTGTCTACATAAATAGAACACTTTTTTTCTTTTTAGAAAGACACATGGGAGTTCCAAAACAAAACCTAACAGCAAAAAATAATAATAATAATAATAATAATAATCACCCATTAATTCAGCAGTTCTGGTCCTAAGAAAACTTTCCTTGTTTCATTCTAGACTTAAATAACACTTGCTTTTTTAGTTCAGATTTTGTATTGTCAGCACTTTTAACTTTACATCAGTTTGTATCCCTTTTGTAACAAAGGCTACTGGTCTGAGCCTTTCTTATTAATTTCAGAAGTATGCACACCAAGCTGGGTGTGGTGGGGCACACATCCCTTAAATCCAAGCACCGAGGAAGCAGAGGCAGGTGGATCTCTGTGTTCCACAGAACCAGTTTCTGGATGTACATCCAATTTTGTTTTTACAATTTTTGTTTTATGAGAGGATCTTTCTATGTAGCCCTAGCTGTCCTGAAACCCTCTACAAGACCAGACCAGCCTCAGACTCTGACATTCACCTGCTCTTTGCCTCCTAAGCACTGGGATTAAAGGCTTTAAAAAACTAACTAACTAACTTTAAAAAAAAAAAAAGCTTTAAAAAACTAACTGAAAAGAAAAAATGACAGCAAATGGGCTGGAGAAACAACTCAGTGGTTAAGAACACACACTAGGAATACAGAAGACCCCAGAGTTCAGTTTCCAACACTCATGTCAGGCAGCTCGCAAACCCTTGTAATTCCAGCTCCAGAGAATTCCGTATCCTCTTTTGAACCCCACTGGCACCCACATTCACACATATATTTTGAAAAATAGAAATCAAGAAGTTTCTCAAATGATGCTATTGGTAGACTACTTTCAGAAAGCAGTTAAGTTTTCTTAAGTGTGGATTATAGAGGTCTGAAAGGTACTGATAGTAAACAGTTAAATGTTATGGGAACGGTCAAGAGTTTGCTCCATTTTTCACTTTAGTTTCCATGTGTGTTACGTGGCCATTTTTGTATGTAATAGTTTATTTTTTAAGTAGATTAGAGACAGTAGATGGTCAAGTCCCCGGACCTTACTGCTACTTTCAAAAATGTACACTCCAAAGTTCTGCAATATAACAAGGCTGCTGTCAAGCCCCCAGGGTGATACCAGTGATGTCATAAAATTGCCCCTGTGATATAAGCAAAGTGTGGTGGGAAGATTCAGTTTTTGCAAATCACCATATAACATTGTCATCCCATTATTAACCTCTATTTTTCTGTTAAACAGTCTAGCCAAGGGCAGGAGGGAGGCAAGAATCGAGAGTTATCACCTGAGCATGTTACCAGGCAGTGACAGAAACATTGCCATAGTTTAAAGGTATAAAAGGTCAGGGGTAGAAATGCAGGAAGTCACCATATGAATGAATGAATGATGACTAGGGTTTCCTTCAAGGCTTTTCCTGCTCCTTTGTCCATGTGAAGTTCAGTGTGTAACTCATATAGTCAACAAACACAAGAGAAATCCCAAGGGCATCACAAAATAATATCATTTTCTATTTCTAACTATAGCAAATGAGAAGACAATGAATGTATGCAATAATATCTTCTGAATAATTGTTAGCAAAGAACATAGCCTTGGACTTGTGATTTAGGGGATTAAGAAAGAAACAATTCATATAAAAACATGTTGTCAAAGTTTGAGTCATTAGCATTTATTTTCACATGCTGTATTCTCCTGGATCACTTCTATTAGTTGCCCACACTAAGACATGAGTTCCCCATAGCAGGCAAAGAACAAAACTACTACACTTTCTAATGCCATCTCTCATCTATTCTAAACTTTACAGAGGATCCACACTTCAAGCCCCTTGCCTCACCCTCCCACATAGTTGGGAGATGCCACCATGACAGCTTTTGTTTGTTTGTTTTGATCCATACTGGAGCAGAGAAATCCTTGTATGAGTGAAGTCCTTGGTAAATGAGTACTGTTGACGTGGGTGTGCCTTGTTCCCAGGGGAATGGAAATGCCTTCCCCAGATGACATTCAAAGAAATGGAAACATGTTCCTCGGGGCTCTGAGTGCTAGTGACTGATTAATGTGTACAAAGTTAGCAACCTGAGACCGCTTGCCTACCAAGCAGAAACCTCCTAGGAAGATTAGCTAACTCTTCTCTCCTCTATCCTGCATATAACAAAGCATGCTGAGGTTCCAGATTGCTTGCAGTAATTGGCTCAAGATTGTCACAATGCCCTCAGCCAATCCTGGCGAGTCTCTATTTGGTTGTAGACCCTCATATGTTCCCTCGCTTAAACTGCATGAGACTTGCTTCTAGTTGTGGAAATTGAAGGGGAGTCTACAGTAAATATGCTCCCCAAATTCCAAGTCACTGAATCTGCACTGCCTTGTTTGAGCAAATTTCACCATCAGCATCCTACATAAAACGGAGGCCTGTAAACTTCCTCTGTAAAGGGCCAGACAGATCACATTTTAAACAGCACAGACGGTGAGGCCTCCTCAGCAATCCTCACTGCTGCCGGAGCACAAAACAAACAGGAATGGATGTTTAGTAAGAAATTACAAACAGAACAGGCAAACACACTTGGAACTGTGTGTATACCCTGCTTTGAGCTACCAAATGTGCACAGGCTTTGCAGGCAGTGGGAAGAGGAGGCGAACAAGACAAGCTCTCTCCAGCATTATTCTCAGACCCCACGAAATAGGCAGAATAAACTAGAGTGTACTTCCTCAGGAAAAAAAGATTTCTACCTGTTCTAGATAGTTAAATATATGGATAATCATTAAAAGCTGTACATCAATGGCTTCTAAGTAACAGTTGGATAGGAATAAGAAGCTCTGCCATGAAAATACACAGTATAGGGTGACTTGGCTAACTACTGTAGTGTGCATTTTCAAGTGTTACAAGAAGTTAAATGTTTTTTTCCACAAACACATTGATATACACTTAAAAGATACGTGAACTTAACCTGAATAAACATTAGATAATGTATACTCGGAGCTAAAACATCACATGGTAACTCTTTAAAATGACCATTGTGTTTTAATAAATCAGTAAAAAAATTAAAGTCAAATTAAAATTTTACACTAGCCTAACTAATACATCTACAATCCAGCTCCCGAAGCTGAAGTTCGGGGAATATCACAAAATAAAAAGTGTAGAAAGATTTTAAGAGACAGATGAACTAGAAATGTGTTATGACAGTGTCTCCTAGAAATGCTAGGGAAGCTACACCCATGATACCTCAATAATATGGCTGCTGAAATGATGTCTGAATGAGGATGATACAAATAGACACAATAATGTGGAAGGGGTAGATCTCATGGGGCCCTAATTCTAGACAAAGAACTGCAAACAACTAAGAAATGATGAAACAGTTCATAGGAAACCACACCAATTGGTTATCCAATAACAAATGCTCAGCCCTAAAAACATATATATGCAAGTAAAATTATACAAACTGAGCAGGTTGTATTTATGCATATATGTGCATATATATATGTGTGTGTGTGTGTGTGATCTATATGTATGTTAGATAAGTATGTATCCAGCAACAAAAATAAGAGACCATGAACCTGAGAGAAAGCAAGTGGGAAGTATACGAGGAGCTGGAGGAAAGGGGAAAATAAGTAATTATGATTTACTAACAACATTTACATTAAATTGGGCCAGGGCTATAGAGATGTGTGAGCAGTTCAAATCACTTGCTGCTCTTCCAGGGGAATGGAGCTCAGTCCCCAGCACCCAGTTCAGAGGTCTCACAACAACCTATATTCTGGCTCAGGAAATCTGAAACCTCTGGCCTCTGAGGCCGTGGCACATGTGCATAGCCATAGAAACACATACACATAACTAAAAGTAAACCTTTTAAAATAAAAGTGGCATAAAATGAAAGCATATATTTTAATGAAAAGAATTAATGAAAAATTGATAATATATAAAATTGGTTGTAGGATACAGTATTTTTAGGTTATGGGGATTATAGACACAGGACAGAGAAAAGAATTGTGCTTATGATGGTCCATAAGCAAAATAATAAACTTATTTTAGCTTTAAAAAGGGGGTAGGGTTAGAGTTTGTGTGTTCTTGCATAATATCCTAAAGAAAACTCAATTCAGACACCAGAGTATAAGAGCTGAAGATGGTTATTAATTAAGTACTTTTGGTATCAAGTAAGGATTAATAATTAGTGGCCTTTTGTCACTTTTTAGGAAGAAATACGATATTCTTTGTATCCAGCTATTTTATAGAGATCCAAAGACAAACTCATGCCCTAATGAATGAGACGACCCATAAAGCAACAGTTTGCCTCTATGTGCTGTCTACAGCTCGCATTACTCTGACGAGGCAAAGCTGCTCCTTATGACTGTGCTGCAAAATGAGCTTTCCCTTAGAGATGTGCCTGATGAATGAGGGAAGAAAAAACTGGACAAAACCCAAGGACAAGACAAACCAGTCTGTGTCTCCACCTGCTGGCGCAATCTCATACTACAGCCAGGACCAACAAAATCAGGATAAGCTTCTTTTCTGTGGTTAATGCTCTCTCAAAAGATGAACAAATTACTTAGAAACTTACTGCTTGAACCAATACAATTCAAAGATATTATTCTCTTGGCATACATATAATTCAAGAACATACACTCAAAAAGGCAAATATGGATTCTTATTGACAGTCCAGGGAAAGAGGGTGGAGACTGAGTGGTTACCTGTGTGAAATATTTTCCATCCTGTTTCAGAACCTTCATTGACAGGTCGAGAATCAGTCTGAGAAACTCCCATGTAGAATCTGGATGTGAAAAATATTAAGTTTCATAAATATAATTTGCAAGTATCAAATATTCACTCATGGTCAATAATAAAAAAAAAAAAAAAAAGAGATCCCAGTGTATTGGTAATGCCCATCATCCTGGTACTTTGGAGGGGGAGGTAAGTGGTTCAGAAGTTGAAGACTATCTTTGGCTACATAGTAGGTTTGAGGTCACCCTGTACTACATGAGACTCCCACTGAAAAAGAATAAAATACAAAAAAATATCTAAAGGATGAGCTTGAAGGTTTATGAATTTATGTACAAACCAACACACACACCAAAGTCAAAATCAAGTACACATCAATTTAGAGCAGTTAACACACCACCAAAAAGACTTTACACAGGGCTCTGAGAGTGCAGCTCAGTGGTGAAGAGCCTGTTCGTGTGCAGAAGATCCTGGGTTCCATCCCTAGTACCACTCTCAGATAAAGAAAAACAGTGCTCACAAAAGTAAAGTTCAAATTCTTTATAAAAAAAAAAAAGATGCCTGAAAGAGGGACAATCTAGCTTCAACCAATGCCAAAACTAAGAATGTCTTCAGATAGTTTCCAAATTCTGCAGCAGTTTGCCCTGCTTTACTCTAACCCACCTAATATGGTCACCAATGCATCTGAAAAATCCTTGATTAGTGACTTTCTTTTGTCCTACAACTATAAAACCTTGAGTCTGTTACCACACTCTTTGTTACACTGAACATAGTACTGATGTTAACCCAAATCCATGTTCCCTGACCATGGTTGCCCATATTTCATTCCAGAACTCTTTTGAGGTATAAGGTGTGTTTTCTCAGTAGTAACGGGAAAGAAATTAAAGCCACATTAAATCTCCCTACCTTTCTACTATTGATCCTACTTCAACTATTTTTACCAAGTAAGAGACGAGGACCTCAGAAGATGGCTTGATGGGGAATGTGCCTGTGGCAGTTCGGATAAGTACGGTCGGTCCCCATACACTCATGTGTTTGAGTGCTTGGTTTGGAGGAAGTGGCGCTATTACCATTGGGAGGTATGGCCTCGTTGGAGAAAGTGCTCAAACTCTTCCCCAGTCTGGAATCCAGGCCCCTCCTTGGGACTCTTGGCTTGTCCAGCACCATGTCTGTCTGCCTGTACACTGCCATACTTCCCATACAATTGGGGCTGGCTTACTGTTTCACAGGTTCAGTCTATTCCCAGGTGCCAACAGTAAGCCACCCCAATTATACGTTTTCCTTTCTAAAAGTTCCCTTGGTTATGGTGTCTCTTTATAGCAGTAAAAGCCAAACTAAGACAGTGTTTTTCATAAACGCATGAGAATCTGAATTTTGATCGCCAGCACCTACATATAAGCTGGCATTGTAATGTGCCTCTGCACCTCCAGCTGCGGGGAGGTAGACAGCAATGCTTGCTTGACTAAAGTTCTAGGCTTAGTAGGAAACCCTTTCTCAAAAAAGGGGAAATTTTAAAAGATATTCAGTGTAGACCACTGGTTTCCACATATACACTTATACGTGTATACACACACACACACACACACACACACACACACACACACACAAAATTGTTAACACAAAACACAATCTACCTTCTTCTGGAGATGTAGAGATAGGGACAGCTGTCAAATCGTTAATCACATAATCAAACTCTCTCCCTTCTTTGGCGTACCTCTTCAGTACTGGGATACAGTCTTCTATAAGAACCTTTCAGAAAGAACAGCATGAGACACGTGAGTCAACAGAAAGGGGTATCATTAAACACTTATAAAGGGAAAATGCAAGCTAGATTTTAAATCTATAGAACCAGCCCCATGAGCAAAGAGACTGTCATCCCTGTCTGTTAGTAGCGAAAAACTGTTTCAAAACTTAAGGTCAGAGCTAGCTTGATACCAATACTATAGAAAAGTTCACTTGACATTCTCATAACTAACACAACTATTTTCTTTACCAAAATTTAAACCATGCACATCATTCTGACCATGGACAATAAATTGCTCCACATTCTACTCTTGTCTTCAAAATTCCTCTATAAACGCAATCATATTAAACCCCCTCATTTCCCAATTTAAAAGGCAATTTTTCTTTAATATCTTAGTTTTTATATCTTGCTAAGTTTATTTCTAACTATTTAGCAGATTACTTTGAGTAGGATTTCCCGTCACAAATCCCCTTTCAATCTGTTCTGCCTTCAGCAGAAAGAACAAAAATTAATCTTCCTATATCAATTAAATCTTTAATCACTGAACCAATTTCTCAGAAGTCCAAGAAATTGTCCCAGTAAATTTCTTGGAGGTTTCTAACCATTTCTTATCCCCTGTAATTAATTGCTTCCTTATTTTTATGACTTCTATCTTACTATATTAGAGGCTTCAAAATTAAGGATAAACTCAGATACACAACAACTATAATTTAGGTCCTACTTCCTAAGAAAATGACTTTTTGAGACTCACTCTAACTTTCACTTTATCATTTACTATTATAACTAAGTCTCTGATACTTTGTTATATTCTGGTGGATTACCTTTATTATAATGTCTTTTGTTATGGATTCGGAAATGTAAGTATATGAGTGCATGCAGGTGTCAACCAGAGGTCAAACTGGGGTGTGATAGGGTCTCATTAGCCTGAAGCACTCTTATTAAGACTGAATGGAGCAGCCTAGGAACCCACGTCTCTGCCTCCCCACTATGAGATTACAATCACACACCAGTACACCATACTCCCACACCCAACATTTCTATGTAAGTGTTGGGCTTGAACTCAGGTTTTCATATGTATGCAAGCAAGCATGCCACCAACTGAGCTGTCTCCCTAGCTCCTATAGAAATTATTTGAGGGGTTTGCAACTCATAGGAAGAACAACAATATCAACCAGCCAGACCCCCCAGAGGTCCCAGGGACTAAACCATCAACCAAAGAGTACACATGGAGGGAGGACCCATATAGCTACAGGTACATATGTAATAGAAAATGTCCTTGCTGGATATCAATGAGAGGAGAGGCCCTTGGCCCTGTGGAGGCTCAATACTCCAATGTAGGGGAATGCCAGGGCAGGGAAGTGGAAGGGAATAAGCGGATGGGTGAGTGAGTGGGTGGGGAACACTCTCATAAGTGCAGGGGAAGGGGGAAAGGGATAGGGAGATTCCAGAGGGGAAACAAAAAAGGGGATAACATTTGAAATGTAAATGAAGAAAATAGCCAATAAAAATATTATTCTGAATGGCTGGTAAACATTATTATTAACACTAGTTATCTTTCTCCTTTGAATTATTTATAAAATATAGCAGACTTGTTTTATCATTCTGTGTGTGTGTGTGTGTGTGTGTGTGTGTGTGTAAAAAGGATGACTTGCCCAAGTAGGTTCTCTCCTTCAGTTGAGTTTTAGTGATTAAACAGCTTTTACCCACTAAGCCATCTTGATAGCCTAATAAAAAATTCTTTAAATTATCCTCTTCAATTTTTAGCTAAATCCTACTTGAGTATAATATTAAAAAATAAGTTCCTAAATTTAACTTATTTTACTTGATAATTTTGTATGTGATTACATAAACAAAATGCATGCACACATATAGATAACCCACCCTTAGTTTTCTTGGCATAGTATAAATTAATAGACATTTATTTAATTCAGTCTTAAGTCTACTGTCACAGAAGAAATAGTTTTTGTTTGTCTGTTTCCTGAAACAAATGTTAGCCTGAGTAATTGTTTGAACATATTTAAAACCCTCTGCCTTTCTGAAAGCAACATTTTAGTGGCTTGCTTGCCTTCGGCACAGTGCTCGTTTGCTCGGGTGGCTCTGTGTTCTCCCAGACAAGGTTCCCACCCTGCTTGAGAGCTTCAGAACTCTCAGCAGAAATAAGAGGTGGAGGAGGGAGAAGGAAGGAAAAGAAAGAAAAAAAAAAAAAAATCCAGGCTCCCCCTGGTGGTTGTTTTAAAACACTAAGCACTGCCAGCCTGAGAGCCAGAGTAAAAACAATATGATTTATTATTCTAAGTTCCTGTATCAGGTGGCTTTAACACTATTTGGTAACATACTTGCCAAATGTACACGAAAAGTCCCATAAAATAGTTTTTTACCTTGGGTAAAACACCTGGCTCATAGGTGGCTCATCAGACCACTTGTGTGTGCCCTAAGGGTCACATATCCCATTCCCACCGTACCCCTACTAACATCTAGATTGCCCCGCTGCTCTAGGTTTACGCTTCTTGTCACTCATTAATCCTTACAAGAAATTCATACAACAAAAGCTGGGGTGACAAGATTCTGCACACTCTCCACCCCACAACCTTGACTACATTCCCTTGAAACTCTCTAAGGTTCCGCTCTTCAATATAAGAATAAGGCATCTAGTAGTTATGAGGTAGGGATTAAGTGCAGCAGGCAGGGGGTCTGGCCCATTATTTTTCAGCCTTGGTAACTTTGAATTCATTTAAACAGTTCAGCCAATGTTCTGCAGAGCTCAATCCCACCCTCCCCTTTAAAGCTATGCAAGGGGATATGCTAATTTTAATCTCTCTTGCCCTTTGGCCCCAAACAATCACAACTGCATTTTAAGGCAGACAGAATTCCTGCTCCAAATTAACATGCTTGTACCACAAACTCAAATTTAAATGCACATACATTAGGGAGGAAAGAAGTGCTAGATAACTGACACCCCAAAGTAAAGCACTCATCCAAATTGCCTACAAATCTAGAGGTGTACATTGCAGATTCTGTTCAATTAAGTATTTGCTTGGTCATCTTGCTCTTCTAACAAGGTCTCAATGCCTATTACAATGAAATATATGCATCCGCACACATCCAGTAGCTGCTCAACTTTCAAGCACAGTACAACTTAGGACAGAAACAAATTGCTTATTTGCAACATTTTAATCAACTACACCTACCAATTAAAAATCTAAATTCTGTCTGAAAGACCAAGGCTTCAAGACTTTGTTCAGGGTAGCAACAGAAGGTGGTAGATTCCATCATTTTAAAAGTACATGACATGGGCTGGAGAGATGGCTCAGTGGGTGAGTTCAATTCCCAGCAACCACACAGTGGCTCACAACCATCTGTAATGGGACCTGATATGCTGCTGGAGTGTTCAAAGACAGCTACAATGTAGTACTCATATACATAAAATAAATAATTCTTTTAAAAAACAATTTTAAAAAGTACATAACATCTTTTATACCAGGATTAATGTAGATCACTCAGTGGTAGTGGGTACCTAGCATACAGAAAGGCCCAAGTTTAATCCTCAATAACAAAAAAGTAATCTGATAATATCTATACTAAGGGCTCATTTCAATAGCCATATACTGTCTACTCTAAATAGGATAGACACTGAATTCACACAGACTGTCTTCTTAACCAATTATAGCAAATTGGTTGAGGTCCAATTGATCAATTACATAATTCTATTTTCAGTCAATTTAAAAGTATGCTACCAAAGAAAAATAATTACCTGATAGCAGTCTCCTTTAAGATTGTCTAAGACATCTCCACAAGTTCTCCGCATGTACTTCTTACATCCATCAATTACCATTTGGTCAATGTCCGAAACAGGTTAAGGAGAATTTGAATGTACCAGAGAATTCTGAAAGAGTAAGTCTTCTCTAAAATATAGAGGTTCAGACAGACAAAGGTTTTGCTGCAGCCATCTGAGGATCACGAAGTTAAAAAGTAGATGTTATGGTGATTTCATTTTTACACTAAGGACATTCAAGTTAAACGAGATTTTTTTCCGCATGAAATTGCTTAGGCAAGCCAGTTTGACAACCACTAAGCAGCAGAGGGGCACCCACCATGACTGCTCTCTAATCCACAACTATATCATCATCTTTTCTTCTCTACTGGCAGACACATACAAGGTTACTAGCTGTAAATTCAAATGTTTGTCGATGTTAACACGTCTGCCTTGAGTGTGCAGAAATACTCACGGGAGTCTGAGAATGCCAAAGCAAGAAGGACCAAAGAAACCCATTTACCTTGCTATTTCTCTCTACCATCTATCTGTCTGTCTAGTGCATGCTCTTTCTTCATTTTTTTAAAGTTATATGTATGAGTATGTGCATACTGTCATGAATGCACCACATGGCATGCTGTCCAAGAGAAAGCTAAAAGGTGCCACCAGATACACTAAAAATAAGAGTTACAAACAGTTGTCAGTCTCCGAGTAAATACTTGAACCCAAAACAGGTCCTCTATAAAAGTAGAAGTGCTCTGAGCCATCTCTCTAGTCACTGAAGTTGTTCTCTTATACAGTAAAGGATATCTCTACCATAGTGACCATCTTTGGTTTCAGTTTGACAATTTCGCATAATATCCCTCCATCACCGCCTCCCAGAATCAGTACATCTTTGCCAGTGTAGTCTTCTTTACCGTTGCCCATGATGGCTCGGGTATATGCCAAGTCACTCTCTGCCAGATCTAGGGAGGAAAAGAGACCCAAATGATGACTCTACCCAAAAATATAAAAGACTTGACCTGTTAGAATCTAGCTCGAAAACTATGCGATGTTTTTCTGAACTGAGTAGTTTTCATGAATTTAATGAATCTGACACATAGGACAAAATAAGAACTAAGTTACTTAGATTGAAAACAATCTTAAGAATGCGAAGATATTCTGAGTAATTAAAAGAAAGGATACCTTTAAAGATGACAATATATGCCATCCCGGAGCTGCTTTCAAGATAACATTAAGAACAAAATGCAGTAGTGTTAGAGGGATATTATCAGTATTCTATGGTGAGTCCCTGTGTGCTCACTGCACTAGTCTGTGCATTGTTCTTTCTACTGAAAAACAACCCAACTACTCATCAAATAAAAATCTATTTTAAAACAAAGGTTAAACAAAAATCCAGACAAACCACAGGTTCATACAATTAGGTGAATCTTGTAAGAAAGCCGTGACTGCCAACGCGCCGCCACCTCGTTAGGCAATCAGGGTAGGAATGGAATACTTACTAACATCCCCGCTGAGGATGAGAATATTCCCAAACTGTTTTGAGTGTAGGATTTTAATGTTCTGATAAGGTGAATCTTCATCATACACGACTTCATCTATGTCATACTCAACCAGGCGTCCATCAGCAGTCGGCCAGTATCTGTCAATGGCCCCTCCTCGAACTATGGGTGGTAATCTGGAGGAGAGACAGGAATGAGCACTTGCAGAACACTGCCTTACAGAAGAACCTGAGAATATACAGAAAGCCATGAGGGACAAGAGATGGCTCAGTGCTCAGAGAGTGTACTGTTCCTGCAGGGGACTCAAGTTTGTGTCTGGCTGGTGGCTTGCCACTGCTGATAACTCCAGCTCCAGGGAAATATCTGGATCTCATCGTCCAGTACCTACACTCACATGTAGATACCCACAATTAAAAAGAAGGAAAAGAAGGTACCCATGTGTTTATTCCAGACAGACTCTTTATACAATCCAAAGCTTGGGCATTTATATCCACAGACTACGAAGTTGCAATGCTTGCACAAGGCCATTTATCTAAAAGGAAAAATAAGGACCTTTCTAGCATATTTTGAAGTTAGATTTCCTAATGACAACTTGAGGAGAAAAATGGGCATTTTTCAGCACATATCACTGAAGATCTGCAAAACCACATGGGCATTACTGCAGTTCCATTATCTAGTGCACAACCCATCTTGAAGTGTCCTGAACAGTCTCAATCATGTCTTCCATAGCTCTTATGTTCAAGTACTACATGTTCCTTTCCCTGCCCTTTTTACACCCTCCTTTCACTTAAGATATTATTCTTCTGTTTCATTTCTCTTAAAAGTCCAGAGCAGGCATCTGGCAGTCATATTTTCTGTGCATTTATCTGAGCCACAGTAATAACTGCTGGGACTCTCTCTAAAATGTCCCTTTAACCTTTTGACACAAGTAAATGGGCTGTTCTGTCCTCAGAAACAAGAGAACTACTTTTCTGATAGGGTGAATATACCAGAACCTACCAGCAGAGGGCACTAAATGACAAGGAGAAAAATCCAAAAGGGGCTTGGTAACTCTAACCCTAAAACAATGAGAACACACTGCACAGGCAACACTGAAATGGTTCTATGTACAACTATGCATATGGGTCAGTAATGCTGGAATACTCAACCTCTGCTCACTACTACCCAGTCTCCTCTCACCCGCTTCCATACTACAGCCACAATCGGCTCTCAGAAACACACCCACACATACATTCGTAATATATACACACAACACTGACAGACTGACAGAAACAGACAGACAGACAGACAGACAGACAGACACACACACACACACACACTGTAAACTGCTCCAGAGCCAACAAAGTAATTTCTCACAAACTCCTTCAATCCTAACGACTCCAGGTTTAGTCACTTCATCTTTCCAGGGAATAAATTCATCTTTCAGAATGTAGGCAGACCAGAGGTATTCCTCATATTTATTATATAATGGCCTTGTCAGGACAGACCCAGGCAGCTGATGAACAAAACTGGGAAAAGCCTCTTCCACCCCTCGGTGGGCTGAAGTGAGTAGAGGCAGCCCGGTGACATTGCTGACTTTAACCAATCTCACTTAGAGCTATTTCAAATAATATTATAAAAATCAAAAACAATTACTCTGCAGGTAAATGTGCTTTCAGCCATGCCTGATAAAGTTTGATCTCTGGAATGTAATCAATGTAAATGTGGAAGGAGAGACTAATTCTGCAAAGTTATCCCTCTGACCTTCACACATACCAACATGCATACACGCACATATGTGTGTATATATGTGTGTGCCTGCATGCATGAATACATACATACATACATACATACATACATACATACACACACAGATACAAAAGAGAGTTCCCACAACTGTTGAATACAAAGTCAAGGACATCAGGGGAGGAAAGCCAGCCTAGTTGACAGGCAGCCAGTTAGTTCTAAGCAGGTATAAACAATGTCTACTCTTTCAACACTGCCTGGGTTAAAAAACACTCCTTTAGCTTCTTAAAGCCTGGCAAAGAAATAAAGATGATCTAACAAGATGTGGAAGCCATCAGCTTGATAAAAAGAGCTCAAGGCAGCATGAAGTGTAACTCTGCAGAGGGCTACCAGGAGACTCCATGCAACCCCTCAAAACAGACGTTCCCTTGCTCAAAATCAAACCAGGACTGTGAAGTCAGGTCCTTGTGCTCTTGGCCTCAAGTACACTGTATATACATTGCAACAGTTTTCCCCAAACTTAAACTTTAAGAGGGTTTATTTCCTTGTTCCTTCCCACCTGAAAACACAAAATAAATCTTCCTCTAAACCCCATGGTTTTTTAGTCAAATTTAATATTTACTACCCATTACTCAAAAGAAAATTGTCATTTCAGATAATATCTCCAAGTTATCTACTTTTAACTTAATCTCTGGCAGTATCATTTCCCAGACAGAAAAGTGTAACAATCTTTTTCCTCTGATGAGGAGCAGGACAATAACTAATTGTCTACAAGGTAATCCCAGCTTCCCATTCTTTCCATCCTTATAAAGATATATAAAAAATATAACAAAGACAAAGTCCATATTTAGATATAAAACTCTAAAGCTTTTTGGCCAGTCTCACCTAGCAAACTCCTCTACCAATCAGAGTTCTCACTGAGGCCCAGAAATACATATTTTTTTCTAAACATTTGTGCGTGTACACATGATTGGAGAGAGCAGAAGACAACCTGAACAAGTTGGTTTTTGCACAAGTTAAGTTTTGTACTACTACATGGGTCCCAGATTTTCAACTCAAACAGCAAATGTTTTACTCACTGAACCAGTTCCTCAGCCCCAGAAATACATTCAATTTACTCACAAAGAGAAGCAGTGTTGATAAAAATCACAGTGCATTTTAGTGTGGACCAATTCATTTTCCAAGTGTGGGAACTTGTTCAATTCAAATGGATACAGGTAAGGAAAATTGCAAGCAGGAAAAAAAGCGTCCAGAAAGCAGTGTGGGTGTGGACTACTAAACTGAAGTTTCTTGGATTTTAAAAGAAAATCTGTATTCTCAGACCTCAGATGTGGGCAGGTTTCAAACGTGGGTTCTTTCCAGTACTCTCAGTCTTCCCATTGCTCTTTCCTATCTGACCACCTACAGGAGGCTAAGTAATTACCTGGTTATCCTACATCTGCCCCGGAGCTTTCCTATGGGCTGATCAAACAAAGCAGTGTGAGTCATTAAGCGCTTAAACACCCTACCGCTGCCAATAAGGATTTCCCTATTCTAAAATCTGCTGTGAGACAGAGAAACAGCATTCTATTCTGATCAGAACATCAGTGATCTGGGTAAATCCCCTCCAGGTCTGTCTCTGACTGGTTTTCTGCTTTACATAGCTTCAGCTTGTTGGAATTAGTATCAACTATCTGCCTCTTTATAGCCAGCTCCCTGCATCAGGCTTGTTTTTATGTTTCGCCCTGTTTGAAGTGGGGTGACAGGACGGTTTAGCTCACCATGTACACAGTAGCAAGCATTGACTTTGATCTTCGCCATTTCTGCAGACACCAAAAACAACAGTACCTTTCTGATTATTTTACCAATTAAGCAAATAATTAAGAGACCTTCGTGAGTAGACGACTTACCGCTTCACCCGCCCAGTACTGTCTTGACTCAATTCTTTCATTTTTTCTTCTATTTTGTTCAAAAGCTACAATTAAAAGAAACCAGTGGGTTTAGAGTATAAACTGCACAGTACAACTAACTTACAGAGCAGAGGTGTAAGGCTATGCTGACTACAGTGTGATATTTGCCTATATACATAACCCATCATCGCCCCTACTGGGACTTCCTGCCGTAGCTAAATCCCACACTCCCACACTACTCTCCCTCATAGTGCTCATATCAATCTGAATATTTGCAAGAGAATTACTGGGAAGAAAGGTAAAGGATACTGCAAATGCAGAACTGTACATGAAGTAACTACATTCCTTCCAGTAGAAAGTGAAACCAATCCTTTCATTTAGGAAATTAAAAAGAACGCTGACAGTCACGTTTCCAAACCAACTAAGGGTTAATTCTTCTGTCAAACAACTTACATATAGAGAGGCAAGTCTGAATGTCAGCTAACTTGAAAGTGAGCATCATTAAAATGAGACTTTAAGAACCTTAAATCTGGGGAAATAAAATATACAGCATTTTGAAAAGGGAAAGAAAAAGCAAAAAAAAAACCAACGCTGTCAGTTTCCTGTTTGCCTTGCACATCACTGTCGTAACTCTGAAGGTCCAGCAACACCAGTCCATGTGGGTAAATTCTCAAATTGGCAAAGCTACAAAAGAAGTAGAGTTTTACTGTTAGAAATTGTTATCTGCATCACATATGTATTCATTCTAGGTTGGAGTCTTCTAGTTTGTACTGTGCATTTGCGATTCTTAGATACCTTTTCATGGCTTAATAATTAAATTATTTGTGGCTCTGAATAATAGCACATTGCCAAAATTTACTCCAAAAAAAAGAAAAAATTATCAGAAAAAAGGCAGACCCAATCAAGTCGAAAACACGCTGTTCTCTTTCTCTTTCACCGACAGGCTTAATTCTCTGGCTTTCTTTTCAATTCTAGTTTGGAGGTAGGAGGGTGGACTTGGTCACTTGTGGAAGATTTAGATGAGAGGGCCACGCACTAAGGTTTTTAATATTACTTCTTAGGCCCTGAAATTGATCTAAATCTGTAACTGATTCATATTATCTACATTTATACATTAACTCAGTCTGACCTTGTGTGTGGGTATGTGTTGGGAGCCTCAGGTCACCTCCCAACTATTACAAGCACATGACACCCTGCTTTGCTACTTGGGTGCTGAGGGAGGGCCCAGATCCTCCCAAGGCAAACACTTTACCACATGGGCTATGTGATTTTTTTAGTTTGGGTTTTTGGTTTTCCTGAGCATGAGGCCTGCCAAGGAGTGTGGTTGATATGCCTGGTATCAAACCATCAAAAAAAATTACCTTATCTTTCTTCTCCCAGCAGTATTAATTACAAATAGCTTCTTGGTTAGTTGGGGTGAGATCTGAACCCACTTACCGTTCCCCAGTGCTGGAATTTTGTTCGGCACTTTTTTTTTTTTTAAATAAAGGATCCCCAGGTGGTTCTGTCAAGTTTAGTTAAACAGGGGAGGGGACCATGGAGAAGGACAAACTAGGCTGTCCCACCTAACCTTCAATGTTCTGAAGAGAGTCCAGCCATCCTGACTGGAAGGATAAGAATGGTGCACCTTTTGAAAGAGCTGTTTAAGTAAGAAGAGGAAGAAAGTGTGATAGAAACCAAGTGTGTTTAATCTCAAAACTTCCTTTGCACATGGGTCTCTTTTTTTTTCCATTGGCCTCAGGAAGTCACCTGAAGGTATTTTGTCTGGAAGCACAATGCTCCCACCCTCCCACACGTTTTCATTTTTATTCGTTTTGTTTTCAGAAGCAATCTCTGAACACTTCTTGTCACTCAAAAGCTACTTTCTCAAAAAAAGAATAACTATGTGCTATGCATACAACTGGAATTGTGGCTGGAAAGATAGCACAGCAGGTAAGAGCACCACTCGCTCCTCCAGAGGCCCAGGGTTCAATTCCCAATACCGACACGGCAGCTCACAACCATCTAGCCTCCACTGCAGGCAGATACTACCTCCAAATGAGGTAAAGCACGCCTGCATACACAAACCTATAGAAATAGAGAACTGTTTTAAATAAAAACTGAGGCAGGGAAAGCCTGGGTGCAGAAGTTCTTAGGAGATGGCTAAGATGAGGAATTTTTCACCTCTGGGATGTTTGATGGCAAAGAATGGACCATAGCAAAAACAAAATGATGTGACCCTAACAGAGCAGTCACAGTGAGAATGAGTACATGAGACACTGGACTGGAAAACAGCTGAGGGCCTTCTGCTTCTGGGAGCCTTTTAAGTAACTGAAGCAGAGCATAGGAGGGAGAAGAAGAAGGCTGGTGATCCTGTTGAATTTAGACCACCTTAAGGAAGAAGTTTAGATATATCTAAGGCAACCTCTAAACACACACATGAAATTGGCCACATGGGCAGAATACAAGTCTGGGCTTCTATCTTTGAGAGACACCCTCATCCCCACCCCCACTCAGTTCTCTCTACTTTCTTGTGACATGTATTCTATTACCCCGTTTCCCACCTCCTTTAGAATCTCTTCCGCCTTTCTCGTGATCCCCTTTCTAGTTTCATGACTAACAAAGACAAATACACACACACACACACACATACACACACACACACACACACACACACATGTTCGTAATTTTAAATGCAGTTTCCACATGAAAGAAAATACACAAAATTCATCCTTCTGAGCCTGACTTATTTTCATACTGTGTTTTACTATGGTTTTTAGTGAAAGATAATCACTAACATTGCTCTAGCCAGCAGCAATGCAACCAGGGCCTTGTTGGAATTGCAACAAAAGAGGGGACTCTGACCCAGACCCAGCAGAAACTCTTGTGTGTGTACTTGAGGAAGTAGGACTCCAAAAATGTATTTTAACCAACTCCAGATCATTGCCTGCCAGTATCACACTGCTTCGGTTGCCAGTCCTAGTCACAGAAAAGGCTCATTGGAGCTTTGAAGAAAACCGATGTCCAGGTCTAGTTGCCTTTCACTCTGGGGAAATGCCTACGCAAGAAAATTTTGTGAAGGCACTGAATTCTAGCCACTTCTAAAAGATGTCAGAGGACCAACAACAACAGCAAAAGGCCGGGCATACACCAGGTCCTGGCTTCAATCCCTGGCATCACATAATCAGCCACGTTCCACCGTGCCTGTCATCTCAGCACTCAGGAGTTCAAGGTCATCCTGGGTCTAGTGAGTAAGCTAGGCTAGGCTACGTGTCCCATGACAAAAAAAAAAAAAAAGAAAAAAAAAAAAAGAAAAAGAATACTGTGGCCAATCGGTAGTGTTGCATGCCTTTTATCCCAGCACTTGGGAGGCAGAGGCAGCAGATCTCTGTGAGTCCAGCATGGTCTACAGAACTAGTTTCAGAATAGCCAAGGCTACACAAAGAAATACTGTCTCAAAGAAAAAAAATCTTAGCTAGCATCCCTAGTCCCAACTGTGTCCCCATCTAAAGCCCATGAGATCATCTTACCTGCCATTCTTGTTCGTGTAAGTTGCTAAATATCCATGGTCCTGCCAGGTGTGCACTGATTCCGTCATCCCCTCCTCCTGAAAAATGGACTGAAGGCCTTTCAGAATGGCTTCGCCATCAGCTGTAAGACAGGAAGTAAGGGAAGGCAATTAGGAAAAAGACATGCAAAAGAAAAGCTAAGGTCTGAGATGTAGAGTTTAATAATAGAACACTTTCCTCTAAAATTGTTTGGGCCCTGGGTTCTATCCCTAGTAACCACAAAACATTAAAACTAAATAAAAATTAGAAAAGCTAATGTGACATGATTTGATGACTGAAACGTATAACATGTAAACATCCTCCGTCCTGTATGGAAAAGCTAAAAAAAAAAAAAAAAAACACCTGACTACCCAATAAGAGCACAGGAACTGACTACAAACAGGTATGGCAAACACACAGCAATAACCATCCAACAAAATGACAATTTCAGAATGAGATTCCATTTTAAATTAAATAAATTAAAGGGGAGGCTGGCGAGATGGCTCAGTGGTTAAGAGCACTGACTGCTCTTCCAGAGGTCATGAGTTCAATTCCCAGCAACCACATGGTGGCTCACAGCTATCTGTAATGAGGTCTACTATGTCTGAAGACACCTACAGTGGATATAATAAATAAATCAAATAAATAAATAAAAATAAATATATTTTTAAAAGAACATCTAATTAATTAAAGGAAACAGAGTGCTAGCAAGGGGATGTGTACAGGGTATTGATGAGTCTCACTAATAACTTGGGAATTTTCATCTTATTGTTTAAATGTTTACAATGTTTCATTTATATGTTGATATATAAATGAAAAATAGAAATTAAAAATTACAGAGTGACATACTTGAAAACAGCAAAAACTGAAACACAGGAAGAACTTGTATTTCCTCCTCTCCATCCTACCCCCACCTTTCAACTTGTCCCTCAGAGTAGACCTGGTCGCGTATGCTGGCTCTGGAGGCTAAAACAAAATGATCTTTGAGGAGATCACACCAGCCTGGGGTACACTGTAAGTTCCAGACCAGCTGTGGCTACAAGAGTAAAGCCCTGTCTCAAAACAAATTAGCATTCATTGACGTCTAACAGGCTCAGGGAAAGTAAGAATCTTCAAGAACATGGCAATTACTTAAAGAGCGAAATTCAGTTTATCCTTCTGCAATTATATCTACAAAGGAGCCATTTCCTGATAAGGGTAAATGAAGAGCCAATTCTGAGGACTGATTCCTCACAAAAGAACAAAAGAAAAAGGGGGAAAAAAAGAAATAAGCCTTTCCTTGGAAAACTCTTTGCAGATATAATTAAATTACATCACCAGATAAGAGCATCTACACTAAATGAGCCTTAAACCCAGTAGCAGGTGTCCTTTTAAGAGACGGATGGCACAGGGAGAAAGAAGGGCTAAATAACCTGAAAGCCATACTGCAAAAACTGATAAAGCCTCATATCAGAGAGAAAAGAAAGGCATGGAACCCTCCCCATACAGCCATCCCAGCAAAGCAGCTTGGAATACAGCAGCAGCCCAATGAATCAATGAGTTCTCTTCCTAGCAAAGCCATGCCATTGGCAAACCCATTTGACAGGAAATAACCCAGCTTGCTTTGCTCTTCTGAAACTGGCTTTAGGAAATTACAACAGAAGGTCTGAATTGCATCTCCAAAACTACAGCATTTAATACAACCCACCACCCTAAAAAGTACTTCTGGGGGCTGGAGGGATAGATCAGGGGTTAAAAGCATTGGCTGTTCTTCTAGAAGACCAGAATTCAATTCCCAATACCCACATGGTAGCTCATAAGGATCTGTATGTAACTCCCGCTCCAGGTGGGAACTGATGCCCTCTTGTGGCCTCTGTGGGTACTGCATGCACCATGATGCACAGTCATGCAGGCAAAGCACCCATATACGGGGGGGGGGGGGGGGGGGGGGGGAATCAAAGGAAACAAAAAAGTACTTTATTTGTAAATTTGATCCCATAAACTAAACCTGTCAAGTTCTGTTTGTACTTAGGACTGTATCCTGACGGATCAGTCCACTGTGCAGGTGACTAAGGTAAGCACAGGGCAGGAAGGGAAGGAACATCCAGAATAACAGAACCTACCTTAAATGGGTAAGCCATTATGCTATGCAGTCTTCCTTGGCTAGACCAGATGTAGTTTTTTCTTTGTTGTTGTTTTGTTTTGTTTTTTGTATTGAAGGTGTATAAAAGAAATAATCATTCCTGGTAAACGACCTTAAGGTTGTGATCTTGCTGGCATGCTTTTAAAAAAAATGAAGCTGAAGGGGGAAATCCAGCATTATCTTGGATATGATGGGCAAGGAGGCAATGTAATGGGCTAGGAACCTGGCCTAGGGAGCAAGTATAAACTTAGTTACCTAGGCCAAGGAAATAGGATGCCTTGTATCTAATGGGAAGTCCTAGATTGCTGCCCTGAGTTCAAAAAGCAGGAGAAAGAGGAGTAACCCTTTGGAGAACTACTAGTTATTCTCTATACATGGTTAAATGACAGTGAGATAGAAGTGTCCCCAAACTTAACAAAACAAAATAGGAGAAAATGTTAAGAAGATCTGAGAGCTAAGAGCTAAATGTGCTGTTCGTTTTGCTTTGAGACAGGGTTTCTCTATATAGCCCCGACTGTCCTGGAACTTACTCTGTAGACCACCAGGCTGGTGTTTGAGCTCACATGGATCTCTTGGCCTCTTCCTCCCAAATGCTGGGATTAATGGTATATGCTACCAACAGGCTTGAAACTTTCTTCTTTCTTTTGTGTTTATTTTTAGTTTTTCAAGACAGGGTTTCTCAAACCAACCTGGCCCCAAACTCTGAGATGGAGATCCACCTGTCTCTGCCTCCTTACTACCTTCCTACAGTGTGGCAGAGAAACTCCAAATATGTTATATTCAAACCATCACAACCTGACTGATAAATGTACTTTGAAGTAGACAAAGTAATCCAAAGTAGGCCAGTAAACTGCTACTTGGCAGTTCTTAGAAAACTCATTACTGGGAATGGACAGACAGCTCGGGGGTTAAGAGTTGCACTTGCAGTGCAGAGGACCAGGTTCAACTCCCAGGTTCCACATAATTATCTGTATGTAACCCTAGTCCCAGGGGATCTGATACCCTCTTCTAGCCTATACGTACCTTGAATGCACATGTGCACAAAACATTTATACATGTAAAAGCAATTTAAAAATAGAACATTAACAAAAAAGAAAACTCATTACAATAGCTGGGCAAGAAAGTTGGAACACACACACACACACACACACACACACACACATATACTACAAGGCCCTCACACATACACGTATGTACACACGCACATATTCTTGGGAGGCGAGGAGGAGCTGTCATCTCTCTCTGCCTCATTTTCTACAAGGGATCCATTTACAGGACTCTTAGAGAACCTCGTCCTCTGACCCTCGCTCCAGAAGGCAGAAGGCCAGACCTATCTATGCTACTGGGCTCCACCTCCTGGGCAAGTTCCCATCTGAAATCACAATCGGGCTCGTGACGTCTCTTCTCATTACATAGGATGAGGCTCTAATCTCTAAATCTAAAATTCAAATTCCTCTAAAATGGGACAGTTTTTGAGCAATGACATGATGACACTAACAAGCAGATGTTTCAGCATTTGACCTCAGGTGACAAGTCAAAATTTAAGTGTACTCAAATTTTTTTTAATTATACTATTAAATTCAGGCTGAATATAAACCGTGTATGAAACACAAATAAGTAAATAGCTACAGGACCACATATAAATGTTGTATTTAAACTTGTATCCCATTAGCAAATATGTAAATTAAAAAATTTTAAAAAAAACCTTTCACGTATAATCTGAAACACTTCTGAACTTTCCTGGTAAGGGATACTCTACTGTATCATTTAAGATGTCTCCAAAATGGTCCCCTACCAACCTTTTCCTACAAACCTCCACACAGCCTCTGCCCCCGGCAAACTCCCAGGTTGAGACACATCTCACGTTAAAGACCTAACTTCCTCAACCATAAAAAAGACCAGCTGCTTGTGCTGCTATGGGGTAAGCAACAGGTTAGCTGTAGACCTTTAGAGCCTAAAGAGACATAGTGACAGAAAAAAAAACCCAAGGTGCTGATAAAGACAGAAAGTTAAAGACCCAGTTCTCCTTTACCTTTCGGGGCCAAAATACGTCTTACCAAACTTGAGCATATTAGATACTGCCCTAGGGAATTTGAAGATTCTAACACATGGTAGAGAGAAGCTTATTCTACCACTTGGGACTTGATGTATGGCTTTAAACTTCTGAAGTTCAAAGGAAAACTATGGCCATGGACACACTGAATAACATGAGAAATTTCTAAAGGTGTAAAACCCCAACTGTGTCTTGTGAACAAATCCCATTTTTCATGCAGAAGCATGGGACTCCGCAGCCAAACTGAGTCTCCTCTGTAAGAGGAAGGAATTGGAACTTTTTATTTTGTCTGCACTACTGTTGGCCCTGATATTGACATAGCATCTGCATCTGGCTTCTAAAATGGGGGGTGTTGACTTTCTGTTCTGGTCAAGCAATATTTTAAATTATGAAGCCGTGGAATTACACACTACGTCACTAATACTCCACCAAAACTTCTCTCTAACAGGAGGGCTCAAGCCATTTAAGCTCCATGAGATGGAACTGAACTGGAGTTGTCTGGGAAACCAGCAAGGTCTAAGCTCACTTGCCTATGCTCCCTCTCTCCTTCCCTCCCTCCCTCCCTCCCTCCCTCCCTCCTTCTCTTTCAACAGCTGCATAACAATTAATCACTCCAAACAGAGGCAGATATGAATATTTGGTGCAACATTGACTCATAATAGCCAAAAAGCAGAAACAACTTAAATGTCCTCCCTGTTATAAGCAGATAAGCAAAGTTATAAATAGACAAGCAAAGTGTGCTATATTCATACTGTGGACTGCTAACTCAGCCATAAATGAAAGAAAATACAGATACATGCTACATTCAACATGGATGGATCTCAAAAACATACTAAAAAAAAAAAAAATACAAGGGACCACAGAGCATACCATTCCATTTATATGACGTGATCATCAAGTCTCACTCCAAAAGACAGAAAGTATATTAGCAGCTACCAGAGCCTGGGAGAATGAATGGTAAAAGGGGAACTGGGATGATGGCTAAAGAATAATAAATTTCTTTCCTAGACAATGGAAATGTTCTAAAACTGACCACTGAGATGGTCACAGAACTCTATGAATATTATATTGAAATCTACCATACAGCCAGGGAGCCATATATCAAGTTACAAGTGAAGATTTAATGGGAGCAAAGAAACCTGACCCCAGCAATTCCAACCGGCTAAGCTTGGCCTACAAGGCCTTATTGTTCTAATAATCTAGGGTAACTGCAGGCTTACGTCAATGGCTCGTCTCAGCCTTAAAGGGGCATAGATGGGTTAGGTAGAAAGATACTCCTTAGTGATTACCATGCCTTAGCAGAACCAAGCAAGAGTCTTACCTAAAGTAAAAAAGACAGGTCACAAAGTCAGCAGTGCAAGATTTTTATCTTGGTTTTAAGTTATCTTTTGGCCCATATGAAGACTAAATACCTTTAAGAAAACACAGTTTCTATGCAGGACGATAGCTCAGTGTTAACATCATTTGCTGATGCTCTTCCAGAGGACCTGGATTTAGTTCCCAGCACCCACATCAAGCAACTTGATATCACCTATATCCACCTAGGTAGGACCAAGGGATTCCTATACCTCCTTCTGGCCTCCTCAGGCACCCAAATACTCAGTTGTGCACATATATATGCTAGAAATACAATTCGTCTTATGTGTCACAATGTGACTCATAACTTAAAGAGGTCACCCATAATAAAACCAAAGAAATGAACTGAGCCTTCCTATCCCTGTTTACTCAGATATAACCAAAAAGCAAGACCTACAAAGTCCCCCTAACACAAATCCCCATTAGGCTCAGGCACAGCTACAAGACACCATGTAAAGAGCCATAGGGTAGGTAGCATTCTGTCCTATCCCTTCTCCTCATCCAACAGTAAATGGCGGTCTGCCGAGTTCTGGGGACAGTGTGAGGGGACCACAGGGCTGTTCCTATGCAACTAGCCTGCTGTAAACACTCCTGAAGCCACAGTCTGAGGCTACTGTTTAATCAGAAAGATGCATGACTATAAAATGCAGACCAGGACAATGAGATCAGCAATTTTAGTTTAGGTCAGGCTTACTCCAGATCATGGTTTCTGATGTTCATAAAGAAGAAACACAACCAAGAAAATTAAGTTCAGAAAGAAAAAAGGAAAAAGAGCAACACTGAAATAACGACCAGACTCGCTTCAGGCAGGCCAGACGGAAATGTACCAGCCACAAAAACTATTAAAATTCACAACATATCAAGTTAAAACAGAACGGAAATGTGCTGCTAATTTCCCTGCAGCACTGTCTCATTCCCATTACAACAGAAAGCAGTTAAAGGGGCATTGCCAAGGACACATGGGCCCAGCTCCTATTACTTTCCCATAATATACCTACCCAGGAAGGTAAGAAATATAATTTGGCATACAATTCTAAGGCCTCTTTGGTTTGAAAACAAAATGCTAATCAAAAGTTATACCCCCTCTTTCCTGGCAAGGCCATTTTCTTCTTAAAACTGGGAGTCCAAAAACTGAGACAAGCCCAGGTCTTGATTCACTCTCACAGCCTATGTTCATCTGGAGAGCAAAGCACACTCTTTCTTCTAGTCTAAACTATGGGAGAATAAAAGCACAACAGAATGGTTAAGATGGCTCAGTGAGTAAAGGCGCCTACTGCCAAGCCTGGGTTTGATACTCAGAACTCACATTTAGGAGAGAACTAACTCCTGCAGGTTATCCTCTGACCTACACACACACACACACACACACACACACACACACACACACACCACTTAAAATGCAAAAATTATTTTTTTTATTTTTAAATAAATTAATTTTGAGATTATAATTAAGCCATTTCCCTCTCCCCCTTCCTTTTCCTTAGCCTTCCCATGAACTCCTCCATATTCTCTGTGGCTCTCTTGTAAACTCTTGGCTTCTTTCCTTAATTACTGTTACATCCATACAGACACATACTCCTAAATAAATACAACCTACTCAGTCTGTACAACGTTATTTGTATTTCAGGGCTGACCATTTGGTACTGGATAACCAAGTGGTGTGCTCTTCTCTGGGGAAAACTCTCCTGCTCCCAGCATTCCATAATTGTGCATAATTCTTTGTCTAGGATTAAGGCCTCTGCGCTTTTATTTCCCATCTACATTAGTACATCTATGGTACATCCTAGAAATTGTTTTAATTTTTAAAAAGCCTGGGGATGGGTGGAGAGATAAGACCTGGGGTTTTAGTTCCCGCTGACCACGTGACAGCTACAGGCTATAACTTCAGTTCCAGAGTGTAGAGAGCTTTTGGTGCCACTTCTAGACATTTGGCAGGAATCTGATGTTGGGCTAGGAAAAAGAAGCAAACTTAAAGTCTCTTTGTTTATTGCCATGCTTGTTTATTGTATTGTTTATTCCTTGACCTAGAACTGACCTTATTCTTTCATGTACTTAGAACAGTACAAAAACAGACTGGAGAAAAATAAACCCGCCTCATCTTCAGAACTGGCTGGGATCGTGCTATAGTGTTGTCTAATTGTATTTTTAATCCTTGCTCCCTCCCAGGAGAACCTATTGAATGACTGAGCTGGCCTCCAAGAGCACTGCAAATATACATTGTACAGATGTAAAATACAGATGAAACAACCATATTTGTTTTAAAAAAAGTGAACGAATGGAAATTTTTTAAAAACCTGCCATTCATTTTGTGGTAAGATAAATTAGTTGGTATGAGTTATTAGAGCAGCAGTTCTCAACCTTCCTAACGATGAAACCATTTAATGCAGGTCCTTGTGCTGTGGTGACACCCCCTGCCCCACTATACACTTTTTATTGCATATAATTTTGCTACTGTTATAAATCATGTTAATATCTTATATACAGGATATCCAATCTGAAACCCCTGTGAAAAGTTTGTTTGACACACAAAGAAGGGAGGAGTCACAACCCACATGCTGAGAACCACTGGCTTAGGGGTAAAGGATGCTTGCTGCCAAGAGTTTTTCCCAGAAGCCACATGATAATTTCCCTGGAGGACTCCTCTGGCCTTGGTATACATGCTACACATGCCAAGACATAGTGCTGCCCCCATACATAAAAATAAATGCAATGTGTTTTAGAGCCCACCTGCTTATGTCTGAATCCTCCAGGTACCACTTACTGTTTTACCTAACCTCTGTGTACCTGCTGATCAGACTCTACTTCACTGCTGGGTTTGCTGGCAGTGGTGAGAACAGATATGCCTTGCTCCCCCTACCTAAAGAGGAAAGCTATTCACTCTTTGCTGTCGAGTAATCTTTGTAGACGTCCTTTAATGAGTTGAGGAGGTTAGCTTCAATTCTTTATCCTTTTATCTTGAATAGGTGTAAAATTTTATCAAATTACATTTCTTTTCCTCATTCAGTATGACAGTGTGAAGTTTACCTTTGGTCTGTCAATATACTGGATCAGATTTCTTTTTTTTTTTTCTAATAGCTTCTTTTTTGAATGATTGAAACATTCTTATATAGCTAGATGGAACTATTACTTGATCATTTATGTAGTTGTTTTTTTTTCTAAATTGCTGAATATTATTTGTTTAGGATTTGTCTACCAGTTTTGGAATATCTGTCTGCTTTTGGTATTAGAATATTGCTGGCTTCATAAATTTGTGAGGCCTTCTCTGCTGTCTTTTAGAAGAGAATATGGCAACTGTTGTCTTTGAATGTCTATTAGAACTCTTCGTAAATCCTGGCAGCTTCAAGATTTCTTCAGCATTCTTAAAAATAGTTTTAAAGTACATTTATGTATTTATGTCAGAGAGAGATAAGCATATGCAGAGGTCAAAGACTACATCTAGGAACTGTTTTCTACTATGTGGGTGCTCAGGAATGGAAGATGAGTATTCAGTCTTAGTGGCAAGTGACTTTACCTGCTGAGCCATCTCATCTGCTGTTCGAGTTTTCACACTACAAATTAATTTTTATTTAGTTGTACAGTTGTTAAGATATTGCCCTTTTTTTTTGCTTTCTTTGATTTCATTTGTCAGCTAATCCTGCACAAGGCAGGCCAGAGAGAAAGTGTCTCCCCTGGAGCGCCAGGTAGCTGTTTGGAAAGTTCTTTGTCCCAGGCTTTCCCTGTAGGAAAAGATGGCAGCTTGAGGGCAGATCCCAAAGGTGGCACCCTGGGTTTAGCAGCCAGCATCTTAGTTGTGAGCTATGGAGCTTACATGAGAAGGCTCTTTGGTTATTTTCCGAGTGACCTCAGATGCTTGTTGCCAGCAGCAATAAATAAATTCGAATATTCCTCCATCACTCCCAACACTGGGATCAAAGTCTTTATCGTAGACTGTGAGGAAGTCCACAAACCATCGATCCAGTGTGTGTCTGAGTGTGAACTTCCAGGAGCATCTGATCGGAGGGGCTGAGATGCACTGAGTTTAAAGCCTGGACAGTGGAGCTCTGAAGGGAGGGCCTCTTGTGTTCTCATTCTCTGCTCCTGCTGGTTTAGAAGCAGTGGAGAATTCATGTGATAAAGCCCCACTGGGCTCTTGGCTGTATCAGAAGTTAGTGGGAATACACCTACAGTCAACCTGGTTTTTCTGAGACATCATTTTCTATGGTGATTTTGTCACCCTATCTCATTATGTCTGTGACCTGTTAACTTATGAGGACACTCAGCATTGCACACTAGGGATGAATAGCCTTTCCACATTCTTCTTTCTTTGGCTTTTTGGTGTCTAGATGGTGTTGGCTTTTGAAGATAATTGCTTTTCCACTCGCTTGTCAAGTGCTTGCAAAAAGAATGGTTTAAATAATTTTTAAAAAAGATATTATTGCTGTTTTTATACTGAGTAAACTGTGAGTTGGTGCTGCTGAAATATGCCCATTTCTTCTGTAAGCTGTCAACTGTGTGTCTGTATCAGGTTGTTCATAGTGTTTCCCTATCCTAGTGCCTGTGGGCTCTGTAATGCTTTTTGTTTGTTGGGGTGTTTTTCTACCTAGTACTTCCCTAGTACAAGCTTTTCTAACTTCTTTTCTTTGCCAGCCTTGTTGGTTTGTCATTTCCCTAAATTTTCTAATGAAACAGCTTTTTAAAAAATTTCTCCCAGCCTAATTTTTTTCTTAAAGTGCAAACAAATATTGGTGATTAAGACTTTAAAAAAGAGACAGTTCACCTAAATGTTCTCTATCATTGGGGGTTTTCACTATTTACAAGTGTTACTTTCATATAGTCCATAAAAAGCAGGCATCTTAGGTGATTGACAGTTTTCTAAAGCATCAATTAATAAGTTGCTGACTTAAATACAGGAAATTATGGCTGTGTTATTTGAGGATTAAGTTCTAAGAAGTCACTTCTAGAAATTCAGATTGTCAAGCTAGAGCTAAGTGTCCTTGTTGATTAAGACTTTGGAGCTAGAAAAGACCTTAGACCCAGGGGTCAGCAAATTAAAGTCCTTGGGCCAAATCCTGCTTAGCTGCTTTGTTCTAATCTGACCCTCCAGCTAAGCATTTTAAAGAGTTGTAAATTGTGGGTAAAGGGACTTTGAGAATCTTGGAGTTGGGGCCTGATTGGCCTTCACCACCTGCACACTTCACTATGTGGACCTTTAGAGAAAATGTTTCCATGTTCCTCTGCCTTAAGGTCAGAGCCCAGTAAGGTTGATTGTCTGAGTCATCTGGAAACATTTTCCAGTACAGGTTCTCAGGCCCCTCACATGGCCCTTTTCCCATCTGGATTTTGTCACAGCACATGGCTCTGTTTATGTTTACATTGTTTTCACTTGTCCTTTGTCTTCTTTCTACTGTTTCCCATCGCATTTGTATTTCTCTCGCCTTCTAAGCTCTGAGTAAGGCACTTGGAGGTCCACTGGGAATGACCACACCCAAATGTGAATTTTGCTAATTGTGTTGTGGAGGAGGCTTCTTGAGGGACAGTTCCAAAAAAAATAAAAGATTTTTGCCATCACAAAGTATATGTTAATCTCTTGAATGCTGTTGATTCACAGTCATATGGCACATATACTCAGACAGAAATATTTGAATTGTTCATGGAAATACAAATAGCAATATTAAGGACCTGACTTGTAAGGGATTCTGTCCACTTAAAAGTTAGTCAGTGCAGATGCCAGGGTGCCAGTACATGTCTTCAATCCCAGCATGTGAGAGGCAGAGGCAGGCTAATCTAATCTACATAGGCTAGTTTGATCTACATAGAGCTCCAGGCCAGTCAAGGCCACATAGTGAGATCTTGTCAATACTTCTCTTCTTCCCCCTCCTAATAGTAATAATGCTAATAGTAAGACTATAACTATAGTTAGTGGATAGAAAGCTAGGCATGACGTTGATAAAGGTTTTAGGAAAGATTTCTAGAAGTGGCAGTCTTGTATTCCTTCTCTTATGGTACTGAACCAAG
The DNA here is from genome assembly GCF_963924665.1 of Micromys minutus. Taxonomy (NCBI): domain Eukaryota; kingdom Metazoa; phylum Chordata; class Mammalia; order Rodentia; family Muridae; genus Micromys; species Micromys minutus. The sequence continues at coordinate 32,063,732 of NC_137970.1, read as the reverse complement.
GTCCTTGTGCATGTTGTTTAAGTGCTATGTCACTTGCTGTCCCCAGTTTCTTTTATTTTTGGGGGGTGCTATTTATTTTAACACAAATTAATTCTCATGCCTCAGCTTAAGATACTGGGATTACAGGCATTCTCTTGTACCCCCTTTTTGGATGAAGCTAAAGGAAATGATTACTACTCACCTATCCCTTGAGCCAGCCCAAGATGTGGTCCAATTATTTGTGATGAGGACATGAGGGGAAGTGGTGACTGAGGACCTTTATACCTCACAAAGAAGATACCAATGTTGCCATAAATAGAAGGGGTGGTTATTTGACTCGGGACAGATGTTTTCTTTTAATATTCTCTTCTGCTTTGGTTCTTTTCATAGCTGTAACCAGAGTTTACTCTTTTCTTCTTCTGAATGCATGCTGCTGAAACTGATTTATCACAGGATGAATTGCAATCTCTGACTGAATCCTTCCTAGATGTGTTAGATGGTTTTTTCAGTGTTAAATACAGTAGTTCTCAACCTGTGGGTTGCATCCCCTTTGGGGGTCAGATGACCCTTCCCCAGGGGTTACCCTATGACCACCTGAAAACACAGATATTTACATTATAATTTATAACAGTAAAAAATTACAGTTATGAAGTAGCAATGAAAAAAATTATGGTGGGGGGTGGTCACCACACACCACATTAAGAAGGTTGAGAACCCCCACACACACAAAAAAGGTTTAGAACCTCTAGCTGGTCCAAGCCAGCCTTGTCTATGTAGTGAGTTCTGGAAAAGCCAGGACTATAAAGGGAGACACTGTCTAAAAAACAATAAAAAAAAAAGATTAAAAAAACTACTTTAGCAGTTTCTTTTTCTATAGCCTCTTCAAGCCAGAATCTTTATTCAAAGAAAAACAAATCACAAAACAGGTTGACTCTTTTTTTTTCCATGTTTGTGAGTAGGCTCACTTGTAGATATCAGAGGACAATTTGAGGGAGTTGATTCTCTCCTGTCATGTGGGCTCCAGGGATTGTACCAGCTGTGCCATCTCACCAACCCAGTTATTTTGTTAAAGGTCTTACCATATTTTTATACCTCATACAAAAATGAGTTAAGTTGATGGTAAACTGTTTCTTGTAACACCAAAGCCACCAGAGCTTCAGACTAAACAAACCAGACCTAGAAACGGCAGACATTTGTACAGGAAGGCCTACAATCCTCATTGACAACACCTCAAAACCAAAACTGAGGCTCTTAAGCTTTGGTATGATACTTTTCAAAGCTTCAACCTTAAGTGCCATTACAAAACATGCCACTTTATAAAATGTAGTTTCCCAAAGGCTGATCCAAGGCATCAGTCCTGAAAATATTTTTTAAACTTTTTTTTTTCAGAAACCCTTACATTCTATTTTCTAAGGCCAACAGAAAAATCTGGAAGGCCCGTGGGCAGGCACATCACTTAGCCTTGTTTGAACACTAAGACTTGTCTGTACTCATGGAAGAGAGAATTGAGTATAAGCAACACCATGGCCATTGGTCAGGATTCTCACTAGAGAATTTCCACTCTAGGGGGAAAGATAATCTGGCCATACAAACACTGGCTACTTTGACCAACAGCATGGGGCAGGGGCTTTAAATAAAACCTGAGTTCAACTCACAAGCCAACTTACTTCACCTCTTCTTTTGCCAGAACCTTCTAAATCTCTCGAGTAAACTAAATTTGTATATTTTTATATCTACCTGAGCAGCTTTAACAGCTGGCAGAGTTCCAAAGTATTTAGTCCTGAATATTGTAATTAGTGTTAAGTATTTTATGTATCACTTGACACTCTTCCCTGTATTTTATTGATTATCCCACCCAACAGCACAATGTTGGGTGATTTTGTTGTCATCAATGCTTTTATGGAGAAGAAAGCATTAAAATGTATTTGTTAATCTACCCAGTTAAACCAGCTCACTGGATCTAGAAAAGCTATTGGTTCCTTTGGGTTTGGGGTTTGATTACTAGGATTGCCTCTTCCTCAATGACTTCTCCAAGAAGACAGATGATACTATTGTTTTTTATGAAATCCAGGAGGCCCATCACACCATAGAGCAGCAGGATTGTTTTCCTGACATCTGGAAAAGGACCTAGTTGTTAATGATTTAAAAGACTATTTGTACATGGTTAACATACTTGGTTTGCAGATTCATTTGAGGACTTCACTATTAATAAGAGGCAAGCTTGTAATTGAACTGCCATGAAATGCGGGTTAGAGCTGCAGGGCTCACTGCAGGTTTGAGTTACAATTGAAGTGAAATGGTGGATTAAACACCCAGAATAACTATTGATTCCAAAAAGGCAACTCACTAATAGCCATACTGGACAAATTTTTTAAACACACAACCACAAGACAGTATTTTTTACAGATGCCTTGCTATGCAGCCCGGGTTTGACAAGAACTTGGAATCATCCTACCTCAGCATCTCTACTTTCTGCAGATCACAGGTATATGCCACCACACTATTGCAAATGCCCAGTAATTTAATAAATGAATCCTTAGCTACAATGGTTAGTGTAGATAGGTTAGTAAGGTGCAATTAAATTAAAGATTGGCATTGCTAATCTTCAAGATAGCAAATCCAAAAACAAAAGTACCAAGGGATCAAAGCTACTAAAGGCCTCAGGGCCACAGCCTCAGCTCCTAAGGAAGGAGCTGCCAATTCAAATACAGATTTAATTGTATTCAGAGGAAGATGAGAAGATTCCAAACTGGTAATTCCTCCAAACTGGCTCTCTTTTCTCAAAACAAACAGGACAAATTGCCTACCAGCTATTCGACTAGAAACTCCTCTCCTTTAATGGCTCACACAAGGTTTCAGTTGACTTGAAAAGGTGCCTTTCCTCTACTGAGAGTGGAGGAGGAGGCTGTCAGTGCCTTGGTTATGTTTTCAGCAGGAAGTGTCCCTCCCAAAGCAGTTAGAACAAGAGAAAAGCATCCAATGAAAGCTTATAGGTGTCTTGATATAAAGTACAAACTTTACTATAAGCTACCTCCATCAGCTTAAAGAAATGGAGATCATGTAAGAACTAAGCTATATAGAAGCATTATGGTTTACACTTTTGAATTTTTTTTTCATATAACACATTTTGATCAAAATTTTAATTGTAGACCCACAAGTAAATTCCTAGCAATGGGATTATTTTGCCTGGAGTCATCTTGAGCTTGATTAATGCTATGAAGAATCTTCTACAAATCCAGAGGAAAGAAGCTGACTTAAAAACAAAAACAAAAAACAAAAAAAAGTTGCAACAAAGCAAATCAAATGGGCATGTCAAAGAAAGGCAGACTGTAATCATGACCCTCTTCCAAGAGGTCTATAAATCATTTCACACACAACTAACTTATGGTAGAAAATCTAGTGAATTAGAGTCAATGTCTTCCTCCAAAGCTGTTTAATTCTGAAACACCCGGACCACCAAAGCAAAGTAATAGGCTGGGGGCAGGCAGGGACTGTGGTAAGAGCAAGAACTGGATAGGAATTATCTTATTTGATGATACTGAGTTTGTTTATCCACAAGGTACCGAGGAGCCAAGAATGTTTTGTAAATGAGAAAAGGAATCAAATGATCCAGCCTTTCTGCCAATGGAGACAAATGGTGAGACTGTGGCCAAGAAATAGAAGCCTGAAAAGAGATGAGCAGTGAATTGAGTGCACTGAACAGGTAAGACTCAAGGACAAGCCAGTAGAGGTTCTTGGGATAAAGAGTGTCAAAGTGATCTGATACAGTTGGGGAGTTGTCTTGGTTAGTGTTGGGTTCTTTTATATCTTGTGTCTTTACAGAAACTGGCCACAAGAGGGAGTCAGATCCCCTAGAGATGGAGTTACAGGCAATGTTGAGCTGCCTGATTCTGGACCTCTGAAAAAAGCAGTAAGAACTTTCTTTTCCTTGTTTTCTTTTTTGGCTTTTGGTTTGATTTTGTTTTTCAAGACAGGGTTTCCCAGGCTTGTAACATCTCTGGCTATCCTAGACCCAGCTCTGTAGACCAGGCTGCCACTGAACTCCAGAGAGCCACTAGTTTCTGCCTCAGCATACATGAATTACGCTTCATTCATACTTATCAGCATCAGAACTCACCCAAAGGAAGATGTTTATGATGCAAATTTAAGAAACGTAATTAAAGAAAGTTCAGTGTAGGGTGGAACCAAAGCTTTCAGGCTCAGTCATCAGTTCCCCAGGGCTCCAAGGTTAAAGGCAAAAGGCAGTAATCCTTTGTGAAGGAAAAATGTAAAGGATGAGGAGACAAAGAGATGCTGGTGAATCAGAAAATAGCTACATTCACTCAAAAGTGGCTAAAGCTTTCCAATTTATCTTTAGCTCCTGATGGCATGGTTCCATCAAAAAGTAGTTCACCAGGGCAAAGTAGGAGAGCCTCAGATTTACACAGGCTGGACAGAAAGTAATCCCCAAGCACCAAACAACCAGCACCTCCGGGTAGGGATGGGGTGGGGGTGGAACCTTCGGTAGCAATTTACATGCAAAATAAATGTTTCTAAGAAGGGCAAGGAGCTTTGCTGATAACTTATCACTGTAATAATTGAAATGCCTTGGGCTGGAGAGTGGTTGAAAGCACTGACTGCTCCCCAGGTCCTGAGTTCAATTCCCAGCAACCACATGGCTCACAACCAACTATAAAGGGATCCGATGCCCTCTTCTGGTGTGTCTGAAGACAGCTACAGTGTAATTTTGTTTAATTGAAATGCCTGGGCACTACTGACATTTTGGGCTGTGGCAGGCCTTATTAGGTTGCTTTAACGTGTTTATCAGAGTAGCTATAGCATATCTATAGTCTTGTTAATCCCAGGCTCTACTCACTATGTAGTAGAAGATGGCTTTTAAAGTGTAATCTTCTTGCTCCACCTACTATGTACTGGGATTACAGGCACAGTGGGAGTGATCAACACAAGGATTCATGTTGTTAGGTAAACTGAAGTCTCCAGCCCCATTTCTTCAGAAACCAAATTTCCCTCACACTGTGGGGCATATAATACCCCAATTGGTAATCACTACCTTAAAAATTAAGGGGTTTGGCAATTAGGAGATCAGCAAAGGCCTTGCAACCAGATAGGTAATCTCACAAAGTTTGAAAATCTCGAGGCAGGAGTCATCCCATCATTCAACATGCAAGATCTTGGGTTCAAGGCCAGCCTCCTCTGCACAAGCCCCTCCTCCCTCACAAAATCTGGAAACCTCAATGGGCCTAATTTATTAATACTTAAAATGTGGACCAGGGCTGTCAAATACGCACACAAAAATAACCTGACCTGGTAGAGGGCATTCCAAGTAAATAAAGGTGTGGGCGAGCCCATAATCTACTATTAGCATCAGGGGATTCACAGGGAGCCAAGAAATCCAACCCAAAGGGCCTTTTGATTTGAATGGAGCAAAATACATACCTGTGTTTTTCACTAATTGAAAATCAGCACTTTCTCCCATTCATGTCAACTACTCACTCCTACCTGAAATCATAGTTTTATGTCATATACGTGCAGCTGAAATAGGAATGTTGTTTTGCAGTAGTCTGAAATCTTACACGTTTACCAATCCTGTTGCTCAACTTAGGCCCCGTTGGTGACCACACCTTTAATCCCAGCAGTCACGAGGCAGAAGCAGACAGATCTCTATAGTTTCAAGGCCAACCTGGCCTACATAGTGCATTCCACACACATCTTCTACTTCCCTACCAAAAAATAATTATCAATAGTCCCAAAGGCAAAATAAGAGGCATTGAGTGTATTTCTAAAATCACAACCCAGTCTCAGAACTCTATAAGGGAAAGCTGTGCCTGGCTCATATATAAGCATTTATCACACAACTATGACCATTTATCCACCAGACCTATGAATGTCTAAAACTCAGGTCACTCGGGCACCTAGATTATTCAACCCAAGAGAAGACAACCGTAAGTAACAGGTTTTAGAGCACACTGGCTACCAAGACACTGCTCCAACAAGCAAGGGGACGATATAATACCCCACACTCCACTCTACATACCCAGAGCCTAGAGTATGTCCTTCACCAGTCCCAAGACACCCAACTATACCATGAGACTAATTTACTCTTGTTGGGTTTGAGCTGAAAAAAAAAAAAATCTCGTTTCCTGAGATAAACACTCCTCTGAGTTCAACACTTGCATTGGTAACTAGGTTGGATGAAACTGAAACTATAACACTGCTAAGGAGTTCAAGTCTAATTCCACTAAATTCACACCATGGAACTGCTCCATTAGGAAGGATTACTGACAAACGGGAAGGGGGAGAACATGCACCCAAGCTCCACAGCCATTTGACTCACCCTTGAGTCACATCCAATACTTCCATGCCAAGAGTAATGCCTTTTGAGTCACTATCAACAATTAAAATAAATGTTTTTAGAGACCTCACACATGGATTTCTTACCAAGCACCCCTTTATTGGAAAAGAAATGAATTTAAAAATCTTTGAAGTAGTCAAATCACCCCATTTCCAAAATGTGGATCTGGATTATAAGGACATGCCTTACAATCCTCATTTAGCAACAGAACATTTCTAAAAACTACAGATCTTGCATAGACATACATAGTGGCGGTTTTTCACTTTATCATCAAAGCTTTCCTTTGCATTAAGTTTTTGAGATAAGACCCCGGTCTATAGTCCAGGTTGGCCTTGAACTCTAGGGAACTCTCCTGCCTCTGCCTCCAGGGTATTGGGATTACAGGCATATGCCATCTTGGGTCCAACTCATGAAAGCTTCCTTAATTCTCAAGCGAGTAAAGATACAACCAGATCATACTAGACTTAGATATCATAAAATCCAATTCAACTGTCTCTGCCTCCGGGCGCTGAGATTAAAGGTCTGCCAATATGCCTGGCTTTAGTTTTCTCATTTTTAATTAGGAGCAAAGTGTGAGTTAAAACATTAACAGCTAAGGCTTGTCTCTGTTGGAGGAGGGGCAGGGCGTAACAAGGTTTCTCTATGCAGTCCAGGTGGTCCTGGAACTCGATTTGCAGACCAGGCTGGCCACGAACTCAAAAAGATCCACTAGCCCTCTCAAGAGCCTTTCTTCCAGCTTTAAGTGTGCACTCACCCTTTATTCTCAATGTTTAAACTAAGCAGAAGAAGGTTTACGCTTGGTGGAAGTGCTAAAAGCTTTCTGACCCCATGCTGAGCTCACTGCCCCTCAAGCTAAAGGGAAAAGGGATGCAGGAGATAAGAGTTCCTGTGGAGATTACTTGAAGCACACAGCCCCCAAATTCACACCTTCTCAACTGGGAGGCCTTGATGTTTCTTCACATTCCTCACCACTAAACTCATGGTGCTAGAACCCCCATTAACCAATCAGCCCTGAAAGCTGCCAAGATACCAGTAGAACCTTTGTGATCTTACACACTGCTCCAGCTCCAAAACCCAAGTACCACCTTATCCAACAGTCGCCCTTGCTTTTATCCTCACCTAAGAAAAGTGGGAAGTGAACGGTGCTACTTTTATTTTCAACTCTATTCCGACCACCCAAGCACACTGGCTTACCTAACAACCCTCTAATATGCCCTATGAGGCGTGCATTGTCCCTTGCTTTCTTTTTTTTTTTTTTTTTTTTTTTTGTTTTGTTTTTTTGGTTTTTTTTTTTTTTTTGTTGTTGTTGTTGTTGTTTTGTCTTTTGGTTTTTGTTTTTTGTTCCTCCACGGAAAGAGAAGATGAGGCTTCAAAACGTTAAGAGATAAACCCAAAAGGCCACCCACAGAACAGAATCAATTAGAAAAGGCAGACTGAACCCCATATTTTATTTTTTTTTTCGTTGCATTTATTGACCTTGTGCCCTCCGAGATTTTTTAGGATTGAAGGAAAAACTACAAAATGTGTGCTCAGAATTTCGAAAAGCGTTTAAGTCGGTGTTTAAAAATCCCGACAAAAAAAAAGGCAGACTGAAATCCAGATGTTCCACTAATGTAGAAAACAGAGAAAATGCAAGACTGGAGCAATACACTACACGTGGGATTATCTGGTAAATGAAAGTCTGCCGCAGTCACACGTTTAAAGGCCCAATCATTCCCGCCCACTGCGCCCATGCTTGATTCTCTCAAAGAAAAGAAGCCAGCAAGCAGTGCATCCCTACCGTCCAAAATTTCATCACGCAATAAATCCCAACCATTTCTGCTGAGACCAGGCACGAATATTTGTGCCTCCCAGATTAGGGGTGCCAGTGATGGTGGTGGCTCTAGTTCCCGCGCCCAGATCTCATCCCTCCCCACCCCCAATCAATAATAATCATTTCCTTTCTCTGTCCGCCGGGTCCCCTTTCAGAGGATTCTTCCTCGCCTTAGATGGACTAAGAACCTTGCATGCGCTGAAGAGCCCTGGTCCTTTTTCAGCCCTCGCCGCCCTTAAGGGGAACCCCCCGACACACACACACACAAGAGGGAAATTCAGCAGCCTGCCAGCACAGGAAAAGGTGGCGTGGGCAGCAGTCCCGCGCCGCACACACCCCTCGATCAGGCCTGCCTCGCCTGTCGTGCCTCGAATGAAGGAGCTAAGACGCTCCGGTACCCGCCCCCCCTCCCGGGGATCCGCCGCGCCCCACAGCCTGAAAGGGATCCCCCCACAACGGGGCGTGGAGGGCGGCGAGCCCGCGTGGACCGACGCTCCAGGCCCGGAAGGGCGGTGCGGCTGGCACACACGGACGCGGCTCTCCCAGGCCCCGCAGTGCCGCCAGGCTCTGGCTCAGCGGAGGACCAAAGGCGGCGGGGACCGCGGGGGCGCGGCGCAGCGCGGCCTCGGCCGGTGCACGGGGGCCCGCAGCGTGCTCAGCGGAGCAGCCGGGAAGACGCCGGCGCCGCGCGGCCGCCCGCATTGTTCAGCCCGCCGCGCGCACCCCGGAGCCTGGCCCAGTGGCCTCAAGCCCCGCAGGCGCGGAGGGGACGGTCGCGGCCACCGCCGCCATCGCCGCCGCGGCGCCTCTTGCAGGTGGCGAGCGGCGCCCTCACCTTTGGTGCCGAGCGTGAAGTCGAGCGTGCTGTGCCTTGCTGCTGCCATAGTGTGGCGAGGCCCTGTGCCATGCCTGGGGAGGCGACCGCGGGAGACTGGGGGGACCGCGCGGCGTGTCAGGCTGCGGGCCGGCGGGGAGTGCGCTGCGCCGGGGGAGGCCAGGAGTAGGAGGTGGGCGGGACCGCGGGCAAGCGACCCGGGGCGCAGGGGCGGGGCCGACCCGCCTCTTAGAGGAGGAAGCAGGGACGCCTCCAGCCCCGAACTTGAAGCTCTGGGTGTGAGGCCTCGCTAATGGTGGAATCGCGGGCGCCAGCTCCCTGGCATGCGTCACCAATGGCCGCGCCCTGCGCTAAAGCTCTGGCCATGCTCTCCCGCCATTCGCCATCCGTTAGGAGGTCACCTCTGCTTTAAAAGACTCAGCGCGACTTCCGGGGGGCCTCCCTATACACTTCCCTATATGCCTACCCCTCCTCCCCAAGCAAAAGCTCCAGTTGCTTCCTGACCATTTGAAGAAAATAAAACGTTACCACCCCAGTAGTAGTCTAAAAGTACAAACCTGACTTTTTCTTTAAATGCACGTGAACCCCACTGGGACTATTAACAGCGTTTCTATTGGTAAGGAGTAGTATTTAAGAACAGAATGGAATGCTCTTGGACATTGAAGTACCTTACATTTTCATGCAAATTTGGAAAAGAATTAAGGAGGGAGGCTGGGAACTTGCAGATTTGAGAGCCTCTTCCATAGGACTCCCCACCCCCACCCTCCGGTGCCTCTATTTGTGTCAATGGGCCTACGCCTTGGCCTTATTATTGGTGGTTTGGAGCATTCAACTCGAAGGGACAAAAGAGAACTAAAGTACCAGTGGAATAAAGCCATCCTGCATTGCAGGAGCAAAATCCCAGGGCAAATTGACTCCATCACTCCATCGTTGTACCGGTTGCTGTGCCTCTCCTGATACCAGAAATTGCTGAAATGATTGTTAAACTTGAGATTGCTGTCTGTGACTCCTCAACGACACAAAAAAAAAAAAAAAAACGTTTAAGTTTAGTTTTCCCTTGGGCCATTTCCAGGGGTTGTTTGTTTGTCTGTTTGTTTGTTATGCTGAGTTCTTCCCTGTCCTTCAAGAACCTAACACTGACTGCATAACTGTTCTAAAACAACTGCATCTCTTTTCAGTGTGCTCCTAATTTGTTCCTATCCATGGCCAACTGTTTTTATTTCCTTCTCTAGAGACCAGGTCCTCCGTTTTGTAACCTAATTTGCGCTTCACTCCATCAGTCCCAGTGCATCAGTCCCAAGGTCCTCTTTCTCCCTTTCTTCTGGAGTCAAGTCCCTGGAACATAGCTGTCCTCCTGTGTGTTGCAAGAGAAATGAAGCTTCACATGCAGGACGTGTGCTTCCTTCCCTGCCAGCAGGTAAGCCACCTGCCTTCACTTAGCTTCACTGTCTGCTGTCACCCTCTTGAATTTCTTGAGAATTTCTGAACAGAAGGTGTTGAGGTTTGGCTGAAAAGTATGTACCTGTTCTTGCTCAGTTTGTGAAGGAGCAGTGCAGACGACCATGGGCTCCCGGCTGAAGCATACACTCCCCGGAACTTGTACTTCACCTTGCAAAATGCAAAAAAAAAAAAAAAAAAAAATGGATAGGTTAAAAAAAAAAAAAACAAAAAAACTTTGAGGTACTTTAATAAAGTGATGGCAAAAGAGAACCATGAAAAGGATATTCAATGTCGGATCAGTGTTGTCAGGGTGATGTTAGCAGTTTACAAGGGTCTTCTCAGTAATTTGCATAATCCTGGCAAAACTATTAAAGATAAGAATTGGGAGCCTAACCTTAGTGGCTCACATCTTTAATCCCAGCACTTGAGTTGCTGTGCTCATGGTGTCTCTTCACAACAATAAAATCCTAAAGGCAGTGGCAGGAAGAAAAGAATAAAGGTTTCTATAAACATCTCCAGCTGAGCTGTGACTACCGATTTGGATTCTGGAACATGTTCTCATTGCCTGAGTTTTTGCAATGTAGGCCCCAAACTGGAAGGATTGTTGCAAAATAAATCATTTAGGTTGTGCCTAGCAATTGTATTATAGTTGACCCATCAAATGGAACTGTTTAATTGTTACAACATGGAAGATATCTACCACTCATCTTGCAACAGAAGATGCCACAGAAGGAAAAAAAAAAAAAACCCTAAAGTTATTTTCTTGACTTTTGTGGTGGTTTGAATGAGAATGGCCCCCAAAGGCTCACATGTTTGAATACTTGATCCCCAGATGGCAGAACTATTTCAGAAGGATTAGGAGCTGTGGCCATGTTGGAGATGTGTTACTGGGAGTAGATTTTGAGGTTTCAAATGGCCAAGTAATACCCACATTGATCTCTCTGACTCAAGCTTGTGAATCAAGGTGTGAGCTCTCAGCTACTTCTCCAGTTCCACGCTGGTCTACCTGTTGCCATTCTCCCTACCACGAGCATCATAGACCCTCCCCCCTTGAAACTGAGCCCAAAATAAACTTTCTACTATATGTTGCCTTAGTCTTGGTATCTTAGCACAGCAAGAGAAAAGTAACTAAAGGAAATATGGCATGCCCCCTCACACATAAATTAAAGGTCTGGTCCTCAGTTGGGAACACTCTTTGTCACCAAAGGTAATAGGTCACTGTGTGTCTGTGGCAGTATTTTGTTCCTCTTGCTGTTGTTCTACTTCATGGTGGTTCCTGAAACCCTTATGCCGGTCATGTTCACCCGCCCCGTGACCCAAAAACAATGGACCCAGCTACCCAATATGGAAAGCATGAACCAAAAGAAACTCTTCACCCCTTTTTGAGTTGTTTGTGTCAAGTACTGTGTCACAGCAATGGTAAACTAACCCATTAACCATAGCCTACATTTTGAAACAACTTCCTGGTTGACAATTTTTTTCCAATGGCAAAAATGTGGGTAGTATGGATCATTCACATGCACCAGGCTGCCCTCTTCTGTCCTTGACCAAAATGAAGGAATGAAAGAAGGAATATGCCTTACCTTCCAGGAGCTAGTCATATGCTCATGGACAAAGGTGTGCTGTGAGAAACAATTCCCTTGACAGTAAGATCCACTAAACCAGTCAGCAACTAGCCAGGACAAGGCACAAACAAAGCTACTCCATAATCATGTCTCCACATGGAGGAAACATGGACATTGTCCAAACCACAAATATGACCAGACATTCCCCAATCTTGCTAATAGTAATGCCTGCTACGTCTCTACCAACCTTAGGTTTATCCCGCCTCCTTTGCCCCACCTGTAGTGGCATTTGCTAAGTCATAGACATAGCCCTGGTAGCATCCAACCCTGATTGCCTGAAATGTTTCCCAAACCACCTGATGCAAATCCCCTAAGTCAGCATCTCTCTCACTCTCTAGCTTAGGTGTCCCAGAGTCCCCAAGGTGTATGCTCTCCCAGGAACAAGATGAAAACAGCTTGTTGAGGTATTCCCGAGAGTGTATTGCTGGAGAGTGGTGAGAAGGTAGGTGACAGGATGTCATCATAGCTTAAAAGTAAAATAAATAAAAACAAATAAAATAAAAACACAGGAGACCTGTTTAGCAAAATGCTATTTAACATTAGGCCTTAGTCCTGGATACGAGCAGAGTTTTTGTAAAGTCAGAGGAAGAGCTGCAGTTTGTACACTTGGCAGCAGAAACTACTTGGAAGAAGGAAGGCAAAAGCTGAAGGTACCCCCGCTTTAAAAAGCAGAACGTGGTGGTGATGGTGGTAATGTTGATAGTGGTGATAGTCACAGTAGGGAAGAGCCAAGGTGCTTAGCTGAAAACGTCCAAAGGTTGTATGTAATACGAACCACTGGAAAGTCATCCATCCTGTTCCTGTCCCGACCCTTCTTCATGAAGGATGGTAGGTAGAGAATGGGAGCAAGGGGCAGCCCTTAGAAGCTGCCTGAATACCAAGGGCAGTAACTTTCCATTTTACTGTTGGGATTTCTGTCTGCTTTTTCACCATTTTTCGAAGGACCCTTGGAGACACACACACACACACACACACCAGTGCACACATCCCTGCCTCCAACGTGCAGCTGAGGTGAAATTACTTCCTTTCTTCGAATTTGGCATTCACTGTTAAGTTTAGAATGACTGTTAAAAATCTGGATCACTCCTTCACCGTTGTTTTCCAGATGAATGTGGGACTCCCCCAGCTATTTAAAAGCAACAGTATTTAAAATGCTGATTAAAAACAATGTAACTGAAAGAGGGAATTGGATCTTTTACGCACTGATTCACATTTTCAGCTGCACACTGAAACCACCCTGGGACTTTAAACACATGACAGGCCTACCACTTTATGGAATTGGTCTGAGACCTAACTACTGTACTGAAATTATTTTTAAAATAAATAAACAAAACCCAAAGGAGTCCCATGTAAAGTCAAAAGTATCACTACCAAATCCTAAAGCAGGTTATGTCATAATAAGTATCACTCCAGCTCACATCCATACAAGATAGCCAGAATAAACAAATGCCAAAAGATGCAAAGTAAGGGATGTAGGAGTTCAGGAAAACCGAAACCCTTGTGCTTTACTGTTGAGGATGTAACAAGATGTATCTATCCTCTGTCCAAAAAAAAAAAAAAAAAAAAATGGCTTAGTACTGTTGCTCAATTGTAGATTGCTTTTTTAGCATGCTTGAGGTCCTGGGCTCCATCCCCAGCACATAAAAAAGGAGGGCTAGGATGATAAGATTATCATATGATTCAAATACTCCACTCTGGGTATAAATACAATAAACAGTTGGAACTAGGTTTCATGAGAATGAATGTTTATGGAAAGATTATTCACAATGCCCCCAACACGGAAATAATTCAAATGTCCACCCATAGATGGATAAACAGGTGGTATATTCATGCAATGAGACATTTACTATTTAGTTGTTTGTTTTTAAGTGTGGGAGGTATCCTGTGAAGTGGAAACTTCTACTTTCTTTGGAAAGTTATTTATGTCAAATGATGGTTTGCTGGGGCACAGGTGAAAGGATGTTTTTCTGGAGCAGACTCAGGAAAGAATGTTTTCCTGAAGCAGACACAGTTGAAAGGATGTTTTGATATAGCAGACATGTGAAAGGACCAGGGATGAAGGAGTGTAAATATGTCCCCACCGACAGTGAGAGACAAGCACTGAGCATTGGTTTGTTTTGCCTGGCTATTCTTCTCTAATGAAACACATGTATTGATTTTGCTTACATAGCATTGCTGAGCTCAACTTGTGGTATATAATGCTGCTATTGAGAAAAAGGTTTGAAAAGACTGCTCCTGAGGTTCCTGCATCAGCTTGCTGCTTTAGCAGCCTTACCTCAGGCCTGTTGTTGAGCCTTGCAGTTCCTTCAGGACTGAACTACAGCTTCTGATTCTCAGTTGTTGAGTCGTATTTGGTGTTTGCTACGGGACTGAACCGCTGCCCAAAAAGATTAAACTTGCCCCAGAGAATGACTACTGAACAGATCCACTTTCCCCATATCTTAATAACTTCTTTTCAACCACCTCTCATGGGTAGTGGGCTAGAGGAGAGATTGAACCCTTAGTAAAAGGAGGTTGCAAAAAAATGTGCCTACAGTCCTGATATGAAGAAAAAAGCCAAGGCATCATGATGAGTGAAAAGCTACAGAAGACCACCTAGCTATGTGGAATGTCCGCAGTAAGTAAAGCCAAACAGACTAAGGAGATTAAATGGGAAAGTCTTTACAGTGTTTTTTTAATTGAATATTTGATGTATTTACATTTCAAATGTTATTCCCCCCCCCATTCCCCCTCCTCTTGCTTCCTGAAGAAGATGCTCCCTCTCCCAACCACCCACTCCCACCTCAGCACCCTGGGTCTCTCCCTGTGAACTCTCATTGGTTAGTGGTTTAATCCCTGAGAATTCTGGGGGGGAGGGGTGTTGGTTGGTTCATATTGTTCTTCTTCCCATGGGGTTGCAAACCCTTTCAAAGCCCCTTCAGTCCTTTTTCTAGCTCCTCCATTAGGGTCCCCGGGTTCAGTCCGATGGTTAGCTGCAAACATCCTCATCTGTATCTGTATGACTCTGGCAGGGCCTTTGAGGAGGCATCCATATCAGGCTTCTTTCAACAAGCACTTCTTGGCATCAGCAATAGTGACTGGGTTTGGTGGCTGCATATGGGGTGGATCCCCAGGTGAGGCAGTCTCTGAATGATCTTTTTTTCAATCCCTGCTCCTCTATTTGTCTCTGTATTTCCTCCTGTGAGTGTTTTGTTCTCCCTTATAAGAAGGACCAAGGATCAACATTCTGGCCTTCCTTCTTTTTGAGCTTTAGAAAGTCTGTAAATTGTTTCTTGGGTATTCAGAGCTTGGTGGGGCTAGTATCTGCTTATCAGTGAGTGCATACCATGTGTGTTCCTTTGTGATTGGGTTACCTCACTCAGGATGATAGCTTCTAGTTCCATCCACTTGCCTAAGAATTTTATGTAGTCATTGTTTCTGATAGCTGAGTAGTGTTCCATTGTGTATATGTACCACAATTTCTGTATTCATTCCTCTGTTGAAGGACATCCGAGTTCTTCCCAGCTTCTGGCTATTATAAATAGGGCTGCTATGAACATGGAGGAACATGTGTCCTTGTTATATGTTGGAGCACCTTTTGGGTATATGCCTAAGAGTAGCATAGCTGATACCTTCTTCTGTCCCTTTTGAGTAACAAATACATACATGGTACACATACATGCATGCAGGAACTCACACATATAACAGACATTAAATATTTTTAAACATCTAGATTGATGCACTTTAGTTATTTCAAACAAATTAAAGTAAATATAAATGTGATAGCACATGCCTTTTAGTACCAGCTACTTGGGAGGCCAAGGCAGTTAAATTTCCTGAGTCTGGGATTGAGGCCAATCTAGGCAAGCACAGAGAGATCCAGTCTCAAAAAATAAAACCTTTAATAATTGCGATAATAATTTAGAAACGTCAGGTTGTCATGCTTATGCTAGGGAAAAAAAAATGGCCCTGCAATGCAAAGTTCCTGCTGAATGGGAGAAAAAAAAAAACCTCTGCCAAAGTAAAGTATCAGTCTAACCAATAAGCATTGTACACTTTCTGTTGTGATGTATTAAGAAGGACCCAGACTCCTTTCTTTGCTTTTCTCGGCAAAAATGTACAGCCTGGGCTATGGAGATGATCCAGCAGATCAGAAGCCCTACGAGGTAGAGAGACCTGACTGTAAATTGTCCTTGGATTTCCTCATACACTATGGTTCTTGCACGCAATAAAGAAGTAAAGGTAAAATAATTTTTAAATGTACAATTTAACTCTAGGCATGATGTAACATCAAAAAATGTAAGTTACAATCCATAAATTGAATGGCCTATATACTCTTGCAAGAAAAAAAAAAAAAAAGCCAAGGTCAAGGTCAAGAAACCAAAGACAGGCCAACAAACCATTCTAAATGGAGAGATTAAAGAGAGAACACAGATGGACTGCAGCACGTGATTCAGAATTGCATCTTAGATCTGGAAAGCAAAAGAACCATAAACGTTCTTATCAGGACATCTGAGCAAAGTGGGGCAAGGAATGTGGGTAGACAACAGCTTGTGTCACTGTGAGGTCCCCAGGCTTTGATCGGTGTACTCTGATTAAAGAAG
This sequence comes from Micromys minutus, assembly GCF_963924665.1. Lineage (NCBI taxonomy): Eukaryota > Metazoa > Chordata > Mammalia > Rodentia > Muridae > Micromys > Micromys minutus. Next base: position 32,047,105 of record NC_137970.1, on the reverse strand, counting down.
AAAATGTTCTTGTTTAGAAATTATACACTGAACCATTTTGGTAAAGGGCCATAACGTCACTCAGTCTCCCAGAGGATGGAAACCATATAAGCATGTACAAATAACAGTCTCCAGTTCTTCTCAAGCTGGGAGGTCAAAGAACCCTTTCACAGGGGAAACACAGACATTTCCATCACTATTCACAGCAGTAGCAAAATTACAGTTGTGAAATAGCAATGAAATAGTTTATGATTGGAATCACTATAACATGAGGAACTGATCGAAGGGTCACAGCATTAGGAAGGTCGAGGACCACTGATCTAGAGAAATATTAATAAGGTGAATAAAGCAAAATGTCCATACTTGTTGAAACTAGGTAGAGTGTATATAAGATTTGAACATCTCTTTTGTGCATGTATTTACAATTATGTGGGTGAAAATCAAAGGCTATATAGCCAGGAGGGGTAGCAGACACCTGTAATCCCAGAATTTGAAAGGTGGAGACAGAATCAGGAGTTCAAGGTCAACCTTGGCTACAAGGCTGAACTACTTAAGACTGACTCTGAAAGGGAAGTGGGTGCGGGAGGTAGAGATATGGTTTAGCATTTTCAAGCATGTCTGTTCTTCCAGAGCAACAGATTTCAGTTCTCTGCACCAACGTAGTAGTGGTTCACACCCCCAGTCCAGGAGATCCAAAGCTTTTTGCCCTCCATGGGTACCGAAAGACATGTGACCTATACAGAAAGGCACAGGCAGATACACTTAAATAAAAAATAAAGTAAAATAAAAAACGAAGAATATATGTAATGTAAGATATCATACCTGGGTTTAATTCCACACTAAAGAGGCAGAGGTAGGCCTGTGAGTTTAAGGCCAGCTGGTCTATATATTGAGTTCTAGGACAGTCAGAGCTACATAGTGAACCTTGTCTTAAAAAAAAATAATGTTACAAAAAGGAATGCCCCTGAAGTATATACAACAAAGCAGATTCTAAGAAATTCTGAAATCTCTAAGCAAACTAGACTTAGGAAGAACATTCTGCTCCTTAGAGAGTAACACCATAAAACAAGCAAACAAACGATACCAGGAAGCTTTGGGTTCTCTCAGTGCATTGGTCATTGATTTTATTGAAGAACTCAGCACTTTCTTCCTCAGGCAGTTCATGCCTTTAGCTTACTCACATCACTTACATGACCATGGTGACACAAGCATGTCCTCAACACTTGCCTCCATTCTAGAATCCGAGCATCTTTGAGAATTGTGTAGGTCAGCCCAAGCTCTGCTCAGTGGTCTGCTCCTCTCCGGTCAGTCTTGATACACTGATAGAGCAGAGACACAGGGAGTAAGGGGAGAAGGTAGCTCAGAGAAGACCTTACAGAATATGTAGGTCCGTGCCCCTTCTTGGCCCTTCCGTCTCATGTGTTTGAGTGCATTTTGCTAGGAGCTTGCACATGCTAGGCAAGGGCTCTACCAATGAGCTGCATGCCAAGCTCCAGTCATCTCAAAATTGGAACATTTACATGTTTATAAATAGGGAATGAAAACAGAATCTGCCCCCACTGCCTCTGTTGCTAACCACAACCAGACACTTTGGACTCTTTCAGCCCCTTCCTCTCACTTACCACATTCTATCAATCATTATACCTTCCTCAAAACCCATTTCATACTCCCCATCACTCCATTTCACTCATCTGAATCCAGGATTTTCTTTATGATTTCTAGCCTGTACAGTAATAATCACCTCCCTGTAATTCAAGGCCCACCTACCTGTTTCAATCATTCAGAATACAAATCTAATGATGCAACAACACCCCTGCTAAAAGCCAAAGGCTGCCAACTGCCTTCAGAACAAAGACTGAATGCTATATATGGCTTAATGACTTTTTGTGGTATGGCTTTAGGCTGCCTTTCCTCACTCAATTAATATTATTCCTCTGAAGACAGAGGGTTCTGAAGCTGCCTAGTTACTACAAGTCTCAGACACAGTGTGGTCTTTTATGAGCTAATAATGTAAAGAGAAACCACCCAACATTTAGAAAGAAGATTGCTTAGTAAGTAGTAAAAACATAATTCCATATTCTCTCCCTGTCTCCTTGGACTGTTGTGTAAGTGAAATTGCATTGTCTGAGGCAAAACAGTGTGGTCCAGAAGAACCGTATATGCAATCTCAATTTTCCTAGTGAACACATTCAAAATAAGTAAAGGGGATGGAGAGATGGTTCAGCAGTTAGGAGCACTTGTTCCCTTTGCAGAGGACTGGGATTCGATTCCCAGCATTCATATGATGGTTCACACCCATCTGTAACTCCAGTTCCAGGGTATGCTGATTAGTTTTATGTCAGCTTGACATAAAATATGCTAGAGCCATCTATAAGGAGAAAAACTACTGAGAAAATGCTTTCATATGATGAGGCTATAGGCAAGCCTATGGGGCATTTTCTTAATTAGTGATTAATGTGGGGGGCAGGCCATCATAGGTGGTGCCATCCCTGAGCTGGTGGACCTGGGTTCTATCAGAAAGCAGGCTGGTTGCTGGAGAGATGGCCCAGCAGTTAAGAGCACAGACTGCTCTTCCAGAGGTCCGGAGTTCAATTCCCAGCAGCCACATGGTGGCTCACAAGAATCTGTAATGAGACCTGATGCCCTCCTCTGGTGTGTCTGAAGGCAGCTACAGTGTACTCACATATATAAAATAAATCTTTTAAAAACGAGAGCAGGCTGAGCAAGCCAAGCAAGCCATGAGAAAGTAACCAGTAAGCAGCACTTCTCCTTGGCCTCTGCATCAGCTCCTGCTTCCCGCCTTCCTATCCTGCCTGCCTTTGATGGTGAACAGTGGTTCAGAAGTATAACCAAAATAAAACCTTTTATTTCCAAGTTGCTTTTGATCATGGTGTTTCATCACAACTATAAAAATTCTAAGTCACAGGGTAACTGATGCTCTCTTCTCACCTCTGCAGACACTGCACACACATGTTGCATATACATACACACAAGCAAAACACTCATACACATAATATTTTAAAAAAATTTGGCCACCCAAGAAATGTCAGGTGTAGGCTCTCTCTGATGTTGTGGCCCTCAATTTGGACCAGTTATTGGCTGGGACGCCCACAAGTGATGCACCACCATTACCTCAGCACATCTTGCAGGCAGGAAAAATTGTAGGTTGAAGGTTTTGTGGCTGGGTTGATGTCCCAGTCCCTCCACTGGGAGCCTTGCCTAGTAACACAAGATGGTCAGTTCACACTCTTTATTTACCATTACTAGGGCTCTTCAGTAGGTTCACTCTTATAGATTTCAGAGATCTCCCACTGCATTAGACTTTCACATCACTAGAGTCCCACAAGAACAACAACTACACATCCACAATGTATATGCAGAGGACCTTGCTCAGACCCATGCTGTGTCTGGAATTTTTACTTCAGTTTCTGTGGGTCTCTATGAGCCCTGCTTGGTTGATCTTGTGGATCATATTTTTGTGGTGTCGACCACTCTGGTTGCTATTATCCTTCCTCCTCTTCTTCTGCAGAATTCCCCAAGCCCTGCCTAGTGTTTGGCTGTGGGTCTCTGCATCTCCTCCCATCATCTGCTGGATGACACCTCTCTGATGACAATTGGGCTAGGCACTGATCTATGAGTATACCATCATAGGAATCATTTCATTGACATCGTATGTTTGGCAGTCATATTTGGTTGTTTCCTAGGTCTCTAGGTCTCTAGGCTGTCCAGCCTCTGGTTCCATCCTGCTCTGTGTGAAGGGAAATGGAGGAGGAGTGGATCTGGGTGAAGGGAGGTGGGAGGGGAACTGGGAGTAGTGGAGGGAAAGAAAACTTTGTTGAGATGTAATGTGTGAGAGAAGATAAACAAAATCTTTAAGAAAAGGAGTAAAATTGCTTCTCAGGTTTTCAACTAAGACCAAGAGTTACAAAGAAGTAAAAGGAAACTAAAAGGGTCAGTAGGTGGTTCAGTGGTTAAAATCCAGATGTCGTAGTTTACATCTGTAATCTCAGTTCTCCTACACTGAGATGAGAGGCTGAGACAGGAGAATTGGAGAGAAACTCAAAGGCCAGTTAGTCTCAAATCCACAGTGAAGTGAACCAATACACGTGTTGTTAGCAAAGAATCCTTTATCACTACTCCTTTCACGAGCTTGCTTTAGCAGACGATCATTTCTTCTGCATCTGCTTCAGCTAAATGTTCTTTTGCGTGTTTGCCCCAGCAAAACACCATCCAACACAGCTAACTTTGCAAAAAACCCCTTAAGTTTCCACTTCAGCTTTGAATTATTTTTATGGATAGCAGAAATATGCTTTGACATAAAGGATGTAACTAAAAATAGACTGAGGCAGAAGAAACCCACCAGAGCCCATTTCTTCAGATTCTCTCTGGCCTATTAGTTAAAGCATTTATTTCTCCTTGGTATTTGACAAGAGCTCGTTTTAGAATTCGGTATCATGGTTGATTATGAGAAAAAAAAACTAAGTTTTTTGACTGGCTTTGAGACATTCTAGCTTCTATGACCTATCTTGGGCTAAAGGAAATATAGCTTCTATGACTTGCTCCAGGGAACAATAAAGGAAAGACTGGCAGGAGGGAGGGAGACAGAAAGAGTTTGCTTGTGAGCCTAGATTCTGAAGTTTCACTTTGGGATGTGATTTCTGAGTATTAACCTGTCTCCATCCATATCTATTCAGAAATTTAGCCACTCACTAATCCGTGCTAGTTCACTATTATTCACTTTGTATTCAAGGGTTATTTCGTGATTGGAGAGCAATTGCAAATTTATCAACTTTCTCTTCCTACTTCTAGCAGACAGTTTGATTTGATAATGGTGATTATTAATTAAAACTTTCAGAATATTTTATTCTTGCTAGAAAAATGTCCATGCCTATCAGTATTGATTTGTACTGTCAAAAATATTTAAATTCACACAAATCTTTAGACCTGTCTAGTTAGGTCAGGAATAAGCTTTTTGTTTTGTTAGCGCTTCAAATTATCTTGCTTGTATATCCTGGTGCTATATTTGCTTTGATTATTGGATATTTGTAGTATACATTCTTTTTTGTCTCAAGAAAATCTTAAATTGGAATTAATAGCCCAGTAAAACCTTGTAAAACTCTTTATGGCTCAACAAACAAGCATTGGCAATGAACACGGGATTAAATTCATTGTCTATTCCTTTCAACAGTTACATAAACTGGTGAGGAATTACATCATCAGCACATATGCTGGACACTTTTAACAGTGATGTCCATGATGCTTTTCATAGGTGTACTTGCAGAGAATGGAGGCCAAATATTTTCAGTATGTATTTTACAGTAATATGAAATCATCAGAAAAAATACCACCCACAATAAAACTTACTGTGGAACTCCACCCATTTTTCATTATTTCTAATGAACAGTCTTCTTTGGCAGACCTAAAAGACTTTAAAATGTCTGTGCTATAGGGTTTAAAGGCTATGAGTAGGCATTCTTTGTGTATAGGGAAGCTCTTTAGAGTCAAAACCCAGATTATTAAATCAGTGGTCTCATTCATCACATGAATCATCTATAGCTGAAGAAAAAAAGTATTAAATTTATTTTTTTTTGAAAAATCCATCATTTGTTATTTCCGGTGTCTAGTCATGTTTGGAGAGAGTATAGAGCTCCTCGGACAGTGGCTGAGGTGGAGCTATGCTTGCTTATAGAGGTACACATGCAATGATATGGGTCTTGCACCTTCGATCTTCACTTTGCTGAGAGAGGCACAGTCTAGAACTTTTCTTTCTTAATGTTCCTGTTGGCCCTGGTCTCTTCTGCTGTTGACTTGTGCTGAGGATGACGCCTGGCTGATGCCTAGGTAGCACTGCTAGGTAGTGCTACCACTGCTGATTCCTGTTTGCTATCCCGACTCTGCCAAACTGGACTGCTGGTGTATCTGTAAAGTGTTTGAGAGTGGATCAAGCTGCTGCTGCCGACCTGTGAACTGAACTGCCCATTTCCAGACAACACAGATGGGAGTTGCTCCAAAGAACCTTTCTCAACAGGTCCAGTTCCCCCATATCTTTCTTTTCCACTATTTCTGGTGGGTGGTAGACTAGAAGGGAGGTTGAAATGAATAAGAGCCAACATTAAAAATAGGCACTGAGAGGTTGAGAGCACGGACTGCTCTGTCTCAAGACAGCAACAGTGTACTCACATACATAAAATAAATAAATATTTTAAAAAATAGGCGTTGAAAAAATTGAAAGCCACAGCAACACTCTTAGTCCAAGAAGAAACGGAACACTAAATAAGTATTGACATCTAATCAGGAAACTTACATTTTTTTTTTTTTTTTGCAAAGGCAATTTAACATTCTAACTACTTTGATGCACTCTAGGTTTTGAGCAAATAAGTTAATAAATATATTGTGGATCTGGAGTTCCAAGTTTAGACAAAGCAGTTAAAATTATGAACAAGGAAGTAAAGCTAGCTGGAATATCTTATCCTCTATTCTCACAACCTCTCCCTAAGTATGGCGTGTGCCAATGAATTGTTTTGAGTTATTATTATCTCTTGCTGCTCTTTGAGGTGACTAGGATCAACTGAACACTCATGCTTAAGGTTATGTTATGTAATGTGCCGTAGAGATGGTAGCTTGGACTAGGGAGAGTTAAAGACTAGACCGGATTACACATTTAAGATGGCACAACCATTTTATGGTAGTGCCCTCCCCACCCACGTGTGTTTCACATGACTTTTCTTCCTCAGATGCTCTTGACTCTTTTTCTTCAGTCGTGATCTTTCATTGGGACCTAGAATTCACTGATTAGGCTAGGCTCACCAGCCAGCAAGTCCCTGGGATCTTTTTGTCTTTACAACCCAGCACTGGGAATTATGAGTTTGCACCACTAAGTCTGACTGGCTATATAGCTTGTGGGAATTAAATTCAGGTCTTGATGCTGACTGTGCTACCTCCCCAACCCCACTCTTCATTTTCTTAAGAGTGTCTACTGCAGTCCAGGCAAGCCTCAGAGATGCTGTGTAGGCAAGAATGGCTGTGGCCTCGTGCTCTTCCTGCCTCCAGTTCCTGAATGTTGAGATTACCTCTCAGAGTTTATATAATGCTATGCATTGATGTCTGAGCAAATGAATAAAAAAAAATCTGTGGCATGGATTGAAGAGTTGAGTCAGTGGTTAAGAGTACAGGTGGCTCTTCCAGAAGACCCACCCACATTCCCTTACCAGCCCCCACACATGGCAGTTCACAACCATGTGTAACTTCACCTCCAGGAGATCCAGTATCTTATTCTGGTCACCATGGGTACTTTGGCACATGGGCGCGTGCACACACACACACACACACACACACACACACACAGGGGAGAGGGAGAGAGAGAAAGAGAAAGAGAGAGAAAGAGAGAGAGAATCAAATCAGTAAATAACCTGTGGTATTGGCCGCATATATGCCTAAAACCTCAACACTATAGGATGGGTAGAAAGACGGGACATGGGAAGGGGGCATAGAAGATCAGGGAGGCTTGCTGGCCACCAGCTTGTTCAGGTACAGTGAGAGACCCTGTCTCAAGGGAATAAAATGGAGAGCGTTAGAGCATGACATGGGTCTTCCTCCTCCCGGCCTCGAATCCCAAGTGCAATTGTATTTTTATTAATAAAATGCAAAATATAAAAATTTATATTTATTAGTAAAATAAACATCTTCACTAAAGAAAAACTTCAAGCATTTACATTTACATAGTAAAGTTCATAACTTGTCACCAAAAAAAAAAAAAAAAAAAAAAAAAAACAAATACCAGACCAGGGAAATGACTCAGAGAGTAAAAATGCCCAGAAGGTGGAAGGAGAGAACTAATTCCCACAAAGACTCCTACATGGTGGGAGGAGAAAAGCAACACAAACAAGTTATCATCTGATCAATACATACACAATAGTTATTGAAAAATGTTTCATTTCACCATACTAAGGGTTGGTGGTTCCTGAGAAATATTTCCCTGGTTTGATGACTGTAACTCTTATCAGGTAGCAGTTGCTATATATACATCAGAGAAATGCCCCAAGACTTTAGTTCTGAGTAAAAGAATCAAGTAGACAGCACCTTAAACCAAACCAAAGCTGCTGCTTCTAAACTCAATGGTGCGAAAGCATCCTGCCAACACCTGGCCACCTACTACTGAGGAAATGAAGATACCTCATCACTCCAAGGTACTTTGAGAAGTTCATAGTCACCAGAAGTCAGACCTTCTCTTAAGAGGGAAAGATAACCAACTGCACAGGATTTCAAAATCAACTAGAGCTTTCAAAGCACGATCGTTGGTGCACTTAGGGGGCTCTTTAGTAGACCTGGAGGTTTTGTTTGAGGACAGGAATCTTTGTAGCAAGGGAGTCATATTATACCCAAAGGCATCTATTTAGTTTGCAAGATACACAAAGAGCTAATTAAGTGACAGATATTTTTGTGGTGGTCTGTATAGTACTTTGGTCTAAGTTGTGCCTTTTTGTAAGGAGTCATTTAAAATATGCTACACATTTACATCACTCTACATTTATTTCAGGTTGAAGGCAAAATGTGACTGTTCATGGAACTCAGCGATGGCACAGTGCCTAAGGAATAACAAGCTGCTGATACGCTGAATGATGGAGGTTGTTCTTGATTCTTGTGATGCATGTTTTTGTACAGTGAGGACTTGTTGGGTAGCTATTAGAATTGATAAAGGTTTACAAGGTTCTTTTTATATAAAACAAGACAAACAAGGTGGCTCAGCAGGTAAAGCCTCATGAAGACCCAAGTTCAATTCATCCACAGTGAAAGGAGGAAACCGACTCCTTTCAGCTCCCCTCTGACATCCACATGCGAACCATGGCATGGATGTGCCCCTCACATATATACATACAGGCAAAACATCAACAAATCAAAGCTTACGCAAACGTAATTCAAAGGGTGGGCAAAGTTCCATCCCCAGCAAGCAGAAAAACTTGGCCCCATTAGCCACAGAGTTTTAGAGACAAGAATGATATTGGAGTAAAAGGGTTATGGATGCTTCCTCCAAAGTTAGAGAAAGCCACTGAGTCAAGGCATGTGGCAAGGAACTTCTTGGGAAAGGACATCTTGTGAAGCTGTGAAAGTGAAGCCTAAACTGAGTTAGGGACCACAAGGTGCTGAGATGCCAGAGCTTTGGGATACCTACTATGAATTAGCCCAAGAGAGATGTTACAGTCAGCAAAGCTAGAGAGAGTGGAAGATCTCAAGGCCTTTGACAATAGACATGGAACTGCAGAATTAGGAGTTTTCCCTGCTGGTTTCTGTCTTGATTTGGTTCGGTATTTTCTCATTATTCTCTCTTTCCCCTCTTTTTGTATTGGTAATATGTGTGTGTGTGTGTGTGTGTGTGTGTGTGTGTGTGTGTGTGCCACTGTATATCGGAAGTATTTAATTTGCTTTTTGCTTTCGCTTTTATGTGGGGCTACACTTAACAGATTGTCTTAAATCTCAGAAGAAACTTTGGGCTTTTAAATCATCTTGAGACTGTGAAAGGCTATGGAGAATTTTGGAAATTATATTAAATGCATTTTACATTATGATGTGGCTACAAGCCTATGCGGGCTAGGTGTAGAATGTGGTGTTTTTATTTTTTTTTTAATAAGAATTTGCTCCTGTAGAGCCTGATATAGATGTTTCCTGAGAGGCTCTGCTAGAGCCTGACAAATACAGAGGCGGATGCTCACAGCCAACTATTGGACTGAGAACGGGGGTCCTTAATGGAGAAGCCAGAGAAAGAATTGAAAGAATTGAAAGGTTTGAAACCCCATAAGAACAACAGTACTAACCAACCAGAGCTCCCAGGGACTGAACCACTATGCAAAGAGTACACATGGACAGACCCAAGGCTCCAACTGTAGCAGAGGATGGCCTTGTTGGACATTAGTTGGAGTAGAAGCCCTTGGTCCTGCCAAGGCTCCATGCCCCAGTGTAGGGGAATGTCAGGGCGAGGAGGTGGGAGGGAGTGGGTAAATGAGGGAGCACCCTCTTAGAGGCGGGGTGGGATGGGATAGGAGGCTTATGGAGGGGAAACCGGGAAAGGGGATGACATTTGAAATGTAAATAAAATATATCCAATAAAAAAAGGAAGAAAAGAGGGCTGGAGAGATGGCTCAGTGGTTAAGTGCATTGACTGTTCTTCCAGAGGTACTGAGTTCAAATCCCAGCAACCTCATGATGGCTCACAACCATCTGTAATGTTATCTGATGCCCTCTTCTGGTGTGTCTGAAGACAGCTACAATGTCCTCACATACATAAAATAAATAAATCCTTTTTAAGAAAATGTAATCATGAATGTTTAACAACTGGGGCTGTCAAATCTGACCATATATCATTGTGATGAAAGTGAGGGTTTTCCCCTCAAGGGTGAAGGTACGAAATTTTTTTTAAGTCAAATAATTTATTAGCACATAGAAGCCTCCCAAAAAATACTGCCTTGTGTTCTGCTGGGAAGCAGCAGAGTCAGCGCCTGTGCTCGGTCAGCATCTTCGGTGTGTGGTCCTCATTTTTAGAGCTGTAGAATATGGTATTGGGACAGGTGGGCGGGGCGGCCCTGTACTCATTTTCAACCCTGAAGCTCAAGTCAGTTCCATGGCTACCACTTCCATAAACTCAGCAGGTGGTGCGCTCTCAGCTTTCTAGATGTACTCTCTACCCACAGGAGCCTTGACTAAGGAACCTTTGGCCCCCACTTCTCTGATCGGCGGTGGAAGAAGGGCAGGGCAGGCAGGCATGAGGCACAGGCTTTATTGGGTTCACACTAGGAGTCCGTTGGTCTTGAGGACCTCTGTGAACTTGCAGATTTTCTTCTCCACATTCTTTTCTGGCTGTTTCTGTAACCTCAACAGCTGTTTTTTCTTCCCATAGCGGATCTTGGCCTTTTTCCTTCCGTTTCTCCTCTAGAGTGGCGGTCACTGCCTGGTACTTCCCCGGCCTCAGACGACCCAGGTAAGCAAACTTTCTGGTAGGCTTCAGCCGCACAACCTTGAGGGCGGCAGGGACCACCATCCGCTTTTTCTTGTCATAGCGTGGAGGGATCCCATCCAACACCTTGAGTCGTTCCAAGGCAGCCTGGCCTCTCTTGGTCTTGTGGGGCAGCCTGCCTCTCACAGGGCGCCAAAAACGGGATTCGGAGCTCGGAAGAGGTAGGAACCTTGAGAGAGGTTAGTGTTCATCCGCTTTCGGAGAAAGGCCAGATACTTTAACTTGTTTCTGTAGAAATTTCCAGAAATGTTGACGCCCTCACAGCGTACAACCGCCACCTTCCGGCCCAGCAATACTTGTTTGGCCAGTGGCCGCCAGGCAGCCAGAAGATGGCCTCAGCCATCCAGTATTAGAACATGCCCCTCCGCCATCCTCAGCAGCTGCCCGCTAAAGTGAAGATACAAATCTTAAGCAAAATCAAACTTGCTGTTTAAAAATAAATAAAATAAAAGGAATGAAAGGAAAATAGCCCAGAGGCTGGAGAGGTATCTCAGTGGTTAAGAGCACTGACTGTTCTTCCAGAGGTCCTGAGTTCAGTTCCTAGCAACAATATGGTGGCTCACAACCATCTGTAATGGGATCCGCTGCCCTCTTCTGGTGTCTGAAGACAGCAACAGTGTGCTACTCATATATATAAAAATAAATAAATCTTAAAAGAAGAAAAGAAAACAGCTCAATTGCTGTGGAACACTCAGCACGGATTTATCGTATTTTAGTGCAACATTACATTTAAAAATGAAATGAAATATATTTAAATATTTTAGGGGCTGGGGAGATGGCTCAGCAGTTAAGATCTTACTAATCACTAGAGTTATTTTGAGCACTCATGTGGGTTGGCTCTCAATTATGTGTAACTCCAGCTTCACGGGATCAGTCACTGTCTTCTGGCCCCCCAGGGTGCTGCATACCCAAGCACAACATTCATACATACATCTAGACAGACATTACAGAAAGAGAGAAAATAAAAATTTAAGAAATTAAATTGTTGAGATTCCAAGTGGCCATTAATGTGTGCTTAGTTTGGAGTTCAGTTAATTTTATCCAAACTATACTGAACTTGTTTTTATTGTAGAAGAATGCTTTAAGTTTTATACCTTCTTTTATTTTTAAAGATTTATTCATTTATTATATATAAGTTCACTGTAGCTGTCTTCAGACACATCAGAAGAAGGCATCAGATACCATCACAGATGGTTGTGAACCACCATGTGGTTGCTGGGAATTGAACCCAGGACCTCTGGGAGAGCAATCAGTGATCTTAACCACTGAGCCATCTCTCCAGCCCAGTTTTATATCTTCTATAACTCCCAATTCTACCATGTGAAATAGGCTTCTAGCTGATAAAGCATGCTTTAACAGAGGATCCTTTTTCATGAAGTTGCTAGAACAAAGTCATTTGACTTATACTACTATTACCTGTTGTTCATTTTCTAAACCAGTAGGTGCAGATTTTCACCATGGTTGTATCATAAGTAGGTTGAGGTTTTTTTTTCTTTTTTTCTTTTTTTTTTTTTTTTTAATTCTTGAGGTAGGAAAAGTTCTTTCTTTTCCTTGTGGAGTTCAGAGTAAACTTGCCTGTGGGAGAAGCACGGTCCGATTTTATGTTCTCTCTGCCAATTAAGATGGTGTCAGGTTAGGTTATATCTGGTTACTTCCTGTATTGGAAAAATTCCTTTATAGTGATGCCCCTACAGGTGGTCCTTAAATTATCCCACTGAAATTTATAAAATATGTACAGTGACTAAATTGACAAATAAAATTGTTTATTCAACAAAAATATTTTCATATCATATAACAATTTATGTTTACTACCATTTCAAAATTAGACTCCTACTAGACATTTTTGTAGGGGTGGGGACCAAACCCAGGGTCTCCTATATGATAGGTAAATGCTCTAACAAGATTATGTTAGCTAGTAGATTACATAGAGGAGCATATGCAATACTGCCATATATTTGAGATTTTTAATTTTTAAAGTGTGTGTGTGTTTGTGCGTGCACATGAGTGCAGTTATTTTTAAGGCTAAGGGGGTATCAGACCATTGGATCTTGAGTTACAGGAAGTTGACAGGCCGTTGTGTGACATGAGTTAGCACTGGGAGCAGAACTCTGATCCTCTACAAAAGAAGCAAGTGTTCTTACCTACTGACGGATCCATCTCTGCAGCCCCTAGGATTGCTTTTGTTTGATCTTTTTTGTCATTTGTGTAGACAGAGTCTCACTATGTCACCCTGGATAGCCTCAAACTCGCAGAGGCCTGCTGCTTCTGCCTTCCAAGTACTGGAATTAAAGGCATGTATCACCATGCCCATTCTATAAATGGTCTATATTTTTTATGCCCATGTAATGGCTATTCCTGGTTGTCAAGTTGACTATATCTGGAATGAACTTCAATCCGGAATTGGAGGGCTTACCTGTGATCCAGATCTTGATTGAGGCTGGGAGACACAGATTTTTGACCTGGATCTTGGCATAAAAATCTTGAGGCATGGTGGCTATAAAAAGCTTAGGCTCAGGCAAAATTATACACATCTTTAATCCCAGGAGACCTCTGAGTTCAAGGTCAGCCTGGGAAAAAAGCAAGTCCCAGATCCAGGCATGGTGGTACACACCTTTAATCTGGGACACACCTTCTGCAGGAGATCTACATAAGGACATTGGAAGAAGGAAGATTCACTGTTATTCACTGCTTGCATTTACTTACATCTGTTGGAATCTACTTCTACAGAAGAGCAGCTGAAACAACTAGCCCTGTGGGACTGAACTTCAATTTAGACTGTGACTCAGAACCTAGATAAACATCAGTGACAAGGTCACAGTGACCTTTTAATCACTTGATATCACTTTTGAAGTGCATCCTTGTTGGCAAGCTGAAACATCCACACCTTCAGTTTTCCAAAGAAATTTTTTTTAAAGACAAGATTTATTTGAGGCTAAAGAAATGGCTCAGCAGTTAAGATCACTGGCTGTTCTTAAAGAACTAGGTTCAATTCCCAGCACCAACAGGGCAGCTTATTTCTCTGCCTGTAATTCCAATTCCAGAAGACCCAACACCCTCACACAAACATACATGCAAGCAAAACACCAATATACACAAAATACAAAATAAATAAATTTTAAAGATTTATTTTGTTTTATAATAATAATTAAATTTTAGTTATTTTTGTATGTAGTTGGGCAATATGTATACCAGGTGAAGACAAAGTCCTCCTTGAAGTACAGGCAGTTCAGTTTGACCAGCTGTGGCAGCACTTAGTGCAAGGAACAGAACACACCCACCTTCCAGCTGTTCATGTCCTTTTTGACAATGCCCTCCTCCTCCAGGTTCTTCCCAAGTATCTGGAAGTTCCCGGTGTCTGTTATGGCCTGGAAGAGTGACATGAAGTCTATCCAGGTTTCATATTCTTGATCAGCAAGCTCCTGAAATCATGATTCCATATGATCATATTCTAATATCAAAGTCTGGATGCCAATGGCAAACATGCCCAATAGTCTTTGGCATGACATGGCTACTTACAGTGCATGGTCTGCCACTCTCTGCCCTGAATCACCTTCAAAGCTACCAAGCTTGCAGAAGCCCTTATTTTGCTTTTGATAGTGTGTATTTGTCTATATGTGGTATGAATATGTGTGTGGAGTTGCCCTCAGAGGTCACCTTTGCCTCTCCTCGATGGCTCCTGACAACAAATCCCCTAGAGCTGGGGTTCTTACTGTTCTAATGGAGGTCTAAAATTTGATTCCTAGCATTCACATCAGGGACTCCAACTCCCAACAACCCAAGCTCCAGGGGAGATGGTACCCACTTCTAGTCTCCGAGGGCAACCACACATACATGCATTTACTCCCACATAGACATACACCCATAAACATATTTTTTAATCTTAAAAAAATATTTTCTATCCAGGCAATGGTTATGCAGTCTTTAATCCCAGCACTTGGGGGGCAGAAGCAGATTGATCTCTGTCAGTTCGAGACCAGCCTGTTCTACAGAGTAAGTTCTAGGACAGCCATGGCTACAGAGAGAAACCCTGTCTCAAAAATAAAAAGAGCAAAACAAAATATATTTTCTAATGAATTTTCAGAAAAGTGTAGGATCAGTAGCACCAGCAATGCCATATCTTACTTACATAACTGCTGTTTGATACTGAGATACCATTTAATGTGCCAGATCCCCATCTAGAGGCACATTTAGTTCCCTTCCCAGAAGCATTGAAGGACCTGATACACATCTAAAAGATGCCAGGGTTGTCCTGAGTCTGGGTTCAAAGAAATCACAGAGTGACTTGGTCATGTTTGTGCTTTGTACGAAGAGCACTGGGAGCAGTATAAGGCATGAGGGGGGATGTTTAGCAGCCAAGCTCCCATCTGCAACCAAAATCTAACTCTGTTGCCATCACCACTCGAGAGCAAATGCACTGAATCCAATTTAAGTGCTTATTCACCACTGAAACCAAAACATCCATGACAGGCCATAGGTATAAAAACGATTAGCTTTATATCCTCTTTTATAACTTATTTCCATTACCTGCACTCAGTCTGAATACAATGAAATATATTCAATCTGAAAAATCAAGAACCTAATATGAAAGTCTACAACTTCCATTCTAAATGCCCATTCTAACTATATAGAAATCCAATGACTTCTATAGACCTTAAATCTGGTTAATTTTGTTGTGTGATATTTTTATTTACTCGAGAGGGCTTCTTAAAAAAGGAATAAAGTTTACACAGTTTTAAATTTCATTCTACTATTCACTTTATATCCCACTCACTGCCCTCCTCCCAGTCACCTCCTCCCACAATTCTTCACTCCTCCTTACTTCCCTTCTTTTCTGAGTGGTTGGGGGCCTCCATGGGAATCCCCTGCCCTGGCACATCAAGTCTCTCTGAGGCTAGGTGCGTCTTCTCCCACTGAGGCCAGACAGGTCAGAAGAACATATCCCACACACAGGCAACAGCTTTTGGATAGCTCCGGCTCCAGTTGTTCAGGACCCACATAAAGACCAAGCTGGACTTCTGCGGTGCAGAGGCTTGGAGCTTGCCCTTGTATGTTCTCTGGTTGGTAGTTCAGACTCTGAGAGCCCTGAGGGTCCAGTTAGTTGACTCTGTTGGTCTTCCCATAGAGTTCTTGTCCTATTCAGGGTCACAATTCTTCCTCCTATTCTTCCATTAGAGTCCCCAAGCTCCATCTATGTTTGGCTGTAAGTGTCTGCATCTGTCTGAGTCAGCTGTTGGGTGGATCGTCTCAGAGAACAGCTATGCTAGATTCCTGTTTTCAAGCATTAACAAAATATCATTAATAATTAGTATCATGGACTGGTGCTTCCCCAAGGGATGGGTCTCAAGTTGGGCCAGTTATCGGTTAACCTTTCCCTCTGTCTCTGCCATCTTTGTCCCTGCATTTCTTGTAGACAGGATATATTTGGGGTCGAGGTGGGTTGATGTCTCTATTGCTTCATTGCTCAACTATGTTCATAGCAGCTTTATTCATAATAGCCAGAAACTGGAAACTGTCCAGATGTCCCTCAACTGAAGAATGGACAAAGAAAATGTGATACATTTACACAATGGCATACTATTCAGGTATGTAAAACAAAGACATCATGAATGTTGCAGGCAAATGTATGGAACTTGAGAAAATCATACTGAGTACAGTAACCCAGTCCCAAAAGGACATGCATGGTATGTACTCACTAATAAGGGGATGTTAGCCATTATATACAGGATATCCACACTACAGTACACAGACCCAAAGAAACTAAACAAGAAGGCCCAAGCAAAGATACTTGAATCTCACTTAGAAGGGGGAATAAAATAGTCATAAGAGGCAGATGGAGGGAGGGATCTGGGTAGGAGGAGGATGGGGAGGAGAATGGGGCAGGGTCAGGATCGGGTGTGGGGAGGGACAGGAGAGATGGCCAGATAAACATGAGAATGAATGGAAATCTGCAACTGACAGAGGTGGGGAGATGGTGACATCTCCAGGAAGAGACAGAGACCTGGGATAAGGGAGGCATCTAGGAATCAATGGGGTGACCTTAGCCATAACACAGATCATTAGTGATATGGAGGCTGAAGAGGCCACTTCCTGTACCCAGGCAGGAGATTTATACAAGGAGCAATATATATATTGCTGTTTTAGTTTTTCTTGAAAAATTTTAAAATTTTGTCTTTTAAAAATATTTTCCTACATCCATATAATGTACTCTGATCATACCTACCCCGACTTCCCTGGGTCTTCATCCCTTTACACTGATCTCCTCTCTCTTTCCAAGCAGCCCTCTTTCTATTCTTATGGATTTACTTATTTATCATTTATTGGCAACCCAGTGAGTCTGACAGGGGTTGCTTGAATGAGCATGGGTGAGAGGTCCTGTACTGGAGCACAGACAATTTGCCAGAGGCTATATTATATCACAGTGCATGTTTTGAGGAGCCAATGGCAAGCGCTTCCAATAGACTTCAATGAAAAGTTTAAGAAAGAAGGTACCTAGCTGGGCAGTGGTCGAACATGTCTTCAATCCCAGCACTCAGGAGGTAGAGGCAGGCAGATCTCTGTGAGTTTGAGGCCAGACTAGTGTACAGAGGAAGTTCCGGAACAGTCAGAGATAAACAATGAAACCCTGTCTCAACACCCCCTTCCCATCTCAACCCTCCCCCTGCCTCCCAAAAACTCTAATCAGGCAAATCTGCCTTTCACACTGCTAGGAGCATGATCTTTTTGGATCAGGCATCCGAATATATGTTCCTGTGTAGCTATGAAAAAAATATATATTTCTTTCTGAGCTTTGGCCATGCTCTTGAGTTGTCATGCTTCATCAAATGTTTGTCTGTGCCTTCTTGTAGAAAACAAAGTAAGAAAGAACAGAGCGTTTTAGATCCTCCACCCCCCCAACTTCACCCTTGCTATGGATGTGTGTGGAGTGTTTTCCTTAGCTGAATAACCTTGACATGCTCAAGTTACACACTAGAGCCTTTGATAGAAAGTTTCAGAGAATTTGAGATTTTTAATCAGATGATCCTGTTTTCTACTCAGAAAATACAATTCCACAAGCACCTTGCTATTCAGAGCATGCTGTGTTCTGCTCTAATATTTGTTTTCTTTTATGTCTTTCTGCCCAAGAGGAGACTTTGCAAAAAGACTCTGAGTACAGAGGATGGCATTACGAGGGAGCTGTTAAGAGGTTTGGGGGTTTGTTTGTTTGTTTTAAAACCTCACATCTGTTTTGAAAACTACTGTAGGGATCCAAGCCAACTGAATATGTGCTGTCAGTGCAGTTGTGTTTGCTGTTTCAGTAATCTAATAGGCTGGCACTCACTTTATAGGCTATGGGAACCTTAATCACAATAAAAAAAACAACAAACCATGTGCTTTGTGGTTTCCTTTAACCATATAAACCTGCTCTGGCCATGGAACTGTTAGCTCAAGTTAGTTTATTTTATTTAATAAGTCTAAAGAAAAGTTATCATAAAACTGAAGGTTCATTTGATGGCCCTTTTCTCCAAAGCCTGTGCAAAGATTATTCAGGTCTCTGGGGGAAATGAGCCATTGCTTGACTAAGGCTCAGACACATTAACTTGGAGTTGGTCCAGTGAAGATAGAAATGATAACTGTGCAGCAGAAGTGAAAGCCCCAAAGGGAACAACGTTCTTGTCCAGTTTTTGTTTTTCATTTAACAAAGTTATTTCAGCATTCTGTTCCTTTTGAATTCTCCCTTGAACTAGATTTTTACTGTACTGCTATTTTCCTTATCAAGGCACAATGCTGATGACATGTGGGAATTCTATATTGAATCATATATCAATAGGCATAGATGTAGGTATAGGTTGGTTGTTTTGATTTTTTGAGATGGGATCTCATTTAGCACTGGCTAGAATTGAGTTAGCTATGTAGTCAAGGATAGAATTCATTTGATTTTTCTCTTTTTTCCATTCCCCAAGTGATGAAATTACTACCATACTAAGTTCAGAATCATGTTTTAAAAAACTATTCTTTCTCTTCATGAATGAAACTGATTTCACAAGACCTACCAAAATCTCCTAAGTGATTTGAGTTAATCTAACCTCACTTCTCTAGGGAACTCATCTATAAGAATTTAATCAATTAAAGAGATGGCTCAGCAGCTAAGAGTTGCTCTTTCAGAGAACCCAAGTTCAATCACCAGCACCCACATAGTTGCTCACAACCATTTGTAACTCCAGTTCCAAGGCATCTGATGCCTCTTTTGGCTTCCATGGATACCAGGCACACACATGGTACACCAAAAACTCATACAAATAAGAAATAAAAATAGAGTGGTGGTCCTCTCGCCCAGTGTCACGCTTTCCAGCGCCGGCAGTGAAGATGTCCCACTCATCCCCAGCAGCCAAGCCCTCCAATTCCAAGAACCCGCGAGTCTTCTTTGACGTGGACATCGGCGGGGAGCGAGTTGGACGAATTGTTTTAGAGTTGTTTGCAGATATCGTTCCCAAAACTGCAGAAAATTTTCGTGCATTGTGTACAGGAGAAAAAGGCACTGGATCCACAACTGGGAAGCCTCTCCATTTTAAAGGATGTCCTTTTCACCGAATTATTAAGTAATTTATGATTCAGGGTGGAGACTTCTCAAATCAGAATGGGACAGGAGGAGAAAGTATTTATGGTGAAAAATTTGAAGATGAGAATTTTCATTATAACCATGACCGGGAGGGTTTGCTGAGCATGGCAAATGCAGGCCCCAATACAAATGGCTCTCAGTTCTTTATCACAACAGTTCCAACTCCTCATTTGGATGGGAAACATGTGGTATTTGGTCAAGTAATAAAAGGACTAGGTGTGGCAAGGATGCTTGAGAATGTAGAAGTGAAAGGTGAAAAACCTGCTAAACTGTGTGTGATTGCAGAATGTGGAGAACTGAAAGAAGGGGATGACTGGGGCATATTCCCCAAAGATGGCTCTGGTGACAGTCATCCAGATTTCCCTGAGGATGCAGATATAGATCTAAAAGATGTAGATAAAATTTTATTAATATCTGAAGACTTAAAAAACATTGGAAATACTTTTTTCAAGTCTCAGAACTGGGAGATGGCTATTAAAAAATATGCAAAGGTTTTAAGGTACATGGATAGTTCAAAGGCCGTTATTGAGAAAACAGATATATCCAGACTGCAACCTATAGCCTTAAGTTGTGTGCTAAATATTGGTGCTTGTAAATTGAAGATGTCAAATTGGCAGGGGGCAATTGACAGTTGCTTGGAGGCTCTTGAAATGGACCCTTCAAATACGAAAGCACTATACCGAAAAGCACAAGGATGGCAAGGATTAAAAGAATATGATCAAGCATTGGCTGATCTTAAGAAGGCGCAGGAGATAGCCCCAGGAGATAAAGCCATCCAGGCAGAATTGCTTAAAGTCAAACAAATGATAAAGGCACAGAAAGATAAAGAGAAGGCGGTGTATGCAAAAATGTTCGCTTAATAAGGACAAGACTTTCCTTAACTGTTATACATTGATTAAATATTGGACAATGTCTATCACTGTCTGTACTGTCCCCGATGTGTTTCCCTTAGTCTTCGTCATTGTTTCCATAGCAGTGCAGACATAGGTTCCTTCTTAAATAAAGTGTTACGAAATGCAAAAAAGAAAAAAAAAAAAGAGTGGTGGTGGCAAATAAACACATAAATAGAATTTAACCAATGCCTAAGGTGAGATTTCCCACCTATGAGTCCCATTTTCTAGAAGTATTCTGATAGTTTCTGTCAAGTTTACTGTCCCAGAAAATAAAGAATTGCTAGTTGCTGCCTACAATACAGAGTTTATTCACTGGTTTTGAAATTCAAAGATGATTTTTTTTATTTAAATGTACTTTATTTTTAGACAACTCACATGACATGTTTTTCTGTAAGAAAACAATGCCTCCACTCCAAATAAATCACGGTCAAAATAGAGCTCAAGATGACATCAGTCCCATTTGTCCTAAGTCCTGGTGTTCTATGGATGGTAAGCAGCAGCCAATTACGGTGACAGGTGATAGATCCGATTTGTTAACATTTTTCCATCTCGGAGCCATCCTTAAAGAAAACCATGAATGGAGTCGCACCATCCTCGCGGTGGTCCAGGAGAGCAACCGTGCCATCTGGATTCACCTTTTCACCAATAAAAAACTGGTACTTACTGGAGTTAGCAAGGATGTGCTTCCTTTGCTCTGCAGCCCCAGCCATTAAAGGCTCTCTTTTCTGGTTTATGTTCAAGTTTGCCTTTGAGTGATTTCCTGTAGTCTTTGATGTACTTTCTGTAGGACTCTTTGGCGAAGCTGGTTTCTTGTAGGTGTTGTTTCACGACAATGTCAATACCGGTGACCACTGTGCTTTCAGTACCTCCGCCCTCTGGACCTTCAGCGGAAGCATTTCCACCAATGAGCGAGTCATCGATGGTACCCTCTGCTCTACTGACCATCTTACCCTCCACCTCCAGGCACAGTCCGTCTCCCGGATCTTGTAGATGTCAGAGAACAATTCTTCAAGGCTGATGAGGTCCCGTGCTTGCCTGACGGCACAGAGAAAGTGCAGTAGAGCCAGAGCGGCACGGGGTGGGGGGGAGGAGCGGGCAGAAAAGCCAAAGATGATTTTCTTGATGTGTTTTCAGCATGATGCTGTACATAAACCCCAACCCTTTTCAATTAAAACATTTCTAGATTACAGTTTTCTTTGTAATATGTAGGTCTTGTGAGTAAGCTAGAAAGGAGGTGCCCCCTGTTGTAAAGAGAATAAAACATCACTCCTTACCCCCTTTCTCTCCAGTCTAGTGAAATGGGGTGAAATGGGGGTGTGTGGGGGTAAAGTTGTGGAGAAAGAGACTGCAGTCTGGGAAAAAGGTCCCAAATTCCAAATGTCCTAATCTCGCTGCTCCATGCTGAAATCCTAGAGCAAGAAGTATGTGTAGTGACAATTTTTGGAATTTTTTTTCTTAAAAAATACAAAAATATTGTAAGAATATCTATGTTTTAATCCCAGTTGTGGGGATACGGACTGTCTGCAGGAGCTTACTATGACTTGCCTTATGCTCTAGCTGAGGTATGGTTTTGCCAGCTGCAGATAGTTTCTTCCATTGTGTGACATTTGCAATTTTGAAACATTTTCAGAAGGTGTATAAACACTAGGTCCCCAAAATGAGTTGGGGTGGTGATGGTTATGATTTTATTAGTAGTCATTCTCAAAGAAGAAACAAAAGGAAAGAAATTTCAGGTTCAGGGATCTCTCGCTTTTTCTCCCTCCCTTCCTCCTTCTGTTTCTCTCCTATCTAGTAGAGAGTGAAGGGGAGAGATAAAGAAAAACACACAAAGTAGCAGAGGTCTGCTCCAAGTTAATGCACTGCTGAGAAAGCATAGGACTGGGGGAGGGGAGGTCTGGATCCTGCTGTTTTGTGTGGAAGAAGGAAGATTCACATATGTAGTTTGCTACCATGTCATAGAAGCTAACTCCCTTTATGGCCCACCTGATGCCATCTTGTACAGGTACAGGAGGAGGAAAGGAACTCCTCCTGGGTTGAGCACCTAACTAAGCCATCCAGTTACACTATATACCCACAAAGAGGTTTTAAATCATGGATTTAACGGAGGTTAATAAATTGGACTCTATGTTATTAAGGACTTCCTCCCTTCTTCTATATAGAGGGCAGAAGCCTATAAAACATTAGAGCAGAAGAAAAGGAGAAAGCAAGCTACATTTTCCTAGACAGCTGAGTGCATCCCATCCCGAGGCGATCAGAAATGCAGTCCTCTGTGTGTTTATGTGCCACCATTCTCTTTCTGCCTCAGCAAAGACATCACTGCTGATTCCACAAAAATGTAACTTCTTGTGTGTTTGTAACTTCTGGTCCCTATTGGACACATCCATGTGTTTTCTACAGTCTTTGCATCTATGCAGCTAAAACTGGCCACACACTGGAGTAGCAATTGCCAGGAATATGGCCACTGTGATCAAGGTTTGGTACTACTTCCTTATAGTTCTTCTAATATTTGCTTACTGCATTCTGAATGCCATTTGTCGTCATTCAACAAATATAGTGTGTTCTGCTCACACTCTGGCTCCCTTATGTTGGTGTTGTAACTAATTGTGGCTGTTGTTCAAGTGTAAATTTTAAGTGGAAGCATTTAATTGATACTATCAGCTTTCCTGAGCTGATTTTTCCTTCTGGTGTGTGTTGTTAAAATTCACAGGGCACCAATGTTGTTAAAAGATGACATCCAGAGTTTCGGCACCAATATTAGGAAAAGGATGAAGAGAGTGTGGGGGGGGGTATGGTCCATAGAGGTGCAGCGAGGCCTGGGGGAAAGGGAGATGCCTCTGGGAGGCCCATGTTGGGAATCCCTTCCCCCTGAGGGACCAGCCACACAACGACGGTATAATACAGAATAGAGTTTATTCAGGTCATGGGAGAGTTAAGAGGGTGGCAGAGGCAGAGAGAGAGAGAGAGAGAGAGAGAGAGAGAGAGAGGGAGGGAGGGAGGGAAGGAGGGAGGGAGGGAGGGAGGGAGAGAGAGAGAGAGAGAGAGAGAGAGAGGGAATAGAGAGGAATAGAGGAGGCTGGCCATGAGCACAGGGAGAGGAAGGAAGGGAAGGGGAAGAGGAGGGGTAATGGGGGAGAGCAAGGCTGCAAGAGCGATGAGTGAGAGAACAAGAGAAAGAGGAAGGGACAAGCAGCCTGTTTTACAGTGTCAGGCCACTGGTGCGGAGCATACTTGTCTATTGCCAGGTAACTGAGGGGTGAGGGATAGCTGGCTGTTGCTAGGTAACTGAGGAGTGGGGAATACCTGGCTGTTGCTAGGTAACTGAGGAGTGGGGTTTACAGAAACCCAACAGTGTGGAGATGGCAAAGTCTGACATAGTGGCTGAGCTACAGACTCAGTTTCTAAATCACTATGGCGGTCAGGGCTCAAAGATAAACTATAACAGACATACAAAGCATGAGAGGGAAATCCATCTTTGCTGCTTGTGCTTGTCTATTATGGCCACACAATCTGGTCTAGCGTACATAGGAATAAATTGAACTGAGAAGATATTCTTTGTCTCTTTCTGTCTCTGTGTCTCTCTGTCTGTCTCTCTTTGTCTATCTGTCTCTGTCTCTCTGTCCCTCTCTTCCCCTCTTTGCTCTCTCATCCCTCTCTTAAAACAGGGT
This sequence comes from Micromys minutus, assembly GCF_963924665.1. Lineage (NCBI taxonomy): Eukaryota > Metazoa > Chordata > Mammalia > Rodentia > Muridae > Micromys > Micromys minutus. Next base: position 32,022,967 of record NC_137970.1, on the reverse strand, counting down.
CTTGCTATGTAGCCTTGGCAGGCCTGGAACTTACAGTACTCAGCCTGACCTGCTTCTGCATCTCCACTGCTGGGAGAAAACCTGCTGGATGGTGTTTCCTCTTAATAGCTCATTCTCTTCTCAAAAATTGGTTATTTTACTTATTTACATTTCAAATGTTATCCCCTTCTCAGTTTCCCCTCCACAAACCCCATCCCTTCCCCCTGCCTCTATGAGGTCTCTCCCCCACCCACTAACCCACTCCTGCCTCAGTACCTTAGCATTCCTCCATACTGGGTGTGGGTCATGAGCCTCCACAGGACAAGGGGCCCCCTCCCATTGATGCCAGATAAGACCATCCTCTGCTACATATGCAGCTGGAGCCATGGGTCTCTCCATGTGTACTCTTTGGTTGGTGGTTTAGTCTCTGGGAGCTCTGGTTGGTTGATATTGTTGTTCTTCCTATGGGGTTGCAAACCCCTTCAGCTCCTTCAGTTCTTCCCCTAACTCAGCCATTTGTGACCTTGTGCTCAGTCCAATGGTTGGTTGTGAGCATCCGCCTCTGTATTTATCAGGCTCTAGCCCAGCCTTTCAGGGGACAGCTACATCAGGCTCCTGTCAGCAACTTTTCTTGGCATTAGCAATAGTGTTTGGGTTTGTTATCAGCAGATGGAATGGATCCCTAGGTGGGGCAGTCTCTGGATGGTCTTTCCTTCAGACTCTGCTCCCCTTTGTCCCTGCATATCCTTTTGGCAGGAGAAATTTTGGCTTATTATTTTTGAGGTAGGGGGCCTCGACTGGGGGCCATGCCTATCCACTGGATATGGCCTCTACAGGTTCTCTCTCATCTGTTGGGTATTTTGGCTCTGTTGGGTCCTGGGAACCTTTTGAGTCCCTGGCATCTGGGACTTTCTAGTGGCATCTGGGACTTTCTAGTGGCTATCCTGAGGTCCACCTTCCCCACTGCTACATACCTCCTTTCAAATTTCTGACCCTCTGTATTTTCCCCCCATCGCCTCCTGTATGTGAACACGCTCCCTCTTTCCCTTCCTCCTCCTCTTTCCCTCCCAGACCCCTCTCTCCTTCTACTTCCCAGGATTATTTTCTTCCCCTTCTGAGTAGGACTGTAGCACCCACACTTTGGTGTGATCTTTCTTCTTGGGTTTCATATGGTCTGTGAGTTGTATCGTGGGTATTCTGAGCTTTTTGGCTAATATCCACCTACCAGTGATTAAATATCATGCATGTTCTTTTGTGACTGGATTACCTCACTCAGGATGATAGCTTCTAGTTCCATCTATTTCATGAGGTCATTGTTTTTAATAGCTGGGTAGTACTCCATTGTTTAAATGTACCACAATTTTTGTATCCATTCCTCTGTTGAAGGACATCTAGGTTCTTTCCAGCTTCTGGCTATTATAAACAGGGCTGCTATGAACATTGTGGTGCATGTGTTTTTGTTATATGTTGGAGCGTCTCTGGGGTATATGCCCAGGAGTGCTATAACTGGTTCCTCAGGTAGTACTATGTCTAATTTTCTGAGAAGCCATCAGATTGATTTCCAGAGTGGTTGTATTAGTTTGCAATCCCACCAACAGTGGAGGAGTGTTCCTCTTTCTCCACAACCTCACCAGCATCTGCTGTCATCTGAGTTTTAATCTTAGCCATTCAGACTAGTCCTGACTGATTCAGAGGGTCAGGAATTTGAAAGGAGGTATGTAGCAGCGGGGAAGGTGGACCTCAGGATAGCCACTAGAAAGTCCCAGATGCCAGGGACTCAAAAGGTTCCCAGGACCCAACAGAGCCAAAATACCCAACAGATGAGAGAGAACCTGTAGAGGCCATATCCAGTGGATAGGCATGGCCCCCAGTCGAGGCCCCCTACCTCAAAAATAATAAGCCAAAATAATAGCTAACTAACTACAGCTAGTCTTGCTAGGGAACTCATTCCAGGAAACCACCCGTCTTTGAAGCCAGGGTTACAGTTGGGCTGCTGTGTCTTTTGAGTTTGGAAAAAATAAAAAAAAAATGCCTTTATTCCAGATATTTTAGAAAGGATCCAATCTGGTCCACACCTTCTTCACTAGCAAGTCTATTTATTCCTTCACTAGCATTGGAATTTACTGAAGACCAGCTGAGACATCCAGTCTGGTGAACTGAGAAACTGCTAAATTCTTGGACTTTCCACTCATAGCCAGCCACTGTTGGGTTAATTGGACAGATCATAAACTGCAAGTCATTCTCCTAAAATCCCTTTCTATATAGATTCTTTTTTTATTGGTTATTTTATTATTTACATGACACTCCCCATCCCATCCCTTTCCCCCTGCCTCTATAAGGGTGCTCCCCCATGAACCCACCCATTTCTTCCTCACTGTCCTAACATCCCCTACACTGGAGCACTGAGCCTCCATAGAACCAAGGGCCTCTGCTCCTACTGATGCCAAATAAGGCCATCCTCTGCTTCATATGCAGTTAGAGCCATCAGTCCTTACATCTGTACTCTTTGGTTGGTGGTTTAGTCCCTGGGAGCTCTGGGGGATCTGGTTGGCTGATATTGTTGTTCTTCCTATGGGAATGCAAACCCTTCAGTTCCTTCAGTCCTTCCCCTAATTCTTCCTTGGAGGTCCCTGTGCTTAGTCCAATTGTTGGTTTCAAGCATCTGCATCTGTATTGGTCAGGCACTGGTAGAGCTTCTCAGGGGACAGCTATAACAGGTTTTTGTTACCAAGGTTCAGAGAAAGAGAAAGAGGAGAGGAGAGAAGAGAAGAGAGAGAACCCGACTCAAAAGAATAGGCAGATATTGATAGAAGGGGCCACCCAAATAAAAGTTTGAATGCTACATAATTTGTTCAGAAAAGTTTTTACAAAGGAAGTAATGTTATTTTCAAAAAGTCACTTCAGGGCTGAACATGATTCAAACAGTAAAGTGTTTGCCCTGTAAGCAGAAGGACCTCAGCTGGATCCCTAGAACCCATTTTAAAAGGTAGACATTGTTAGCAACATCCCCAGATTCTTTTTATAAATGCCTAAGAGACCACTACCTCAAATTGTGATAATATGGATCACAAGGGATATGATCCCTGAAATGGCTATTCCTGTTTGTCGACTTGACTATATCTGGAATGAACTACAATCTAGAATTGGAAGGCTTACCTATAATCCAGATGTTAAGGCTGGGAGACACAGATTTTTGACCTGGATCTTGGCATAAAAATCTTGAGGCATAGTGGCTATAAAAAGCTTAGGCTCAGGCAAGGTTGTACACACCTTTAAATCCCAGGAGATCTCTGAGTTTAAGGTCAGTCTGGGACAAAAGCAAGTCCCAGATCCAGGCATGGTGGTACACACCTTTAATCTGGGACACACCTTCTTCGGGAGATCTACATAAGGACATTGGAAGAAGGAAGATTCACTGTTATTCACTGCTTGCATTTACTTACATCTGTTGGAATCTACTTCTGCAGAAGAGCAGCTGAAACAACTATCCCTGTGGGACTGAGCAACTGTTAGGTTCTTGGACTTCCATTCACAGCTGACCATTGTTGAGGAGTTGGACTACAGACTGTAAGTCATTATAATAAATTCCCCGACTAGATAGATAGAGACTATCCATAAGTTCTGTAACTCTTAGAGAACCCTGAATAACACCATCACTTTCGGGCCTAGCTTAAGAAAATTAAGGATGATGCTCTCATAACAAAATGGCTAATAAGAGGAAATCATTAACACATTAATTTAGCAAGTTTCAAAATGTTACACATGAATCTTCTGATTGATTGAAGATCCAAAGACATTGGGTGAGCCATCCATTCTTCTGGCGTTTAAGGGTTGTCAATGTGTACCTTTATCCACTGCTGGCCTTGTGTTTTAAACACTGCACAAAGGGCAGGGGAGTGTTAGAGTAATAGCTCAGAATTCTTTGCTGCACAACTAAATAAGATAGGCCAGCTCTTAACATAGAAAAAGAGTGAGAATTAGAGCAAACCTGTAGCTATTATGGTTGGTTTGGGGGAAGGGGAAATGGGTTCAGGTTCCACCATATATTTTGGGCAAAACTGTTTATAATAATTTTAGCAATAAGTTTTACTTTAATTTTTTATTCGAGATAAGAGTCTCACTATATAGCTCTGGCTGGACTAGAGCTCAGTATAGACCAGGTTGGCTCAAACTCAGAGATCCATCTGCCTCTGCCTCCTGAGGGATAGGATTGAAGATATGTGTTACCATACTCTAATTGTTGTCATGGTAGGAGGAAAGACATGATCCAAGAATGGAATTATAGGGTCTACAGAGATGGTTCAGTGGTTCATTAATTCTACTTGCCAAGGACCCATGTCCAATTCCCATCACCTACATGGAGAATCAAAACCATTCATAACTCCAGTTCCCTCTTCTGACCTCCATGTCAACAGTCATGCACACGGTAAACATACATACATGTCAGCAACATTCATACACATAAACCATTTAAAAGGTGAAAATATAGAGAGTAAGAATTTGGGGAGAAGAGTATGGTAACACATATCTGCTACACTTGAGACTTAAAGCAAATCCCTGCAAGGTAGGAGCCATCTAATCTAGCACACTCTTTTTTAATTTTTTAAAATTTATTTTTATTTGATATTCTCTGTATTTACATTTCAAATGTTATCCCTTTTGCCCCTCCCCTCCCCTTGCCTCCATGAAGGTGCTCCCTCCTCAACCTCCCTGTCCCGACTCAACTCCCTGGTGTTCCCACACTGAGAAAAGGAACATAGCACACTCCTTTCACTGCAGGATTTTCTTATATGCTTATATAAAACCACACTCTACCAATATCTGAGGGAAAGCAGTAAGAAGGTGGTGTGAAACCCTTTCCTTCATTCTAGTTACTTAATTAGGATGCTTTCAGCTGTGAAGTACCAGTATCCAACTAAAAAGGGCACATTCAACAACAAGTTTCAGTTGTCCAACCTGAAAAGATTAGAAGTCCCTTAGTCTTAGTGTAAACAGTGTTATCAGCCACCCAGGCTCTTTGCATTCCAGAATGTTGGGGTCTTAAACAATTGCTTTTGTCTATTTCCTGAATGATGCAATATGCCTCCCAGGATAAAAAGCAGGCTGGGCATATGGCTTAACTGATACAGTGTTTTCTTCACACAACTCCCTGGACACTCCTCCCCCTCTCCCTCTGTGTCTCCTATGTCTGTGCATGCACACATTCATTTATGTGTGTGAGCACAGACACATATGTGACACAGGACAAGTGCAGAGGTTGGATGACAACACTGTATGATGGTTCTCAGCTTCTACCTTGTTAGAGACAATTGTTAGCTACTACTTACACCAGACTATCTGGTCAGATTCCAGGGACTGTCCTGTATCTCCCTATCATCTGTAGGAGTCCTGGGATTGCTGTGTATTGTACTGCACATTCCTAGCTATATGTGTATGCTGGAGATGCAAACTCGAGTTTTCATGCTTATACTGCAAGCACTTTACCTGCTGAGACATCTCCCCAGCCCTATCCCTGAAGAGGTCTTACTTAAATCAAGATGGAAAAATCTTTTTAGAAGCCTCTAGGGAATGCTTCCAAAAATCTCATTTGGCAAGATGGGTTACATGGCTATTCCTACTTGTAGGGCTGCAGGGAGAGAGAAAGAATAGTTGGGATTTTACATTTCTGTCACAGGAAGCATATACTTTAGAAAAGGAAAAGACTTGTTTTTCTGTGTTGGTGATTCAACAGCAACAAATTGCAAGACTGTTTCACAGCTTAAAAAAAATAACTATAAATTGGAATGGTTGCTAATGGCACATACCTGTAATCCCAGCAGATGGGAGGCTGAGGCAGGAGGACTACCTTCCGTCTAGCCAAGCTGGGCTACATATGAGATAGTTTCCAAGTGAAACAGAACCAAACCAAACAAATACAACCAAATAAAAACTACAATCTAATATTACACAAGTGCTATACGTTCAATGCAACTACCTCTTCCATATAAGTTTTTTTCTTTTTCTTTTCTTTCTTTCTTTCTTTTTTGAGCTTTACAAACAATTCAGGGCTAGGGCTAAATGGAATTCCGTGATAAAGCACTTTCATAGCATTCCTGAGACCCAAAATCCCATCTCCAGTATCATACAAAACACACATACACACATACACACACACACACACACAATATTAATCATGCTCTGGTTCCCTGAATGTTCTACTGATTTCTGAGTTTCCCTGGGATGATGTTTGCCCAAACACATTCCTCTCTAGTCTCTGGAGCCTGATTTGTCTGTGAACTGGTGATGTTTTCTAGAGGTGGAAGTGTGGTTGTGCTATTGAGAAGGAACCAGAAAGCCTTCAATTATTTAATGTCAGTGGATGACAGCTAAAATTTGGATTCAATATGTCATTTTACTGTCCTTTTTATTTATATTTTAATATTCAGAATAATTATATACCATTCCAAATTGAAATTGTATGCCAATCCAATATGAACTATAAACCAATTCAATAGGAATTATGTACTATTTCAAAAGCACTTACTAATAAGCATGAGAACCCAAGTTAAAATCTTAGCACTCAAGCAGGGTATGGTGACAGACACCTTTAATCCACACATGCAGGGGCAGGGGCATTTCTGAGCTGGAGGCCAACCTGGTCTACAGAGTTCCAGGACAGCCAGGACTGTTACACAGAGGAGCCTGGAAAAGTTAAAAACCCTTAACCAACCAAATTAACTGCTAGCATTTACATATAAAGCCTGGTGCTACATGGGCTGTAACTCATCTGATGCCAACTGGGGTGGAGACAGAGGATTGCTCGGGCTTCCACACCTTCAACCTAGATTCAGGGAGACATCTTGTTTAAGGAAACAATGAAGAAAATGATAGAACAGGGAAGTCAATATACTCTTAGACCCTTTATATGCATGGACATGTGTATCTACACACACAGAACACATGTGCATAGAAAAATAGTTGATGCTGGGAACAGAAATAAAAGCTGAAAAAAAAACCCACATAATCATTACTGTAAGAAGCTCTTTATAAATAATTTAGCCTTTGAGACAGGGTTTTACTCTGTAGCCCAGGATAGCCTTGAATTTTAGATGATCTTCCTGCCTCAGCTTCTCACAAGCTAAGATTACAGATGTGAGAGCTACAGTAACCATCAAAGCTGGTTCTTTGTCAAAAATCATTTTGTGCTAAAATCTTTTAAACAAAAAATTCAGAATAAAGGCATGACCTCAATCTTCCAAATGAAGTTCAAATTTCAATATTTTTGTTAGAATGACCTTAGCTTTGCCTGGGAATCATTTGAGAGTAAGCTTCAAACGGGCCAGTTCAGAGAGAAAAATTGTTGCCTGTTCTGATTTTTTTAAAAAAGCTATTATTTATTTAATGTATGTGAGTACATTCTAGCTGTCTTAAGACACACCAGAAGAGGGCATCAGATCCCATTACAGATGGTTGTGAGCCACCATGTGGTTGCTGGGAAATAAACACAGGACCTCTGGGAGAAGTCAGTGCTATTAACTGCTGAGCCATCTCTCCAGCCTACCTTTTCTGTTCTTAAGGCTTACTAATTAAACTGGTAAAATATTGGCAAGTTACTGCTGGCAAGACAGCTCAGCAGGCAAGGGTGCACAGTTACCTTCCAATCCCCTTTTTTGGTTTTTCAAGACAGGGTTTCTCTGTGTACCCCTGGCTGTCCTAGAATTCACTTGTAACCCAGGTTGGCCTCAAACTCACAGAGATCTGCCTGCCTCTGCTTGACTGCTGGAATTAAAGGCATTATTTTCATCACTTAAATGAGAAAATTAATACATCTATTTGAACAAGTTTCTTATTTAATCATTTAAAACTGAAAAAATACTTTGAAATCGGGATATCCTTTATAAATGTGTGTGTGTGTGTGTGTGTGTGTGTGTGTGTGTGTGTGTAAGTGTAAGCCACTGGAAGTGCAGCATTGGCTCTTAAGTACTGAGCAATCTGTCTTGACCCCAAACATGAATTAAAAAAAATTTTTTTTAAACAGGGTTTCACCATGTAGAACAAGCTAGCCTTGAACTGAGTGATCTGCCTGCTATTTGAGTGTTAAGGCATGTACCAGCCCACCCAGCTAAAAATGAATTATTAATCTTTAAAGGCTAATATTAAAAAGTTCACAAACAGAGGTATTAAGGTTTAAAAATATAAGGAAAATTTATTTCCATTAAGAAGCTAATGGAATGAATACTTTTCTTCAATCATTGAACATATGAAGAATATCAAGACTGCTAAATTGTACAGTTTAAGAAACACTATTCTTATAAAATATTTAAAGATAAAGTACTTTATTCACTCAAAACATATTATTTTATTGTATTACTGAATCAAAAAATAGTTGCTACCTATGTAAATAAGGAATATTTTCTCTTAATAAGAGGTAAGACATTACTAATATTTATTCTCTCCACAAAATTAACCTTATACTTTTGTGGATGACATATTTTTCCTCATTCGTTTTTTGCACATTTCAAACAATGCATTTTGATCATACTCCCTTCCATATCTTCTCTCTAACCCACCCTTATTTTTTACCCAGCCAATTTTGTGTCCTCTCTTTAAAATAAAGAGGACAATTTGTGCTGCCCATATACACTGTGTCCCAGCTTGATTTCTCATGCTTCATGATTCAAGTATTAGAATGTGGCTTTCTACTGGGTGTGGATGGTCTGCCAGGGGCCACATCCTTAAAACTGACTCTTCTCCCAACAGATATCAACTGTCAATAAGCCGTAAGCTGGGGTTGGGACGCTATGCACACCTCCCCTTTCCATGCTGGAATTCTGACTGGCTTGAGCTGATGTAGGTAATCTGTATGTTGTCACAACTGTTGCGAATTCACATGAGCAACTTAATGCATCTGGAAAACCATTTCCTTGTAAAAAGGGTTCTCAGCTAGGTAAGATGGGTGATTACTTTTTCTTCTATGGTAGCACCTTACAGCACTATGAAATCCAGTCTGAGGGGAATGAAACTTTCAGGTACATACCAGCTTGATTTTTCTCATGTTCTGTGATTCAAGTATTGAGTATCTTTAGTAATAGGGTCTTAGTTTCAAGATTTGGGGTGTGAACAAGTGTCGGAAATAGCCTGTAATTTTGGGGGGAGGTGTTTATGGGACCTCACTGGCAAACAACTCCAAAACTGGTAACCCATTTATGACATTGAACTTTTTATCTATTAGCCTGTGGTGTCTAGTAGAGGTGCTCTGTCCCAATATAAGGTGACTGATTGCAACTGTTTCTATATATGTGTATGTATATATTTTAGGAAGTTTATATAGTAGATTTCTATATGACTTCTTCAAAATGCCTTTGTTTGTTATCCTTCCCTTGTTCCCTTCTCTGCTTTGCCCTTTCAGCCTGCTCTCCTTTTAACTTTTCCCATTTCATTATTTCACTTTAATCCGTTATACCACTATGTTCTTGCAGCCTTTCTTTGAAATCAGATAAACTGATGAATGAAACAGAATTGAAGATTTACACATAAGCCCACACCACGAAAGCCATTCAATTGTTAACCAAAAAAGCTAAAAGTACATACTGGAGAAAAGACAGCATCTTCAACAAACAGTGCTGGTCCAACTGGGTTATTACATGTAGAAGAATGAAAACTTGATTTTTATCTTTCACTGTAACAAAAAAATCCAAATAGATCAAGGCTCTCAATATGAGACCTGATACCATGAATCAGATAGAAGAATAGAAAAGGACTTTCTGAGTTGGTCCCCAATAGCACAAACAGTAAAATGTATGTTGGCTAAAGAATTTTTCAAAAAATTAAATCATAAAATTGTTAAAATAAGATGTACTAGTAAAATCTTGGAATAGGGAAGACATAATCACCAAATGTGAAAAAGATAAATGTTAAGCAGGCAAAAAATGGCATACAGTAATATATACATATATATATATATATATATATATATATATATATATATATATATATATATATATATATATAAAATATACCTATTGAGTGAGCACGGCACCTGTCTCTGAGAAGCTGGATAGCTATTGGCAAGCTCTAAGTTTAAGTTGTCTCAATTAATAATGTAGAGGAACATCAAGATTGACTTCTGAGATCAGTCTCAGGCCATCATATACATGAGTTCACATGTTCATGCACATATATGTAATTGAATGAATATATATTAAACAAATATACTTAAAAAATGAAAACGAGGAAAGGATATGTTTAAACAAAATATACTGACAGGTAACCACATTTTAAAGTGTTAAAATTTTCTAATTAAAATGCAAATGAAAAATGCCATTTTGCAAATCTGCCTAACATAAAAATTAAATTTAACAGTATGTATGTATAAAACTGTGGTCAGACTTCAAGATGCCAATGATTCCTCTATAATTTTTCCAAGTTTCTAAATTTCATATAATCGTAGATATAAACAACTATTTCAAGTATATTCCTAATGCCTTTACTTATTGTATTGGCTAACTTTACATCAACTTGACACATGGTAAAGTTACCTAGAAGGAGGGAACCTCAATTAAGCAAACATCTCCACAAGATGGGGTTGTAGGCAGACCTGTAGGGCATTTTCTTAATTAGTGATCAATAGGATTGTGGGCAGTGCCATCCCTAGACTGGTGGTCCTGAGTTCTATAAAGAAAGCAGACTGAGCAAACCATGGGGATCAAGGCAGTAAGTAGCACCCTCTGTGGCCTCTGCATCAGCTCCTACCTCCATAACTGAAGCCCTGCTTGAGTTCCTGTCCTCCTTCAGTGAAGAACAATGATATTAAAGTACAAACAAAAGCAATCATTTCCTTCTCAATGTTTTTTGGTCAAATAGGAGTAACCCAAACGTGTATGAAAGTACAAAATTAGGAATAACAGGAATTGTTTAAACTATGTCATATTTAACTCAGCCATATAATACTGCTATTGAAGTAGCATTAGAATATTAATAACATGTAGAAATGCTTAATACACTGACAACAGATATTTTCATTAACCTATTTTATATAATGAACTGTATCTCTGTTTTTAGTATGAGAGTATTTTCCTACAAGTCTCCCAAATTACATAATTCTATTTTGTTCCACTTGTATAGTTGCAGAACAAACTCTTCATTACTAATCTTTTTGCTAGGTATTTACATAAAGGAAAAGGGGTGGCCTGTATTGGAGAAGTGTATAAAATTTCACAGTGCTCCCTGCATTCTAGCTTTCTGGTGATATATAAAACCTAAGAACAATATATTAAAAGCCATTAAAATTATGAAACGAAGTGGTTGAAAGGTAAGAAAGGAATGCCATGAATGAGGTCTAAAAATTAGAAACCTAGAGAAGAGAGTAAGTTAGACTTGCTGGGAGTAGTGGTACTCCTACAGCATGGTAGGCTGAGGCAGGTAGATCTCTGAGTTCCAGGTCAAGTTGTAAGACCTTTGTGAAAATGTGAGTCCAGGTGGGGGAGGAATGGAGCTCAGGACTAGAGTACTTGCTTAAATATGCATGATAACCTTGGGTTGGATCCCTAGGCCCACTGTACCCCAAATACATTTAATCTCAAATGATGAATAACAGTAAGCCACCATTACATACTTCAGCTGAAATAAGAAAACTGTCCCCCCCCCACTCTTCTTCCTTCAGATGGGTTCTCAGGTGGCTCAAGCTAATTCCTGATTCTTCTGCCTCTACTTTCCAAGAACTGAGATTACAGGCAGGTGCCACCACTAGCAAACTACTAAATTCTAAAAGAATTCCTAAAACCACAAATAAACTTGGAGAATTGTGTCAAACACTAATGATGAACTGGAGAGATGACTTTGTAGGTTAGAGCGGTTTTTATGGAAGCTCAGGGATCTGACCTCAGACCCTGGCTCCTAAGTTAAAAAGTTGGATATGGCCAATATATATAAAACTCAAATGTTTGTTGAGGGTGCAGACAGGGGGTTCTCTGCGGATTGCTGGCTGCCAGCTTAGCTCCAGATCAAGTGACAGACTTTGTCTTCAAGGAATAAGGTAAAGAGTCATACAGAAGGACATCCCATCCGATGTCTTTCTCTGGCCTTTACATGTACATGTAGCCTCCTTCCACATAAATAGTTTTGTGATACTATGATGTAATAATATAATAACATTACCACACACCAGACAGACAGACAGACAGACAGACAGACAGACAGACAGACACACACACACACACACACACACACACACCCCAGTAATGAAATGTGGCAGTCCTCTTTCCTTAAAGCAAACATTTTCAAAATTATAAACAAAGGCACCTCACTTAAAAGATTTCTTTTTAAGGCCTGTACCAACTGCCATATACAAATAATATAAATGAAAATTGAAGGTTACTTTTAGTTAGACTCAAGGTCTTACTCTACATAAGTGGGGCATTTCTGCAGAAAAACAAAAGTACACTAAAAAAAGACAATCGTTTCTTGGCCTTTTGGCTAAGTTCAAGTGTAAAAAATATGATACAGAAGATGGTAAACGTAAAATGCTGGTTTATATTTGTTCTTTTATTGCTAAACAACACATTCTGACAATTATGCAATCAAATTAAAGCCTTAAAGTGAATTACAGCTCAATCAAAAGAGTTATTGAAAAAAAATCTGTGTGCCACTAGTATGTGGATGCTCAATAAATACCAAGGACACAATGATGACAGAAAGCCACATCACTATAAAGCATACGTTTACAATTTGCTGTTAGCACAGACAATGACCTAGAAGTTTTTTATCAAAAAGTCAAGTTTAACTGTATGTCTCTTCAAACTGAGATGGTAAAAATAATATGTACATTTTTTACACTTATGGATGATTAAAATCAAAACCTTAAGAATGTAAACAATGCAGAATAGGAACACTGAGAATAAAGTTTTACCGTTGAACAAAGAGACAACACAGAAAGATACTTCTTCAAATTACTAACATAATTCATTTTCCAATATAATTTGTTTTTCTAATTGCTCTGAAGAAACCAAAATGTTTTTTCCCATAAAGATGTTAATACACCAGGGACATAAGACATTCTAAGCTTTACTATGTCAACATATATTTACAGTAAATATTCAATCCTTTTTACAGCTTAAATAGAAGCATGCTTTTCTATCCATAAATAACATTAATCATCCATTCAAGAACATTAGGCATTTCTGATATCTCATGCACTATGCAGGGAGGCAAGGAGCCCACAGTGAAGCTGAAGAGACAATATGTAACATCTCCTTTCTTTAGTAATGAGGCCATCTGCATACAAATCTGCTGGACTTCCAGGAGAGAAGCTCCTAAACCCAGACCCTAAAGATTAGCTAGCACAGGTGTTCAGCAGCTAATAGGAAATGAGGTTTTGTATTGTTGCCTTCACTCAGAAAATGAAGATAATGAATAGAATTTCCTCTTATTAAAATATTTTCATGGTCTATGGATAATAGTTTAGTGGTAGAATACTTGCTAGCATGTGTGAGGTCCTGGGCTCTATAAGTACCGTATCAAACATTATTTTCCTCAGTATTGAAAAAAATGACCTACACACATACATTTTCATTAGTAAACTGCTTCACACGTGTGATGAAGTTAATTATGTGAGTATTTCACGGCATTCTCTAGGCTTTACCTGAAAAGGTCTGTGCATCTTAGTATGCAGATACATTTTGGTCCTGAGTGATCTTAGAAGACAACAATGACATATTTTCTGTGATAAAAGTTAGTAATTTGAATGACTTCAGTACTACTAGTAACTAATGGCCCATCATTGATAAAATCTCAAAATGATATTCAGTGTATGATTCCTATTAAAGAATGAAGGTAAATTTGTAATAAAGTCTAAAAATTTTCTAAAAAGTGATTTAAAAGTTTTAGGTGCTTAAGAAAACTAATGTTCTGAAAAAGGTAACCTTATGAAGTACCTTACTTCAGGAGGGAGGTATATATCTGGCTATTAATGAATGAATCATTGCCTTTTGTTACCTCTAATGTGTGTGATTCATGAAGTATGTATTTTTCATGACAGAAACAGTATGTGCATATGTATTCTTAAGACTAACAGCTTCATAGCAGCTGACTTTCTGAATTTCCCAGGGTTGGACTGCTACCCCACAAGATCAATTGTGGTTCTTTATAGTTCAAAAGTCTGTTTCTAGATTCTGGGAAATCTTTGTTTGTGCAGCAATTCTCACTAGATTACCAAGTCTTTTGTGTACTCACAGAGGTAGCTTAGGGGGAGATGGAAAGCAAAGATTAGGTGTCTAACCCTGCCAACAGAGAGAAACATATTGGTGCTGGTGAGGACAGAGTATGGCTCAGGGTTGAATGTTCTTGCAGCACAAAGGAAAAGGTACCCTGGAAGAGTTAATTTTAAACTTCAAAGCTGTAGGAAGTGGTGGTAAGTAGATTTGCTAAAGTTCTGTGGTGATCTGTTAGAGGACTCAGCTTAGTTCTCAAGTTTACCTCTAACTGCCTGAGCTTACATGCTGCTGTGGGAGATTCTTCCTGCAGCATACTCTATATAAGATGGCTAGGATGTTGTGAGAGTGTGGACCTATACTATGAAAAAGGTAATACTTGTGTGACAAACTGTCTTATCACATCACAGGCCTTATCTACTGTCAACATTTTTCATTTACTTGGTATAAAGACAAGAGTTATAAAACCAAGAGCACTTGCTCCATCTTCCATTTAACCAAGGTCTAGCCTCCCTCAAATCATTAATGGGAGTGTGTGTGTGTGTGTCTGTGTGTGTGTGTGTTAGAGAGAGAGAGAGAGAGAGCATGAGTGTGCATGACAGGGTCTTAGGGTCTTGCTCTGTGGCCAGTGCTATCTGGAACCCACTATGTAGCTAAAGATGATGGCCTTGAATTCATGATCCTTTTGCCTAGCCTCCCAAATACATTTTGGGATTATAGGCGTACACCACCACATCATCATAATGGCACTTTTCAGTAAATTTTACCTGGGAAAGGTAAGCTTAGCATAAGTAGTATAAGTAAGGCCCTGGTTTCAAACACTAGTAGAACACACACACACACACACACACACCTTTCTACCAGATTCTGCTTTTCCGTTTACTATTCCAAAATGCTATATAGTCACAAAATGGTATTACATGAACGAATGTTGACTTGTTTACAAACTATTTGACAAACATTCAGAGTTTTCACATTCAATCTTTAAAAGTAGAATGTAGTTAGGAATTACACTTTTCATTTTTTCCACTCCTCTACTACAGAGTTTTTGGATTCTCTAGATATTAGGAGCTCAAAGAGGTTGGCCAAGATGTTTTAAGGAAACACTTTACACTTCATACCTAGTAAAAGTTTCAACAGCAACAGATACTACCACATAGCTGTACTTCTTAATTCTGTTGCATGAGAGCAAATATTACCGTGCTGTAACCATCCAGAGTCCCAGTGTCACATTGGCAGCCAAAAGTACACTGCCACCAAGCAAGATGAAAAATCCTATCAGATCTTTGACATCGTTGTCTCCAATCACTGAAGTAAGGGTAGCATCCAGGAAGGAGTTCAAAATCCATTGCCCATCCAAGGCAAAGCAGGGCACTGCATTAACAATAGCCAGGGCTCCAGAAAGAGAAATCAGGTATCTGGAACGATCAGTTAAGGAGCTAGCTCTGAGATACAAGTGGAAATCATCTTTTGAGAAGTCAGAAGACACTGAACTTCTGTAGGTTTCTCTACTTTAAGTCTCTTAACATTCTTTCTTATAACGTCCCCCAATAAAAACCTCAAAACTAAACAATAATACAAAGAACAACAACAACAAAACCCAAACCAAACCAAAAGAAAACACTTAAATCTGAGCAGTGGTGGCCTTTAATCCTAGCACTCAAGAGGCAGAGGCAGTTAGAGGCCAGCCTGGTCTGCAGATCAAGTTCCAGGACATCCAAGGCTACACAGAAAAAAAAATGCTTCCCAAAACAAAACACAACAAAACAACACACTACCACCAAAAACAAACACAAAAACCCATCACTACCACCAAAAAGCAAAACAATGAGAAAGCACACAAAAACAAAACCCAAGACATTCTTTCTTATACGTCTATTATTTAAAACTTTCAATAGAGAAGCAAACTGCAAAGACAGCCTAACAAATCTACAATAGATTCCTAAGATTATGCTTTTGTAATCCTTTATTGATACAACAAAGAGAAGGGAATGTAGAAGAACTAAGAAATAAAGGAAAAAAGTGCCACAAATCTTAGGGTTTTGTGCATGCTAGGCAACGTTCTACCACTGAACTATAATGTCAGCCCCCAAATTAGTATTTTTTAAATCTTGAGACTGGGTCTTGTTGCAGAGACTGGTGACAATCTTGTTTTCAAACTCCCAAGTGATAGGATTATAAGCATGCATCAACACATCAGTCCCAAGTTTACTACAAATATATTTTTAAATTTTATTTGTATATATGTGTGCCTGTGCAAATGTATACCAAATGTATGCAGAAGCCCATGGAGATCAGAACAGATGTTTGGATATCCTGGAATTAGAGTTACAGATGGTTACAGATGGTTGTAAGCCACAATATGGATGCTGGAAATAGAATCTGGCTCTTCTGGGAGAGTAGTTAGTGCTGAGTCATCTCTTCAGTCCCAAAAAATTACTTTCTAATTTAAAAGGTATTTATTTCATTATGTGTGTGCATGTACATGTATATGTGTGTGGGTACCTGTGTAGGCTAAAATAATAAGTCAGATCTTCTGGACCTGGAATTATAGGGACTGTGATCTACTCAATGTAGGTGTTGGGAACCAAACTGTGATCCTCTGAAAGGATAACAAGTACTCTTGGACAAGGAACTCACAAAATTAATTTTGATTGTTATCACATTTTATATTAGGTAATAAAATTTTTGACTCTTGAGCTTTGTTGAACTTTACATATCTATAAGATTTGCTGTGACGACGTCACAAACTCCAAGGTACAATCTTGATTACACATATTGTTCAGTAACTGGTCATTTCGGTTTTTTTTTTTTGTCAATAGGGGAAACTGAGATTTAAAGTGACAATTAACCTCCAATTCAATTCTATATTGCAAATCAAATTTAAATAATTCAACCTTTATATTTGAAAATAATGGTAAAGACCACAGAAGTTTTAATTTTATTTTTTTTCTTTTAATTTGTTCTTTTTTTTCCATGTTAATAATGGAAATTGATTTGCTCTATTTTTTAGGCAGTCCTTCCTCAGAACAGTGAAATGGGTTTCTATATGTAAGAATTACCCTTTGTTTGCCAAGATTTTTTCATAAGCTTAAGTTGGGTAGAATCCATCACCTCATGATTTAACTGAGACTTCACCATTTATACACTTCTTGTAAATTCAATTCTCAACTTGTATTATGGGTTCTTTCCTTTCTGCACCCCTTTTAAAAAGGCTTTGTTTATATATACCCATTATGTTTTCTGCAAAAATAAAACTATATGCGTTTATGGGGCTAGAGAGATGCACTTCATACACGGAAACTTCTGTGAAGAGAGTCAGCTCTCTCAGTGTGCTTCTAGCACTTCCGGGCAGCCAGGCCACTGTGATGCCAGCTGCTCTTCCTCCAAGATCCTCCTTTCTGTAGCCTGGTTGCTGATGTTTTCTTCACTGTCCTTCCTTCCCCTCATATGTAAAACCTGACCCCTTTCATCTTTAAGGTCTCTTCTTCTGTTGTAAGCAATTAAATGATAAGGTCTCTATAATGCTCTATTTGGGGTAAAAAGGATAAAGCTACAAAACCCATACTTTTAAAGCATTTTTCAAACCAGAAAGGATACTTGACAAATGTCTCCACAATCACTGGCAGATCTATGCTTAGAAAGTTGAAACGTGGGATAAAACTTGTAATGCTCACTAAAAATGAAAAACAGGGAATAATAAATATTATTCATAGTACAATAAGCAATAACATTATAAATTAAACATACAATAAAAATTGCACTAGTCTATTAAAATAGCTGAGCAAACTTTTCCAACATATGTATAAACATGTTTTATACCATATACCATACACACACACACATATATTGTAAATGTATATATCTGAACAAGGCCTTTAATTCCGTTACTTGGGAAGCAGAGGCTACATAGCGAGATCCTGTCTTAAAAAACAAACAATTCCCAAACCAGTGTTTTATGTGGTAGTGTGCCTGTAGTCCTTAGACTCAGGAGGCAGCCACAGGCATATTTCTGTGAGTTTGAGGTAAGCCTGGTATATGTAGCATGCTCCAGGCCAGTCAGGGCTACATGGCAAGTCTCTGTCTAAAAGCAAGAGTAAAATAAACACAAAGCAATGCCTTTTAAAGAGTAACATAAGATAAATATTCATCTACTGGTAAATGAAAAAGAAGCTATGGTCAGCCATGGATAAACATTGTAAACATTTTGCTACATGAAATAAGCAACTTGTAAATATTCAATTATATGAAATTTAGAGAATAGGCACACTGATAGAAACAGAAAGCCTACCAGTGGCTACCATGGGCAAGGGATGTTGGGGAGACATAGGGAGTGATACTTGCACACCTCTGGATATGCTAAAAAGTACCAGTTTTTATACTTTAAGTATATGTTACTTTTGAAAAGTACCATATGAAATCCTATACAATAAAAGGAGTTGGACTGTATAATATTCAGCAATGTGGAGAAGTTATGTATTTAATACAATCAACATGTCACTATGAAATGATTATGATAAAATTATTCATGTTGGGCTGGGGATAAAGGTCAAGTGATAGAGTGGTTGTATAGGATGCATGAAGCTCTAGGTTTTATACCCAGATCCATATAAGAGAGGGAGTGCTGGTGTAGCCCCTATAACTCTAGCACCCAGAAGCGAAAGCAGGGAGATCAACAAGTCAAGACTGCTTGAGGATAGATAGTCTTGGCTACATGAGACCCTGTCTCAAAAGACAAAACATTCATGTGCCATGCACTTTTATATATCCTGGTAATGACAACAGCATGCAGCTCTTCCTACTGTTTTGGAGAAGTTGGATACATATTGTGTGTTCTTGGAAAATATGTGAGAGATTATCTGACTTGAGCAAAAATTATAGTGAAGAAAAAATAAGTATTCATTCTTCATAGGCTGATTATTTTTCTTTTACTTTAATTCCTCCTAATGCCTAAGAACAAGTTAACAAAACTTTAAGTGACCACATTTACAATAAATGGAATCAAAGCAACTGAGAATATATGTGATCCTAAGAACGTTTGAAGAGCTGTCCCAGTAATACCCACCTGTGTAGTGGAGATGCAGTGGGTGCCCTACATAGAGCATATCAATTTGTGGGGGATGCTTGACTTTTATTAATCGAGTGTGAGTTTCCAAGGATGGTACTATACAAAAGCTGGAGGTTGAGCTGCTTTTGCAATCTTTATTGCTTCTACAAACTTGAGTAGCTTCAACTGCTTTCCGGGCAGGGAGACACGTATGCTAAAAATACAATATTAGTCAATGTTAAAAAGTATTTATTAAGAAAAATCTAGCTTGCATTCCTTCATGCTATTCTTGTCACCCAGCAGATTAGGAGCGACCTTGATATTAAAACCTACTATTAAAAGTATACCTACTATAAATTAAATTCCAATATTCCATGTTTTGCTATATAGGATATCATACCACTATGTATTTGCAGATTTTCAGATAAAATGTGGTATCTGAAACATGGAGGTTTTAATTAAATGACACAAAGTAGATAGAGTAAAGACAGCAGGTTTTAGTTTTATATATTTTGTTTAGTGTATATATATATATATATATATATATATATATATATATATATATATATACACTAAATAATATATATATTAAATAATCATATCAGACAATATATATATTAAATAATCATATCAGACAAGTAACGCCTTTGGGACGACTTACCAAACGTTTGTTAAAATGATTTCTGTAGGAAAAGCACACATCTGTGAGGCTGTGATTGTTACAGCATTCAGTAGAACCATCTAGTCGTTTATATGCTAAAGAGAAACACAGTGCTTAGAATTGATCACATAGACATATACTTGCAATAAAAACTTTTAGAAAACAAATAAACAGTAAATAGGATTATATATATATATATATATATATATATATATATATATATATATATATATATATATCTGAAAACAACTGATAATACAGTATCTACTTAGACAGCTACAGGCTATAGTCTTATTTTATAATACTAAAATGGTACCCAATTTGAAGCAAGAAGTTGCACTCAGGTGCTAGGTGTTAGTATTGCTCAGTTGTGGTGTTTCTGTAGCCCACATGGAATTGTGGGTTTGACTGCTGGTAGACTTATAAGCCAGGCAAGGGTGGCACACACATGTTTAGAGGCTTGATTTGATTCAGGATTTCACCCAGTGCATAGGAGGTGAAGGCAGAGGACCAGAAGTTTAAGCTTCAACTATGTATTGAGTTCAAGGCAAACTTGAGACTACATAAAATCCTGTCCCAAAAAAAAAAAAAAGTAAACAAGAATATATCCTGCTAAAAGAGGAAGAGAATTGTGGGTGGGGGTGACTGGGAAGGAAGCAGTGAGAGGGATAAAAAGTGAATAGTAAAATAAAAAAAATCCAACAAAAGGAAAAAAAAAGCAGCATTTAGTCCAGGTTATTATTTGTCTTTATAAACTGACATTCACAAAGCTAAAGTAAATTTTAGGTTCTGTGATAGTAACTCCGGCCACTTCCTGAAGTACAATGAAGAAAAGGGTATAGCTACTTCTGATATGTGACTTTTGGGAGTAAGGAACTCTGGCAAATGTTTCAACCTTAAAGAATCAGATTGGTCAACAACAACAACAACAATAATAATAATAACAAAAATTACAAAAGAACACCAGACATCTGACATCTCCTGATTATATAAAACAAAGTACCAAGCATTAACAGAAATAGTTTGAAGGAGGGAAGAAAAGTGGGTGAAAAGAAAAAGAGAAAGACAGACAGGGAGAAGGAGGAGAGGGAAGGAGAAGCCTAGAGGAGGAGGAGAGGGAAGGAGAAGCCTAGAAAGGTATGAGGGAAGGTGAAAGATAGAATACTGAATCAGACCAAGCCTCTAATCTTGAAAGCGACAGACTTCGTAAACTTTGAGAAAACAAGTGACCCAGTTTCAACAAACACGCGACATTTAAAAAACAACAGGGATTGTGATAAGTTGTAGAAATTTAAAAAGCATAACACCACAATAGAACAAACAAATAAAAAACCCTAAAGTATAAAAACTTTGAGTAGGGGCTGGTGAAACAGCTTAGAGAGTAAAGATGCTTGTCACCCTACCACAAGAGCCTGATGGTCTGAGTTCCATGCCCAGAACCCAGAAAGTTGTCCTCTGACTCCCACACATGTGCAATACCCCTCAACACACACATGTACACACACACACACACACACACACACACACACACACACACACACACACACAGGAATGAAGAAATAAAGAAAATATCTTATAAAAAAGACTCATGGATATATGGAAGATTAAATCTGAAAAGAATTTGGGAGGCAACCGTTTCAGAGTTAATAAATGTAGCAGGTTCTCAGAAGAAACTTGTTTCAGTCATTTCTCCCGCTGTATGGGAAAACAAACCCAATTCTCAGGTCTTTTTGGAAGTCAAGATAACCTCTCTGGATTGCTGCTACATAAAATACACTAAAGAACAGTACCCCAGTCAGGTTTCGGTATGTTAGCATTCACACATAGCTACTCGAACTGCCTCTGTTAAGGAATATTTTAGACAGAAAGGGGAAGAGATTCCTCTAAATGTGCAGGAAGCTTTTTGTTTCCTAATATTCTTGGATTTGTTTTCATCTTTCCTTATTGCATGTACTGGGTATTGTTATAGAATGTATATGCACTGATCTCATTTCCTTGAATGTTAGCTATTAGTTTGTTATGTGTTCACACAGTAGCATATACAGGTTTAACTCAAGTGTTTATCCAGCACCAAAAAAAATGCTTCTGCATAAATAATTGCTTATTAGGTTTAAAATATTAGGCACAGCTGTGAGTAGAAGAGGTTGTCTTCCCCCAGGGAAAAACACATCAACTGGTTGTCCAGTGTTGAATAGTCAGCCCTGAAAATGTATACAAGTAACACTATACGACTGAACAGGTTATATATAGGTATATATATATACATGTGTGTGTGTGTGTGTGTGTGTGTGTGTGTGTGTGTGTATGTATGTATGTACACAATATATATGTATGTATGTATGTATGTATGTATGTATGTGTGTATACAATACTAGTGAAAAAAAAAGAAGCCATGATTTTGAAGGAGAATAGAGAGGGCTATATGGGAGGGTTTAAAGGGAAGAAAGGGAGAAATGTTATAAGTATACTATAACCTCGGAATTTTAAAAGGTGCTTTAAAACTAGACAGAAATTTATATAAAATTATGTTTACACATGTATAAAGATCATACTATACTGAGTACTTACTGAAGTGTAGCTAATCAGTTATAGGTGATGGTTGCCTTGATTTGTGGTTTTGGTTTTGGTAGTAGTGGGGATCGAACCTTGTACCTCATACACAGGGAGACAAACACCATACTACTGAGTTACACACACAGAGCCCATACCACTAAGCTTGAACATTGATTTTACATATTTTTAAAATTTGTATTTTTCAGTGGTACTAGAAATGGAACTCAGGTCTTTGTACACATTATGTAAATCTTCTACGATTGAGTTATATACCCAGCCTGAACAAAACTGTTTTGAAAGCAGAAAGATTTTGATACTAGAATTCTAAAAGTAAAAGATTATAAAAGAAATTAATTCAACAATACATAATAAAGGAAACAAATACCCAAAATATCAAGAGAAATATCTATTAATTTACACCTATTTACTTTAGTTAGTTGCTTTAAAACAACTGGAACAAAATAAATCTATATATATCATCTCAGAGTTAATAATGGAAGGGACTAGTACTTGAAGCATCGTGTTATATAAAATAAATGCACACACCTCTAACTGGGAAGCTTAATTGTTGTAATGTTGATGCACTTATACAGTACCCAATTTGGGGCTCATATGCAATGGTGTCTAAACATTCATTCCAATCTTGTACATTAGTAACAGGACAATCCTGTAGATGAGTGACAAGGTCTCCCACAAAAAGGCCTCTGGGTCCAATGGCAGGTGAGTCCTTGGTAGGAAGGAAAACAAAAGCAGATAATGTATAATATCAAGTTTATAATATAAAATATAATATAAAAATCTATATTAGCCACAGTAACAGTCACTGCACTAATTAAAAGTAGAATAATTTTAAACAGTTTTATTATTTCTTTGAGAATTTCACACAATGTATTAATTATTCACCCCCACCTCCTGTTCACTATCCTCGACACACTCCCATTCCTTTCCATTCAGCTTGGAGTTTTCTTCAAAGCAGAATATTTTATCTAATACATAAAATAATCCATATCTAAGTCCAGAGCTTATACCCAAACAATTAGATTGCATTTCCCACTTTTCCATGATTATGAAGTTTTTACAACTTCAAAAGGAAAAAGAAACCCAGTTGTTGATTATTAATGTTAAAATATTAAAGCAGCAGGGTATAAAATACAGACTCAGTATGGACCGGGTTCTGAGTTTGATCCCTTGCAGTAGAAAAGGATGAAGACCAAAAGCAGAATGAGCCTACTAGACATGACTCAGTGGTTATTTCATTCATTACTAGCGCACACACACAGCGGTTCACAACAGTCATTAACTCAAGTTCCAGGGAATTCTATGGGTGCTAAGCACCCAAGTGGTACACAGACACACATGCTGGGTAAACACCCAAATATACACATAAAGTGAAATTTAAAAGTAAAACAATGTAATAACCTCCCCCAAACTTTTTAACGGAAGAAAAAAAAATTAAACACCAACAAACCACTCTCCAGTGGATGGCTCCACATCAAAAAGTAGCACAAATTGGAGCTCGTGGGTTAGCAAATTAAAGGGAAAAAAGGGGGACATGAAGTTGTGGGAGATGACAGTGAGGTGGTGGTAGATCTGGGACGAGTTAAAGGGAAGAGTAAATATGATCAAAATACACTATATAAGCTTTTCTAATAATTTTAAATTAAAACAAAAACCCCACAAAACAAGCAAGCAAACAAAAACCAAAACCAAAAAAAGGGGGTCTAGAGAGATGGCCCAGCAGTTAATATCACAAACTGCTCTTCCGGAAGGTTGTGAGTTCAATTCCCACCAAGCACATGGTAGCTCACAACCATCTGTAATGAAATCTGATGACCTCTTCTGGTGTTCATGTACATAAAATACATACATAATTTTAAAATAAAACAAACTGAAAAATATGTATCTAATGAGTATAAGCAAATGCTGTCATTCTAAAAATAAATGAATAAGCTGCGTGTGGTGACATATCCCTGTTTTTAGCACTAAGGAAGCAAAGTGACACAAGTAGTGAGCTTGAGGCCAGCCAGCACTATACAGTCAGACCTTGTCTCAAAATACATTTTTTTTAAAAAAGAAAGATCTGTGAAAGCCTTAATGAGAAAAACAAAACAAATCCAAAATATACAGAAACAACCTGCGGAGGCAGCTGTTGGTAAATGCCTTCTGTGCAAACATGAGGACCTGAGTTTGGGTCTCCAGACCTGCCTCTCTCTCTCTCTCTCTCTCTCTCACACACACACACACACACACACACACACACACACACACACACACACACACACACTCTAGTAGCTTATACCTGTAATCCTAATACAGAAGAGGCAGAGACAATGAGATCCCTGGGGCTTTCTCACCAGTTAGCATAGAAAAACTGGAGAGCTTCAGGTTCAGTGAGAGGTCCTATCTCAAAAATTGAGGAGGGCTAGAAAGACGGCTTAATGGTTTAGAATACAGGCTGGAAAGGCAGGATTTTCCTACTACCCACACAGTGGCTCACAACTGTTTCTAACTCTAGTTCCATGGGATCCAAAATTCTTTTCTGGGCTCCATGGCCAATAGGCAGGTACATGTGTAAGCAAAACACCCACATACATAAAACACTACAATTTTTAAAAATAAGTTGAGGGATAGGTATGGTGGTTTATACCCTCAACTCCAGCATTGAGGAGGTAAGAACAGGAGGATCTCTGAGTTCAAGGCAAGTCTACACTCCATAGTGAGTTTCGGAACATTTAGGGATACATAGGGAGATCCCCATGTCATAAATGAGTATTATTTTTACTGAAAGCACTGAAGAAGACATGTATGTCAACCTCTGGCTTCCACATGTATCAAGACACACATGGATCTGCACACATACACATGTATGCACCCACATGAACACAGACTATAAACATGCACAAAGTAATTGCTAATTAAAATCAAGAGATGTAGCTCCACGGGATCCTCCCTCTTCTAGACTTTTTGGGCACTGTGGATCTTCCAGAGGACCGAGTTCAGTTCCCAGCACCTATGTCATGCAGCTCACAACCACCTCTAACTCCAGCTCCAGGGGATCAAACACTCTCTTTTAGAAGGCATTTGCTGGCACCCATATATGTGTGGCACATATAAATAAAATTTTTACAAATTCAAGATTTTTACAAACTCAATTTACTTTATCCGTAATAGACAAAAACTATAAGGTAAGTCTTTATAAAAACATAGCCTCAAATGTATAGACTGGTAATTTTTTCCCTTGAAATTATCTGAACACAGACTTAATAGCATCATAGTAGCAAAGAAAAAACAGAATTAACTTAAAACTCCTACAAAATGTTTTGGATGGGTAGCCTATCATTCTTACTTCTTAGTAGTGTCAAAATCAGACATAAACTAAACAGTAAAGATAAACAGTGCATTTTATTAATAAACCACGCACACAGAATCTTGATACTACCTCTTTGGTGCAGAACAACAATAACAATAACCAACTTTCATTGCATTAAAAAAAAATCCAACACTGTTTGCAGGTGAAAGGATTGTAAATGTTGCAGTAGAACACCTGGTGAAAGAACACTCTAGGTGATTCATTATTTACCTCTGCGACTTCAGTGATAAGTACCCCAACTCCAGTGTAGTAAAAAGGCAAGAGGATTACTGGAAGGAGAACAAGAGCTAAAATACCAAGGAGAGCAAGGACAAAATTATGCCATATACCTGAAAAGAGAGAGAGCAACTGTAAGTTCAACAGTAACAAGAATATAATAAGAGTTTGCTGGACTTCATAACACATGGGTATCCTGATAAGATCATATATCGGCCAGAAGTTATGAGGCAGAGGGATCTACTTATTGTAGCAGACAGATGTTCACTAAAAATCTGCCTTCTTTTCATATACTAAAATCTGAAATGTATTTAATACTATAATTATGAAGACTATGATGATGGTTTAATACAAAAGAATCAACACCTAACTATGCCTTCTTTATGGACTATATATATATATACAGTATATCTCATTAATTTAAACATATTCATGTTCTCTGATAGAAACCTCAAGAATATACAAATTAGGAAGCAAAATTCTTAGGGCTGGGGAAATGGTTCAGTAGGTGAAATGCTTGCTATGTAAGCATATGACCCCAAACTAAGACTTCTAGAATAAGAGCCACATACTGGGTCACCTATGTGTGATTTCAGCACTGGGGGTGAAGACAAACATATCTAGTGGTTCACTGACTAACCATTCTAAAACCATGAGCTCTTAGTTCAGTGAAGGACAGTATCACCAAGGTGTATGTGGGGGGGGGGGGGATGTGGGGGGCGGAAGATGTGGACATCTCTGCCTCCACAGTGCATTCTTGGGAGAATGCATCCATGCATACATTGCATGCACAACCCCCCCTACACACATACAAACACATCCCTCTAAAAAGTTTTTAATTTCAGTATAAAATCCTTAGTGGGACTCTGAGAGACTTTCAGGATAATTGGGACATTATATCATAGAACACAAAAGAACAAACCATGAACAAGAGTGCGGTTCTTTGCATGTGAATATGTGGATACATATGCACATGTGTGCCTGAGTGTGGAGGTCATGAGTTGATATCAGGTATCTTCTTTAATCATTCTCCACCTTTCCCCCAATTACCTTCATTTTTTGAGATAGTCTCTTGCTGAACCTGGAGCTCACATATTCAACTGTCTTCATGGCCTTTTCTGTGGGTGGTGAAGATCTGAATGCAATTTGTCATGCTTGTCAACTAAGCCAAATTCCCAATTCCTGGTTTAAAAGCTAAAATTTATGTGATCGGATCCAGCAATCTTTTAACATATAATTTATAGCAATTATATATAATAATGAGCATCATGGTGCTATTTCCATACATGTACGTATGTATTTTGAACAGCTAAAGTGACATGGTTGGACACTAAAAATCGACTTCTGTAAATTAGCCTCGGACTCACAGCTCCTGTGTATATGTGCCTATATATACACAAAAAAATTTGAAAGATTCTGAAAACCCTATTATCAATTTACAATTTATATTATTTTAGTGTGTACGTGCTATAGTGTACAAATGGAAGTCAAAGGGCAATTTGTTAGAGAAGGTTTTTGCCTTCTCCCATAATATCTCAGAGGTTATGAGGCATGGCAGCAAAAACCTTTATCCTCCAAGTTGTTCAATGCCTCAATATCAAATTGTTTTTCAAATATAGCTTACTGTTTCACCGATCCCATGTCTCAGATCTGATACACATGAATTATAAATCTATCATTAAAAATCTTTTAATTAGTTGGGTGGTGGTGAGGAGCAACATAATTCCAGCACTCAGGAGGCAGAAACAGGAGGATCTGAGTTTGAGGCCAGCCTGGTCTATAGAGTGAGTTACACAACAGCCAGGGGCTACATAGAGAAACTCTGTTTCAAACAAACAAACAAACAAACAAAAAAACCTTTTAATTATTTAATTACATGAATGAACCCGTGGAAGGCCAGGGCTACACAGAGAAACTGTCTCACACAAACAAACAAAAAAACCTTTTAATTATTTAATGTGTACAAATGAACCTGTGGAAGCCAGATATATAAGATCCCCTGAAGCTGGAGCCACAGGCAGTTGTATGCTGCACTATGTGGGTGCTGGGAACTGAACTCACACCTAGAGGAATAAATACTCTTAAGGGCTCAGCCGTTTCTCCAGCCAAAACCTATTTATTTATTTATAAAGTTTCCTATTAATGATCACTTAACCTGAGTCTAACAGGGTTAAACAGCTTGCTTTTACTGTTTGTGTATCTTAAGCAAAGATGTACATATGAGATCAATGTGGAACAGACTCTAGAAAGGTGAACCTCTGTTGCAGAAAAGAGCTCAAGCATTTCTCCACTAGGGGGCGGCAACTGCTCCTGCCAATGGGAAGCCAAAACAGATCTCAAAGGATTGTGAGTGAGGTAGTACTGGGGTGATAATTCATCAGACAAAAAGTGCAAACAAAAGAGAAGGGAGCAAAGGAGACCGAAAATGAGGGTCCAATTTTTGAAGTATGAAAAAGAAGCCATGTCCAATGAACCATGCAGCATGTCTGTCTTTGTAAATTTCAGAGGACTTTTTTGCTTTTTTGAGACAAGGTTTCTCTGTGTAGTTCTGGCTGTCCTGGAACTCCCTCTGTAGACCAGGTTTACCTCGAACTCAGAGATCTGTCTGCCTCTGCCTCCTGAGTGCTGGGTTTGAAGGCATGTTATCACTACCTCCTGGCTAAATATGGTGCCGTGGGACTGGCCTCTGTCTCTTAGTACTGGGATAAAGGCATGTGCAACCACAACCCAGTTTTCCAGAGGGTTATTTTTATCAACTATTTCATAAATGCAGTGTTTTAGAAGTATATATAAAAAGGGGTAAATTCTACCTTATCGTACTTTTAAGTGTATTTTTTAACGTGATTTTTTTTTTTTTTTTTTGTAGAGTGGGATACAGAACCAGATAAGGTTATGACTATCTTGGGGGAGGGGTGAATGTAACAGTCTATAGAAGGGGGTAAGTTTTTGTGCATTTTTGTCAGAAGTATTTTAAGCTACTTTTAGTCTCATGGTTTTAGTAGAACGTGTTTCTCAAAGACCTTCTGAATATCTCTGGTCATAGCTCTTTGGCTGTGCAGTTTCCCTAACAATTCTGATAATATGCTGTGGAAAGTGGAAAATGTAAATGTGGTACTTGTGATGTAAAACTGTGAATCAGTGGAAATGAAGATTATGACACTGCTGTGGTAGGCCCTCCAAAGGAAAATCTGTCACCAAGTTTGAAGCTTGGCGTGTCACTGGAATAACTGTTTTAAAAGAAACACCATACTGGGCTCTAGATTTTTGGTACATGGGTCAAGAATTGTGTATAAGCTGAAATGTCTATCTAGTGAGATCCTCAACCAATAAAATCTATCATGAAATGGGGGACACAAAGAATGCATGTATAAGGGAACAAGGAATAATTTACACAGTTCTTCTTCCCCAAATAATATTCCATGCTATAGTAAGTTTAGTTCTTGATTAAAAGTAAAAAACAAACAAACAAAACAAACAAACAAACAAACAACCCCCCCAACCCAGGATTTTCCTATATAACCCAAGTTGGCCTCAAACTCCAAACAGAAACCGGGATATGATTATTTGGCCCTGTTGTAGTACATATTTCCCATTTCATAATACACGTTTTCTTATAGTACTCTAAAAGCTTCATTAAAAAAACAAAACAAAAAATGATATTACTAAACTGGCTAAGTGTTCTTGCTCCCAAGCCTATGACCTGGCCGACATCCCTAGGTCCCATATGGCAGAATACAGCAGATTCCTGTCAATTGTCTTCTGATCTTTGCATGTATGCCATGGCATTTACACAGCCATGTCCACATCTCCCCTAACTTCATGAAATAAACAGAATATTTTAAGAAAAAGAAAAAAAAATCTATCTCAATATGGTGGGTCATGCCTATAATCGCAGCACCTGGGAAGCTAAGGCAGAATTGTTGCAAGTTACAAGCCAGTCTGAACTACATTGTGAATTTCAACATAGCTTAGGCTACAAAGTAAGACCTTGTCTAAAAACAGAACAATCAAAAACCAATGAAAACCTCTAATTTATACACTAAAATTTCCTTTGGACAAACTAATTCATAGCACTGCTCTTCCCTGCCCTGTTGCTAGTAACAGAAACAGACATAGACTAGTGAATAAAAGTGGACTCATATTGGTTTCTTGACCTTACAGATGACCTTTCCAATTGTCTTCCAGGCTTGCAGTTGGTACTGTTACCTCTCTAAATTCTGAACTTGCTAATGAAGACTAGGTGAGAGTGGACATGTATGAAGCAGACACATTTCATTTATCTAAACAATTTCGTATATTAATGATTTGTTTTTAAGCACATTTTTGAAATACCACTTTTGCTTTTTCCAGAGCAGTTTTTAAATAGTGGGCAACAGAAAGTTTGGCTAGACAATTCATTGTCACAGGTGATTGTCTTGTGCACTACGAGATGTTGTTCTGTTAGCATTCCTGGCTGTTACTGAACTGATGCCCGCAGCAGTTTCCCTCTGCCTACCTACCACATTCACACAAGCAAGCTATTTTAAATTCTTCAGAGAGTTTTATTTTTGCTTTTTCTATAACATGAAAGTATACATTAAACATGCAATCAATTTGAAGATAAGATATTATGCAATCGAACACTACTATTAATTGATCAAAGAAATTACACTCTAACATCAGCACTCTAAATAGTATTTGGGGATAGGATAAAGTGACTAAAAGATGTTTAAACTGGCTAATAAAATTATGCCATCTTATGTTCTATACTTATAATACAGATAAGAGAACCTTATGCAAAATGTCTTGGTATCAAAGAATACTGCCAAACAATACAGCAGACAAACCTATAAAATTTCAGAATAATATGAATGCATAAAACTATCAATTCTTTAAAGACTACATTTTACAAACACCACCTCCACAAAAATCAGATAATTACTAAACATATTCCTAAAAGTATAAACATGAGCATTTAGAATACACAGTTTATAAGATGGTAAACTTCATGTTTATGAGAATGCAAGGTCCCATTTCACATAGTTGTATAATGAAATGTAATTTGACATAAATTTCATAAATTATTCTCCTGTCAAAGTCATATTTCACAGAAAAACCATTGCAAAACAAGGCAGGACATCTTAGCAAAAATATGGGGCTCGTGAATTAAGTCTCCTGTTGAAACCAAACTCCAAAAAACGCCACTACAGAGCAAAACAGGTCTTATTAGCAACATTATGTTTTGAGGTTCAAAAGTTATTCTCATGTCAAAATTAACTTTATAGTAACATTACTGCAGAATAATACAGGGAACCTTAGCAAGTTTTATAAAAAATACCATTCATTGTAGAATACGTCATTTTAGCATATAATACAGGTCATTTTAGCATATGAAGTTGAAACTGACTCTTGTTGAAACCAAACCTCAAAAAAAAAAAAAAATTATTACAGAAAAGAGGATACCTGAGCAATATGAGGTTTGTGATTTAGTCCACTGTTGAACCCAAACTCCACAAAAATCATCTCACAGAATAACACAGAACATCTTTGGACAATAGGGTTAGTTGAAATAAAACTTCTGAAAAAATGTCAGCAAAAATATCACAGACCATTTTTAGAAACAATGTGGTTCATGAATTAATCTGTTGAAAGCAAGTTTCATAAAAATACCACTGCAGGTAAAACAGGTCATCTTGGGCTATCTAGTTCTTGAAATAGTCTCTTGTTGAAACCAAGTTTAATAAATTACCACTCTAGAAGATAGGATAACTTATGAATATGAGGTTCATGGTTTATTCTCTTGAAACTAAATATCTCAAAATACTCCAGCGTGAAAAGAACTCCATCGTTAGCAACAATATGAGGTTAATTAGTCTCCTGTGGAAACCAAACTTCCCAAAAACACCACTGTATTATAAAATAGAGCATCTTATTAACGTAAACTTTTTAACATTTGTTCTATCAAAACATAAACCTCAGATATGTACGATTCATTTGCAATAACTTTCCTAGAAACTATTCAAACAAGGGGCATATTTATTCCCAGGCACATTACTGTCGAATACTTCTCAGGCTTCAAAAGGATCTTCTCATTTCTTTTTACTGGTCACTTTTGTTCCTAACATGTGTTAAGATATGAGATTTTAGGTTTGTCGACTGAGCAAATTTCTTGTTGCAGGCATCAAATGGGCACACAAAGGGTTTGTCTCCAGTATGGATTCGCACATGTGTACGCAAATTGAAATCCAGGGAAAAGCGTCTCCCACAGCCTTCAAAGGTACACTGGTAGGGTTTCTCTCCAGTATGAACCAGCTGATGACGTTTCAGCTTCGAGCTCTCAACAAAAGCTTTGCCACATTCTGCACAGACGTGCACTCTAGGCCCATGAATGTGCAAGTGCTTTCTCATAGCAGAATTATCTTTGAACATCTTCCCACAGCCTTTATGAGAGCATGCCACAGGTCTTGGAAAGTCTCCTTTTGGCCTTTTGGGTTTCATGCTAGTAAATTCTGCCAGTTGTTTGGGATCAGAAAGATCAATGCCAGGTATTCCTTCAGGAGGAAATTTCTTTCCTGTCATATACTCAGAATAATCGGGGGTTGACTCACCAGCCTGTCCTTCAGCCATGGGATCGTCTTTTTCATTATTATCCTCCCACATGGGGAAGGGAAGTTCTCCATCAAGACCATCGATTTGTATCTGCTTATGTTCCCACTGTTTGTCACCCAGGTCAGGGTTCACACCTTCTTCTGCACCAGCCTCGATAGTGGCCGTCAAACCACAGAGATTCCCTCCATAGGGGCTGAGCTCTTCTTGACCATTCTCTGCCGCCAAGAAGCCAGAAAAAGTGGCAGTGGTCGGCTGGAGATATTCTTCTTCATTAACTGGCAAAACCATCGGGCTTTCAAATTCAGTACCGAGTAGTAGGTTGTCTGAGTCTTGGTGATTCACCACCTCCTCTGGTGTCTGCACGATCATTTCCTGATCATGATCTCCATTACTCAGGTTGCTGCCTACAAGTGGCTGCAGAGCAATAAGAGGAGAATGGTAGTGGCCACCATGCGCCCAATCAACACCTACATCTCCATACACTTTGATGGTTTGGCTTACATTGGTTTCCACAGAAACTGTCTCGATATCATCGAGTGGCTGCAGCTCCATAAAATCAGCGGGAATCTCTGCGTTTTCTGTGGTGAGACACATAATTTTCTCTGTCTCTGAGGCCATGGCGGGGACCCGCGTACTGGTCCTGGGTAGCAAGCAGGTAGGAGACAGCTGTGGAGTAGAAAACAAATCAGGGAAGAAAAGCACGCACTTGCGTGCTAAACAGAACAAGGAAAACCCCCAAACGACAAAAACTACAACAAGGAAACAAACCAGGAAGAGGTGACGAAAAGCGTGTGCTTCAGGGAAAAGCCGGCCGTCGTCTGAGGCACTAAGGTGATTCCGGAGGCGCTTATAGGTGTTTCTGGAGGACAAGACGCATGCGTTGGGCGTGCCGCTGGATACGTCCCTGGGCGTGCCGCTCGATACGTCACTAAACTGCGACAGACCATCAAGAAAGCTTCTTTTGCGCATGCCTAAATGATTGCGCAACTTCCTGCAGGAGTTGCAGAACCGCTGGGTTTCCCTGTAATTCTCCAGTCTAGTTACTGACTGAATGTAATCTTTCCATCTCGGTTTCTTACTGACCTTTTCTATATTTTATTACAGTTGATTTCTTACCTACCCTCAGCCAGGCTTATGTAGGAAAAAAGAAAGTCTATTCCTTTTAAATTTTACTTTGTGTCTAAATATTATACAAATATCCTATTACTGAACTACAAACATTATAATTATTTTCCACAAAACAGACTTAAGTATAGTTTTGAAAATATTAATATGTGTTAATTTTTAGTCAACATGTTAGATAAGGAAAATTTACCAATAGTAAATTTTCATTTTCAAAATTTTCCAATACTAAATCACCCTGCATTATTGAAATATACCAAATTTTGTGCTAAAAATTATATTATTTAAATAAATTTATATAATAAAACATAATAAAGTATAAATGCATTATAAATTATAGTTCACATAAGAATATATAAAACATTTATATATAACTATATATAAAATATAGCATATAACATAATTATGATATATGCTAAATAATATATAATGCATAATATGTAGTATATGATTCAGTGTATATTATGCATCATATGTCTATTCTATATATTTATATGCATATATTTTTTATATATCTGTGTTGTATTTTAATAAAACAAAACAATTTCTGCTAAGTATTAGAGGGCATAAGTCTAAATTCTGAAGGTGGAGGTAGAAAGAACTGGTGTTCAAGATGAGCCTGGACTACATATTGAGACCATATGCCAAAGAAGAAAACAACAACAAAAAAACCCAAATCCTCACTAAAACCCATCTATGACAAACAAAAGAATACAAAGAAATGTAGTGACTTTCTGTATATGGTCTGAAAAGATTATGCTAAAATTTTTTTTATTGTGACTCTACTTCTGATAAAATGCATATGTATATGGAATAAAAATTATGGAGAAAAAACTGAGAACACTTTGAGTACGCATGCAGTATAAATGTATTAGTATAAAAGTATACTTTTAAATTATGATAATATTTTGAAAGTTAACATTATAAAATGTGCTAATTGCTGTGTATATCTAAATGTTCTTGCCTCAATATAAACATTACCAGACAATAGTTACTATATTAACATGGTTCACTGTATTATAACTACATTGTACTAGAATATCAAAGGAAAAGGGCTACTAAAATGACATTGAGCAATTATTTAATGCTTAAAATGTGCTTTATGTGATGGGTACATTTTTGACTACTGTGGCATACATTATCATACATTATAATCTTTTTTTAAGAAAACAATTTATTCAATTATTACCTATAAAACTTTTATGGGGATTCTTTTATACTTTCTCCTGTTTGCATTTAATAGCTTGATTAGTTAATTTCAACTATTTTCCCATTCTTATATTCAGTTTTTTAAAAACATTTTTTCATAGATGAACAAAAGCCAAAAAACACTAGCAATTGATAAAATTTTCAGTATATCAGATATTATTCACTAATGTGAATACAGATTCTGTCAGTAGCTGCAATTTCATGTTTATCAAGTATTATTCATCAATTTAAATACAAATCCTATCAGTAACTGTTTTTTCAAATAACTCAATTAGATTTATACCACTGGTTCTTCTATTAATTATGCCATTATTTCATTTTAAGAAGATTTATTTTGTGTGTATGATTATCTTCCCTGTATATTTATACACGCATGTGTGATATTTTGTAAGTCACAAGAGGTCATGAGATTCCCTGGACCTGGAGTTAAGTATGGCTGTAAACCCTGTGAGTGCAGGTCCTCTACTATCTCTAGTCCCTACCCCATTTCTACCTATTTTATACTTGTTTTCACATTTCTTATGTTTATTGCCTGACTTTTTTCTATTCCTAATTATACACCTATATATAGCATTGAATGTTTCTTTTAGTAAAGCTTTATATTTACTAAATATATTTATAATTTTATAACTTAATGTCACTTTAAATAATGAATCATAACTCATAATGAAGTTATAATTATTAAAACTTAATTATGGATTTAATTAAATAGATCCAATTTATGACTAAGACACATTTTCCTTCTATTACTTAGATTTGAGATTTGTGAACATAGAAATTTCTTTGTCAATTTCATGGGCATTTAGAAAGAAATTATCTTCTGTGTTCATATGATATGACTCATCTATTTTTATAAAACCAATTGTAAGATCCCATGCTCTTACTTAAATATCATGTTAGGAGATGAATACAGTATATTATACTTTTTTATTTCATTTAATTTGTTGTTTCGTTGAATAAGAGTCATTATTGGTTTTCATGGTAATTTCTAATATTTCTTATTAGCTGACATTTGTATAAAATATTCTGCATTTTTATTTTCCAATATTAGAGTAGTTTTTGATTGATTTTTATCCCCTGAACATCACAAACTTGGAATACTTTTAAAATCTAAAGTAAGGGCTTTTTTTTATAGTGCTAGGGATGGAACCCAGGCACAAGCACCCTATCACGAACTATATATATCACAACCTGATATTTTAGCAGTAGAGTAGGTCATATTTTATTTTTATTTTTCTTAAATTATTATAAAAGAAAAAATATTTTGGTTTTCTTTTTTTTTCACTTGATAGGTTTTTTTTTTTCCTTTTGTCTGCTTCATGCTTTCATTTAGTATGATCACTTGAAATGTTTAAATGTATTTTTCAGATCATTTGCTGTATACTATAAAACTCAAACTGACCATTTCTGACCTAATCTCAAGTATATCATCTTATTCATGACATAAGAAAGTAAGGGAATCTTGAATACAGATTTAATGGCTTTTTACCTTACCCATTCTCATTTTTTTAAAGAAAAAAAAATCTTGAGTAATTTTTATGTGTGAATGTTTTGCCTATATAGCCTATGGAGGTCAGTATATTGAATCCCCTGGGCTGTGAGGCACCATATGGGTGCTGAGAACTAAATTTAGTTGCTCTTCAAGTGTATCAAGAGCTCTTGATACTACTGAGCTTTCTATATCTCCTAACGTAAATTTTATTACATTCTATTTATTTTATGCATGCATACATCACAGCATAAACATAGAACTCTGAGGATAACTTGTAGATATTGGTCCTCTCCCTCATGCCATGTAGGAGCTAGAAATTGAACTAAGGTCATTAGGCTTGGCAGCAAATGTCTTTACTCACTGAACCATGTTGCTGGCCCCACCTCAATTCCTTTTTGATTCCATGTTAGTTATTTTATACCATAGTCTCCTGTTCAAAAATTCTATATCCATAATTGCTTAGCCTTAGTTATTCCCTTTAAGGAGATGTAGGATTATGGTAGACTTGTCTTGTGTTCCTTTAGCTGAGATGGATCTGTTTTTCCCACAATTTCTCCCCTCCATAATTGTATGTTTGTGGGTGAGTCTTTTTGTCTGATTGAACTCCAACAGTGCTAATGTTCACCATCAATCCTTCCACACCATCTTTTCTTCATTGTTGAGTTATGATTTATCATGTGACTGGCTTTTCATGTTCTGTCTTGATTTTTGCACATTCTTTGTATATTTCAGCTAAGTTGACATTCTTCATAGTTGTGGTTTCAGGTTTTGAACATGCCTTTGCTTCAGTAAATATGAAGTGTTCCCTTATGCTTTTAATATAAATTTTCAGTAATTTATATGTTTTTTAAATTGCTTTGAGATGCTCTAATAAGCTGAATTTATTAATCAAATGTTATTTTTCACAAGACTACTTTCAATAAAACCACAGAAAATCAACACTCAAATAACATAGAAACATTTAAAAACAATGAAGTCTGTTTATTACCTGCACAAAATATCCTCAGCTGCTGGACTGGTGATATAAGTTGCAAATGGGTGGTGAAAAGATCAACAAATGCTCCAGGGTAAATAATGAAGAGAAAAATTCCAAAGCCATTAAATCGAACTTGTTCCCTAAGAAAGTGTAAATCACATTAAGAAAAGGAATTTTCTAATATAATTGTATTTCTGTCAAGTTAATAATGATGCAATCTTAAAATTCGCTATAATTCACTTTTAAAAATAATCTTCCTGGAGAGATAAAACTAATAATCATAACTTTAAACTAGTGTAACACAGATTTGGCTTAGGTTCTAGAAAACTCTGAAATATATAATTGAAATGATTATATAGAGAAATAGCTAATAATTCTATGAGAAATCAATGATAGAAAGCTACAGTGTACTATTAATTTTTAGAGGACAAAGGGAAATATATAACTCAAAATATGATTCAAACACATTTATTTGTCCTAGTTATTATAAATAAGGCACAAGATATGTAAGCATATTTCTGTTCAGCAAATACTAAGTACATTTTAATGGCAAGTTAATGGTAAGATAGTCCTTAAAAGGAATAGTTTTCTACCACTTCATTTCTATAAACACATATAGATTTAAGTTTCCTAGGAACCAACAGATACTATAAAAAAAAAAAAACCATTACCTTAATAGTAAATATATATGATTCACTTTTTTGGTAAAGACATATAAAACATTCATAGTTCATAGTGGCAGAAAAACATAGCGGCAATAGAACAGTGACTATGGCAGGAGGTCATAGGCCATAGGGGAGAATCTACTATTATTTTGTTAAATCGATACAGAATTAAACTGTTTTCTAATCTTTTTGTCTATAGATTAGTGATGCTTCATCCATTATCAGAGAAGCTTGCTACTCATTTTCCTCCCAGTGGATGGCACTTAATACAGATTCATAAGTGCCAT
Organism: Micromys minutus; assembly: GCF_963924665.1. Classification (NCBI taxonomy): domain Eukaryota; kingdom Metazoa; phylum Chordata; class Mammalia; order Rodentia; family Muridae; genus Micromys; species Micromys minutus. The sequence continues at coordinate 31,984,616 of NC_137970.1, read as the reverse complement.
ATATGGGACATCTATGTCACACAACCATTTTCTTGAGGCTTAGAGAGAAACACTGTGGAAGAGGAGACAGAAAGATTTTAAGAGGCAGTTTGGGAAGGACTGCTGCAAAACAGCTATCCAGATGTAACTTGGTCAATACACTCACTAACTCACAACAGCTATGGCTGCCTGCAGAAAGCTATAAGATCAAACCAGTCAACAGTATATCCTAGATGGGGAGAGTGTTTGAGGCATTTCCCCTAGGTGAGAAGTTCCTGACAGCTGATGGTTTCTGGGAGACTGCCAATGTTCCAGTGGATGGCACTCCAGGGATGTAGATAACAGGTAGCACTAACTTAGAGTGTTACTTAGTTGTGTGGGGAGAACTTGGTAGGGAGATATGAGGATCTGAAAGCAGTTGGAAGCAAGGAATCGGAGATAGATATGATCAATGGTCATTATATATATTAAACTTTCAAAGAATAAATAGAAAGTATTAAAGTTATCCAATTGTTTCACAAACATAGTATAAAATATAAAACTATTAATAATAACTGTAGATACAAAACACTAAAGGTTATGAGGCAAACCGTTGGTGATTTATAAAAGGTAACTGGGGTTGGTGAGACTGCTCAGGTAATAAAGCTGCTTCCTAGAATTGAACTTAGGATGTCAGATGATTTGCCTTCTCCCTGGTCCATGCACCCAAAAGATAAAATATTCCTGTTTGTATATTTCTGTATGGCAGACTTGTTATGGGGTATCAGGGAAGCAGGGACCACACTTCTTCTCATCTTAGGTATAAGTAGAAAGATATATTTAGGTGTCAAAACCACGAAAAAGCACAGTCAAGTAAGTCCTAGGTCTCATCTCCCACCTGGGTTTCTAGGAAGGCTTAGATATCACTGAACCCAGTACTTAAGGGTTTTTTTTTTTTTTTTTGTTGTTGTTGTTCTACCCAACATAGGATATGAACAGAAGCAGGAAATTCTTTTCAGCTGGATTAAAGTAAAGCCATGCACAGTGGCACATACTTTATTATCCTAAATACTCGGAAGACTGAGGCAGGAAGATCCTGACTTTGAGGGTAGTGTGGGTTAGAGAAATCTTTCTTTCCTACTATTCACCCGCCCAAAAAAAGAACCATTTTGAGGCAGTGTTGGACCCACATGGTAGAAGGAGAACAAACAACTCCAACAAATTGTTCTCTGACTTCCACAAGTATGCAACATCATGTGTGTGCACATGCATGCATGCACAAACATACACACACATTCATAATGGATAATATAACTTTTAAAATAAAACAAAAAAACTAGAGGAAAATCTTGAAGTAGTGAAGTTATAATCATGTTGGCATAAAACAAAGGAAAGAGACAATACAAATGATCACATCACTAGATGGGCATATCAGCGATATATATATATATATTTTTTAAAGAGAAGCTTCCCCAATGTAATAAATGGTGGGTATACATTGAATAATATCTACAGAAGAAAACAATCTCATTGAATATTTAGGATTTTAGGAAGAAGTCCTCTCAAATGAAAAGTTTCTTTGTATGTAGTAGAAAAGAACAAGTTAAGTCTAATTACCTAATAGCTGCTATACCGTGTCCAATTTCATGTACAACACCACTAATGAGGACGGCAGCGAAGAAGTAAGTCAGCTGATTGACAGGTAAATTTATACCAGGAACCTGTTTATAGACATAATATAGCAATGATTATCAGTGTGGGTATAGCAACTGTATACCAAGAGGCATGATCTTCACTGTCTTAAAGCTGAAACCTCTAATCGTAATATCCCAAGATCTAAAAGCATGACCATTAATTATCAAATTTTACTTCTACAATAAGAAAAAGCAATGTCTTGTTTTAACTTATGCGATTTCTGTAAATCTGACATACTACCAATTTGAAGGAAACAAGAAAAACTATATTAAAAACTTTAGATTCCTAAGAGCTTGGCCATGGGAAAAAATGAAGGTGCCCTGAGTGTTAGAGAAGCAGGGTGACAACGATGGTGGCAGTGGTTGATCTATTCCTAATTTAAGGGTTGGAGGCTCAATTTGAGAACAATTTCAAATCATTGGTCCTAGCCAGCACTAGTGGTGTACACCTTTAATTTCAGCACTCAGGTGGCAGAAGGCAGACAGATGTTGAAGTTTGAGGCCAGCCTGCTCTATAAAGTGAGTTCTAGGACAGCCAGGGACCCTGTCTCATACAAAAGTTCTTAGTCCTGTCTCTAAACTTATTACAAGATTTCAAAAGCTCATGCTGAGTCATAAAGCAAATCCGTGAGGCTCTCTTTAATACTCATAGCTTATAAGAGGCAATAATGGAAGCTGTTAGGAAAAAATGCCAGGTCTGTGTTGGTGCATCATGCACTTCATTCCTCTTACCCTATCAATTTATCTCTCAGAAAAATAGAAACGAAGATGCACACATTAATGCAATATAGACACATGGACATACAAAGAAGCAGGTTCTGTGAACTGAACCTAGTCCTCTTTAGAGCAACAAATGCTTTTAACCACTCAGCTACTTCTCCAACTTCTACCTTGTTTTTAGAAATGAGATCTCTCACTAGGACCTGGAGTTCAACGATTAGGCTAGGCTGCCAGGACAGAAAGCCCTAAGGAATCCTATCGATACCTCCTTGCATTAGGATTGGGAAATGTGTACCCTCAGGCCTGCTTTTTATTTAACCAGCATGTCAACAGAGTTTTTAATAGGTGCACTGCATTTTGTGGAATGAGTTGTGGATCATTTAGCTATTTTACAAAGTTTTGCTTTTTTGATTATTAAATTCCCAAGTGTGAACTTTTATTAAGTACACATGCTCCTGCACACACATGCAGAGGCCAAAGGATGGTGGATATCTTCTACTGCTCTCCACCTTACACCTTGTTGTGTGAATATATGTGGGTATATACTTGCTACAGTGTGCCCATGGAGTGTGAAGGCTTCAGTACCTGTGGACGCTAGAGGACATGAAGGAGTTGGTTCTCTCCTTCCAATATATGGTTCCCCTGAAAAGATAGCACTAATGTTGGGCTCAGTTGCACGCACCTTTACCATCTTAGCCATCTTCCTGGCCCCTCTGTATCTTATGTTTTGAGACAGTCTCACTGAACCCGAGGCTCATTTCAAGCTGAACCTGAACATTTCAGCTAGACTAGATGTCTAGAGAGCTCTAGAGATCAGCCTGTCTTCATCATGATACTGGGTTTGCAAGCTAGGAAAGACTTGTGGGTGCTGGGAATTTAAACTCAGATCTTTCTTCCACAGCAATTATTCTTGTCCAAAGAGCCATCTTCTCATTTGGCAAATTTCTGCTCTCACGATAGATATTGCATAGGCTAGGAATTGTGGTGCACAATTTAATTCCAGTACCTGAGAGGCAGGTAAATTGCTTAAGTTTGAGATCAGCCTGGTCTACCTATCAAGTATTGCTAGTCACCAGTGCGACAAAGTGAGACTCTCCAAACAAAAACAAACTTTAAAAAGACACTTGTATACTTAAGTCCAAATATTTGAGAGAATAAATTCTTACGTAAGCACAGTAATTACTGGAGGTCCAGCTCTGTTGTTAACTAGCTAAATAACCTTGAGGAAGCTGGCATATTATCTCTCCAATCCTTCAACCTCCTCATCTTAAAACAGAAATAATCATATGTACAAAATGTAATTTTGAGGATAAAATAAGTTAATTTTTGTCCAATGTTTACCATTATGCTCTAGAGGAGGTAATAATGTTCCTAGAAGATTTTGATACTGTCTTAATTAGGATTTCTATTTATATGATGAAACACAATGATTACAAAGAAAGCTGGGGAGGAAAGACTTTACTTGGCTCACACTTCCATATCACTGTTCCTCATCAAAGGAAGTCAGGACAGGAATGCAAACAATGGCAGGATCCTAGAGGCAAGGGTACTGCTTATTAGCTTGCTTTCTCATGGCCTATTCAGCCTGCTTTCTTATAGAACCCGGGTCTACCATCCCAGGGATGGCTCCATCAACAATGGGCTGGGCCCTCCCCTATCAATCACTAGTTGAGAAAATGCCTTATGGCTGGATCTCATGGAGGCATTTCCTCAAGGGAAGCTCTTTCCTCTTTGAGGACTCCAGTATATGCATGAGTGCGCGCACACACACAGCACGACTGACCCCTTGTCATCATGACACACAAAATCATCACTATTAAGCCACAATTTTTCCTTTCATATTCATCCCCATGATCTCACATTAAAATCATAATAACTTTAAAAGTCTCAGTCTTTACAAAATCAAACATGAAAACATTACAATTTTAGTCCCTTTAAAATAGCCAATCTCTTTAAAACTCTGAAATCTCTCTTTTTTAAAAGTCCTAAGTCTTTTAGCTGTGGGCCCCTGTAAAAGTCAAAATTAAACTAAATACCTTCAAGAACCAAGGCACAGTCACAATCAAGTCAAAGCAAAATATCCCCCATATGCATAAACAATAGTGTCCAATGATGGATCCACTCATGACCTTCTGTGTTCCTCCAAAGACTTGGGTCAGTACCTCTGTTTCACCCACTGCAGCACACACAGCTTGTCTTCTAGGTTCTGGCTGACTCCACCCCACTGCTGTTCTTGTGGTCATCCCATGGTACTAGAATCTCCAAAACTGCTGGGGTTCTCTCCTGCTCCTTCTTGAATAGCCTCTTATAGGCTTTCATGGTACCAAGCCTCAAATTCCCTCTATGAACCCTTAAAGCCTTGGTCTTCAACTGCCATGGAAGTGGCACTTCCACCAATGGCTTCTGACAGTGCCAAGCCTCAGCTGCTCTCCATACCAGGCTCAACTGTCAGTGCAAGGTGCAAGCTTGGACACCTCTGGAATACAGCTTCTGTATGCTGACTATCAAGAAACACCTTCCTGAGGATTTCACCTCAACAATGCTGGTCTCTTTTAATCAATTCCAAATTCTCACCTCCAGCATACTAGCATCAAGTATCCAAGTAACGCAAAGGTTTCCCGGCTTGTAGTGCTGGTACCCTGTTAATCACAGCTGATTCTTCAGCCCCAGCTAACCAGAACCATAGAATTTTAAATCAAAGTAGCAAACAGCCTGATAGTCTTTACATTTCCCTCTGAAATTTTACAAGCTATCCTCTGCACTGTTCTCTTAACACTCATCTTCCAAGCTTCTAAAGAACATCCCACTGAACTTTCAACACTCTGGCTTTTTTGTAGTCTAAAGTTCCAAAGTCCTTCCACAATCCTCCCCAAAACATGGTAGAGTCTATCACAGCAATATTCCACAATCCTGGTACCTTTGTCTTAGTTAGGGTTTCTATTGCTACAAGACCAAAGAGCAGAGCAAGTTTAGGAGGGAATTTTTTTTTTTTTTTTTTTTGCTTACACTTCCAGATCACTGCTCATCATCCAAGAAGTCAGGACAGGAACTCAAGCAGGGCAGGAAACTGGAGGCAGGACAGAGGCCATGGAGGGGTGCTGCTTACTGGCTTATTCAGCCTGCTTTCCCATAGAACTCAGGATGAGCTCAGCCCTCCCCCAATGATCACTAGTTGAGACAATGACTTATAGCTGGTTTTCATTGAGGCATCTTCTCAATTGAGGTTCCCTCCTTTCAGATAATTCTAGCTTATGTCAAGTTTACATAAGACTAGCCAGCACAAATACACAAATCTTCTTGAGCTGCTCTCTTAAAACAGCTATAACTTTAGGCAAGTTCATTTTATTCAAATCTGCAATCTGAGTAACCTATTTATGGCTTTTTCCTCGTGTACTGACATATTTGTTATTTTATTTGAAATAGGCTGATATGTAACTTGGTAGGGAGACTAACTTGATGTTAAATTTAAGTGATCCTCCTGTCTCTGCCTCCTGAGTACTGGGATTACAGGCACTCACTACCATGTTCAGCTGCATTTCTCTTTTTCTTACTAATCTGTTAACTATAATTCAAACACTATTATTGGTCCTTTGTAATACAGCTGAGAAATATATCCTCCAGTTTATTTACCATATTATCTTACTTTGCTTTTAGTTTCCCCCCCCCCACAATGTTGGGATTTATTTCACAATAACAAATGTACATGGTATAGCCATTTTAGCGGCAGAAATTTGTCATTTGTTCTTTTCCTTGCTAACTTGCCTAGGCAAGCAAATGTATTTTTACTTCATTTGTTTTTCTCCATTTTTACTGTTTATTTTCCTTATTTACACTTCAAACGTGTTTCCCCTTCCTGGTCTCCCCTCCGAAAACATCCCATCCCACCCCGCCTCCTCAAGACTCTATGAGAATGCTGCCCCACTCACCTACCCACTCCTGCCTCCCTGCCCTGGCATTCCCCTACACTGGGGCATTGGGCCTTCACAGGACCAAGGGCCTCTCCTCCCACTGATGCCTGGCAAGGCCATCCCCTGCTACATATGTAACTGGAGCCATGGGTCCCTCCATGTGTGTACTCTTTGGTTGGTGGTTTAGTCTCTGGGAGTTCTGAAGGGGTCTGGTTGGTTGATATATTGTTGTTCTTCTTTTGGGCTGTAATCCCCTTCAGCTCATTCAGTCCTTTCTCTAACTCCTCCATTGGGGTCCCACATCTATCTCTGTATTTGTCAGGCTTTAGCAGAGCCTCTCAGGAAGTAGCTATAACAGGCTCCAGTCAGCAAGCACTCTTAGGGGTATCAAATCTATGAATATTCAACATTTCCTAAAACATCAAGACTGAATCTAAGTATAAACCATGGAACCTGTGTAATGGTGATCCATTAGCTTAGCTTTACCAATAGTTATAAGTGAATCAGTTTAGTTGGGGTAGATGTGTTTTGTGGAAAGTATATAGGAAATCTATATTTCCTCTCAATGCTGCTATAAGCTTCAACCTGCTCTAAAAATAACATATTCAAAAGTCAAGATAAGAACAAAGATATACCATTTACTGTTGTTACATAAAAACATTCTACAGTTCTGATGGTAGTTTTCTGTCTTCCTCACTCCATGCTTGTGTAAATTAACAACCTGCATTTTCCTTTACTTTCACAAACTTTTTCGAACTAAAGTTTCACATTGCCTCAATCAGACTATGGTTTTGGACTCTGCAGGAAATGAGTTTCACTTTTTAAGCCTTGCAATCAAAGAGAGACTCACAGAATGTGGCTCGGTTATTTTCTGCATTCCAATGATTCCTAGTGTCTGTTCTGATTATGAAACTCATCTTCATAATCAACATTTAAAATGTCTGTTTGATATCTTGTTATCTGATTCTCTTTATTCAGACCTTATTGAGCAACCTTTTTTTCTTCCACAAATATCGGTGTCCCATTTCTCCTTCTCCATGCTGGGTAAAATAACCTGTTTGGTTTAGTTTTTTCTTTTTTCTGTTACCTCTTTGAATGTATTTCCTTAACATTAGTTCTCATCTAGATGTGCCAGGGTTGGGGGATACCCAGGCGGGCCTCCACTCTCTTGGAGGAAAAGGGGAGGGGGAGAGGGGTAGGGACTGATGGTAGTGAGGGGACTTGAAGCAAGGACAGTGATCAGGATGTAAAGTGAATTAAAAAAAAAAAAGACTAGCTCTCATACATGCCATCTAATTCACCAAACAACCTGCACCAAAGCACAGGTCGCTTTTACTTCAAATAACTCACATAATTTTATGCAACCAGCTCTTTGTTCTTTTTCTACATTGTCTTCTGGATACACAATAAAGAAAAAAAAGGTAAGAGACTGAGTTTGTGACTGACTATAGCCACAGATGGCAGGTCTTATTGGCTGGCAACAGTACAAGATGCCCATCTGTCTCTGACATGATTACAAAGTATTAGATGCACCAAAACACTGAATGTACAACACTCTTTCAACCACACACAGTGCCAGGGTTGTGGGAATTAATATGGAATAAGGCCACAGGAAATTAGAGAGTAAACCAGAAGTATGTTCCTTAAGCTCCAAGGGTTTAAATCAAACACAAGAGCCAAGGCATTTTTAAAATTATATATAAATATGCATGGTACACTATGGGGCTTCTGGACCTTTAACAGTTCCAAGGCACAGGTCACCTAGTATTTTTTATGAAGAGTGAATAATCTGAGAAGTAAAGAGAAGAATAATTTGTCTACATGACAATTTGCTGTTAGAACTTGATGAGGCAGACAGGATAAAGATCAGATTTTCTTGAAATGGGGTTCCTTCATTCTCATCTTCTTTCTTGAACACTAACTACTTGTAGAACCAAGAGTCATCCTTAAACTGTCCCTGCACCCTGTAGCTTCGCATTAAATTAATCATTGTCTGAGAAGCACAATGGAAAACCATCCACCTCATTCTCTTTTCCTCACTTTGAAACTGAGAACTTTATCTGCACAGTTTCTGTGTTTTGATCAAATCCACCCTCCTTGATCCGCCAGCTCCTCCCTTATCCCACTACCACTTTTCCCTCCCAAGTCCATCTGTTCTTTTGTTAACCCATCAAATCCCTTTAGTGCTACCCAAGTTGGCCTTGCACTTGCTTTGTAGCCAAGGCAAGCCTTCAACTTATTCCTATCTCAACCTCCCAAGCAGTTGACATTATAAGCTTGTACCACTAGCTCTGGCTTTTCTTTGTCATTTTAAAGGAGTAAAACATCATGTACATAGATTATATCATTATTAATGATGAATACACTATTTACTAACTATGGCTCTGGGCAAATGATGTAATATCTTTGGGCATTGTCTTTCTCATCTGTAAGCCAGAGAGAACAAAATAAACTTCATGAGTGCATCCTGCACTTTGGCCATCTGCTAAGACAACAAAATAAAATACATACAGAAACCTCACATGGGAAACACTGCCTGTGTTACTTAGGAATTTATGATTATTAGGATATGTCTTACTGTGCTCCATGTAATAGTGGTCCTTCTATTCCTGAAATGCCCAGTTTTCACCCTCCATTTCCAGGCTATGTGAACTGCCCTCATCCTTCCACTCTCTCCTCCTCTTCTAGAGCCAGGTACACCTTATACTTTTGTTACCTAGCACCTTGTATAATGTCCAAAGAACAATCACACCATCTCATCTTCTAGACTAAAAATCCCATCAATGTGATCACTGGGTTTTGTTTTCCAAGTAACTGGGACCCTACACATGACCAGGAGGCAGGACACACTGATAAAATGTTTACTGAAAAAATAAATCCTGTCTTATGCAGCAGCTTCAACTAACAAATCGTCTCGACCTCTAAGAAAGAAGTGACCATCCTTCATTACTCTCTATAAATCACTTGTAAGGTTTTCTGCATTCGCCCAACTTAGCAGAGGTCATACAGGTATGATCGCCTTCCTTTAAAAAAAAATCTGTTCTTAACCCTTAAATGTCCATGAATAAGAACATTATTAAAAACAACACTAATACCTCATGGGATAGAAGCTACAAATGTAAAGATATGATGTAGAAATAAATAAAAGTTGAAAAATTGTGAAGCAAAACTGAGTCGATGTTGGGTACTCTTGCAAACTGAAGATGTAGGGGCTGGAGCTCAGGAGCAGAGCACTTTGCTTACATGCATGATGCTGTACTTTCTGGCTCCAGGACTGCCAAAAGATAAGATATAAGCCCTCACACGTGCTTTAAAGGAAGAATTACTGTAATAGTCAAATGAATAAATCCTAGCATATATATTCTTTGACATTAAATCACAAGGTGAAGACTGGAAAGATGGATCAGTAGTTAAGAACACTTAATGCTTTTGCAGAAGACAGATTTGGTTCCCAGCATCCACATGGTGGCATACAACTGTCTGTAACTACAGTTCCAGGGAATTCAATGCCTCCTTTTGACCTCTATGGATATCACACATGTATATAGTACGCATATATTCAGGTAAAACAGTCACAAAAAAATCTTAAAATGTCTGATATGTTTACCTCCTAACACCAGCCTTATATTTTAACTAAAAGATTAAATTCTGGAAACCATGAAAAGGACATGGGAGTATTGTACAGGGTTAAGATGTACTTTTATGGGCTTGAGAGATGGCTCAGTGGTTAAGAGCATTGACTGTTCTTCCAGAGGTTCTGAGTTCAATTCCCAGCACCCACATGATGGCTCACAACCATCTGTAATGGGATCTGATGCTCTCTTCCGGTGTGTCTGAAGACAGCAACTATGTAATCACATACATAAAATAAATAAATCTTAAAAAAAGAAAAGAAAGATATACTTTTACATTTTATAGAGATCGAAAGTCAGCATGTATACTCCTTGAAAGAAACAATCAACAACACATCTCAAGAAGATATCCCCAGTTGAGGGGATCAGTCATGACTGCCTGTCTTAGTAGTCATCCATTTATTCTCTGCTCCAGTTATTACCACTGCTATCACATACGGTGACAATTTCTGCTAATCCTGTATTCATGGTTTTTGATTTAGTGTGTAATCTGAAAAATTATGAGACATTTTACTTTAATGTCTAATTTATGAATCATAGCTATACTAGCCAGAAAAATATGTTTCAGCAGTTGTTTAAATCAAAAAAGAGTGTACTTACCACAACTTGCAACACCTGTTCATTGTGAAGAGAGGAGGAGGAGGAAGAAGAGGAAGAGGAAGAGGAAGAGGAAGAAGAGGAAGAATAAGGAGAGGGAGAGTCAGCCATCATTTGTGCCAAAGTCTGCATCAATGTTTTTCCAAGGAGAAAAAAAGAGCTGAACATGGCAATCACACCAAACACCATTCCAAAATTGAACCTGGCAACAAGAACAAAAACAAACATGTAAGTATACAATTCTTCACAATGCATGACTAACAAAGACACTGGCCACATTCTGTAGCTTTTAAACAATTGCTAAAAAGACCAATAGCTCAGCCTTGTTTCCTCACCTAAACTGATTGACTAATAGGCAATTCTAATTATATACTCTGACACCTGAAGAAGCTAAATATCATTGCCAATTTTTAAAAAAGGGCTGAGGGATTCCCCTTTATCTGCTCATTTATTGTAGCCCTACTTTACTTGTATTTAATATAGTTAGAAATTAGGGCATTCACTTACTTTACATTCATTCTACTGTCTTTATCATATTTATCTCATTTTAGCTTTGTGATAAATTAGTTTAAGTATCAGTGAAGGCAAATTTAATAGTTTTGTTATTCTGTTGTTTCAATAATTAAAATTACTCTTATGGCTGGGACTAATCTGTTATTTTCTCATAAAGCTCTGTTGTGAAATTTAAGGTTGTAGAATTGTTTGTAATAATCTTTTTTTGTTTTAATGTTCATAGAATTAATACTTTATTTTCAATTATTATTTTTAGTTATTTTTTCCCATTCAATTTAATTAGTCTTTTCAAAAAACCAAATTTTATGTTTGCCTATTTTTATTACTGTATCCTTTCTGGCTTTTTGTTTATTTAATTGTTTACATTTAGCTTGAATATATTTGGAGCTTACTTTACATTTAAGTGTGTGTGTTGTTCACATATGTACATTAAAAAAATTTTACAATGTTGATTCTTTAATCCTGAATAGTGAATTTTTGGTCTTCATTTATAATGTTAAAATTGATAACATAACTCCAACCTAAAATCTAGAAAATACTTAGAAAGCAGAAAGTTAATTCAGGAATGTTAAAGTATTAACTGTGTCATATTTGCAAGGCAATCAATGAATGAAGGCTTATTACTGAAAATGGACATTTCCCATAATATTTTGGACTTTCAGATGAAAAGCTCTAAAAGAGAAAATGAAAAGTTGTAAAACTATCTACAGGATCTGAAGTGCCTTTTCTATTTTTCCTTTTTATTTTCTTCTCTTTATTACTTTATTTAATTCAGATGATATACATTGAGACAACATCTCTTTATGAACCCCAGAGTGGCCCAGAACTTGCTATGTTGTCCAGGCTTCCCTCAAATTATCAATTCTGCCTCAGACTTCAGAGTGCTGGGAATCATAGAGATATGTGCTGCTGTTCCTACTTGGAGCTTCATTTTTAACAAACAGTAGTTTAGAGCACATTATTCACTAGCCCCAAATTCTCTGAACTAAGAACCTGTTATGGGGAGCTGGAGAGATGGCTCAGAGGTTAACAGCACTGGCTGCTTTTGCAGAGGCCCAGGTTCAGTTCCTAGTACCACATGTTAGTTCAGAACTGACACTCCAGCTTCAGGGGATTTGATACCGTCCTGGCTCCTGTGAGCATTGCATGCAGGTGGTGAAAATTCAGCAAAACAAAACAACAAAATAAAAATAAATGCATCTTTTAAAAAAGAAATTGTTAGGATATCAGGTGTCCCAAAGAGCATGGAAAATATAAAAGCATACATTTTCATAAATGTCTCATTCATTCATTCATTCATTCACTCACTCACTCAATTTAGACATTACTTGAGTCCTCTAGAAGAACAGCAAATGCTCTTAACTGCTGAACCATCTTTCCAGTCTTCCTCATTTTATTTTTTGTTTTTTGAGACAAGGTTCACATGTAGCTCAGACTGGCCTCAAACTTGAAATATAACTTAGAATAGCTTTAAAATTCCTGGTACTTCTGGGACAACAGATATGTACCACTATGCTCAGGTGCCATGGTTTTTAATGTATGAAAAAGCACAATGATACAATTCCGTGTGTGTGTGTGTGTGTGTGTGTGTGTGTGTGTGTGTGTGTGTGTATGAGTATACATCTATATGCTCAATAAATTAAAAAATGATGGAAATTGTTAATAATCTATCTCTGATTATTATAATTTAATTACTAATTTAGTCCAAAATTGAAGATGAAAAGTACCATTGGTAAAGCATCCTTGCTTTCCGCCGTCCCCAACTGTAAAAGGCACGATTAAAAATTGAAGTTTGCCATCTTATATGAAAAGGAGAGATGCTCAATCCATTGTTTTCCAGCCAGTCTTCATAAGAATGTTTAAAATACACAGATGACTAAGAGAAAGAAAAGTTCAGCATCACTCAAATTTGAAGAGCAGACTTATAACACAAGAAAACAAAGAAATAAATAAAATAAAGAAAATAAAGACTTTCTAAAAGAAATCAAGATGTTAGTGGTGCAAAAGTTTATAATATTTTTGAGATAGTTTCAGGTTACCCAGGCTGGCCTCTAGCTTCCACATAGCTGAAGATGACCTTGAATTTGTGATCCTGACTCCACCTCCCAAGTACTGAGATTATAGTCATTTGACACCATGTCCAGTTTATGTAGTGCTGGGTTGTCATCCCAGGACTTTGTGTATGCCAGACAAGCACTCCATAAACTGAGCTACAATCCCAATCCCACCCAAATGTTTTATAATCTTAAAGCCTCATTTTTTCCTGCAAAGTATTAAAGGTTTCCATTAGGCCGAGTTGGCCAGGTTAGATTGCAGAGATCTACAACCCAAAAGGGAAATCTGGCTTATAGTCTCAAATTTAGGAACAGTTTTTAAATTTTTAAGGGATGATTTAAAAAAAAAAAGACTACTGCTGGGGATAGTGGTTATGATGTTTACTGTCTGGATACTGTGACAAAACAGCAGCTTTGGGAAAGATTTCATTTCAATCACATTTCCAAAGTATATTCTGTCATGGAGCAGAAAATATGGATGGCACTGGAGGTCGAGGAGGTAAGGTGGTTGAGGCAGCTGGTCACATGACATACATAGTCAAGAGGCAGAGGAAGATGAAAGCTTGTGTTTAGTCCTTTCTATGTTTTTATCTAGTTCAGGGCCTCACCCCATAAAAATAGTACCTCCCACATTGAGCATGGGTTTTCTCCCTCAATTATCTTAAACTAGATAATCCCCTTTAGCCACACACACAGAGGTTTCCATGGTGATTCTAAATCCCAGTAAATCCACATTCAAAAGCCAGCACAGTGGAGTATGCCTGTAATCCTACCACGACACAGTAGTGATGGAAAAGGAAAAGCAGAAGTAGCCCTGCAAGTTTACAACCAGCATGTCTGGCACAGTGAGTTCCAGACCAGCCAGACTCACATAGAGAAGTGCTATCTCAACCCTGTCTTCTCCAAATAGGAAACAAAACTTGAGGAATACATACGTGACAAGGATCCTGTGACCCACAAACCTTAAAATACTTACTATTCAATAGAGAAGAGCATGAGAAAAAGGAAGTCCTGTGACCAGCCCAAATTGGGATCCATTTCAAGGGGAGGCTCCAAGGCCCGACACTATTACTGATGCTGTGGTGTGATTACAGACAGGAGCCTAGCATGGCTGCCCTCTGAGAAACCCAACAAGCAGCTGAGAGTCAGATGCAAACACTAGCACCCAACCAATGGCCTAAAGCTGGGAAACCCTGTGGCTGAATTAGGGAAAGCTGGGAGAAACTGAGGAGGAAGGCAGTCACATAGGAAGACCTGCAATCTCAACTGACCTGGACCCCGAGATCTCCTAGACACTGAGCCACCAACCAGGCGGCATACACCAGCTGATATGAGGCCGTGACATATATACAGCAGAGGACTGGCGGGTCTGGCCTCAGTGAGAGAAGATGAACCTAACCCTCAAGAGACTGGAGGCCCCAGGGAGTGGAGGGTCTGGTGGGGTGTGGGTCGTGAGCTGGGGACATCCTCTTGGAGATGGGGGTTGGGGGTGTGTATGGGGGAGAGGTAGGGGATGGGGAGTGGTGGTGGGGTACAGACCAGGAAGGGAATGAAGTCTGGATGGTAAAGGGTTAAAGAATAAAAATACATAAACTTAAAAAAGAAGCATGGTCTTGACAGGTGGTGGAGACAAACCCCTTTAAAGTCAGCATTTTGGGAGGCAGAGGCAGGCAGATCTCTGAGTTCAAGGCTAGCCTGGTCTACAGGGTAAGTTTCAGGGCAGCCAGGACTATACAGGGAAACCCTATCTCAAAAAAAAAAAAAAAAAAAAAAACCCACAAAAAACAAAACAACAATGAAACAAATATATAAACAAACAAAAAATCCAAACCACCACCACCACCAATAATCCTGACCTCTGCTTAAAATCATAAAGCCCATAAGAAATATGTACATCCAAACTTCATGCCACATATAATTTTTAAACTATTAGCCAAATTTTAAAAAGGAAAGAATCATTTTCATATATGTGCAATATGCAAATATCCAAGCTATCATTTTAACTTATAATCAATGTAAGAACACTGAGACATTTATTTCTAGTATTCTTTGAAATGTGGCATCAAAATGATACTCAAAGCATATCTCTACTTAGACAAGCTTTTGCAAACGCTAGATAGCCACACACATTTAATGACTACCACAGTGGACAGCACAGCTTACTTCATTGCCACAGACAGAAGATGGGTCTTTTGAGATCATTTTTAGACTCTGTGTGGATTCAACAGAAGAGATAGCTTAATTTCAATCAATATTTTCTATTTTCATCTAAGCAAGCCTCAAGTTAAACCAGACAAAGCCAGAACATTTACCTAATGTCCTCTACGTCTCAGTATAAGCTCTTAAATTTCCGCAAGGGTTACAGCGATAGCTGCTCATAAACAGTCACAAGGCTTTTATAGTTTGAGGTCCTTGACTAAAATAGATGTATAAATAACAAGGGAGTTACAGAAAGCGCAGAAGTACCTTCATAACTAATGACCATCTGTATGAAAAACGCATTTGTCCTAGAAGGCTAGTTCAGGTCTTTTACCATTATAACGGCATGGCCTCAGTCTGAAAGCCAGTATATGTAATTGTCTCTACTATCTTCTGATGGCAATTTAAGCCTACTTATTTTCTAGAACTTGAAAAGGCAACTGACATATTTGCGCAGCAGAGGTTTACTGGACTACAAAAACCAAGGGTAAGACAGCAGACCGAGAGAAGGGAAAAGTTCTGAAAAGTCACGATCTTAGGCACTGGAGAGGGGAAAAACGGGCTTCTCTTCCAGAGGACTGGGGCTCAAATCCCAGCGCGTTCACACGGTGGCTAAGAACCATTTGTAACTCCAGTTCCAGGGGATGCTAAGACCTCTTCTGGCCCCTGAGGGCACTGAATGCATGTAATGTACATGTACATTGAAGCAGACAAAATAGCCACATACACTTTCTTTTCAGGCATTGGTGCTTTTCTGAAGACAGAGGATGCCTCAGAAATTAAAGCCGCATCCTTATCATTCACTTACTTGACCTGAGACTGACTGTATGAGTTTCATGAGTTTTATTTATCTGAGTTTTTTTTTTTTTTTTTTTTAAACATACGAAACATGAAGAAATCATGTGGCTGTTTCTTTTGAGCCCAATCACTAAATCACTGTGGCCTGTGCTGCTAAGCACTAAAACCAAGTCCATGTGCACAGAACTGGTCAGGGGACTTTGTGAAGCTGTAGGCTGTGATCCTACAGGTCAGAGCTGAGACCTGAAAGTCTACAGTTCTAAGAAGTGCCCAGATCATCCAAGTGTTGTTGGTCCTTGAACCTCAGATACAGTATATTATGTGGATGCATAATATAATCCTCCCAGTTGTTATCCCTATTTGAAGACAAGAAATGGAGGCACCGGTAGCAATCTGCCTAAGGTCACAAAGGTTAGGAAGTGGCAGAGCCTAGCTCTCCTAGGGACTATGCTTCATAGTCTGGCATTCCAAAGTTTAAATATGACAAGGAAGTACAGGGGCCATCTGATTTTATTGTTTTCTAAGACAAAATGTCACGAGGGATTTTGTTAAAGAGAACACAAACACGAAGGTTTTACTATTTATGATTTTCAAACCGTTGGGAATTTCTACGCTCGCATTCCCCACCCCCATTCCATCCTAAGGGCCTCTGAAGCACGTGCTCAGATAACTCCTGAAATTTCTTCTTAAGATTCTAACACCCACAACACTCAAATAAACGCACTGTATGCCCAGCGTGTATCACTGAGTAAGAGGGAGTGTGGGGTGTAAATAAAATTTGAGTAACAGAAAATGCGGCTCTCTAAAGTCTTGCTACTTAAGCGTGCTACTTTAAAGCATGGTCCTTGGGCCAGCGCGGTCTGCAGGACAGAGGAACTAGCTGGAAATAGAGAATCTTAGTTTCCCTCCCAGACCTGACGAAATCAGAATCTAAATTAAACCGGAACCACGGATACTCCTGTGTACTTTCGAGTTTGACACCAGTGATTTAAATCACAAATTTGATTTCGAGTTATCATAAGACTAGTAGCGTCTCACAGGCCCTAAGTTTAGCACACATAAGGAAAACAACGCCTTTTTTTAAGCGGCGTTTTAGTTTCTTTTCTCCTTCGGGCCGTGCCTCCCAAGCCCGCCCGACTTCTCCTTGGAAGGAGCCAAAAGCAGCAGGGACCCGGCGCCCGCAATGCGGCGGCGGCACGGGGCCGCCACACCCCTCCCGCAGCCTGCCCTACTTTATTTTCTCCGCCGGATGGATGCGCCACGCGGAAGAGTGCACGTAGACACCACGGCCGGAGCGGGCTCCAGCCCACCGAGGAAACTTGGCAGGGGAAGAGAAAAGACCTTGGGCAACCCAGGACCATGCGCGCCACCCCTGGACTCCGCCGTTTGGGGCCTTAGGCCTGAGGCCCTCACCTTCAACACCAAGTCGGCCAGGTAGACGGCAGTCCAACCACCCACCACAACCACCACCAGCGACACCGGAATCATAGTAGCAGCGGATGGACGGCGGGCCCCAGCGTCCTCCTTCTGCGATCCACAATCAGCCGTCCGCACGGAGCCTTACAGCTCCAGCATCCGCGCAGGAACCAAATTGCTACCGGGTTCTTTGCTCTGATAGTGACGTTTCCCTCCGGACCCTTCCGGTGAGGACACTCAGTTTTGTGCATGCCGGAAAAAGCGCGCGGGTTTCTTTTCCTAGGACGCCCGGGCTCGGTAGCGTTAGAAGACCCTGGCGTTCGACAGCCAGCGCTCTAGTGATTCATTAGGCTTGACCCTCTCTGCGGTCTGCTCTCCCCTCTCACTGATTTTCATCTTTGGTTTGTTTTGCTTTTCTTAAAGCAGGGGTCGGGGTTATCACAAGTACCGATACGTACTCACATGTAAATTAATCACGTCTCTTTCTAGCTAGTTTATTATATACGGCAACATCGTAAAGGCCTCAGTTGTTCGTGTCGGTGTTTTGATAACTAAATAACTGTCTGTACCCTAATCGAAATACATAACATTTCTATCCCGGGAATTTCCTTCCTAGTTTCCCTTTCTAGTCATTTCCGTCCCTTGCCCCGTTTGCGCGCGCGCGCGAACACACACGCGCGCGCACACACACACACACACACACACACACACACACACACACTGAATTTTGCGTAAATAGAATCACACCATTTAAATCAGGATTATTTCGCGGGACATTTCTTTTTTTCTAAATTTGTCTATATTACTGGTTTTTGTTTTTAAGACAGGGTCTCAAAAAAGGGGGGGGGGGGCAGCCTCAGTATGCAGTCCTGGCCTGGCATTCACTATGTAGACTAGGCTGGCCTTGAATCTCAGAGATTCACCTGCTCTTAAGAGTTATGCATCAAAACACATGGCTGTTGATTTTTTGAACCTTTCATTAAAAACGTGAAGTTTGAGCTATTGTTACATATTGGAGTTCTAGGGCTGGAAAAATGGCTCAGCAGGTAAAGGAACTTCCTGCCTAGCCTGACTACCTGAGATCAGTCCAAGGGTAACAACATGATAGGAGATAACCAGCCCTTGCAGGTTTTCCTTTGATCTACTAGCCTATAAAATAAGTTAGCTGAAACTTTAAAAAATGGAAGCACTGGCTGTCTGTCCAGTGATCTAAAGTGTAGTTCTCAGCATTGGTTGCACATTAGCGTCACAAGGGTCCTTTAAAAGCCTCGGTGCTTATTCTGTATCCTGAACCAATTCAATCAGAAGCTCTGGTGAAACAGATCCAAGGCTGTATCATTTTAAACACAGTCATGTCTCTGTAGCCCAAGTACAGATTCACTAAACTAGATGATCTCCTGAAGGAAGGACCCAGGACATTGATACGCTTGAGCTACTACACCCTCTAGCCATACTGTATTCTCTAAAAATAAAGTCTGTAACCCAGACTAGACTAAATTCCTACAAAGCAGAAGAAACTTGAGGTCCTCTTGTCTCCAATTCCTTGCAGGTGTACACCATCCAGCCAGGATTTGAAATCTCTATTTGCTGTCCATAGACTCTATGAAATAAAGAGTGGTCTTGGTTTTTTAGCTAAAGTTGCCTTCAAGTTTCTGTAACCTTGAAATTTCTTTTACTATACATGCCATAGGTGTTGTCTACAATGAATCTAGTTGAAAACTTATCCCTGATTCTTTTTTTTCTTACAACTTTATTTAAAAAAACAGATACATGTACAGATTATTAAAATCATTTTAGTGTAAATATATACGAATATATTTTTGTCAGCACTTGATTTTTAAGGGTTTGATAGTATGCATTGAAATCTTACTAGTTACAACGAGCATAAAGTACATGTAAAACAAAATGTAACATGGAAATAGCAAAAGTTTTCTTGGTGTGTAAAAATTAAACATTATGATTTTTAACTACCAAAAATTGCCGCAAGGCTATCTTCTTAGCTCTTGAGTTACAAATGATTTAAGGTCTAGGTGTACCCCACTCTGAGAGGGTGTTATACACTTTTTTTTTTCTAAGAAGGACTGAAGCTTCCACTTTTTGGCCTTTCTTTTTTTGAGCTTCATATGGCCTGTGAGTTGTTTCTTGGGTATTCAGAGCTTTCTGGGGCTAGTATCCAATTATCAGTGACTGCATACTGTGTCTGTTCTTTTGTGACTGGCTTACCTCATTATCCCTGATTCTTAAGAATAGGTGAACTTGGAGGCCTTATTTAGGTATATTCCTGCTAGCAATTTCTCCTTTTTGGTTATTTATATATCCCGACTTTTCACTTGGTTTGCTCACATGGAACTACTAATCTGTAAACGTTTAGATCTTGTGGCATAATATGGTATTCTATGTCAAACTGTTGAGCAAGCACTAGAGTTAGAAAAAAAAGAGGGCACAATCTATGTTTAGTGCCAGGCTCAGGGCACAGAGAAGTTTTCCTTAAGTTTTAATTACTTGATACTATCTCTCTGTCTCTCTGGCTTCAGAACTGACTCTGTTTTACCTCTCATTGTATATGTGTGTTTACACATGTATTTAAAATTTTAATATAGCTGAATATATGTTTACATTTAAGTATCCTGTGAATTCATATCTTTTTATATCTACTTATATTTTCTTAGTGTTGTGTTAATTAACCTTTGTGAATTTCTGCTGTGTAAATACTAGCCAGATACTTACCAAAAAACACAACTTGGAAACATTTTTATTTTATAATTTAAATTTTAAATGTTAATTATAGTAGTAAATTTTCAATAGTTAAATCTTAGAGGGACTACTCTAACAAAAAATGATAGGCATTGGCCAAAATTGAAGGTCAAAATTATACTCATTGCTCAAATTTTCAAAAATTAAATAAACATGATTGAAATTTTATCTTCCTTACTATTTTCAAACGTTCTTTTGATAAATGTGTTAGGATTTGTACTTCCGAATTTCTAAGTCTATTGTACACTGTTACATTTTGATTTGACCTTTGTTTGCTTCACATAATGGCTCTGTAGTTTTAATCTTGTTCCTTCCTGGGAGGAGACCATTAATTTAACAATGGAAATGGCTTCTTTTTTGTTAGCCTGGAGCTTTGTCTGGACCGTTTCTTGGGACAAGTACAAGCCTCTGCAAGGCTGTCTGATAACCCAAAATGTGAAGGAAATGAGTTGATTGTGATTTTCTGTTCCCAGTTTAAAGATTGAGTTATACATCTGAGTTGATTTTCCTACCAGGAGCGCAGCAGTCAAAACAAAGCACTGAATTGCATCCTGCTGGTTGCTGGAATTTAGCAGTAGTGGAAGCCAGCTGGTGGCAGCAGAAGAAGCTGGATAGCAGTCAGAATGGCAAAGAAGGAAGCCCGATTAAGAGATCAAGGTCTTTTTCAGTAAAATAAACCTGTGGCTTAATTGGCAAAGCATTTTGGATTTCTGTCAAGGAACTGTATTAAATAAAGGACACAACTGAACTTTCATTCATAGAGTTTTCATTTCTTATGATATTTTTAGAGGAACATTAAATATGTATTTTGACTTAATGCAAACAGCTGCATATTAAAATTGATAGTTGACTGAAACAGAGTGTCACTGTGTTCTAACTTTGGAGGTAAATATGCATGAAATATACATTTTTAAAAATGGTATAATTTTTAAGGTGGTATAATTTTAAATTAAAGCATTGGTATTCAATTAGTCATTGAATAATGTATTTATATTGTCAAAGGATGATGGATAGTGTGACTATATCATTTTTATTTTTCATTAAAATGTTAGTATTTAAAATTGAAGCTTTGATATTAACATTCATACATATTTATTTCTCATCAGTTTAAGCTAATCATTTGCTTCTGGGGTTATTATTCTTTCCATTTCTTTTTTTAGTATAGAATAGAGTTTACTCAGGTCATGGAGGAGTTAAGAGGGTAGTAGAGGCAGAGAGAGAAGAGAGGAATAGAGAAGTAGAGGAGTAGAGGCTGGCCATCAGCATGTGGAGGGGGGAAGGGAAGGGTAAGAGGAGGGGTTAGGGTGGGAGAGCAAGAGAAGAGACAGCAAGAGCTATTTCTTTTTTTTTCTAGTATCTTTTACTAAGACTTGATAAATTTCTATTATAAAAATGTTTATTTTGAAATTATTTTAACTTAGAAATAGAAAACCTCATGGGAAGGTGGAAAGAAACAAAAACCACAAATGATCCAGACAACGTTTTCCTTCATGAGCTTGTCACCTCCTCATTGGTTCACTAGTCCCAGGATGAAAAAGGACTCAGCCACCCACAGTAATGTTATTAATAGGGATGTGGATCATTTTTCACAAAGAAGCGAATGAATCCCATGATAACAAATCCTAATGCTGTGGCCATGGCGATCTTCTGGAATTCTTTTCTATTGGGTTTGGTACATCTTTTAACCAGCCGAATTGAGTCCTTTACACACTGCCGACTTGGCTCATTACCTGATCCATGTTTGTGGGATGGAGGTTTGAGAGGGTAGAGACACATAGCTTAGGAGAGTTATTCTTTACATTTCTAATACTACATTTTACCAACCAGAAATAATTAGTGTGTGCCATTGGGACAAAGCTTAAAATTCAGTGGATTTGTTTACTTTTAAAATGGTTATTTTTATTATGAATATGTGTGTTTGCAGATGCTATTAGAGGCCAGAAGTGTATCCCCTGGAATTGGGGTTACAGGTTGTGAGCCAACCAACGTGTGTGCTGAGAATCGAACTCAGGACTTCTATAAGAATACTGTATGCTTTTTTTTTCTCTTTGTTTTTAAAGATTAATTAATTTATTATATATGAGTACACTGTTACTGTCTTCAGACACTGCAGAAGAGGGCATCAGATCTCATTACAGATGGTTGTGAGCCACCATGTGGATGCTGGGATTTGAACTCAGGACCATCTAGAAGAACAGTCAGTGCTCTTAACCACTGAGCTATCTCTCCAGCCCTACTGTATGCTCTTAACCACTGGGCCAACACTGTAGCCCCACCACCACTGGATTTAAATAGCAAATATTTATGGTTGGTTTGTACTATATTGTTAATTCCACTCATTGAAAATAAGACCACCACTATAATTTACAGCCAAATTTGGAAAAGATGTAATTAAATACTTGCCAGGTCCCTCTCTAGGTTCCCAGAAAATCACCATGCAGCACATTTTGCAGGGGCTTAAAAAGGCCAAACCCATAGTTCATCACATTTCCCATCAGGTCCAATCAGGGGTGAGCATACATTCTGGAATTTATTCTTAATTGCAAATAGAACCCTTACCCTGCATGGTATATTTTTCCTGTTTTGGTCTCTTATGAACTTGCAAAGTGTGTTGTTCTTGTTCCTATTTTGGTCTACAGAACATATCTGTCATGGCATGACAGGTTACACAGATGAAAATAGCAATTGAGTGGAGACAATAATGTTATCATGTCCATGGTTCCAGATGAGGCCTGGGATTCATGGGGTGAGGGGAGGGGTCAACTGAATAGTCTAGATAGGCCATGTTGCTTTCATTTATGCTTCATTAGTACAGACCAGTCAAGAGCAGAGGGAGCCTAATCCTGTGTGTATCTAGAAGTTGAGAACAAGCCAAGTGGGTTTTCACTTAGACTAAAGGGGTAAGGAGGAGAATAGCAGGTAGAAACTGCCTGCCCTTGAACCTGTCATCATGAAATACTTATTACTGTTCATGCTGCTATAAAATTGTTGACGTTTCCTTCTGTTGAATAAGAATTGACTGGGCTAGAGAGCTTCATCTTCAGAAGCAGACCCTCATGAAAGCTTGAATTACTAGGTGGAAAAAATAGTTTCTGAACTTTTTTTAGAAGGAAGTCTTAGTCTAGCTTTTTCTTTTCCTTTTCCTTTGCTTGTACTGAGCGCTTTACAGTCAATGGAATAAAATTTGTCCTTCAAGCTTGTTTTACGGATTTGACAGTGGAACAGTATAATTGAACTTCAAGAAATGGGTGATATTGGTCCTTCCCCTTCCTTCCTTTTTTCTTCCTTCCTTCTCTTTCTTCCTCCCTCCCTTCCTCCCTCCCCTCCCCCCCTCTCTTTGTGTTTTTCTTTTTTTTTGAAACAGGGCTTCTCTGTGTGTTCCTGGCTGTACTGGAACTGACTCTGTAGACCAGGCTACCCTTGAACTCAGATCCACCTGCCCCTGCTTCCCTAGTGTAGGGATTAAAGGTTTGCACCGCTTCCATGTGTTACTGTGATAAGACACCATGGCCAAGGTAAAATTTAACAGACACTTTACTTTGGAGGCTCATGTTTTCACAGGGTTAGAGTCCATGATCATCATGGTGGGGAGCATGGCAGCAGGCAGGCAGGCATTATGCTGGAGAAGGAGCTAAGCCCTTATGTCTTGAGATACAACCACAAGGCAGAGAGGGCCATACTATATGGCATAGGCTTTTGAAAGCCTTCCCTGAATGACACTGTAACTTCTAATTTTTTCCAAACATTTTCACCAACTGGGTACCAAATACTGAAATATATGAGCCTTTGGGAGCCATGGTCATTAAACCACCACAACTAATATGAAACAAAGTTGTATGTTTGAAAGAAAATTTTCAGCATGTTGTGGGGAAGGCACAATAGAAGTACACAGGAAAAGAAGACATAGCCAATAATCAGTCAGGAGAGTCCTACTGTGTGTTTTTATACTACAAATGAGTGTGGTGGATCTTGATATACATTGGATAGGATTACCATTAATAAAGCTAAATTCTAGGTCACAAATGTTGCATGATATGTTTGGTTTTTAGGTGTGTGTGTCCCTGTCTGTGTGTTTCGGGGTGTTTGTGTATTGCATGTGACTTTCCACACACATGGGAGCCAAGAAGGATTTTGCATTGCTTGCTGTATTACTGTCTACATTATTCCCTTGAGCTAGGGTCTCTCACCAAACTTGGACCTAGGCTGGTAGCCAGCCAGGTCCCAGAAATCCTCCGATCTGTTCCGGTAGTCTTGAATGAGACCATCTCTAGCTTCTTAGCTTTTTATCTGGATAATGGAGATTTAAACTCTGGTCCTTATACAAGCAAGTGCTATTACCCACTGAGCAATCTCCCTAGTCCCAGGTGTTCTTATTTTAACCAAAATGTTACTGTCTTGGAGTAGGAGAGATGACTTAGTAGCTAAGAACATTTGTTACTTTCCCAGAGGACCTGAATTGATTCCCAACACTGATGTCAGGTGTGTTAAAACTGCCTGGAGTTCCAGAACTAGGAATTCAACACCTGCAAACCAAAGCAACTCTGAGATTCTACCTCACAGCAATCAGAATGGCTAAGATCAAAAACTCAGGTGACAACAGATGCTGGTGAGGATGTGGAGAAAGGAGCACTGGTCCATCATTGGTGGGATTGCAAGCTGCACAACCATTCTGGAAATCAGTCTGGCAGTTCCTCAGGAAATTTTACATAGTGCTACCTGAAGACCCAGATATTCCACTCCTGGGCATATACCCCAAAGATGCTCCAACATATAACAAGGACACATGTTCCACTATGTACATAGCAGCCTTATTTATAATAGCTAGAAGCTGAAAAGAACTCAGATGTCCTTCAACAGAGGAATGGATACAGAAAATGTGGTACATTTACACAATGGAGTACCACTCAAGGATTAGGAACAATGACTTCATGAAATTCCTAGGAAAATGGATGGAACTTGAAGCTATCATCCTGAGTGAGGTAATCCAGTTACAAAAGAACACACATGGTATGTACTCACTGATAAGCAGATACTAGCTCTAGAAAGCTCTGAATACCCAAGAAACGATTCACAGACCTCATGAAGCTCAAAAACAAGGAAGGCCAGAATGTGGATGCTTTAGTTCTTAGAAGGAACAACAAAACACTCACGTGAGGAAATGCAATGTCAAATAGAGGAGCAGGGACTGAAGAAAAGATCATTCAGACACTGCTGCACCTGGGGACTCCACTCCATATGCAGCCACCAAACCCAAGCACTATTGCTGATGCCAAGAAGTGCTTACTGGCGGGAGCCTGATATGGATGCCTCCTCAGAGGCTCTGCTAGAGCCATACTGATACAGAGGAGGATGCTTGCAGCTAACCATCGAACTCCACACGGGGATCCCAATGAAGGAGCTAGAGAAAGGATTGAAGGAACTAAAAGGGCCTTTAACCCTATGGGAAGAACAAAATTATCAACTAACAAAACCCACCACAGCTCCCAGACACTAAAACACCAACCAGTGAGCACACATGGAGAGACTCATGGCTCCAGCTGCATATGCAGCAGAGGATAGCATTTTCTGGCATCAGTGGGAGAAGCCTTTGGTCCAGTGTATGGGGAATGCCAAGGTGCTGAGTTGAGAGAGGGAGGTTGGGAGAGGGAGCACCTTCATGGAGCAATGGGAGAGGGTAGAGGGATGGGATTGGTGGAAAGGGGACAACATCTGAAATGTAAATACAGAGAATTTCCAATAAAAAGTATCCCCTTTGACTTGTCTGAAGAAAAAAAGTACTATGTAATGTAAATGTAGATATGAAGTAAAAGGTACCAATTCTAGTTGTATTTCAGTGAAAAATTAATCATGAAACATACTGGCCATGATCATTTGTTCTCTGATGGGTCAGTATGAAACAAGATCTCAGAAATGCAGTTAATAGATTTGTAGCAATCAGGAGCTATATTTAGAACAGGGTGAATTCTTCAAGGTAAATTGTCTGCACTTTGGTTCAGATCCCTGTTCAGTCTTTTTCAAGTCTAGACTGCTTTAGTTATGCTCCACCTAGCTGACAGCTGGGAAATTTTTACCTTATTTTGATTGTGGTAGAATCAATACATGAAAACAAATGAAGTTGGACTGGACTGTTACAGGAGCTGTTGAGCTGTAATGTCCTAAAGATTGTGTTTATTTTACTTTTAGAGGATAATGGATTTTTATTAAAAAAAAAAAACCCACAGGTTCTGTACCAGAAGAATGCTAAAAGAATCGGTATTTTGTTTTTGTTCTTCATTCTTTACTACATACATTGTCTATTATTACTTTGTAGATGGAAAAGGCCAGCTTCAGTTTGGTACCTGTGTCTCCCCCAGCTGGTCCTCTTAGATTCAATCTGTTCTCTGTGGTATGCAAAAATAAATATTTAACTTTTGACTTTTCAGGTTAGTAGGTTTGGTTCACCGAGACTTGGATCAATGGCATAAGATCCCAGGGTTCTTTTGTTCAGTGGTATAAGATCCAAGGCTTCTAGTTAGGTTTAAATCTAGTATATTACTTTTCAGTCTTGGGCCTACACCGAAGAAACAAGTACTTGAAGTATATCCTTGTTATAGAAGATCTCAGAAGTGGCAACCATGCAGTATAGCCCAAGAATCGCTGAGTAATGATACCCCAGACGCTAATAGTATGCAAAGGCATTTATTCAGCTAAATTTCCTGCTTGCAGGGTTTCTCCCCATTTAAACTCATAGGCCCCGCTTTTAATGTCTGAGGAATTGCAGGGAGGGGTACTGCCCTTTTACCTTGAGTGGTTAGCTTTATCTCTAGGAGTCTAACTGATTTTACAGTTGGTTGGGCTCTGGAGACTTCGCAGGGCGTTGCCTACTCACTCTAGCTACTTATTCTTACTTCGGGCAAGATGACAAAGCTTCCCACATCTCTGGTTCACTGACTAACTTCAGATGCCAGAAAGGTTTTTCAATCCCCTGAAGCTGGATTTACAGGCAGTTGTGAGTTGCCTATATGGGTCCTAGGAACCAAACTTAGGTCCCCTGCTGTAATTCTTGAATAAAATCTCAAAAATTCAATGTTGCCAGTAAAGGTTCCAGAGCCAGATACTAGGGTGAAAACCTGCTAGCTCAGAGAGGCAGAGAAAACACCCAATTGACCTTCCTCCACAGCAGATGTCCCAAAAGGAAAAAGAAAGTTTTCCTTCTCCAAGCAACCTTAAAATTCCATCAAACTCAATGTCCATCCCTTCTGCTTGTGTCTATCCATCCTCCTGACTTCCTCTTACTCTTTTTTTTCTTTGTTCACTCCCTGTCAACTGGTTCCTTGCTCTGTCTCTTGATCTGTGGTTGACTTTATTAAATCTTGTTTACAATGAACAGAAAACTCTTGGATACAAAGTGTGTGCTAGGGTTGAGCTGCACCACAACATGAAACAGGTTTTTCCAGTAAATAATACAGCAGGGGTCTCAGTGTGATCAAATATCCTGCAACACTCTGCAAGAGTGGGGTGTACTCTTAACTACTGAGCTACTTCTTAAACCCCACAATTTTATTTTGTTACTTGATTGCACAGCTGTGGAGTATGAGCTCTACATGACAGTGCTGTTATATCTCAGTGTTAAAAGGCTGGACATGAGGACTGGGGCATTAGTGATGTCCATTGTTTGGTGTATCTGTGAGAGCGTTTTCATGGAGGATGAATAGAGGGTAGAAGACCCTCTGTCAATATGAGGAACCCCATCTCATGGTCCTGGAATGAATATAAAGAGAAAATGAGTTTCAACGGAACCCCAGCATTCCTTTTCTGTGCTTCTTTGTCTTTCTAGATATGAGTAGACAGCCTCCTGCCCCTGCTGCCACAGCCTTAAGTTTCTCCCACTGCCACTGGACTACTCTCTAACAAACCAAAATATGTTGTACCTCAGTTATTTGGTACACTGTCAAGAAGGAGAATTAATACAGTAATAATAACATAAAGCAAATTCAATATAGTTTTTAAAAGGCACATGAGTGTGGGCTCTCCAAATATTGTACTATAGTCACTCTTTTTACTGACTGAAGGTAATCAAAATCTTGGAAAGTGAAAATTTAAAATAATGAAAAAATACTTTAATAAAACCAACTTTTCTTTTTTTTTTTGATGTTATGGTCAAGCCCTAAACTGCTCACAATCTGCTGCTCCCCCTTTTGTTTTTTTTGTTAATCTCTCCTTTTCTTTTTTTTTTAAAAGATTTATTTATTTTATTATGTATGAGTACACTGTATCTGTCTTCAAACACACCAGAAGAAGGCATTGATCCCATTACAGATGGTCGTGAGCTACCATGTGGTTGCTGGAGATTGAACTCAGGACCTCTGGAAGAGCAGTCAGTGCTCTTGACCACTGAGCCATCTCTCCAACACCCCATTTACTTTCGTTTTGAGAAAGTCTTCCTATACAGTTTAGGCTGGTCTTAAACTCACTATGTAGGTACTCTTCCTGTCTCTGCTTTAAGTGTACTGGGATTATGGGTATATGCTTCCATGTCCAGCAATCCATTTTTCATCTCATGCAATGTCTGTCTTCATGGTCTTCTTACACAATACTTCTGGTGAGGTTGTCTTGGACTTCCAACAGTGCAATGTACTCCCTATCTTCTTCAAGCCTTCACATCTACTGTTTTCTTGTCTTGGCCCACTCTTCCAACCTCTCTGTTCGGGCAGCTCCTCACTGCAGTGTCTCCACGGGGCCTGGTCAGCAGTACAGATATTAGCTGTTGGATTTTAGCTCCTTCTTTGTTCTGCCGAAGCTTCAGCCCTTGATTTTGAAAAGCTAGACTACCGGGTTGGGGATCCTCTGGCCTCAAAGTGCGGGTTCTCCGCACCTCCCAGAAAAGGCGACACCCCAAATCACTCATGAGAAATGGTCTTGATGCAAACTGCAAGAGGATTTTTATTCCGAGCACGCTTGGGGCCCACAACCTGTACGCCATGTTGGAGTAGAGGGCTGCGGACCACAAGAGCAGAATTGGAACAGATTTTATATGGCTCACAACAAAGTCGGCCAATCATGGCAAAGTCTGTGAATCACAAACCAATCATTTCATAGCAAAAGCCTGTGAGTTACAACCAATTATTGTAAAACCTGTGAATCACAAACCAATCATTTCTCTATAGTCTCAGAGGTCTGTATTTGCGTGGTCTCCTAAGTGGGGGTGGCAATGATGGTCAGAAGTCACTAGGGCAGGGGGGGGGTTCTTAGGCGTGGGGTTAAGGCTCCTTTAGCTTGGGGTCCTTGGAGGGGTTAGGCTATATTTTTTATCTTTTCAATTTCATCAGAGCCTTGGTTACAAAGGCACTGTTTTCCTGTTTGACTGTCTCACCCTAGACTGACCTTCCTGAGGTTGGAAATACGATACTATTTCACTGCCCTGTCTCCAGCCCTAATGTCATGCCTTACATATAGGAGTACCCATTTTCTTTTTATTTAATGAACAGGTGGGGGGAAAACCTAAGAATACAGTTTGGTTTAATAATCTGTCAAAGAAATTTATTTTGATAAATCTACTTTATAGAAATGTCTTCAAATGTGGTATATGCATAAACCAAACATTTTAAAAGACCTCTGTGCTTTCTGCTTTTGTTTTCATTATACAAATCTACCTTTTGTTAGGCTTTTGTGGTCCACAAACTACATTTGAAGGCAGCCTACAGATTACCATCATAGTCTGAAGAGAGACTTTTTCCTGTGGCTATAATAAGAACCTGACTGCTAATGTTTGCAGCAATTTAAAGGATACATCATGAATAATGATCAGCTCTTCTGGCTGACTGAATGCTGAGGGAAAACAGCATGTTCCCCAAGAGCAGTGGCAGGTTCTGTCTTTGTAGGCTACAGAGCTCCAAGTTATTTGTTTAGAGCCAGAAGACTAATTGTTAATCAATGTGGTTCTGAGTGAAAAAGAGACCCAGATGTTACATGCTAATTTTCTTTTTTTGAGTGTGTCAATTTATGCAGTTCTAGCTCGAGGGTTGAAAGAGTCAATCAGTCACACCTGACTAGTTGCTCTTCGTGAAAATATGAACAATAATGTTTTCTCTCTGGAATTTGAGGAAGAAAATCTCATTAGAACAGGAGCTGTTCTGAGTCCCCAGTAAAGTGCAGAGGCGAAGGCCAATTGATTAAGGATTAGAAAGTGATTGGTTGTTGTGTGAAGTTGCTGGTGGAGTGTTGGGGGAGGAAAGGAGTAATGGAAGAGACCCACATCTTTCCAGGGTCCCAGCATATGGATTTGTTTACTTCTGGAGGTAATTGCCAGCTGAGGTTCAAATTCTTTTTATTTTTTTTATTTTTTAGCTATCTACTGTTGGTCCCAGTCTTTATTTAAGAACAAAACCATGAGTATTGGAAAGGCCTCCCTATCAACAGCATCATTGAACTTCGTCTCCCACCCCGCCTCCCTTGTGCTTTTAATCCCTCCTCAGTAAAAGAATTTAATCCCAAAGCTCCAGGTTCTCTAGGTCTACTTCCCTTCCTTGCCTTGGCTCACCTCATCCCCAGGGAGGGCTGGTGACTCAGTTTGAATGAATGGGAAAGTCCAGAGCAGTGACAGGAAAAGAGGGAAAGGCCTCGCCCTCAGGAAAAGGGACCGAGTAGAATGGGAATTCCCACAGTCTGAGGCACGAACCTGGGGGCCTGGGGGCAGAGGAAAGGACACAGTCCCTCCCCCCTCTACACACCCTCCCGTGAAAGGCGTCCCCGCAGCCTCATACTCTTCCCGTTGGGAGTAGTCAGTGCTTGATCTTTTGCCTTCTGGAGCCGGTTACAGAACCACACTCCAACCACATCCTTTCCCAGCCCAAGCTGCTTGGTGATGGTAGTGACCTGCTGCAGGGAGGGCTGCAGGCACTGCAGAAACGTGTTCTCCAGGTTCCACCTCACCTGGTAATCAATGCTCCTCTGCTTCCTCTTTCCGGCCTGCTCCAGGCTCTCCGATTTGCATATCCCCTGAAGGTTCTCACTGTTGTCACTTCCTCTACCCACTTCTCCAGCAGGGGCCACAGCTTACGTGAGATTTCCAGTCTGAGCTGCAGCGCCTCAAAGCGGCAGATGGTTGTCTGGCTGAACACCTTTCCAGAGAGAATGCCCAGGGTGAGCTCCACATCGGCTTGGGTGTACCCCAAGGGGATCCTCTTCTGCATCAGCAGCTTTGCAAACTCTTCTAGCTCCTTCGGCAGGGCTTTCATGGGATTCTTCTGGACTTGGTTCCACTTTGTCCAACTTCACGGCACTGGGGCGGACAGTACAGCACACAGAGGAGGCTCCCTCTGAGTTGTTCTCCACTCCTGCTCCTGGCCCCCAGGCTGCAAAGTCTTCACGCCAGCTTGGGGGACTAGGCCCAGTCCAACCTGAGGTCCATAGTGTGCCATCGGTCCACAGAACTCATATGCTGGGGGACATGGGGAGATCCCCCGATACCTCTGATTCCAGGCCTACCTGGAGGCACTTGAAAGCTTAGCCAGGTTCGAGGATCTACCCACCCAAGCTCCAGTCCTGCTGACCCATCACCCCCAAGGGTGAGAAGTTGAAGTCTGAAGCCAGGTGTCTAGCGATGGGGAAGGTGGGCACCCCGAGCCAGAGGTCTGGAGGAAGGACGGCTCACCTAGGGACTCAAGGTTCTAATTCTTGTGTCTCATTTCAGATTTTGATGATGGAGAAATTATTCTTTTTTCTAATAAGAAATTAAATTCAAGTTGCATAGGCTTAAGATGTTGGTGCTTATAATCGGCTAGATTTAAGGATACAGGATTTCACAATTAGATTCTCATTTAAGAAAAAAACCACCTTCCTTTATTTAGAAAATTAGACATTAATTAGTCAAAATGGATTTGCTTCTGAGGCCTCAACTATTTGGATTCATTTCACAAGAGCTAGGTTCTTGAATTGAAAGAGAAACATAAGCCAATATAATATCATATTTAATGAACTGCACAAATAACGTGGAAAATTCCATCCTGGCCAAACATTAAAACAGGAAT
Organism: Micromys minutus; assembly: GCF_963924665.1. Taxonomy (NCBI): domain Eukaryota; kingdom Metazoa; phylum Chordata; class Mammalia; order Rodentia; family Muridae; genus Micromys; species Micromys minutus. The sequence continues at coordinate 31,952,365 of NC_137970.1, read as the reverse complement.
TACTATTAAAAGAGCAGAATGATTTCCATCTCCCCTACAAAGCTCCAATCGTTGTAGGTTATCATATAAAGAGTAGAACATTTAGTTATTTTTTCATATTTTACATTTTTCTTGTATAATGCCAGATTTCTTAAAACTTTTGTTCTGACTTTTCTGACTGACTTAAAGCTATGGTTGGCAACATGGAATCGGTTGTTTGTCAAATGAGATGAGGAACCCCATTGGGTAGAGTGTGTGTTCATGTGTATGATGAGCTGCTAAAACACAGTTATGAAGAGAGTTTATAAAATACACTTCAAAGTCTTGAGCAGGAATGTGGAGAACTCTTTAAATTATGATTAGTCTCTCTCTCTCTCTCTCTCTCTCTATATATATATATATACACACACCTCATTCTTGGTCACCCTTTATTTCTCAATGATTTCAAAAGTTGCCATGGAATTTTCAACACACATGCCTTGGAGTCTCCTATTTTGCACATTTTGTCACTTACTTGGAGGATGAATTTCTCAAGGGTTGGAATAGTTTATTAGCCAGATAGAAGAGACTGAACAGGGCCCAGCCTAGGTAAGCAGGCAGGGTGTTTCAGAAGACAGAATCTATAGGATATATATATGAGACAGGGTTTATTAGGGTCAGTAATTTTTATGATTAGAGAGGTATTTCTCAATGCAGGCCTCCTGCAAGCTCTAGACTTGAGGCTGTCTAAAAGCTTTTGAAATTTATGGTGAAGCTATCAGTTTGAGGCCAAAGTCTCTAGAAACTGACCGTGAGAGGATGCATGGCAAGCTATTAGTATATATTCTGGTATCTAAAGGCCAGACAATTTGGAGCCCTGTTTTCTAAGGGCAGAGAAACAGTGTATCCCAGGTTAAGGAGACAGAGAACATTTATTCTCTGTTTTAGGGTTTTAATGCTGTGAACAGACACCATGACCAAGGCAAGTCTTATAAGGACAAGATTTTACTGGGGCTGGCTTACAGGTTCAGAGGTTCGGTCCATTATCAACAAGCTGGGAGCATGAAAGCATCTAGGCAGGCATGGTGCAGGCAGAGCTGAGAGTTCTGTACCATCATCTGAAGGCTGCTAGCCGAATACTGGCTTCCAGGCAGCTAGGTTGAGGGTCTTAAAGCCTATGTCCACAGTGACACATCCAATCCAACAAGGCCACACCTTCTAATAGTGCCACTCGCTGGGCTGAGCATATACAAACCATCACATTCTCTTTTGTTATAAATCTATGTGCCCAGGTTTTGTAAAATATCTACTTATATTGAGAGCAGATCTCAACTTCATTCATTTACAAATCTCTGGTAAAAAAATAAAACCTTATAGATACACTCATACACAATGATTCACCAGTTCTTTTGGTATTTTCAATCAAGTTGACACCTAAAATTAATACCGTGAAAGAAAAGGATGGGAGTACATGCTGGTTTCTGCAGCAGGATGAAAAGAACTAGAAGATAATGAACTGGAAGATGAAAAGTGGTTCCTCTATACAACATTTTCAAAATATCAGGGAAACGTCTGGGTGAAACTATCAGTTTGAGGCCAAAGTCCCTAGAAACTGATGATGAAGGAGAAGGAATGTTCTCGGGGAGATGATCAGCTGATCATACCTTCACTCCCACCCTCACCCAGTATTACTTTTTCTAGGGTTTTCTCTTAACTAGTGATGTTGCCACCACCCTTACCTTAGTCTTCTTTTAAATGAATGTAAGCCTGGATGACTCTCCAGGAATTCCAGGCACTTTTGGCTAATAGGGAGAAATTCATATGGTCAGCTATAACTGAGAATGTTCAGTATGTCCTCCCCCAACCATGCGAAATATAGCTCTAAAAATACAACTCAAATCTACATTTTGTCATGCATCAAGAACTTAGAGCAGTCAGTTCTGAAATAGGGAACATGCTACTTCAAGCCCACGGACTGATCTCTTCCTAGTTAGGTTTTTCAATGTCCTCTAAGAGGTCAAAATAGACTTAACAATATTCTGCCGCCCCCCCCCCCCCAGTATAGCTGTGGCCATTCTGGTCCATGCCTGCCAGCTATTTCATATTGTTACTGTAATATGCCTGCCAGTCGTTGACACAGAAAAATGACTCAAAGCAAGGTCAAATATCCTGTCATGTTCTTTATGAAGTATGTTAATCTTAAGAAATTCCACAAAGCTTTACACAAGACCCATCAAATTAAAGGTCAAAATGAACTGGCATGTCTAAAATGGCCTGAGTCAGAGCCAACCATCTGGCAGCCCTCCTGCACCTACATATGAGCCCACTGTGGGTTTTTTTTGTTTGTTTGTTTTTTGTTTTCTTTTTGTTGTTGTTGTTTTTGTGTGTGTGGTTTTAGTCTTCATAAGCTGACAGAGAAAGATGTTTGGGGACATAGCCTCAGCCCCTGAATTCTGGGCTATGGCCTTGATTGATCAGTCTTAGGTTGTGTGTCCAATAAACCTTCCCTGTCTGACAAATCAGTATTTGTGTGCTTTGTGGGGCAACACCTTCACCCCAACAGAGAGAACCATTAAGAGCTTGGTGAAGTTATGGCTGTCCAGAAAAGAGGCAGGGACTCTGTGGGCAGCCTTATGCACATGAATGCACTCCTATTTTCTGCTGAGAGAAGAAGCCAATCTAGGCAAATTCTCCACATCCCCGGAGCCCAGCTCTACCTTTCTGTGTACGAAGCACCTCACATCTTTGGGAAATACTGACTCAATAGTAGCTTGAAACTCATGCTTCTTATGAAGCATAGGCCCAAGTCTCTGTAGTCATGCCAACCTTTGGAGCTTGCACTAACCCTGGGAACCACAGGTGATATTAGAACTCCTTACATCAACAAATTTTGTTGGAATCATTTAGTAAGATATGTTTTTAAGTAATCCATTTATAATTTCAGTACCTTCCCAGAAGATGGGGATAGCAGACACAGAGGAGCATTAATTGTATACCTAGAGACCATCAAGTGGCTTTTGTTTGAAGTCATTACTACTCTGTATCCTGCACCCAATGTACTGCACCCTTGCTAGCAATATATGCTCAGTGGTTACCCAAAACTAATGGATGGCACTGCATGAATTCAATACCCTCAAGAAGTAAGACTATATCTAATAAATTCGAGTCCCTTCGCTTGTTTGGTAAGTGTCCCTAAGGTGGTAGGTTCTGGGCATGCTAGATTATCCTTATTTATATAACAGATTCTACCCGTGAGTAATTTAAATAATTTTTAATATATACTTAAAAACATTTATTTGTGTGCATGCATATGAGCATGTGTATGCCAGTGACAGGTGTGGAGGTCAGAGGACAACTTGCAAGAGTTGGTTCTCTCCTTCCACTAAGTGTGTTATAGGAATAGAACCTTGGTCCTGAGGCTTGGTTATATGTTTCTTTATTGGAGTTTTCTCACTAACCTGAGAAATGATTTGTACCATCCAAATACTAATTTGGTCCAGGCCTGCTTAGTTTCCAAAGATCAGACTAGATCTGTCAAGTTCAAGATGGTATGGGCATAGATGAGAAATTATTTTTTAATATTCCTTCAGTGAACATAAAAGCCCTAGGTTTGATCCTCAGGAAGACAAACCACCACACAAAACCCAGCAAAGATTTAGCTAGCTACATTTGCATAGCTACCCCAGAATGTGAACTACTGGGTGAATCCTTCAATGTTAGTTAACTATTCCTAGATTACAGCTGAAAATATATTCTCATTGACTGAACATTTTTTTTTGTTTGCCTGTGGGATCAATCAGTTGGCCTTGCACATGCTGGGAAAGTAATGTAGTGCTGAGCAGTATCTTCATTTGGACTTTTTATGATACCCTCTGCCTTTACAAGTACCCATAACGAAAGTATGAATATCATTAAAGGAAGTGAAGTAGCTCACTAAAACTATTCCATTTAAGAGTAAAAGGGTATATATGTGATTAAGAACCTAAGGAGGGGACTCTGCAAATGACATTTCTGTGTTGCTAGCTGTCCCAATTAGGCTTTACCTAGAAGAGCACTAGATATAACTTACATGGCTGAAGAAAGGACAAAGGACTATGTCTTAGATCTTTTGCTATGAAGAGGTGCCATGACCAAGGCAACTCTTATAAAAACAGAGCATTTATCTGGGACTGGCTTACAGTTTCAAAGATTTAGTCCATTATCATCATGGCAGGGAGCATGGCAGCATCCAGACAGAAAGGCACGATGCTTTAGAAGTAGCTGAGAGTTCTACATCCTGATAAACAGGCAGAGTAAGAGACATTGGGCTTGGCATGGGTTTTTGAAAACTCAAAGCACACCTCCAGTGACACATTTCTTCTAATGAGTCCATACCTACTTAGCAAGGCCACATCCTTCTATTCCATTCAAAGATTTCCACTCTGTGGTGACTAAGAATTCAAATTTATGAGCCTATGGTGGCGTTCTAGTCAAACCACCACAAACTACTCTCTTACTGCTTCCTGTATCTCTGAGCATCAGCCTGTAAGTGATTAATCACTTTGCAGCAGTTGGTTCCACCAATAATTGGTCCTAATTTTCCAGGTGGTATTTATTCTCATTACTATTTACTAAATCTATAGGAGTATTGATTGTGACATATTTCCATACATGCACAAGTTGTGCTTTATCATATTCATCCTCCATCACTCCCCAGCTACTGCATATGGGAGAAAACATATACTCTTTTTTGTGGGACTGACTTATTTCACTGAACACATCGATATTCAGTTCCATCTATTTTTCAGAATTAAAAATAGAACTTCTAATTTTCTTTCTTAGTTTCCCTAGAGTCTGTCATTCTTTTAAGGGCTTCTCAGAGGCACAGGTCTCAGTACTATGAAATTTCCTACATACCTTCTGAGGCAGCAGGCATCAGTCAAACAGAGGCCTGCCCACCCTTCACTTGATCTCCCTGCTTTTTTCAAGTCTCATTTCTTCCCACTGTTTCCTAGCCTTGGGTTGGTAGCTGCCTACTGCAGTTGACCATAGTTGGCTATCTCAATGTTTTCTTTTTGCTTGCTTGCTAAATAACTATATTCAATTTTGTTCGTTAAAACAATTGGCATGGTTTCTCTATTCTGATGGAATCTTGAACCCGTAATCAGGGTTTTAAAATAAGAACAAAAGAAGGGGGAAAGATTCTAGCATTTTTACAAAGAGGTCTTCAACCTAAAAAGGTTGGTTGAGAAGGTAACTGCTAGTAGAATATACTTGTCTTTGAATAGCCCAAGATCTAAAATCACAAGCCCATTTCCAGTAATTAGGATCTTCTCCCTAAATCTTAATGTGGACTAGGGTAAAAGTGACGCTGAGAATAACAGATAGAAAGGGCAAATGAGCCACAGGTCCAATGACTGGCTTTTGCCCTCTGAGCAATCGTGTTGGTAGGAGGGTAGAGGCATTTAGCATAGGTGGCTTAGTGTCTAGTATTTTTAATAAACCTTTATGGCTTTTTAGAGTGTGTTCTACTGAAATCACTATAGAAATGAGGGTAAAAAGTCAATAAAATGGAGATAAATGCAACATACACTAAAACAAATATTTATGTGGACAGTTGCTCGGCAATTAACATTGGCTGCTCTTCCAGAGGGTGAGTTTGGTCCATAGTATCCATGATGGGCAGCTCACAACTGCCTTTAACTCCAACTCCAGGGTATCTGGCACCCTCTTGTGGCCTACATAGGCATCTGCATGCATACACACTTAATCTCCCTCCCCCGTATGTTAAAAATAAAATGAAATGCCCTGCAGTGGGGAGAGGGAACTTGTAGAGCCCACCTCCAATAGAAAGACAGGAAATCAAGTGAGGGGTGGCATTGCCATCCCACAGTCAAAAGCTATGATCCATAACTGTTCCTGTCTGAAAGAACTGCAGGGACAAAAATGGAGAAGAGCCTGTGGAAAAGAAGGTCCAGTGACAGGCCCAAAGTGGGATCCAGCTTAAGGGGGAGGCCCCAAGGCCTGATGCAATTACTGAAGCTATGGAGCCCCCACAAACAGGGGCCTATCATGACTGCCTCTGAAAGACCCGACAAGCAGCTGAAAGAGTCAGATACAGATATTTACACCCAACCAATGGACAGAAGCTGCTGACCCCTGTGGGTGAATTAGGGAAAAGCTGGAAGAAGCTGAGAAGAAGGGTGACCCTAGAGGAGGAACAGCAGTCTCAATTAACCTGGACCCCCAAAATCGCTCAGACACTGGACCACCAACCAGGCAGCATACACCAGCTGATATGAGGTCCCAACACATATACAGCAGAGGACTGCTGGGTCTGAGTTCAGTCAGAGAAGATGCACCTAACTCTTAAGAGACTAAAGGCCCCAGGGAGTGGGGAAGTCTGGGGGTGTGGGGGTTGAGGACATCCTCTTGGAGATGGGTGGAGGAGGTATGGGATGTAGAACAGTCAGAGGGTGGACCAGGAGGGGAATAAAATCTGGAGTGTAAAAGAGTCTGTTAGTAGCTAGAGAAATGACACAGTTGGTAAAGTGCTTGACACAGAAGCAGGGGGACTTGAGTTTAGGTCCCCAGAATCCACATAAAAAGCTAAAGGTGGCAGCATGTTCCTGTAACCTTAGCTTCGGGATAGGGGTTGGAGACAGATTGCTGAAGCATTGGTCAGCCAGGCTAGCTGAATTGAGCAACATGTTTAGTGAGAAATCTTGTCTCAAAAGATAAGGGCAGAGTGATTGACAGGCCAAACACTGACCTTAGGCCTCCACATGCATGTGCGCATACCACACGTATGCCACACACAACTCACTAGGTAGCAAGTGCCGATGTAAGGGAAAGTTAAAAACAAAAAACCTCAAAGCCCTTGTGAGAGAGAATTTCATTCCTTGTGGCAAATTACATTTCTCTTCTAAACAGTATCCGTTTCCTCCTTCTAGCGCCTCTGTTCTAGATTATGCTCTTTCCCTTTTGCCTCAGTAGCCCAAAGCACTAGAATAGCAAAGAGCTGTGAAAGACACCTCTTTCTGGTTGTAAGCCACCAACAATTTACCTATTCAGATTACTACTGGATGTCTGTACCTTGCAGACAATCTGTCTTGAAAGGAAGAAAGCATGCTATCCATTGCTCCATCCACAAACTGCATTTTGGTTGTAAGCTCCTTGTTTAGAATGCCGTTGCCAATATTTATTTTCCATGAGTCTAGGTGGCACATCTAAGTGGATCTAAACAACTTGGATAGCTGGAACATCAGAGCCAGGAGGTTGCTTTTGGGGGGGGGGGGAGGGGTGTTCATTCTCTTACTGAGGACCAGCCCTTATTCTTAGTTCGGAAAGAACTTCTAAGTTTGTGGCTTTTAGATTGTATCCTGAAACTTCAACTGCTGTTTCAGCAGAATCAAGTCTTCATTCTATATTGCTCATCTTTTACGGTCAAGTGTTAAGTGCTCAAAGAGGTTGAATGAGGTACTCATTGGCGATTACTTAATCCATTAGTGTCACCCTCTGGATGCCACTAAAGTGAGTCAGATGAGGTAATGACAACCCCAGAATTAAATTTTATCATTACAGAGCTATCATTTGGCCTAATGTATTGTACACCTGCTTTATGATTCATATACCATCTTCAAGAAAATCCTAAATGTCAGATGTAAGCTATTTATTTATGACAATGGGAGTTAACCCTTGGGCCTTATACATGCTAAGAATGTGATCTACCACTAATTATATACTTCCAGTTTGTGGATTAAACATAGTTTTTGAGCTTTGAGAATTTTTTTAATTCGCTATATAAGAATCAGTTTTACTTCACTGTTTTTGTCCAAAATCAGAGGGAGATTTGCTTTCATCATCATAACCTAAAAATGGTTCATAAACAATCCACTTATCGTAGCTCAGATATTGTTTGATAAAGTAGTAAGCAATCTTTGAAAAGAATTCTGAGTGAATTCTATATGTACAAAAATGTTCTGAAAGTGTACTTTATGTTTGGTACTTCACAAGTAAAAAAGTAAAAACAACAACAACAACAACAACAACAAACCACAAAAAAATACCTGTGTATGGCAATTAAAAGTGACCGGAGAAAGCCTTGTTTCAGGTATTGGTATGAAATAACTCCAAGAGTTAAGACAAGAATAATTGCATGCCAGCATTAGGCAAGCAGCCATAAAACCTCTCTGAAGTAACTGCAGAAGCAAGATGCTTTGTTTATACATTTTTAGAAGTTCACAAAGATTACATTACATGGCAGTGATAAGTATAACCCAGCTGACAACTCCACCATAACATAGGCCATGTGTGATCTTGCCTGGCCAAGAGCACTCCAAGTACAGAGTCTACTTTTACCACAAATATTTGGATTAGACACCTTATTTAGGCTTTTTATTAGCACAGCAAGTCCCTAGTCAGATAGAGTAGTTCTTACAGCTTAATGTATGCCACCATGAACTACGGTCACAGAGCTGGGTAAAGGCTCCAGGCTTGGGGAGATCACTGGAAGACAGGACATCACTCCTCTCCCCCACTTCACCCATGTTTTCTATTGCTTCTCTGAGCAGAAAATTACTTTGGACTGTGTGATATGACCTTTAGAGCTTGGGTCTGGAACCGTGATAGGAGTAGTGAGGGAATGAAGAAATGACAGACACAGGCACAAAAAGTTCTGGGGTCAGGTGCATGATGCATGTTCTGACAGAGGTGCACCTGTCTCCTCTACATCCTGTGTCCTCAGCAGTATTTATTACACACCTCAGAAGATAGGAGGTGGGAGTATTGTTGGTGCCTCTCAGTAGGAGGTCTTTGTAGATGAACAGTCTTAGGTCCTAAACAACAGGGAGGAGGAGGCTAAGGTTGCTAGGCTTTTTTTTTTTTTTTTTCACATGCTAATTCATCATTTGTAAGTACTTTTACCTGAACTAGAAGAAGAAGGATTTGTCAGTCCTGAGCCTGATGCATATGGGGGATAGGTGTTTGGCAATTTCCCTTGGACCCGAGGTTTTGGGTTTTGTCATGGCCATGGCCATGTCAACAATATTCAGTCACAGCTTCATTCAGCTTGGGCCTCTTTCTCTCCTTACGGTTATGTTTGCAAAATTTCCTTGGACAAGAGAAAGTGTAGTGATGAAGAGAATAGATTGCAGAGCCGGGGTGCCTAGCTTCAAATTTTGGCCCTGACACTTAACTAGTTGTTACCATGAACACATTCCTCAACTTCTCTATGTCTCATTTGGTCAACAAAGAACAAAAAATTTATTTATGACTCATAGCAAATACCACTTAGATATTACTTGCAACTATAGCCCATGTTTGCAGTTACTAAAACTTTGAGTTCTGTTCATGAGGATAGGGGCACATCTACACATATACATATACATATACATATACATATACATATACATATACATATACATATACATATACATATACATATACATATACATATACATATACATATACATACACATACACATACACACATACACATACACATACACATAACATACACATACACATACACATACATATACATATACATATACATATACATATCCTACTTGCATTTGTGGGCAGTTGTCATCAAGAGAATATCAGGAGAAATTTTTTGAAAAATACTTGTGTTGCAGTAAATATTAAAAATAGAATTGGCATATCTCTTTATTGGCCCCGCAGTCTCACTCTGCAGGTGCCACTTCTAGTATGGAGCCGGGTGCACAGACTCTGTCACTCCGTCTGCAAGTCATATTCTCCAAATGCCTCCCTTCCCTGGAGGTTTACTCCACCTGCCCTACTGCCTCCAACCCGGGTGGAATTACCTTAGAGGTAATACTTACCACCCACCCAGAAAGAGACCACATTAAGATAGAGGATATTACCTATAAAGAAAGTAATACCCAAGTAGACCCTAAAAATCCTCCTCCAAATCACCCCCAATTCTAAGGGACATGTTAGATTTAATACTCTCTACCCTGATTGGCTTTCCAACGAAGCCATCGGGTTCCTAAAGTGGCCTCTATCAAGGGATAAGCTTAGAACCCTCACACAGCTGGTAGAACAGCTGGTGCTCAATACATCTGCCCCTTCTACAGCAGTTAGATATAAAATATCTCAGTGTTAGATATAAAAAAAAGAGCTCAAGGGGATGGAGATTATTATAAGATTTGAGGGCAATTAACAGAACCATGTGAATCTGGGGCTCCCTACAAAGAGGGCTACACCACGTCTCAACCATCCCTGCCAATGTTCCCCTATTAACAATAGATATAAAATATTGTTTTTCTCCATCCCTCTCTACCCCCGAGACTGAGAACGCTTTGCATTCTCAGTACCCCCCATTAACTGTGGCCCAGCCTCACAATATGAATGGACTGTTCTCCCACAGGGAATGGCTAACAGTTTAACCATTTGTCAGGAGGCTGTAGCCACTGCATTAAAACCCTATTTAGACAAAGGATTCAATGTATACCACTATATAGATATATTAATATCAGGGGACACTTCCTCTTCCCCCTCCCAGCTTAAGGACCAGTTAATACGTTCCCTATCTGCCCTAGGATTCAGAATAGCCCCTCACAAAATCCAACTTATTTTGCCCATTACATTTTTAGGAACAGAGATCCCCCTACACCCAGATTCCATCTCTACTATCCCCAGCCCTTTCCTCTTGTTTCTTTATTGAAATATAGATTAATGTCTCCAGGAGGTCTCCACGTATGAAGGTTGCAGATATTGGAATTGCAGAATGGAACCCGCCAGCCAAGGAGGCACCACGCTCACCAATCTTAAAACTGATTTTCAGCTCCATCAGCCATCTACGGGATGAACATCGGCGCACCGGAGTCATGGGTAAACTCCACCCTATTTTTTTTTTTTTTTTTTTTTTTTTTTTTTTTTTTTTTTTGTGTGCTTCTCTTTCCCACCCATTATTAGCAGCCGTTTCCATCAATATTTTCCTTCATGACTTCCATGGACCCTCATCCACAAGGAAAACACAAAGCAATCCTTTCTTTGACCTACCCCCACCTCTTTGCCTCAAGACCCCATTCTACATGTGTCAATGACATCATCATTACCAAATCAGTATGTGTTTACCTTCCTGCCCTCCTCTGGTGCACAGGCACTACAGGTGTGTGGATTGACTCCCTTTTCAAGGTTCATATACCCCTGTAATAATTGTCCCTCAGGTTTATTTCTACAAACCTGAAGAACTCACCTTGTAGATAGGAGGAAGCTGGAAGAAGAGAGAGATCATTATCCCTCTGCTCATTTGATTGGCCTTTCCGTCTCACTGGGTGCAACAGGAACCGCTGAAGCAGCCCTTGTCTAAACCCAACATCTGGCCAGCAATTCCCAAGATAAGCTTGACCAGACAATGGCTACCACTTCAGACAGCCTTGAGCCTCTTCAATGTTTCTTCTATGTCAAAGAATCTGAGCTGGTAGAACAAGGTATACAAATGCTCAAAGAGCTCCAGGAGAACCTCCGGGCACACTATACTCCCAACACCCCTTCCCCTTGGTACTCTAACCCCTTGATAACCTGGATTTTCCCTCTCCTTGGCCCCATACTAGCCATTGAAACCTTGCTTCTCTTGGCACCCTGTCTCATTCAGTTTCTAAAGCAGCAGATGAGAACCATTGCAAAGATCCAACCACTTCTTTGTTCCGTATCAAACTGTTCCCAACATAGGAGACACTTATTCTTCTGATACCCCTCCCTTATAAAAAAAAAGGGGAGGAGTTGTGGGGCGGCAGGCTGTGAAAGGTATTCTGATTCCCGGTTGAGATAGGTTGAAACCCCGGTGACCCTAACGGGCAGTAGGCCCGTCTTTAGTCTCCCAGGAAGCCAGGCCCCTCTCATATAGCTACAGCCTCCTATAGAGGAGTTTGTGGCATCAGTCATGTAGAAGCAGGGCCACGACCTCATATGTAGATGAGGTCCTCCCAAGCTCTCAGGCCAAGCCAATAGGAACTATCACCTGCTGTCAAGTGGGAAGAACCTGACCCACCCCAAACTGTATATAAGAATCCTATCCAGAAGGAGTAAAGGTGTGCAAGAATCACTTCGTTGTCTGAGAGCTTCTGTCACAAGAGGCATAACATCGCTGCTTGGGGAAGAGATCTTTTCTAAAACCTCCGTCAGAAATTCCCTTACACCCCTGGCCGACTAGTCAGCCTCCTGCAACTGAAGCGGCAGCTGTGGAGACGGTTCTCCCTCCCTGCCTGAGTTCTCTCCCCTTTTCCTCAACCTGCACACCTAGCATGACCAGAGATCTCCCTGGAAAACCTCTAGTAAGCGGGCCAACACATAGCTAGTTTCTATACTAAAATTGCTATTATGTTTCTAAAGTAGACCCTCGTTTCTATACCTTTCACAGTTCTTGCATTTCTCTCTACACAGTGTTGGAGGTAAGTATTCTGAGCTGCTACTGGAATTTCAATGTATCTTACCCACTTTCTTGGAATATGATCCATAATCTTGCCAGTATCTTGCTCTTGTTCCTAGCCACATATTTGTACCCTATTTTACATGGATGTCTTTCCAGATCCAAGACATTCCTATTATTTTGAACATTTTTGATTATTTCAGTTTCAACTACTGACTACTGATGGCAAAGGCCCCTCCTTTGGTTCTAGGCCCATCTGTTTTGCCCAATTTGAACTTTCACAGTTAACCTTCAGCTAAGGAGATATTTTAGCACAGCTTGTAGCTGTGCCCATGCTAATGGGAACAGATCCAGCCTATAATATTAAGGCTCTGTGGTGGTGAACTATTACATGAGAATGGCTCCCATAGGCTCATATATTTGAATTATCAGTCCCTAGTTGGTATAACTGTTTGGGGAATGATTAAGAGGTATGGCTTCATTAGAGGAAGTGTTTCATAAGGGATGGGCTTTGAGGTATCAAAAAGCCCATTCCAAGTCCAGAGTCTGGCCTTGTTGCTGCCTGTGGATTCTGGTGTACAACTCTCAGTTACTTTTCCAGCACCATGTCTACCTGTGTGCCATCATGCTTCTCATGGACTAAACCTCAGAAAATATAAGCAAGGGCCAATTAAATGCTTTCCTTTATAAAAGTTGTCATGGTCATGATGTCTCTTCAAAGCAATAAAAAAGTGACTAAGATGTCTCAAATGAATGTCTTAGTTCTGAATATCTTGTTCACTCCTCAGAAGTTCCCATACTGCTGTCACTTTGACCTTGGCCAACAAACCTAATTTTGATACCTGCATGGAACCTGTTCTCAAAAGTGTCTGGGAAAGGAATTCTGGATTCTAAGAGTCAGAAGATTTTTTGTTTCTAGCTCTGTTTCCCATGCAAGCAAGCCAAAGTAGGCTGCTACTGTAGTTTATGTACTTTTATTATCTGTGTTCAAGATGGAGTGTTGACCATTGTCTGACACCATCATTTACTTCAGTAGAAAGTGATTTTTAAACTCACATACAAACATGTTGATTATATAGTAAAAAAATTAGTCAGAACATTGAAGGGCATTTCTATAAGTTATGAGAAAAGCCAGCTAATTTAAGGTTGAAGTCCACCATGACCATATAGTCGCTGGGCTCCGCACAATATGGAGACTCCCTTCATTGGCAGGGCTTTTCCTTCTTTGACCTTGACTGGGGTCTAAGTCACACTCCACTTCTACCTGAGCAATGTCACATAGCCTCAGATTACAGAACCAATTTCCTTTCTTCTGACAAGAACTTTTTCAACCAGTGCCTGACATTCTTGAAATGTTTCCCAATGCTAATGAGGCATTCCAGATACCCTAAGCCTCTAGCCAAATGACTTTTGCTCATCCTTGATGTTCCTACCCTCAGTTCTCTAACATTTTATAAGCCTCGAATCACCCTAAGTAAAGTTGATCTGCCTCCTGATAGGTGGTCTTGGTGAGGTCATTCACCATACACAGGGCTTCTGAACCCCCTGCTCAATGAATGTCTCTGCTCCCACTGCCCTCATAGATTGATCTATGAGGGAAGACCCACAGTAAGATTTCTTTTAAATTTTGAGGTTTGCAGAATATAATGATAATTTACTGGAGCCAATTTTTTCATATTTATTGATATACTTTATTTTATAATTATGTGTAGTATTTCTCATAAAGCACATAAGATTATATATTTTAAATGTACACCATATATTTAATGTGACATAGAGCGTACATTCTATATACATTCTATATCTAGAAGTTTATATACGGTTCTTTTTTTGGGGGGGGGGGAGCAAAGGCTTTATTTTCCAGAGAGGGCACATTTTTCCAGTGTAGGAGAGTGACAAGGCAATGGGGTTCAGAGAATGATAAGAAGGGAGTGTATCTTTGTGAAGGCAACTGGAGGGGGAGGCGCTGGGAGTGGGGCAGGGTAAAATGATAACATCTCAAATGTAAATACAAATTATCTAATTAAAAAATGAGAAAAAGATTACTCTAAATTATAATAAGCATACAATAACACAGTAAGTTTTAAGTGTTTCATTTTATCTTAAAAATCTATCTCAATCTCTACATTTTCACTATCAGAATAACAGAATTAGTGACTTTATTTTATATATATACATGTATGTATAATTGTTATTTATACATAAATAATGCACTTACTATGAAAGGAGGGCATAAATTTGCGAGGGAAATGTAACTGAATCTAAAATGAGAGTAGATATGATCAAGATCCAATATCCAATTTATACAGGTACAAATACAGAGACACTACACTGTTGGAAAAGTCACAGTGTACAGCTCTTTAGAGTTGGGATTTTTTTTTTAAATAGTTGTGCTGCTCTGAGAAAGAAGCGAGAAGAATTTGGGTGTTGTAAAGGCAGGAACTTAGTGTTCCCACTTTCTGGCATGTAAAAGTTTCATCTTTCCAGTTGTTTGTTCCTCCTATCCTGTTTTCAGAAACAGGGACCTTGACATATTAGAATGACCTTTCTTTTCTTTTCTTTTCTTTTCTTTTCTTTTCTTTTCTTTTCTTTTCTGTTCTGCTCTGCTGTGTTCTTCCTTCTTTTTTCTTCCTTTCTTTTTCTCTATTTTTCTTCCTTCCTTTCTTTTTCTTCCCTTCTTTCTTTTCCTTCCTTTCTTTTTCTTCCTTCCTTCATTTCCTTTCCTTTCCTTCCTTTCTTCTTATTCAAGAAAGGGTTTCTCTGTATAGCCCTGGCCATTTCGGAACTCACTCTGTAGACCAGGCTGGCCTCAAGCTCACAGAGATCTGCCTATCTCTGACTCCCAAGTGCTGGATTAAAGGCACGCATCACCACTACCTGGCCAGAATACCATTTCTTATAATGGTAAACTTCTATTGTATGGGAGCATATTCTGTCATACATTTGGCTTGATTACACCTTTGGGCTGTTCTAAATAGCACCACTATGAACATTAGTGTACATGGATGCCCACTTTTTTTCTTTCTTTTTTATATACCCAAGAATGAAGCTGTTGAATGATGTGGCATTTACATAGTGTTGGTAGCATTAACACAGATACTTGAGGTTGGTAATAAAGAACATATATTTATATCCATAGATTTAACTTACCAAATACCCACAGAAGTATCAAAGCCAAGTAAGTATAAGTAGAAGAAAAAGCTGGAAAAGATGACCATAGAATTTTTTTTAAGTTGCTGTGAGTTAAGCAGGCCCATAGAGAAGGTAGAACTTTTAGAAACCCAGAGAACTGTTTCTTTATAGAGAGAATTAAGGTGCTTTAGAGAAGATGAATCAGGGAGACTCCGCACCAGAAAGGCAAGAGTCTGGAGGATATAGCAGAAGGATCAAGATCTTGGTCATGTGATCATTATGCAGTGAAACACTGGAGTCTACAGGATCCAAGACGCTAGGAAAAAACAAACATTGAGGATCATGAAGATAAAGCACTGCTTTTGGAGGGGGGCAGGGGTATTTTTTTTCCTAACCTGAAAAGCATCATATATCTTTCTTACTCATCCAGGGAGAAAACCCATGATGGATCCTGATATGTCGGGGACTATTCAGATAAGGCCAGGCCACACTTGCTTCTACCAATGAATTTCTGAAGTAATTTCTTTTTTCGAGACCAAAACGAGCAGCCAAAAGCTCATGATGGTCTGTGTTCCTAGATTTCAACATAAAAAACTATTACAAAATATCACAGTTTTATTACACATTATACTCCAGGGTAAATATGTTGCATGAGCCCTGAGCAAATTCTTGTGGTCTGAAGCCAAGTAACACACATCTTAAATTTTAGGTGATGACTAATTCTCAAATACTTGGCTTAAAAATAATTTCAGAGGTCATTCTGGGCCACTGAGATCAGTAGTTCCATGAGGGTAGAAGCCAAGTGGCATCTTAATCCTCCTGACATAAAGCCTGCTGGGAAAGGAGTTTACACCACATCTTTGGTGTTATCATTTCAGCAGAGGCAATGATAGTAAAGGTTGTCTAGTGATGACAGCTGTATGGGATTCATGCATTTAGATCTCTATGCTCAAAATTGCATAGCCACTCCTTTTTGGGTTCACCAAACAAGGCTACTCAAATCCAGCATGGTACAAAACAGGCTTACCCGGAAACCTCAGGTTTGTTTTTTGTTTTCTTTTGTTTGTTTGAATAAAGGTGACTTAAGTTATGATTTGTTTGTTTTCTTTGAAAATATTTTATTCTTGTTATTAATTATGTATTCATGTGTGTATGTGTGTGTGTGTGGGAGTTGTGTCCCTGAGTGCAGTGCCTCCAGAGGCTAGAAGAGGGTGTAGCTGTAGTTACAGGTAGGTGTAAACTTCCCTAGGTGCTGTGAACTGAATCTGGGTCATCTGCAAGAGTAATATGTGTGCTTACATTTGAGCCCTCTCTCTGTCCGCTGCTGACTTGCTAACTTTTTTTTATTTGTATTTGCCCAGACAGTTCTCAAAGGGACCTTCTAATGTAGGTCAGTTTTTTTCTTGGACCAAAATTGGTGAAGCCAATATGTGAGCTTCACTTGTACTAAGTTATGCTAAAACTAACATCCATATATAACTACAAAAGGTAATCTTTTCTTCCATATCCTTTGCAGTAAGATGTTCCTACACCACCATGTACCACTGAAAATTCTTCCTGATGCTTTGAATTGGCAAAGCGTATGAACTAAGGAGGAAAATTCCCATGAGATAACTTTGTTCTTGGTTGATATGGATCCCCCTTTCTTCAAATTTTCTAAAGTGAGCCTCAGGACTAGGGACTGTTAGTGCTGGAGCGGTTGCCTCAACTTGCAAAACACCCTGGGTTTAATCTCCAGGATCACAAGAAAGCAAGAAAATTTTAGAAGAAAAAAATTGAAATAGGACTCATTAAAATTAATAAAAAAAACATGGCCACTTAAATTCTATAAGAAATTCCACTGCTCTTGGGCTTTTGCTGTGTGCACTTACTTTGAAGATAGATGTGTTTATCTGTTTGTCTATCTGTCTGTGTGTGTTCATTTATTTATCTGTATACATGTTTGCTTGATTTTGTGTGTCCCACATGTATGAAGGAGCCCATGGAGACAAGAAGAATGTGTCATTTCTCCTAGTGCTGGGAACCAAACTGATATCCTCTGTGGGAGCAGCAAGTGCTCTTAACTCTAAGCCAGTTCTGCAGCTCCCAGATGTTTGTTGTCTTTTTATTGTCAGTTCTCATCTCTGATAGGTTTGTGCATCCTCTCGATCAATTCAGTCAACTCCCCTTAAGGTTCATGGGTGTCCTTGTGAAGCCTTTCCTGGATTGCCTGCTCTTCTTACAGGTCTCTATCTCTGAAAACCCGATGGTATTTCTATGGGCTATGCCATCTGTGACTCTCTGATTTTCCTCTTGTGTAAAAGAAATTTGTTAAGAGAACATTTGTTTCTTTTCACTTTCCATTTCTCTAGAGTGCCTTCCATTTAAAAAATATTAATGCAGAAATAATGAATAAATTCATAAATATAGAAGTGAGTTATATTTATTTTGGCACAACTCTTTTGAATCCCTGATCCAAAAGTGGTTATGTGGGCCCATATATCTTGGGGAGAAATGTTCTTAATAATCTGATTTAAATTTATGTGAGCACACCGTTGTTGACTTCAGATGTACCAGAGGAGGACATAGGATCCCACTACAGATGGTTGTGAGCCACCATGTGGTTGCTGGGAATTGAACTCACGACCTTTGGAAGAGTAGTCAGTGCTCTTAACAATTGAGATATCTCTTCAGCCCATGATTCAAATTATTAATGTTTTTATATATCTATTGGGTTTCTTACTAGAAAAAAATACCATTTGCTATGTACTTACTAGCTGAATTAATTCATTTAGGATTCCAATTGTGTCTGCAATTCACCCTTCTGCTCAGGGCTGGCTAATTGTCATGATTTTTACGTCTTTTTCACCTATCCATCAGTGTTTGTCTTAGTCACTGTTCTATTGCTGTGAAGAGACACCAAGACTAAGGTAACTTTCATGAAAGTAAACATTTAAGTGGGGGTTATTTACACTTTCAAGAGGTGAATACATGATTGTCCTGGCAGGAGGCATAGCAGGTGGCACACCTGCTTGATGCTGGAGCAGTATCTGAGAGCTTATGTCTTGAAAGTTAGTCATAGATAGAGAGAAACTGGGCCTTTTGAAACTTTCAAAGCCCCCCCCCCAGGCAAAACTACACCTCCTCCCAATCCTTCCCAAAACAGTTTCAATAAGTAGGGATCAAGCTTTCAAATGCATCAGCATATGGGGGCCATTCTCATTCAAAGCACCAGTGTTGTCAGCTGAGAAGTAGGTTAGTATGTTACTTCAGTGGGAAGCTGTCATCAGGTCATATAGTGCTGCAGAAATTTCTGGAAAGGTGGTAAGTACAAGGTGGAGGGATTCTGGACACAGAAGGTTTCAAAGCACTGTTGTAGAAAGACACATTTTTGCCTGACAGGAGAAGACATCACCACAGAACAGGTTATTAGTCATAATAATGTCTAGGGAGACTGTGGGAGTAGTTAGAGGAACAGAGACAAGGACTAAGGCAGGTTCCTCCATTAATCATGCTCCCAAGAACAGAGTTCCCCTGTGTCCCCACTAATCAAAACAGAACACCATCCTGCCAAAGTGGCCAGTACCCAAACCACACAAGTGAGTTATTTCAAAGTCACAGGAGTTACTTTATAGAACTAGAAAGACTATTAGAAATAAATAATGTTCATGTCTTCCTGGAAAGAACAAATCAATACCTCTGCATGGGCCCAGTGCCACACACCAGGCAACCAAACTGACCTCTTTTAAATGACCACCCTTTCTTCCCATGACTTGCCTCATTTCCCAGTAAGAAATTCTCTCCACATTTCTGTCCTCTGAGGTCAACATTGGGTTTAAAAAAAATCATTCTCCAACAAACATGTTCCACCTATGATGGGTGGTCTGGGAGCCAATCCAGACTGAAGTTTTCTCTCAAGTTCAGGTATCATCCTTCAGCAGTTTGCCTAAACAATTTCAATTTGCCTAAACAGCTATTCATTTTTAAGGTAATGTCTTGGAGCTCACATCTGTGTCAGGTACAGTTCTAAAGCTTTTCTATCAGTTTTCCCACTAGATTCATTTTAGAAGCATGGCGACTGTTTTGAGATATGTTAAGAGTCACTTTGTTGGTAAGGGTCTTGAACCTAGGCCTTTATGGACTAGCAATCTTTTTTTTTTTTTGTTTTTTGTTTTTGTTTTTTTGTTTTCAGGTTTATTGAAAATATGGCATCACAGATTAAACAGCTCCACGTGGTGTTTTGAAATTCATCCCAACTGTAGGCTGAGTGACCTGGAGGTTAGAGAGACTGCCAAAGTCCAGAAGCTTCAGCATTTCCTTGGTGTCAGGATCTACCTCAGTGATCTCCTGATCTAGGGCCGAGACCTCAGGAACATAGTTATCTCTCCTCTTTCCTCCTCTTCCTGCAGCTGGATAGAGATTCCTCTCACAGGACCTCTCTGAATGCGCTTCATCAGATGCGTCACATAGCCGGCTATCTTGTTCCGAAGTTTTTTGCTGGGGATAATGGCGATTTCCTCGCACACGCGCTTGTTGGTGTGGAAGTCATTGCCCAGGCGTGTGTAGTACTTCTCGATGATGACCCGGGCTGCCTTCTTCACAGTCTTGGTGCGAACGCGGCCCATGTTGACGGGTCTCGGTAAAAGAGGAAACAGCTGGACTAGCAATCTTGCTTTCTAATTTTTTTTAACAGTTTTTATCAATTTTTATTGTATCGTTGAAAATGCTTTTTTCCAACTTGATTTAAAATGAAAACAGCAACAAAAATGAAGCCAAATTTTATATTTCTCACCTGGTACCTGCTACAGAGTTTGGACAGGCTGAAGAAAGTTTAAAAAAACAAAACAAAACAAACAAACAAAAAAAAAAAACCCACAAATAACCTTCATTTTACCACTCCCTTCATTTATGTGTGATCTTACTACATTAAAAAAAATGGTCAAAAGCTTAATATTGTTTTCAGATTTTGACAGTTTTAAATATGTGGCAAAAATACAACAAAAATCCGAATGTGGTGGAATTAAGGTTAGGATGAACAAGCTTGATATCCTGATAAGGAACTAAGGAATCCAAAACATTTGTGACACTATAAAGTTATTTATTAACTATACACAGAATATGTCCCCTATAAAATGTACAAGTAGATCACTAAAAAGTCTATCCGGTAAACACTTTCTTCAATACAGAATATACTAAGTCCATTGGGTAACAACTGTCTGCCTCAAAGTAATCTAATTATAGCACCCGGGGTCTGCTTTAATGGAAAGTTAAATACTTGTTATTTTTTTGGATTACCTATTTGTTTGACAGAGCCAAGAGTTAACAACTTAATCTTACCTTAGTATATTAATCACTGCACAATAGATCAGCTTATCACAGGTTTTCTTCATTATTTGTAGCAATGGGATACAACAAATACTAGATACTTTTAAATGGCAGACAACCATAAAATTGCTTTTCTTTGATAGTATATTGGGCTTGATAATTATACTAGGATATGAATGATATAAAATATTACCATAGTACACCTCAAGATAAATGATTCACTAGATTGTGCTCAGTAGGTTTTACGAAAAAAATTTGTTCTCCTCTCCAATTATGCAGTATGTTTTGCCCACAGTAAGGGTTCAGTAAATATCTGTTGAACATACTGCCTACACAGGAGATGAGAAGAGCCGGGCCCTTATGGGTGGACATCAAGTATAAGTGGAATTAGCGTGGGAAGGAGTGGTTAGATGTAAACTGTATGGAGTACACAAGTAAATAAACTCAGAGGCCAACACAACAGTTAAGCAGAAAATACTGGCACTGGAATAAACAAAGGCAAGATTAGCCAACACTGGCATTTAGTGAACTGACTTTTAAGAGATAACTAGGAAAAACTTTATACTGGACCACACCTTTACCATCCAAGTTAATTTGAGACAGACCAAGAGAGGCACTGTTAGAGACTATGGCTGTCTTCCTTGGTATTCAGACATCCTAGTTTCCAGTAACTATCATGGATAGGCTACCCGTGAGTCAATAAAAACCTGTTCATATTTAGGGATTAGTTTCCACAAGTACAAAGTTGGATTTCCTTTTATTTGTCCTAAAATGCTTACTTTCAAACTTGAAGGGACTTCAATTATTCCATGTAGTTTTCAATAATTCTTTTATCTTTTCAGACCAGAGTCAAAATATTCGTACAGTATTCATACTGCAGCGCCTTCCACCCACCCTTTGGTCGCTTGAACTGCCCTTCTTTGTTTCTTTTGTCCGCTTTCAGATCTTTCTTGAAGTGTAGTAAGCAGAACTGTACTGGGTATTTCAGCTGCAGTTTGGTCTAGAACGTGATTTAGCCTTCATTTCTTTCTTGAGCTGGGACTTGGACCGTGATCTTGAATTGGATTTAGATCTTGAAAAAGATTGATTTCGGTGTTTGAATCTGTCGTTGTCGGAATGGCTTCGGCTATGCCGTGGTCTTCCAGTCGGTCTACTGTTTTTAGGACTGTAAGATCTCCTATAGTTATAATCAAAGGAGCGAATCCTTGATCTCCTTCTTTCATAACTTTGGCTTCGAGAACGTCTATATCGGTCATAATTGTCATATCGTGAAGAGCTGTATACATTCCTCCCTTCCTTGGCTTTCATTTAATTTGAAGTCTTTCGATCCCCCTGTGCAAACTGTATTTCAATTTGACACCCACAAATCCATTTTCTGTCAAAATTATGTAAAGCATCTTCAGCATCACGAACATCCTCAAATTGAACATATGCAAATCCTCTTGGACTTCGTGTGTAGAAATCAAGTGGAACATAAACATCTACTATTGGACCATAACGACCAAATTCCCGACGTAAATCTTCAGACCTGGTGTCGTCCGCCACGTTTCTGACAAACAGAGAGGTGTTGGGGGGGCGCAGGTATCGGGACATGACGGCGTCGGGACTCTAGGCCAGCGGCGCTAACGGGCTCGGCAAACCGTCCGCAGCTCCGGCGGCGGCTCACATCCACTCCTGCTTTTTAATTTTTAGGCTATACAAATCACCAGATTCAATGTTGGGGATTCAAGGAAGAATTAGTTTTGTTTCATGTTCCCAGAACTGAGAGACTTCTGTATTTCTTTTCTTTTTGAACCTACCTCGAAACACAGTTTTTCCTATGAATTAGAACTTTAGCATTTCAGAGCTTAGGACCTCATTCTTCTTGGTTTCGGTGGGAATTTGGAGTCAGGATTCACACCATAACTCAGTATGGTCTCAAACTCAGGTCAATCTGCCTACATCAGACTCCCATCTAGCTTAGGATTTCAGCAGGAGTTGGGTCATCAGGTGACAACGGAGCATTCTGGCTTTACAGTCTCTAGGCATAAGCACTATGCCATATACCTTTCTGCAAATATTTATAAGCAGATATTTCTCCAAGAGATTGCAATGTGTTCAGTGGAGATGAGTAAATGTATAGTGTAACACTCAGTGCTTCAGTCAAGTGGTCAGCAACACCAGATTTGGGCTGAACTAGTGCCATCAACAAAGGTAGGAAAAGTGGGCCAGTCATTTCTTGAACAAGGCCTTAAAGAACAGGAAGGCACACACATATCTATGCCTGTCTCACACACTTCCTCATTTTTGTTTTTTTTGGTATGATTCTGTGACCTGATGGTACAGACATTGTTAACCTTCCAAAGCTGGGGGTTTGCTTTTTTCATTTCTCATTTTTTTTACCCCAAATTGAGACTTTGCTTATAAAAAGTACATCAATGTAAAATAAGTAACCGAAAGAATTTTCATGTTGGCACCTACCCATGTGAACACAATCCAGAACAAGTCAAATAAGAGGATCATTTCCAGAGCCCCACAAGGATGTTTTCATTCCCCCTCTCAGTCAATACTCATACACTTTGCTCAAGATAATCTGTTTAGACCTTTTGACCTCTGCTGCTTTGTTTGGCCAGTTGTTGAATTTCAGGTGAAACAACCATACAACATATTCTTTTGTGTCTGTTTTCTTTTTGTAAAAAACACATCTTCTAAGATTCCTGTTTGCTATTGCGTTATATTAATTTCTTTCAGGGCTGCCCTGTTCAACTATGTATTTTAACATTCATAGACATGCACACTTAGACACTACAGGTAGAAAGAGTCATCAGTGCTTGTTTTTGGTGGGTGTTTGCTCTCTCTTTACAACCAGTGAAATTGTCAAATCAAAAACTAAACGTGAACATATACACAGGGAAATGCATTTCTGGGGCTATGTGAAGCAAGACTAACATCCAAAACCAAACAAAAAGGAATCCAGCACCAGTGTTGTTCTTTAGGTCCCAAAGTCCTTGGATTATTTTCTCCCTTCCTGTCACCATTTGTATTTTTCTTGCAGTTATCTCTAATGTACAGGGCCGTGTTTAGTGAGGTAGAGAAAAATGAATTGACTCCCTGTGACTGAAAGCAGTTATTCCTGAAAAGTGACTTTTAAATGCTATTTCATGATGCTGTAGAATCCTGGTGAATTACTTCATGTGTTTCTTTGGGAAGGAAAGTATATCACAAAAAAAGGGCTGTTTGAATGACTAATATTCAAGGATTTAATAAAATCACTTGGGCTGGAGAGATGGCTCAGTGGTTAAGAGCACTGGCTGCTCTTCCAGAGTTCCAATCTCAGCAACCACATGGTGGCTCACAATCATCTGTCATGGCCTCTTCTGGTGCGTCTGAAGACAGCTACAGTGTACTTATATACATAAAAATAAATAAATCTTTAAAAAAAATAAAATCTCCTCTGTGGGTTTTCTATATTAGAGTTTTGCCTAAGATATCTTGGAAAAATGCTACTGCTGTTTCTGCTTAAGAGACGTTGGGAGTCACTGCTATAAATTATTAAAATGTCCTCAAATCCCAACATGTTGTCTTCCAAACTATTTCTCTCACTGTCTTCTCCATGTGGAAAACGTGCAAAAATCTTTTGTCAAAGCCACGTGTCTGTATTTTTAATTTGGGCAGCATGGTGGCCATCACCATATGCCATGAAAGCAGAATCTGGCAAAACATCAGATATTTGCACACCTAACACAGATGTTCTTTTTTGTCATTCCCTCAGCTACTGGGATGGGGTCCAAATGCCTAAGTATGAGTTGAGTTAGTTTCTAGCTGCATGGTCTTATGAATGACAACACAGACTCTCAGGTCTTCATCTGTAATAGTAGACAATAAAGCCTCCTTTATGTCAAATGCTAACAATAGAACACATAAAGGCTATGTAAAGTCATCACTGCAGCCAGGAGTCACATTTTAAATAGGACCAAAGAATTTCATTTCATATTATTTGTGTTAAAACTTTAAAAACTGCTGGGTGGCGGTGGTGGTGCAAGGCTTTGGTTCTAACACTTGGGAGGCAGAGGCAGATAAATTTCTCTGAGTTCGAGGCCAGCCGGGGATGCACAGAGAAACTGCTTCCAAGAAAGCAAAAACAAACAAAACTTTGAAAACTAGGGACTGAAGATGTAGCTCAGTTAGTAGAGTGCACTGCGTAACCAGGGCCTGTTTCCCAACATGCCTGTAACCCTAGTACTCAGGAAGGTGGTGTAGGCAGAAGGATCAAAAGTTCAAAGTTATCCTTGGGTACATTTGAGGCTAGCCTGGGACATTCGAAATACTATATCAAAACAACCTTAAAAACAGGTTCTTCACTCAGTTATAGGGACCTTTTAAGTATATGTACAACACTTTCAGTGTAGAAAAAACTAAACACCATGAAATTTAAATCCAAATAAAATTATATCTGATGAAAATGTTTATGAATTGCAACCTGTAAGTGTAAAATGTGAATACTTAATGTGAAAGATGAAAAAATATTGATAATCTTTATGCTTACAGAGTACTTTACATATTCAAAATGAAATGCAAAACAGAATAATATTGAAAAGTAATTTTGCTCAGCTACTTTCATTTTTAGTGTGGCTAGCAGAAATTTAAAATTAACCTACATTACTTAAATTTTATTTTTACTAGACAGTGGTGTTGTAGAATAACGCTCACATATGGTCAAGGTAAATAAATATTGCACGCCTTTACCTTTGGGAGGTTAAGTGATTCTTTTCAGTAGTTTTGTCTACTTATTATTAAAATATGTAAAACGTGCCATATCAAATACTCGAGTGTTCACAGTGTATGTACACATATATTTGAGCACACACATGCATATTTTATCTAAATGTTAGCTGACTGAGATATGAGATATAAGCACTTCTTATAAATCAATGGATACTGGATTTGCTACTGTTACTACTATTAATGAAAATTTAAAAGCCAAATCAACCCTATCAGCAATGTGGAAAACAGTGAAGAACAGCCTTAAAAGAAGCATTGAGTAGAAACTTAGGAAGCATATTAAAAACTTTGGCAAGAATTTCTTGGTAACAGACAAGTTCGTAAGTAGTCCTGTTGACATACTCAGAAATATCAAATATTTTAAGTTACTTTTTTAAGCCTATGTACTTACTTATTTTAAAAATCGCAAGAAGATTTATCTATTCTTTTTTTTTTTTTTTTTTTTTTTTTTTGCATGGGTGTTTTGCATTCATGTATGTCTGGGCATCACAATGTATGCAATGCCCACAGAGGCCACAAGAGGGCATGAGATCTCCTGGAACTGGAGTTAAAGGTGGTTGTAAACATGCCAGGCATCAAATTGGGGTCCTCTGGAAGAGCAGCCAATGTTCTTAACTGCTGAACCGTCTCTCCAGTTCCATTAAAAAATACCCCATTTCTAAAACTTTAATATTAAATAAAGTAATTTTTAAAAATAACTTTCTGTCTTAGGGTTTTAATGCTGTGAACAGACACCATGAATAAGGCAACTCTTATATAAAGACAACATTTAATTGGGGCTGACTCACAGGCTCAGAGGTTCAGTCCATCATCATCAAGGTGGGATCATGGCAGCATCCAGGTAGGTAGGGTGCAGGAAGAGTTGACATCTGAAGACTGCTAGCAGAAGATTGACTTCTAGGCAGCTAGAATGAGGGTCTTAAACCTATACCAGAGTGACACACCAACTCCAACAAGGCCACACCTCCTAACAGTGTCACTCCCTGGACCAAGCATATACAAACTATCACACTTTGTCTTTGGTGATAATATTTCTGATTTTCAGTAAGTATATTAAATCAGGAGAGAAATTGAATTAAATTAAATTCTGAGAGAAATTCGAATGGTTGGTTAGCTCCTCCAATGGTGACTTGCCTTTAAACCACGTATGTAGTACTATATTATTTCACATATACATGAAAGATATTTTCCTGGACAATATGATGTATGAAAGGAGCAGAAATAAGTATTTTCTCTGGTTAAAAAATGCTTTGATTTTTGGTTGAAATATAAATATGTGGTGGCAGTGGGCTTGGACTGGGATGAGTCCGCTGTGCAGGACCATGGAGTGCTGTCATCGTCAGTATGGTGGTAACTGTTGGACTGACCATTGATGCTGTGGGATTTGCAGGCCATGATATTTCATGAGTCAGGAAGCATACGAAATATGTGAAACAAGTTTTTCAATGTCAATGAGAATTTGCTTTCAATGATGAGAAGTACAGAGCTGGTTTTGAACCCACAATGACTAAAGAGAATGTAGCATTAATACTTGGTGTGACCTCTACTGCCAAAAAAGGATAGAGTAGATGTGCTAATGGATGAATTATGTTTCTAAACCATCCAGACAACGGAGGATCTTTTTATATAGCAGCCAGAATCAATGTAGCTAAAGACCCACGGCGAGGCCAAGCTAAAACAAACAACAACAAAATAAAATAAAACAACTGAAGTAAATAAATATATATGATTCATAAACCCATTGGTTCATTATAAGTGTACATTTTTGTAATTTACTGGGCATCTATCTATCTATCTATCTATCTATCTATCTATCTATCTATCCATCTATCCATCTATCTATCTATTTCATTTAATGCTACCAACAATGCAATGAAGTGTATATCAGAACATCTTGAGACCCGAGGTCCTTATTCAAGAATGCCTGATTTCAAAGTCCAGTTCTATTCACTGTACCACATAGTATCACCACCCATGAGTTAATGGATTTTTTTGTTGTAAATTTGATACAGATGTGTGTGTGTGTGTGTGTGTGTGTGTGTGTGTGTGTGTGCGCGCGCGCGCGCGTGCATGTGTGTATTCTAGTTTACTGTATGTGCCACAAGTATTTCCTTTCTTGGATGAGATAAAACTGGGGTACTTGCCTTATGTTATGATGCTTATTTCTAATACAGTCATTAAAACAAGTACTGTTGTATTATTCAGGGATGATTCTAAGAGCTGATCCTCAGTGTTTTCCCATCCAGAGACTCCCTGCCAACCCATTTCTCAACAAGCATTGATCTTTGTCATTGTTTTCCTAAAAGCTTACCCCAAATCAAATCCAAAAATTAAATTCCCACTGTAAACCAGGACAAGAGAGATGATGAATAAGAGTCATCTGTCCTGTTGGATTTCTCTCCTGTGAGGTAAAAAGAAAACTAAGGCCTAGCCATATGTTCTCTTTTTGGCACAGTTGTTCATTCATCTGGCAGATCCTATAAATCAAATGCTTATTCTAAAATTGTTGTTTTGAATCAGGGGGAAAACAACCCAGTTTACCTAAGGCCAGAATCAGCATGCCAAATCCAATTCCAAAGCTTTTAAATATAATGTAGACATTTACTCAATATTCAGACAATTTTATTTTTTGTATCCCCCATTTCCTATTTATTTTGAGCTACTCACAATAACACCAAATACCAGAGTAGGACAATGTAGGGGTTAGAGGGGTGTGGAGGAGGAGGAGGCAGGGACATACTTTGTAGCTATATCACAGTGTCCTTGGTACCTCCTGAACATGGTCTTTGTTCCATGCAGTGGTTCTCAGTCTTGCTGCACATTTGAATCACATGGAAAATTTTTATAAAACAGAAAATACTTTTAAACTTCATTCAGACCAGACATACCAGAATTTCAGAATAGGATGTTGTGAGTACAGTTGTTTTGCTCTTATTAATCTCAGGTAATTTTAATGTGAAGCTAAAGCCAAAATCTACTTTAAGAGATCCATTATAGACATAATATGCAATCACTGATAACTGGATACTAACCCCAGAAAGCTCTGAACACCCCAGAAACAACTCACAAACTGTGTGAAGTTCAAGAAAAAAATTATGCTCAATCCTTACACACCAAGAAAACTTTAACTAATTCCAAGTTACATCCTGTTTTACATGTACTTTTTGCTCATTGTAACTGGTAAGACCTTAATGCACACTATCAAACCTTTGGGAAAAAAAGCCAAACACTGACAAAAATATATTCGTATACATTTATGCAAAAATGCTTAAAATTTGTTCATTTATCTTTGTGTTTTAAAATAAAGTTGTTCAAAAAAAGGAGATCTGTTATTAGATTGTTTTGTTTCATCTTTCCACAATGTGACCAGTTTCTTTTGTGTCTTTCTTCCTTCCTTCTTCTTTCTTCATTCATTCATTCATTCATTCATTCATTCATTCATTTTTCATAGCCACTTCCAAATCTTAACTGTCCCATTCACATTTGTTCCTTTCTAATCAACATATAGGAGGAGAAGTAAAGTACAGTTCATTTCTTTGGGATGTGATCCACTAGGCAAGCTGGCAAGTAATGAACGGCAGGGAAAACAGCCAACCGAGGGTCTTACAGATGTTATTTTTCTCACGGTTGCAAGGAGATACCATAACCCCACCCAAAAAAAGGCAACAGAAGGGAGGAAGGGTTTATTTTGGATCATAATCTGTGAGATACAGTGTGTCACAATGGGGAAGGTATAGCAGTGGGGTGAGTTCCTGTGCTGTTGGGAGGCTGCCTGCTCCTATCTCAGTGGGCAAAGAAGCTAAGAGAGGAGAATGGCAGTGCTCAGGCAGCTGCCTCTCCTGAGCTCATATGCCACTCACCACCAGTCTAGTAGGGCTTTTCCTCTTAGTTAATTTCTCTGCTGAAAGGCCTCACAGGCACACCCAGAGGTCTGCCTCATTAATGGCCTATGTATTTATTAATACAATCAATTTGACACTCAGAATTAACCATTACCTGTTCTCAAGAGAACCCAAATAAAGCAGCTGTATATTGATCTTGTTATAGAGATAAAATGGATAACTCACAGTGATCCCATACAAGGGACATGGGAGATGGAATCTTTATCTACCAATTCTTGCTAGTCATTAGTCAGGGATTACTTCTAGGAGTCTTTAATTCTCTGATACTGCTAGCCTGTAATGTACACAGTCAGAGGGGACTTGTAGCAGCCTGAATTAGCTGCTAAGCAAAAAGTTACAAGCACTGCCATACATTTATATAGTACATAGCAAAGCTAAGTTAGACGATGCTCTCTTGCATTCATAGGTAAAAAGACTCAGATTCGGTACATTTTTTTTCTTTTGTATATACATCTACTCTGTTTTCCTTTAATCTTATACCTCTTTATTATTTTATAATTTGTAATAGCACATCATTTTTATGAGTTTGTATTAGCCGATTGTTTCCGAAGGAGAGTCTATTACAATAGAAGAAGTACAGTAGCAGGCATCCAGGGAAGAATGGTGAGGATCATAAGTCTGAAGCAGAGAGAGAACAGGAAGTGGGGGACAAGGCTATAAAACCCCAAAGCCCACTCCTAGTGATGTAATTCCTCCAGCAACACTTCATCTCCTAAAGGTTCTATAACCTTCAAGCAGCACCATCACCAACTGGGAACAAGGGTTCAAATACCAGAACCTACAGGGGACATTGCTTATTCAAACCACTACACACAGATTTCATCTTTTCTTACAACTCTTCTTTCAATTTTTAAATACTCCTTTGATATTGAAGCCCATTATTCTTTTATTTCAATTTTATTGGATATTCTCTGTAATTACATTTCAAATTACAT
The DNA here is from genome assembly GCF_963924665.1 of Micromys minutus. Lineage (NCBI taxonomy): Eukaryota > Metazoa > Chordata > Mammalia > Rodentia > Muridae > Micromys > Micromys minutus. Next base: position 31,921,997 of record NC_137970.1, on the reverse strand, counting down.
TATTTGAAAAGCCCATTATTCTTTATCTCCTTGGCAAGTCTGACTCACGATTCTCACTACTGCCTCATTTAAGTCCTTGTGTGTTTCTAAGAGATGTGTTTAGTCAGTTCACTTTTCTAATCATTTATCTACAAAGACTAGCCTTATGTTTATCCCATATTACAAATGACTAACTCATCTTTCAATAGCAGCTCTAATCTCACTTTCATGAAGAAGCAACCATGCAAAACCAAACAAACCCCCTTTCTTCATTATAATACTTTCACATGCAAGTTAAAGTTATAATAAAGAACCCATCATAAAGCATCTTAAATATTTATTTATATATTTTCAGTACATAGATCATGAGTCCTGAGACAATGGAAGCTATATCACTTTGTATGTTTTCTTCCAAGTAGAGTTTGCCATAAGTGTGCATTCCAAAAATATTTGTAGGGTTATGTTAAGGCCATTTTGAAGCAGAGTTGTCTTGGAACATGAGCATTTTTGAAGTCTTTACCCTTGGGGATTAAACCCAGCACATACTCTACTACTGACTTAAATTTCCAGCCCATAGAATTGTTTACAACCATACTAACAAACACATCAGTGAAGACATACCTAATGAAGCTAGTCATGGAAGTTTTAATGAGAAATGATCTTGACAGTTGGTGTGACCAATTGTGAGAATTACAACCAATTGGTGAGAAGCAAGCACAAAAGTTGAAGGAATACAATTATATATGACCAAAGCACAAATAAAAGATGTTAAATCATATTAGAATAATTTTAGAATGGATTCTTATTGCATGATAAACAATAGACTACTAGTCATGAAATATCGGTATATTGGATGAAAAAAGTTTGTACATGAGCCCTACTAGGTCTTTATATCACAATAAGGTGGGAGTTGTGGAGAGAGATATAGGGAATATTTGACTGAAAGAGTGGTATATAAGTAGACTCGACCCCAAAAGAATTGAAATGAAGGTATTGTCTTTCAAGTGTCCTTAGAGTTTTCCTCTGGAAATTGATTTCCCGATTTAAGCATAAGTTCACCAACAATATAGCAGAAAGATAGGTATGGTGGTTCAGGCTTATAGTCCCAATACTCTGGTGGCTGAAGCAAGAGGACTGCTGTACATTTGATCCTTTGATCTTAGGAAATATTGTGAGTAACTCACCAGCCAGAGTACATAACAAATTCGTGTGTGTGTGTGTGTGTGTTCATGTGTGTGTATGTACATATATATGCAATTTAGCACAATAATTTTCTTTTATGATGTGTATTTTCACTTTAACTATTTTTATGTACTTGGTTTCCAATATTCTTGAGTCAGGAGGTAGAAAGAAGGTAGAGATGAGGAATTTGGTGAATAAAGACAATATTTGGCACGTAAAGGCTTAGAGTTGGACCATGAAATTTTCAGGATGCCTGGTAGATCCGAAATTTATGAACTGAAGAGTATTTCCATACAGGGTACAGATAAAAAGCAATTGCTATGTTTTGAAATATATTAACCACTAAATCATCTCTATTTTATTTTCCATTATTTACTTGAGTGGGTGGGTGAGTGAGGGGGAGGGGAAGAAGGAGGCAGGACCAGGTGTGAGGAGAGACCCGAGAGAGATCCAGAGGGCCAGGAGAATGAATGGAAATATTCAGCTTCTGGCTGAGGTGGTAGGGAGAGAATCTTTAGGAAGTCCTAGAGACCTGATGTGGGGGAGGCTTCCAGGAGTCAGTGTAGGTGATCTTAGCTGAGATACTTAACAGTGGGGATATGGAACAGGAAGAGGCCACCTCCTGTTTCCAGGCAGGACCCCTACTGGAAGGATAAGGACATCAACTCACACACAAAACTTTTGACCCAAAATTTTTCATGTCTAGAAGAAATGCAGGGAAAAGATGGAGCAGAGACTGAAGGAATGGACAACTAATAGCCGGCCCATTGTGAGACCATTTCATGGGTAAGCACCAATCCCTGACACTATTAATGATGCTCTGTTATGCTTGCAGATGGAGTCTAGTATGGCTGTCCTATGAGAGGATCCACCCAGCAGTTGACTGAGACAGATGCTGACACCTACTGCCAAACAGTGGATGGACCTTGGTAACTCTTATGGAAGAATTGGGGAGGGGAAATGGAAGGCTCTGAAAGTGATGGTAATGGAGTCTCTCCCTAAAGCTGTAGCCTGACTGTGATATCTGTTTCCTAACAGGGCTGCCTTGTCTGGCCTCAGTGAAAGAGTATGAATCTAACTTGGCAGAGATTCGATGGACCGAGGCGGGGGGACACCCAGGGTGCCTCATCTTCTCAGAAGAAGGGGAAGGGGACGAGAGAAGTCTCTGTGAGGAGGGACAGGAAAGGGGGAGTCAGCATTTGATGGTAGTAAGTAAATTAAAAAACATTTCTTGATCTATAGCAGAATTAAGCTTTCTCAAAAGAAATATACTGTAGATGTACCTATAGGTGGTATAGGACAAAACTTCCAAAGCTTTTTCTTTTTGTCACTATATTTTTCTGAAGAAAAAAAAAACTGAGTATACAGATAGAAAAGTAAGTAAACTAAATGTTTTCTGATAGTAAATAAAGAAATATTTAAAAATATCTCTTTGGTATCTGTATTATTTTACTATATAAAAATTTGCCTACTAATACAGTTGATGTGATTGATTTTCATATAAAGAATGAAATCTTGGGCTAGAGAGATAGCTCAGCAGTTGCTCTTCCAGAGGACCCAAGTTCAGTTTTTAGTACTCATATTAGGGGGCTCACAATGACCAGCTAACTTCAAATCCATGGGTTTGCCACCCTCTTCTAGCTTTTTATGACTACTCACACACATTTTCTCATATAAACACATAGTAAATACATATACTTAATTAAACATTTAAAATAGATCTTTCCTTCCAGTCTCCATCTATTCCCAGAGCTGGGGACTTCCCACTGCCATCGGGACACAAAACCTGCCCACAGAGAGCTGATCTCCCAGGAGCACTTTCACTCTTAAGCTCACAGCTGGGACCCCATATTCTCTCCACGACTGTCCAAAGAGAGACCTACCAGGAGCATACAAGGTACAGGAATTGCGTTGATACACAGGTCTGGACCCTAACAGTCTCCATCTGCTCCTAGAGCTGGGGCCAACCTACTTCCATTTGGACCTAAAACCTGCCAGAAGAGAGCTGATCTCCCTGGAGCACTCTGGCTCACAAGCACCCCTGGCTCACAAGCCCACAAGAGGTACAAGCTACAGTCAGAGACCAAATGACATCAGAGATAACAAGATGGCAAAAGGCAAGTGCAAGAACCTAAGCAACAGAAACCAAGACAACCTGGCATCATCAGAACCCAGTTTTCCTACCACAGCAAATACTGGATATCTCAAGAAAACAGAAAAACAAGATTTGGATTTAAAATCATACCGCATGAGGATGAAAGAGGACTTTAAGAAAGACATGAATAACTCTCCTGAAGAAATACAGGAGAACACAGGTAAACAAAGAGAAGCCCTTAAAGAGGAAACACAAAAACCCCTTAAAGAACTACTGAAAACCACAACCAAACAGGTTAAAAAAATTGAACAACTATCCAGAATCTAAAAATGGAAATAGAAACTATAGAGAAATAAAAAAGAGAGACAATCCTGTAAATAGAAAACCTAGAAAAGAGATCAGGAGTTGTAGATCACCAACAGAATACAAGAGATAGAGGAGAGGATCTCAGGAGCCAAAGGTACCATAGAAAACATTAACACAAGAGTCAAAGAAAATGCAAAAAGCAAAAACTCCTAACCCAAAACATTCAGGAAATCCAAGACACAATGAGACGATCAAACCTAAGGATAACAGGTGTAAAAGAGAGGAAAGATTTCCAACTTAAAGGATCAGCAAATATCTTCAACAAAAACTTCCCTAACGTAAAGAAAAAAAATGCCCATGAACATACAATAATCCTACAAAAATCCAAATAGATTGGACCAGAAAAAAAAATCTTCCTGACACATAATAGTCAAAACACCAAATGTTCAAAACAAAGAAAGAATACTAAAATCAGTAAGGGAAAAAAAAAAACATGTAACGTATAAAAGCAGACCAATCAAAATTACACCCGACTTCTCAACAGAGACTATGACAGCTAGAAGATCCTGGACGGACATCATACAGACCCCTAAGAGAACACAAATGCCGGCTCCAGCCAGAAAGGCGGCTCGTACAGGCTGAGCTACTGAGACCTGGAACAGATCTTAGGAACTTCTGTTCCCACCCGGAGAGGACTTCAGGTCGCAGAGCAGAGCCTGGCCCAACCACCAGCCGGAAAGGCGGCTCCAGCCAGAAAGGCGGCTCGTACAGGCTGAGCTACTGAGACCTGGAACAGATCTTAGGAACTTCTGTTCCCACCCGGAGAGGACTTCAGGTCGCAGAGCATAGCCTGGCCCAACCACCAGCCGGAAAGGGGGCTCCAGCCAGAAAGGCGGCTCGTACAGGCTGAGCAACTGGTGAGTGGGAGACCTAGGCTGCGGGGGAGCAGAGGGACCTCTGCGGAGTGCACACGAAAGGGCACCCCCTGCCCTGATCTGCCCTGTCCTCCCCGATCCAGTAACCGGGAACAGATCTTAGGAACTTCTGTTCCCACCCGGAGAGGACTTCAGGTCGCAGAGCAGAGCCTGGCCCAACCACCAGCCGGAAAGGGGGCTCCAGCCAGAAAGGCGGCTCGTACAGGCTGAGCTACTGAGACCTGGAACAGATCTTAGGAACTTCTGTTCCCACCCGGAGAGGACTTCAGGTCGCAGAGCAGAGCCTGGCCCAACCACCAGCCGGAAAGGCGGCTCCAGCCAGAAAGGCGGCTCGTACAGGCCGAGCTACTGAGACCTGGAACAGATCTTAGGAACTTCTGTTCCCACCCGGAGAGGACTTCAGGTCGCAGAGCAGAGCCTGGCCCAACCACCAGCCAGAAAGGCGGCTCCAGCCAGAAAGGCGGCTCATACAGGCTGAGCAACTGGTGAGTGGGAGACCTAGGCTGCGGGGGAGCAGAGGGATCTCTGCGGAGTGCACACGGAAAGGGCACCCCCTGCCCTGACCTGCCCTGTCCTCCCCGATCCAGTAACCGTGAACAGATCTTAGGAACTTCTGTTCCCACCCGGAGACGACTTCAGGTCGCAGAGCAGAGCCTGGCCCAACCACCAGCCGGAAAGGCGGCTCGTACAGGCTGAGCTACTGTGACCAGAAACAAATCTTAGGAACATCTGTTCCCACCCGGAGGTGACTTCAGTACGCAGAGCAGAGCCTGGCCCAGCTGCCACCCGGAACCTGGGCTGCTGGGGAGTAGAGAGATCTCTGAGGAGTGCACACGGAAAGTGTACCAGGGACACAGACCAGATACAAGGGGAAGGCAAGAACATATCACTGACAACAAAATGGCAAGAGGAAAGAGAAAGAGTATATCCCAAGGAAACCAAGACAATCTAGCAACACCAGAACCCAGCTCTCCGATAGTAGCAAACATAGGAATTCCAAACACTCCAGAGAAAGAAGACACAAACCTGAAAACATGCCTCAAGACGCTGATAGAGTTACTTAAACAAGAAAGGGAGGAAAAGCAAAAAGATTCAGAAGCTTTTAAAGAAGAAACAAGAAAAACACTCAAAGAACTCAAAGAACGAGACGAAAACAGAACCAAGGAAATAAAGGAATGGAAGAGGGAAATTAAAACAGAAATTGACACAATAAAAAAAGCGCTAAAAGAGATAACCCTAGAGTCAGAACACCAAAAAAAGAAATCAGGAGTCACAGAAGCAAGCATTTCCAACAGATTACAAGAGATCGAGGAGAGAATCTCGGGGGCAGAAGACAACATTGCAAACATAGACAAAACAGCCAGAGAAGATGCAAAAAACAAAAAGCTCCTAACCCAAATGTCCAGGAAATACAAGACACAATGAGAAGACCGAACCTAAGGATAATAGGAATAGAAGAGGGAGAAGAGTATCAACTAAGAGGCACAGTAAATATCTTCAACAAAATCATAGAAGAAAACTTCCCTACCCTCAAGAATGAGATGACCACGAGCATAAAAGAAGCCTTCAGAACTCCAAATAGGTTGGACCAGAAAAGAAATACCTCCTGACACATAATAGTAAAAACATCAAGTGCCCAAAGTAAAGAAAGAATACTAAAAGCAGTAAGGGAAAAAGGTCAGGTAACTTATAAAGGCAGACCAATCAGACTCACACCCGATTTCTCAGCAGAGACTATGAAAGCTAGAAGAGCCTGGACAGACATCATGCACTCCTTAAGAGAGCACAAGTGCCAGCCCAAGCTACTATACCCAGCAAAACTATCAATCACCATCGATGGAGAGACAAAGATATTTCAAGACAAATCAAAATTCACACAATATATGACCACAAACCCAGCACTACAACGAATTACAGGTGGCAAACCCAATACAAGGAGGGAAAATACAGCCTAGTAAAAACAAGAAAACTCCTAAACAAGAAAACTAAAAAAAGAAAAAAAAAACACGGACACAACTCAACCCAAAAAAGCAAAAATGGCAGGATACAGAAACAATTATTCCTTGATATCTATTAACATAAATGGGCTCAACTCCCCAATAAAGAGACACAGACTATCAGACTGGATACATAAACAAAATCCAGCCTTTTGCTGCATACAGGAAACTCATCTCAGAGACAGAGACAGACACTATCTCACAGTAAAAGGGTGGGAAAAAAACTTCCAAGCAAACAGCTCCAAGAAGAAAGCTGGAGTGGCTATTCTAATATCGAATAAAGTAAATTTCCAACGAAAAGTTATCAAAAAAGATAAAGAAGGATACTTTTTACTCATTACCGGGGAAATCTGTCAGGAGGAACTCTCAATCCTTAACATATATGCTCCAAATAAAAAATCACCCACATTCATAAAAGAAACTCTACTAAAGCTCAAAAAATACATTTCACCCCACACAATAATAGTGGGAGACTTTAACACCCCACTCTCACCAATGGACAGATCAGGGAAACAAAAACTGAACAAGGACACTGCAAAACTAGCAGAGACTTTGAACCAACTAGAATTAATAGATATATACAGAACATACTATCCTAAAGTAAAAGAATACACCTTCTTCTCACCACCCCATGGCACCTTCTCGAAAATTGACCACATAATTGGACACAGAACGAGCCTTCATCGATATAAGAAGATTGAAATACTCCCATGCATCCTCTCAGATCACCATGGTCTACGGCTGGTCTTTAACAACAACAAAGACAACAAAATGCCCACATACACATGGAAACTAAACAACACTCTGCTAAAGGATAGCAGGGTCAAAGAAGAAATAAAGAAAGAAATTAAGGATTTTCTAGAATTCAACGAAAACGAAAACACAACATACCCAAACCTATGGGATGCAATGAAAGCTGTATTGAGAGGAAAACTCATTGCTCTAAGTGCTTCCAAGAAGAAACTGGAGAGAGCTCACATCAGCAACCTGACAGCACAGCTAAAAGCCCTAGAACAAAAGGAAGCAGATTTACCCAAAAAGAGTAGACGGCAAGAAATAATCAAAATTAGGGCAGAAATAGACCAAATAGAAACAAAAAAAACCATTGAAAAAATCAACAAAACAAAGAGTTGGTTCTTTGAGAAAATCAACAAGATTGATAAACCCCTAGCCAGACTAACTAAAGGGCAAAGAGAGAGTATCCAAATTAACAAAATCAGAAAGGAAAGTGGTGACATAACAACTGAAACTAAGGAAATTCAAGAAATCATCAGATTCTACTACAAAAACTTATACTCCACAAAATTGGAAAATCTGGAGGAAATGGACGAATTCCTAGACAGATACAAGGTACCAAAGTTGAACCAGGACCAAGTAAACCATCTAAATAACCCTATAACACCTAAAGAAATAGAAGAAGTCATCAAAAGCCTCCCAACCAAAAAAAGCCCAGGTCCAGACGGGTTCAGTGCAGAATTTTATCAGACATTTATTGGGGATATAACACCAATATTCACCAAGCTATTCCAAAAGATAGAATCAGATGGAATATTACCCAACTCATTTTTTGAGGCTACAATAACCCTCGTACCAAAGCCACACAAAGACCCTACAAGGAAAGAGAACTTCAGACCAATCTCACTTATGAACATTGATGCAAAAATACTCAACAAAATCCTTGCAAACCGAATCCAAGAACACATCAAAACCATCATTCATCATGACCAAGTAGGCTTCATCCCTGGGATGCAGGGATGGTTTAACATAAGGAAATCCATCAATGTAATCCACCATATAAACAAACTTAAAGACCAAAATCACATGATCATCTCACTAGACGCTGAGAAAGCATTCGACAAAATCCAACACCCCTTCATGTTAAAAGTCCTGGAAAAAACAGGAATCCAAGGCCCATATTTAAACATAATAAAAGCAATATACAGCAAACCAACAGCCAACATCAAACTTAATGGCGAGAAACTTGAAGCAATCCCACTAAAATCAGGGACTCGACAAGGCTGCCCACTCTCTCCCTACCTATTCAACATAGTACTGGAAGTCCTGGCTGGAGCAATTAGACAGCAAAAGGAGATCAAGGGGATACAAATCGGAAAGGAAGAGATAAAAACATCACTCTTTGCTGATGACATGATAGTGTACTTGAGTTACCCCAAAAATTCCACCAGAGAACTCCTACAGCTGATAAACAAGTTCAGCAAAGTGGCCGGATACAAAATTAACTCAAACAAATCAGTAGCATTCCTATACTCAAAAAACAAACATGTGGAGAAAGAAATTGGGGAAAAGGTACCCTTCACAATAGTTACAAAAACTATGAAATACCTTGGTGTGACTCTAACTAAGGAAGTGAAGGACCTGTATGACAAGAACTTCAAACCTCTGAAGAAAGAAATTGAGGAGGATCTCAGAAAATGGAAAGATCTCCCATGCTCATGGATTGGAAAGATCAACATCTTAAAAATGGCCATCCTACCAAAAGCAATCTACAGATTCAATGCAATCCCCATCAAAATTCCAACCCAGTTCTTCATGGAATTGGAAAGATCAATGTGCAATTTCATCTGGAATAACAAAAGACCTAGAATAGCGAAAACCATCCTCAACAACAAAAAAACATCAGCGGGAATCACTATCCCTGACCTCAAGCTATATTACAAGGCAATTGTGCTGAAAACTGCATGGTACTGGTACAGAAATAGGCAAGTGGATCAATGGAATAGAATAGAAGATTCAGAAATGAGCCCTCATGTATATGGTCACCTGATTTTTGACAAAGGAGCAGTAAACATTCAATGGAAAAAGGACAGCCTATTCAACAAATGGTGCTGGTCCAACTGGCACTCAACATGCAAAAGAATGAAAATAGACCCGTTCTTATCTCCTTGTACAAAGCTCAAGTGTAAGTGGATTAAAGATCTCCACATTAAACCTGATACACTGGAATTATTAGATGAGAAAGTAGGGAAAACCTTAGAACACATAGGCACAGGAGAAAATTTCCTAAACAAAACACCAATGGCTCAAGCTCTAAGGTCAAAGATTAACAAATGGGACTTAATGAGATTGCAAAGTTTCTGTAAGGCTAAGGACATCGTCAAGAAAACAAAACGGCAACCAACAGAATGGGAAAAGATCTTTACCAACACCACATCAGATAGAGGCCTAATATCTAAGGTGTACAAGGAACTCAAAAAGCTCGACACCAGAGAATCAAATAACCCTATTAAAAAATGGGGTACAGAGCTAAACAAATCTTTTTCAGTTGAGGAACTCCGAATGGCCGAAAAACATCTGAGGAAGTGCTCGACATCCTTAGCCATCAGGGAAATGCAAATCAAAACAACCCTAAGATTCCACCTCACTCCAGTCAGATTGGCCAAGATCCAAAACTCAGATGACAGTAGATGCTGGCGAGGCTGCGGAGAAAGAGGAACACTTCTCCACTGTTGGTGGGGTTGCAAGCTAATACAACCACTCTGGAAATCGGTCTGGCGATACCTCAGAAAATTGGATATAGTACTACCTGAAGACCCAGCTATTCCACTTCTGGGCATATACCCCAGAGACACTTTAATACACAACAAAGATATATGCACCACAATGTTCATAGCGGCTCTATTTATAATAGCCAGAAGCTGGAAGGAACCCAGATGTCCTTCAGAAGACGAATGGATACAAAAATTGTGGTACACATACACAATGGAATACTACTCAGCCACCAGAAACAATGACTTAACCAAATTCTTAAGAAAATGGCTGCATCTAGAGAAGATCATCCTGAGTGAGATAACCCAGTCACAAAAGAACAGACATAATATGCAGTCACTGATAGTGGGATGCTAACCCCAGAGGCTTGCACTCCCCCAGAAACAATTCACAGACTGTATGAAGTCCAAGAAATTAAGAAAACAAAAAATATACATATATTCACAAAACAAGAAGACTTTGACTATTTCCATGTTGCGTTTTGTTTTGCATGTACTTTACGCTTATTGCAACTAGTACGTTTTCAATGCATACTGTCAAGCCCTTGAAAAAAATCAAGTACCGACTAAAAAACATATTCACATGGTTTTATGTAAAATTTATTTTAATGTCTGAAAAAACAGTACTGACAAAAATGTATAATTTTAAGCAAAAAATGTTTAAAATCTTTACATCTATCTTTGTTTTGAAAAATAAAATCGTTTTAAAAAAAAAAAAAAAAAAAGAGAACACAAATGCCAGCACAGGCTACTATATTCAGCAAAACTTTCAATCACCATAAATGGAGAAACCAAAATATTCCATTACAAAAAAACCCAAATTTTCACAATATCTTTCCACAAATCCAGCCCTACAAATGATAATAGATGGAAAACTCCAGCACAAGGATAGAAACTATTCAGTAGAAAAAGCAAGATAATAATCTTGCAACAAACCCAAAAGAAGATCGCCACAGAAACATAATTCTACTTCTAACAACAAAAATAACAGTAAACAACAATCACTAGTCCTTAATATCTCTTAACATCAATGGACTCAATTTCCCAACAAAAAGACAATGACTACCAGTCTGGATACATAAACAGGATCCAGCAATTTGCTGCATACTAGAAACTCATCTCAGAGACAAAGACAGTCACTATCTCAGAGTAAAAGGTTGGGAATAAACTTTCCAAGCAAATGGTCCCAAAAAACAAGCTGGAGTAGCAATTCTAATAATGAATAAAATGACCAAAAGTTATCAAAAGAGATAAGAAAAGACACTTCATACCCATTAAAGGAAAAATCTATCAAGATGAACTCTTAATTCTGAACATCTATGCTCCAAATGCAAGGGCACCCACATTCATAAAAGAAACTTTACTAAAGTGCAAAGCATATATTACACCACACACAATAATTGTGGGAGACTCCAACACCCCACTTTCATCAATGGACAGATCATGGAAACAGAAACTAAACAGAGACACAGTGAAACTAACAGAAGTTATGTAGAATATTTCATCCTAGAACAAAATAATATACCTTCTTCTCAGTACCTCATGGTACCTTCTACAAAACTGACCATATAATTGGTCACAAAACAGGCCTCAACAGACACAAGAAAATTAAAATAACCCCATGCATCCTATTAGATGACCATGGACTAAGGCTAATCTTCAATTAAAAAAAAAAGAACATCAGAAAACCCCCACACACATGGAAGCTGAACCATGTTCCACTCAATGTCAACCAGGTCAAGAAAAGAATCATAAAAGAAATTAAAGAGTTTTTAGATTTTAATGATAATAATGGCACAACATACCCAAACTTATGGGATACAATGAAAGCAGTGCTAAGAGAAAAACTCATAACTCTGAGTGCCTCCAAATAGAAACCGGAGAGAGCATACACTAGCAGCTTGACAGCACATCTGAAAGCTCTAGAAAAAAAAAAGAAGCAAATATGCCAAGAGGAGTAGACAGCAGGAAATACTCAAACTCAGAGCTGAAATAAACCAACTAGAAACAAAAAGAACTATATAAAGAATCAACAAAATCAGGAGCTGTTTTTTTAGAAAATCAACAAGATAGATAAATCCTTAGCCTGACAAACAAGAAGGCACAGAGACGGTATTCAAACTAACAAAATCAAAAATAAAAAGGGAGACATAACAACAGAAACTGATGAAACTCAAAAAATTATCAAATCCTACGACAAAAGCCTAAACAAAACAAAACTGGAAAATCTAGAGGAAATGGACAATTTTCTAGACAGATAGTTAAATCAGGATCAGATAAATTATCTAAACAATCCCATAACCCCTATAGAAATAGAAGTGGTCATCAAAAGTCTACCAACCCAAAAAAAAAAAAAAAAAAAAAAAAAAAGTCCAGGGTTTAGTGAGGAATTAATTCTATCAAACTTTTAAAGAACTATTACCAATACTCTTAAAACTATTCCACAAAATAGAAATATAAGGAATAATACCCATTCGTTCTTCAAAGACACAATTATGTTTATACCTAAACCACACAAAGACTCTACAGAGAACTTCAGACCACTTTTGATCATGAACATCGATGCAAAAATGCTTAATAAAATTCTTGCAAACTGAATTCAAGAACACATCAATGTGATCATTCACCATGATCAAGTAGGCTTCATCCCTGGGATGCAGGGATGGTTCAATATATGGAGATCCATCAACGTAATCCACTATATAAACAAACTTAAAGGAAAAAACCACATGATCATATCTTTATATGCTGAGAATGCATTTGACAAGATATATCACCCCTTTATGTTAACAGACTTGGAAAGGTCAGGGACTCAAGGCCCATACCTTAACATAGTAAAAGCAATACACAGTAAAGCAGTAGTAAAAATCAAACTAAATAGTGAGAAACTTAAAGCAATTCCACAAAAATCAGGGACTAGACAAGGCTGCCCACTCTCTCACTACCTATTCTATATAGTACCAGAAGCTTTGGCCAGAACAATTAGACAACAAATGGAGGTCAAGGAATACAAATTGGAAAGGAAGCAGTCAAAATATCACTATTTACAGATGGTATGATAGTATAATTAAGTGACCCCAATAAATTCCACCAGAGAATTCCTACAGCTGATAAATACCTTCAGCAAAGTGGTTGGATATAAAATTATCTCGAAGTAATCAGTAGCCTTCCTCTATTTAAAGGATAAACAAGCTGAGAAAAAAAAATTAGAGAAATCACACCCTTCACAATAGTTCCAAATAATAATACCTTGGTGTGACTCTAACCAAGCAAGTGAAAGATCTGTATGACAAGAACTTCACGTCTCTGAAGAAAGAAATCAAAGATCTCTGAAAATGGAAAGATTTCCCATGCTCAGGGATTGGCAGGATTAATATAGTAAAAATGGCCATCTTGCTAAAAGCAATCTATAGATTCAATGCAATCCCCATCAAAATTCTGACTCAATTCTTCATAGAGTTGGAAAGAGCAATTTCCAAATTCATTTGGAATAACAAAATTCCCAAGATAGTGAAAACTATTCTCAACAATAAATGAACTTCTGGCAGAATCACCATCCCTGATCTCAAGCTGTATTACTTAGCAATAATGATAAAAACTGTATTGGTAGAGAGACAGACAGATCAATGGAATAGAATTTGAGACCCAGAAATGAACCCACACACCAAAGGTCACCTGATCTTTGACAAAGAAGCTAAAAACACGCAGTGGAAAAAAGAGAGCTTTTTCAACAAATGATGCTGGTTCAATTGGAGGTCATCATGTAGAAGAATGCAAATCAACCCATTCTTATCTCCTTGTACAAAGCTCAAGTCCAAGTGGACCAAAGACCTCCACATTAAACCAGGTACACTGAAACTAACAGAAGAGAAAGTGCGGAAGAGCTTAGAACACATAGGCACAGGGGAAAAATTCCTGAACAGAACACCAATGGCTTATGTTCTCCGATCAAGAATTGACAAATGGGACCTCATGGAATCACAAATCTTCCATAAGGCAAAGGACACTGTCAATAGGACAAAATGGCAACCAACAGATTTGGAAAAATCTTTAACTTTTCTATATCCAATAGAAGGCTAATATTCAATATATACAAAGAACTCAAGAAGTTAGACTGTAGAGAAACAAGTAATCCTGTTAAAAATGGGGTACAAATCAAAACAAATTTTTCAGCTGAGGAATATCAAATGGCATAATAGCACATAAAAAATGTTTAAGATCCCTAGTCATCAGAGAAATGCAAATTAAAACAACCCTGAGATTTCACCTCACACCAGTCAGAATGGCTAAGATCAAAAACTCAGATGACTGCAGATGCTGGTGAGGATGTGGAGAAAGAGGAACACTTCTCCACTGCTGATGGGTTTGTAAGCTGGTGCAACCACTCTGGAAATCAGTCTGGCGGTTCCTCAGAAAACCGGATATAGTACTACCTGAGGACCCAGCCATATCACTTTTAGACATAGACCCAAGATTCTCCAACATACAACAAGGACACGTGTTCCATCATGTTCATAGCAGCCCTATTTATCATAGGCAGAAGCTGGAAAGAATCTGGATGTCCTTCAGTAGATGAATGGATACAAAAATTGTGGTATATTTACACAATTGAGTACTACTCAGCTATTAGAAACAATGAGTTTATGAAATTCTTGGGAAAATGGATGCATCTAGAGAATATCATCCTGAGTGAGGTAACCCAGTCACAAAAGAACAGACATAATATGCAGTCACTGATAATTGGATACTAGCCCAAAGCTTGGAATACCTAAGAAACAGTTCATAGACCTTATGAAGCTTAGAAAGAAGAAAGATCAAAATGTGCATGATTTAGTACTTCTTAGATAGGAGAACAAAATACTCACAGGAGAAAATACAGGGACAAAGAGTGAAGCAGGGATGGAACAAAAGATTATTCACATTCTGCCTCACCAGGGGATCCATCCCATATGTAGCCACTAAACCCATGCACTATTATTGATGCCAAGAAGTGATTACTGAGAAGAGCCTGATATTGATGTCTCTTCAGAGACTCAGCCAGAGGCATACAGATACAGAGGAGAATGCTTGCAGCTAATCACCAGACTGAGCACAGGGACCCCAAAGGAGGAGCTAGAGAAAGGACGGAAGGAGCCGAAAGGGTTTGTAACCCCATGGGAAGAATAACACTGTAGACCAACCAAACCCTCCAGAAATCCCAGGGACTAAACCACCAACCAATGAGAGTACACATGGAGAGGCCCATGGCTCCAGTTGCATATGTAGCAGAGGATGGCATGGTCTGGCATCAATGGGAGGAGAGGCATTTGGTCCAGTGTAGGGGAATGCCAAATGTAAGTGGGAGTGAGAATATCTTCATGGAAGCAAGGGGAGGAGAAGGGAATGGGAGAGGGGTGGAAAGGGGATAACACATGAAACATAATTACACATAAAATATCCAATAAAATAATAAAAAATAAAAAAGATCTAAAGTGTAATTAAATCTTGGCTGAATATTTAATACTTCAGGACACAGCTTTTTGAACACTTTTCAGAGCTGATCAATATTTTTATATTATAATTGTCAATACTGAGAATGTAATCTGCATAAATAGGTAGTACAAAATGGTAGAAATATGTCTACAACCATTTTAGGAATTATTGGAATTTCTATCCTAATCTGAAGCAAAATTTTACTTAACGTCTTTTTTATTTTTTGTTTTTGTTTTTGAGACAGTGTTACTGTATAGCTTGGGATATCCTGGAACTTACTTTGCAGACGAAGCTAGCCTCAAATTCAAAAAAGATTCACCTGCTTCTGCCATATGAGTACTGGAAGTAATGGAATATGCTACCACTGTCCAGGTATTTAAAGAATCTTAAAATAAAACTCAACAGTCAAAGAGCAGTTTTTGTTTATTTTTTGTTTTTTTTTTAATTGAACGATTTATTTTAAAAAACAAAGATAAATGGACAGATTTTAAAAGGATTTTTGCATAAAAGTATATGAACACATTTTTGATAATACTTGATTTTTTAAAGGTTTAATAGTATGCCTTAAAATCTTACTAGTTACAATGAGCATAAAGTACATGTAAAACAAGATGTAACCTGGAAATAGTCAAGTTTTCTTGGAGTATAAAGATTAAGCATAATGATTTTTAATTTTTTTGGCCTTTGTTTTTCTTGAACTTTATATAGTCTGTAAGTTGTTTATGGGGTGTTCAGAGCTTTCTGGGGTTAGTATCCAATTATCAGTGACTGTATATTATGTATGTTCTTTTGTGACTGGGTTACCTCACTCAGGATGATATTCTTTAATGCATCCATTTTCTTAAGAATTTCATAAAGTCATTGTTTCTGATAGCTGAGTAGTACTCCATTGTGTAAATGTATCACAATGTTTGTATCCATTCATCTACTAAAGGACATCTGGGTTCTTTCCAGCTTCTGGCTATTATAAATAGAGCTGCTATGAACATTGTGGTGCATGTGGCTTTGTTGTATGTTGGAGCATCTCTGGGGTATATTCCCAGAAGTGGAATAACTGGGTCTTCAGGTAGTACTATGTCCAATTTTCTGAGGAACCGCCAGACTGATTTCCAGAGTGGTTGTACCAGTTTACAATCCCACCAACAGTGGAGAAGTGTTCCTCTTTCTTCGCATCCTCGCCAGAATCTGCTGTCATTTGAATTTTTGATCTTAGGCATTCTGACTCATGTGAGGTGGAATATTAGGGTTGTTTTGATTTGCATTTCCCTGATGGCTAAGGATGCCGAGCACTTCCTTAGATGATTTTCTGCCATTCGATATTCCTTAACTGAGAACTGTTAGTTTAGCTCTGTACCCATTTTTTAATGGGGTTGTTTGATTCTCTGTTGTCTATCTTCTTGAGTTCTTTGTATACCTTGGATATTAGGCCTCTATCAGATGTGGGGTTGGTAAAGATCTTTTCCCAATCTGTTGGCTGCCATTTTGTTTCCTTGACAGTGTCCTTAGACTTACAGAAACTTTGCAATCTCATTAAGTCCCATTTGTCGATATTTGACCTTAGAGCACGAGTCATTGGTATTCTGTTCAGGAAATTTTCTCCTGTGTGTTCTAATGTGTTTCCTACTTTCTCTTCTAATAGTTTCATTATATCTGGTTTAATGTGGAGATCTTTGATCCACTTACACTTGAGCTTTGTACAAGGAGATAAGAAAGGGTCTATGTTCATTCTTCTGCATGCTGAGTGCCAGTTGGACCAGCACCATTTGTTGAATAGGCTGTCCTTTTTCCATTGAATTTTTACAGCTCCTTTGTCAACAATCAGGTGACCATATATGTGAGTGCTCATTTCTGGATCTTCTATTCTATTCCATTGATCCACGTGCCTATCCCTGTACCAGTACCATGCAGTTTTCAGCACAATTGCCTTGTAATATAGCTTGAGGTCAGGGATAGTGATTCCCGCAGATGTTTTCTTGTTGTTGAGGATCGATTTCACTATTCTAGGTCTTTTGTTATTTCAGATGAAATTGCACATTGCTCTTTCTAACTCTATGAAGAATTAATTGGGTTGGAATTTTGATGGGGATTGCATTGAATCTGTAGATTGCTTTTGGTAGGATGGCCATTTTTAAGATATTGATTTTTCCAATCCATGAGCATGGGAGATCTTTCCATTTTCTGAGATCTTCCTCAATTTCCTTTTTTAAAGGTTTGAAGTTCTTGTCATACAGGTCCTTCACTTGCTTAGTTAGAGTCACACCAAGGTATTTCATAATTTTTGTGACTATTGTGAATGGTATCTTTCCCCTAATTTCTTTCTCCACATGTTTGTCATTTTAGTAGAGGAAGGCTACTGATTTGTTTGAGGTAATTTTATATCCAGTTACTTTGCTGAACTCGTTTATCAGCTGTAGAAGTTCTTTGGTGGAATTTTTGGAGTCACTTACGTACACTGTCATGCCATCTGCAAACAGTGATGTTTTTACTTCTTCCTTTCCAATTTATATTCCGTTGATTTCCTTTTGCTGTCTAATTGCTCTGGCCAGGACTTCCAGTACTATGTTGAATAGGTAGGGGGAGAGTGGGCAGCCTTGTCTACTCCCTGATTTTAGTGGGATTGCTTCAAGTTTCTCACCGTTAAGTTTGATGTTGTCTATTGGTTTGCTGTATATTGGTTTTATTATGTTTATGTATGGGCCTTGGATTCCTACTCTTTCCAAGACTTTTAATATGAAGAGGTGTTGAATGAATTTTGTCAAATGCTTTCTCAGCATCTAGTGAGATGACCATGTGGTTTTATTTCCTTTGAGTTTGTTTATATGGTGGATTACGTTGATGGATTTCCATATATTAAACCATCCCTGCATCCCAGGGATGAAGCCTACTTGATCATGGTGAATGATCCTTTTGATGTGTTCTTGGATTCGGTTTGTAAGGATTTTGTTGAGTGTTTTTGCATCAATGTTCATAAGTGAGATTGGTCTGAAGTTCTCTTTCCTTGTAGGGTCTTCGTGTGGTTTAGGAACGAGGGTTATTGTGGCCTCGAAAAATGAGTTAGGTAGTGTTCCATCTGACTCTATTCTGTAGAATAGTTTGGAGAGTATTGGTATTAGGTCATCCATTAATGTCTGATAGAATTCTGTGTTGAACACATCTGGACCTGGGCTTTTTTTGGTTGAGAGGGTTTTGATGACTACTTCTATTTCTTTTGGTATTATGGGATTATTTACATGGTTTACCTGGTCGTGGTTTAACTTTAGTATCTGGTATCTGTCTAGGAATTCATTCATTTCCTCCAGATTTTCCAGCTTTGTTGAGTATAGGCTTTTGTAGGAGGATCTGATGATTTCTTGAATTTCCTCAGTTTCAGTTGTTATGTCTCCACATTTATTTCTGATTTTGTTAATTTGGATACTCTCTCTTTGCCTTCTAGTTAGTGTGGCTAAGGGTTTTTCAATCTTGTTAATTTTCTCAAAGAACCAACTCTTGGTTTTGTTGATTCTTTGAATGGTTCTTTTTGTATCTATTTGGTCAATTTCTGCTCTGAATTTGATTATTTCTTACTGTTTACTCCTCTTGGCTGTATCTGCTTCATTTTGTTCTAGAGCTTTCAACTGTGCTGCAAATGGCTAGTGTATGCTTTCTCCAGTATCTTTTTGGAAGCACTCAGAGCTATGAGTTTTCCTCTCAATGCTGTTTTCATTGCATCCCATAGGTTTGGGTATGTTGTGTTTTCATTTTCATTAAATTCTAGAAAATCTTTTATTTCTTTCTTTATTTCTTCTTTGACCATGGTATTGTTTAATAGATCATTGTTTAGTTTTTATGTGTATATGTGGTTTTTGTTGTCTTTTTGTTATTAAAGACCAGCCTTAGACCATGGTGATCGGATAGGTTGCATGGGAGGATTTCAATCTTTTTATATCTGTTGAGGCTTGTTTTGTGACCGATTATATGGTCAATTGTGGAGAAGGTGCTGTGAGGTGCTAAGAAGAAGGTGTATTCTTTTTTTTTAGGATGAAATGTTCTGTAGATGTCTATTAATTCTAATTGGTTCATAACCTCTGCTAGTTTCACTGGGTCCTTGTTCAGTTTCTGTTTTCATGATCTGCCCATTGATGAGAGTGGGGTGTTGACGTTTCCCAATATTATTGTGTGTGGTGCAATGTATTTTTTGAGCTTTATGAATATGGGTGCCCTTGTGTTTGGTGCATATATGTTAAAGATTGAAAATTCCTCCTGAAAAATTTTCCCTGTAATGAGTAAAAAGTGTCCTTCCTTATCTCTTTTGATAACTTTTGCTTGAAAATCTACTTTATTCGATATTAGAATGGCCACTCCAGCTTTCTTCTTGGGGCCGTTTGCTTGGAAGTTTTTTTGCCAAACTTTTACTCTAAGATAGTGTCTGTCTTTGTCTCTGAGATGAGTTTCCTGTATGCAGCAAAATGCTGGATTCTGTTTATGTATCCAGTCTGATAGCCTATGTCTTTTTATTGGGGAATTGAGTCCATTTATGTTAACAGATATTAAGGAATAGTGGTTGCTGTTTCCTACTATTTTTGCTTTTAGAGGTAGAATTTTTCCTGTGTGTCTTTCTTCTTTTGGTTTTCTTGCTTAGGAATTTTCTTGTTTTTACTAGGATATAGTTTCCCTCCTTTTATTGGGTTTTCCACCTATAATTCGTTGTAGTGCTGGGTTTGTCATCAGATATTGTGTAAATTAATTTTGTCCTGGAATATCTTGATCTCTCCATCTATGGTGATTGAGAGTTTTGGTGGGTATAGCAGCTAGGGCTGACACTTGTGTGTTCTCTTAGCATCTGCATGAGGTCTGTCCAGGATCGTCTAGCTTTCATAGTGTCTGTTGAGAAGTCAGGTGTGATTCTGATTGGTTTGCCTTTACATGTTACATGACCTTTTCCCCTTACTGCGTTTAGTGTTCTTTCTTTGCTTTAGGCACTTGGCGTTTTGACTATTATGTATCGGGAGGAATTTCATTTCTGGTTCACTCTATTTGGAGTTCTGTAGGCTTATTTTATGCTCATGGTCATCTCGTTCTTAAGGGTAGGGAAGTTTTCTTCTATGATTTTGTTGAAGATATTTACTGTGCCTCTTAGTTGATATTCTTCGCCTTCTTCTATTCCTATTATTTTTAGGTTTGCTCTTCTCATTTTGTCCTGGATCTCCTGGATATTTTGGGTTAGGAGTTTTTTGTCTTTTGCACCTTCTCTGACTGTTTTGTCTATGTTTTCCATGTTGTCTTCGGCCCCTGAGATTCTCTCTTCCATCTCTTTTAGTCTGTTGGAGATGCTTGTATCTGTGACTACTGATTTCTTTTTTAGGTTTTCTACCTCCAGGGTTGTCTCTTTTGTGTTTTCTTCATTGTTTCCATTTCCATTGTAAATTCCTTCTTCAATTCCTTCATTTCTTTGTTTCTGTTTTCCTCTAGTCCTTTGATTTCTTTGAGTGTTTTTTCTTATTTCCTCTTTAAAGGCTTCTCTTTCTTTATGCTTTTCCTACCTTTCTTGTTTAAGGATCGCTATCATCATCTTGAGGTATGATTTAGGGTCTGAGTCTTCTTTTTTAGGAGTGTTTGGCATTCACCTGTTTGCTGTGATGGGAGAGCAGGGTTCTGGTGTTGTCAGGTTTTCTTGGTTTCCATTGCTTAAGTTCTTTCGCTTTCCTCTTGACATTTTGCTGTTTGTGATTATATGTGGTCTTGTTGTCAGTGATTGGTTCCTGTCTCTCTGTGTACCTCTCCTGTGTCCCTGGATCTTTGCTGTTCCTGGTGGCAGATGGCCTGAGCATTTGGTCCGCATGCACGGTCCCTCTAGGTGGAAACCATGTTCCTATGGCAGAGTTCCTGTTTCCCTGAACCAATCGGGAGTGGAGCACTTTCCACGTGCTCAGCCCAGACCTCTCTGTGCCCAGGCTACTTGCAGAGCAGTCTCATCAGGCCTGTGACCCTGGATCTCCTCTGTTCCCAGTGGGAGATGGCATGAGTGTTTGGTCTGCATGCACGGGCCCTCTGGGTGGAAATTGAGTCCCTACAGTAGAGTTCCGGCTCCCCTGAACCAAACGGGGGGGGGGGGCACTTTCTGTGTACTCGGCCCAGACCTTTCTGTGCCTCGGCTACTTGCAGTGCATTCTCACCAGGCCTGTGTCCCTCAGCAGTTTTTAAAAGTTATTATCTGGGCCAGGAGTGGTGGCTCAGTGGCAGAGAACCCAGGTTTGATTCCCAGAACATGGTTGCTCACAACTATCTCCAGTGTTAAGTGGATTTGTTGCCCTCCTGTGGCTGCCCCAGGTACTGCATGCACATGATGCATCTCTACATTTGAGTAAAACATCCAAACACATAAAAATACTTTAAAAAATAAAATTATTATGTATGTGAGTGCATGATGTGTGTATGTGGGTATATATCACATTTTTTAGGGTAGGTTCTTCACTTCTATTTTTGTATGTGTTTTCTAGGGTTCAGACTTAGGATGCCAGGCTTGCATAACATGTACCATTACTGGCTGAGCTTTCTCAACAGTCCTCAAACAGCAATTGTTAAAATTAACCCTCCTAAGCTATACGTGTTTAATACATACTAGAAAATGATCATTGGAAGATATTAAAATTCTGTTTTTCACAATTAAACCATTATGTTTCTATAAGAGCAGAACCATTTGTCTGTACAGGATGAACACTTTAATTCAAGATATCATACAGCTGTCTTAAATGTGAGTGGATATGTTTCAGGTGGTATGGTGACCACTAATATTGCATGGTGTGAAGGCATGCATGGTGAAGGGTGCCTAAGCTATGTGTTCATAACCAATGGTACAGGAAATTCACACCATGCCACATGGGCAAACCCTGCCAGAAACAGCTCAGATTTATTCTGTATTTGATTTTGAAATAATTTTTGTTTATGTTCAGAAATGATTCCTATTGCCAAAATTTTATGACCCTACCACAATTTTAAATGACCACTTATTAAGAAGTTATTCTATTGAGCAATGTTTTATTGTTGTTTTGTATATTTGAGCCAGAATCTTGTGTAGCTTAGGCTGGCCTTGAACTTGATATATTTAGGAAATGCTAGAAGATAGAGAAATTGACTGGGAAGCCCAAGAGCGTAGGTAACTGGACTCTGTACATCAATGTCTTAGTACAATATTACCCTCTGCCTACAAGTACCACCTTCCCCAGCCAAAATTACTTAATGAATGATAACCAAAAGCAACCACTAGGGAAAAGGCAGAAATTGGGGGAGTGATGTGTTTAGATGACAATAATGAAGATAACTGTGGATTTTAAAAGCTGATATTTGCCTAGTTCTCATTTCTTTAGGGCCACAGAAGTGGTTTCTCAATGTCTAGTTTAAAAATGAACACAGACCTGGAGAGATTTGTCTCAGCAGTGAAGAGTCGTTACTGCTCTTGCAAAGGATGGGGGTTAAGTTCCCTGCACCCTCATGGTGGCTGACAATCATCTTTAACTCCAGTTCCAGGAACTGTGATTTTCTCTTCTGGTCTCAACGGGCATCAGGTATGCACATAATAAACATTTGTATGTATGAGAAAACAGTCATAAATACAAAATAAATGAATAAAATAAAAGACAAAAATTCTACTCTAGAACTCAATCAGAATGTAAAAAAGTAGCAATTTACTTGGTTCTAGGTGAAGAAAGGGTGTTTTTGAATGTATATGGAATGATACTTCAGAGGGAGAAAGTTCAAGTTCATGCTAACACATTATTAAATCACATAGTGTAGCTCTAGCATTTTCATAATGGATTCCACTGTAGGAATAATCCAATTCCAATTATTACCTTAGTTTCTTGAAGGGTTTTTCCACTGCTGCATCTTTGCTTTATTCAAAAAGTAAATGGTAACCTAAACCAGCCGTGGTTTTAATGCAGCTGTCTCAAGAGTTATGTTTCAATGTTTGTGTGGACTACATTTGTAATACACTTTGTAAGAGCTTAATATAAATTCTTGGAACTCAGCTAATGCCGCTATGTCTATTAAAAGAAGTCAGAACTCTGGGATTTGAGAAGAGGTTGCTTGGCAATAATAAAACAGAATAAATCAAGTCACCTTAACACAAAGCAGTTCTTTCTTCTATGTGACAGTTTGTCAAAATTTAAGAAGAAATTGGGCTTTTATTTTTATAAAACTAAAAAAAAATCAAGTTATCACATTGTATAATACATTTTTCATGCATAAAAGCTCAATTTTATTTTCAGCAATTTGGTAACATAGAAAGCAATAAGCAATAATATAATTCTGTATTCCTGTTTGTTTTAAGAGTTGGAAATAAACCATACTGAGTTTTTCACAAGCTGATAAAGAGTCTTTTCAGTTGGAGTCGTGTTTTTCATGTGTGAAAACAAACACCCATTTCCCACAGGGCAAAGAAAAACTCACAGATGTGCAACCTGGAGAAAATGTACATGACTGTACCTCAGTGCCAGGCAATCTGTTGCTGTAAGGGCAAGCAAGACAAACATTTCAGCCTTTGCGGGCCAGGCCATTTCTGTTGTAATCACTTGCTTTTGTAGGAGGGAAGCAGCCAGAGGCAGCAGGTAAATGAATGAGTACACTTGGCCAATCACAGCTGAAGAGGTCAGAGACCCTAGAACAGAACCTATTACTACTGATTTTCTAAGCCAGCATAGTTTCTAACTGTATTCTGGATATTTTTTCTTATATTAATAGCTAACTATAGATTCCAGTCCTCATCAAAGAAGCTTCCCTTTGCAGCAGATGGAGGCTATCACAAAGACCCACAACTTGTCAAAATGTAGAGAAAAAGTGGCCATGGGGGTACCTATCCCCAGCTGCTACACCTTCAATACAACCCTTACATGTATAGCTCAGGAAACATCATGAAAGAGTGGGTAGAAGGACTGTAAAGGTCAAAAGTCCAGGCTGCTGCTGCAAGATAGTATCTTTAGACATGACAGGGATGCTTCCATAGGAATTCTCAACATGGTTGCCTAAGAGGACCTGTGGAAATATAATATTAGTTGAGTTGCCAACATAGCTGTGGGCCATTTCACAAGGCTCTACCCTAGAGGAAAAACTGTAGATAATCAATTGCAGCTGAGAAAGGGAGAATCAGTCATAAACATTGTAAAGACTATAATATTCATGGTTTCTTTACCTTTTAAATAATCCCACAATTAACATTTCCCTTTTTTCCTTTTTTGATGACTCCCAGTTAAACTTTTTTTGCCACTGAAGGTAAGAGTTTTAATGAACATATAGAAGATACTCTACCAAGTTGTGTTGCAGATATGTGTCATATGCTATTTGCTAGTGCCTAGAAGTGCTCTTGAATTCAATCTTTGTCTCTCCTATCAATTCGTGTACTTACTGTACTTCTCAGCCCACTCCACTTCATGTATTTCAGTGATGCATTTGATTATTCCCAGCAGCTGTTCTATGAACTGTGTATACATTTAGAATCTTCATAGTTATGTTGATTAATTTGACATATTCCTAAAGATAGTTCAGTTGACCTAAAGAACTAAGCTGGAGTAAATGACTTTCTTCATGTGTATTTAAATAGGATGTAAGGATCAATATTACTTATTGCAATAATTTTCTCCCCCAGAGGATGCTATACAATGTCTATGTCTTTCTAATAAAGTTTCTGTAAAAAATTAAACCTGTTTTTTGTTTCTGTTCAGCTCCTGTTCCAGGAATAACGACTTTGAGAGTAATGATTAACAAATAGATGCCTTGGCCATAAGCGTTGGCTCCTTCCCTAACTTGTAACTCATGTAATCATTTAAACTATTCTATGTCTACCACTTGGTTAGTTAATGCTCTTAAGTCCAGACCTGCTTCTTCTTTCAGGTCTCCTCAGCCTCTCCTTCAGTGTCTCCCTGCTGGATTATGTTCATCTTCTTGTGGCAATCTTAAATCTCTCTTTTCTAATCTCAAAATTTCCCAGAATCCTCTCTCTTCCTGCCAATGTTCTACCTCCTATTTCCTGCCTCAGCTCATTGGCTATTGGCTTATTTTTTGACAGGTGATGCTTATAAAAGATCCTTTCTACAATCTCAAAGAGAAAACCAAAGTTCTACTACATTAAAGATCACCATGGGGGCACCAATGAGTTTATTGGGCTTACTTACAGACTATGGGTGAGGGAGTACATATGGGAAATTTTTTCACCTTAAAGCAGCCACATCTGAAGTGGTGTAATTAGGAAAGAATTACAAACAACTGGTTGTATGGAGTGGTAGTATCCTATCACCATCCCACCACATCTTATCTATGAGGGAATGTAAATAGTCAACAAACCTGAAGATGATGTCTTTATGCAGCAAGGCAGGTACAGGATAAAACGAGGCCTGTCATTGGACAAGAAGGAAGGATGGGTGGGAGCAAAGTTTTAGAAAGAGGAGAAGGAGTCAGAGCAAGGAGGAGGAGCTGGGAGCAACATGGAGGCAGATGCAAAGATTCTTCCCTGAGCATAGATACAGGTTGTTATGAATATTTTTAAGGGATGGGTGTATACAGGATTTTGTGCTGTCTAGATGGGAAAATAATACCATAGCAATTGGATCAGAGGATATTACTGTGTGTGTTCTTTTATGTGGTGACTTAATTGAGTTCAAGAGAAGGTGCAGTGGAGGGATGCACCATGCACTCCATGGAACTGGGATGTGTGGGTCTGGCTTAGTAACAACCCGCCAAGGGAACTGTGAGTGAAAGCAGTATGACAAGGTGCCATGCTGGAATGCCCAGGACAGAGAGCCAGGGCCTAAGTGAGGGACCCAGTCGCACTGCTTTTCTTAAATTACTGAAACAAAACCCAGCTGTGATTATTGTTCGTAAGTAATCACAACTGGTCTTGTGAAGATAGTAGCAGTTTGACTAGGAGGAATTCTGTAAAATACAGAACTCCATCACCAAACAGTCATGAAGGAAAAGAGGACTATTTACGGGAAGGGTAGAGTAGACAAAGAAGGAAAAATATAGAATCTCCCAGAAGTCAGACAAGATGAGCCAGACAAGATGGTCTAGCCATCCCTTTGAGGTCATAACATGGCTATCATTTGGTCATGGCATAGCTGCTGCACTGTTTAATTACAACAGTTGTGATTATGTGAGCAAGACCTGCACAAAAAATTGAGCCTTTCAGCATCCTGTCACCAAGAAAAGAGGACTTCATGAGGCCCTATTCTTCTCTGGGGATGTATAAGCATTTAACTATTGTTCAGGAGGAAGAGACAATTTCTTCAGTGGTGCAGCCATTGTCAAATCATCTATGCCCTTGTAAATAAGCCTTGACCTGTGTTCCTGTTAGCAACTCTTATTAAGACTATTGGATCTCAAAATGATAAAGATATAAAAGTAGAAGGGAAACTAGGGAATGGGAAGGCGATCAGTGGGGAAGGAGCAGAAGAAGGAAATAGAGACAAGAATGATCAAAATGCATTGTGTGTGTGTGTGTGTGTGTGTGAGAGAGAGGGGGGGAGAGGGAGAGAGAGAGGATACCATAATAAAGCTCATTATTACATATAATTAATATATGTTAATAAAATTCAGAAATATGTCATAACATGATACTGTACATATATACACATATGTAAAATCATGTATGCTTACATACACACATTATATATATAATATATATGTAATAATATATATATTAAAGATTTGTTCATTTTATTTAGATTAGTATACTATAGCTGTCATCAGACACACCAAAAGAGGTCATCAGATCCCATTACAGATGGTTGTGAGTCACCATGTGGTTGCTGGGAAATGAACTCAGAACCTCTGGAAGAGCAGTCAGTGCTCTTAACTGCTGAGCCATCTCTTCAGCCCCCATACATATATCAAATCAAGTTAGTAAGTACAACATTAAAATATTTTATATAAATTTAGCTAGTCATTTTCTGAACTTTGGAAGAATTATCATTTTATAAAATATCATTACAATTAGAATGCTTCAATCTTTTTTTAACTTTATTTTAAAAAACAAGAATAAAAGAAAAAAAATTTAAACATTTTTGCATAAATGTATACAAATACAATTGTGTCAGTGCTTGGCTTTTTTTTTTTCTTTTTTTTAAGGTTTGATACTCTGCATTAAGGTCTTACTAGTTACAATGAGCAAAAAGTACATGTAAAACAGGATGTAACCCAGAATTAGTCAACGTTTTCTTGGTGTGTAAGGATTGAGCATGACTTTTTTTTTGTTTTGTTTTGTTTTTTTCTTGAACTTCACACAGTCTGTGAGTCCTTTCTGGGGTAGTCCGAGCCTCTGGGGTTAGCATCCCACTATCAGTGACTGCATATTATGTCTGTTCTTTTGTGACTAGGTTATCTCACTCAGGATGATATTCTCTAGATGCATCCATTTTCTTAAGAATTTGGTTAAGTCATTGTTTCTGATGGCTGAGTAGTATTCAATTGTGTAAATGTACCACAATTTTTGTATCCATTCATCTACTGAAGGACATCTGAGTTCTTTCCAGCTTCTGGCTATTATAAATAGAGCTGCTATGAACATTGTGGTGCATGTATCTTTGTTGTATATTAGAGTGTCTCTGGGGTATATGCCCAGAAGTGGAATAGCTGGGTCTTCAGGTAGTACTATGTCCAATTTTCTGAGGAATCGCCAGACTGATTTCCAGAGTGGTTGTATCAATTTACAACCCCACCAACAGTGGAGAAGTGTTCCTCTTTCTCTGCAACCTCTCCAGCATCTGCTGTCATCTGAGTTTGGATCTTGGCCAATCTGACTGGTGTGAGGTAGAATCTTAGGGTTGTTTTGATTTGCATTTCCCTGATGGCTAAGGATGTGGAGCACTTCCTCAGATGTTTCTCAGCCATTCGGTATTCCTCAACTGAAAACGTTTTGTTTAGCTCTGTACCCCATTTTTTAAAAACAACTTTATTTTACAAAACAAAGATAAATGTACAGATTTTAAACATTTTTTGCTTAAAATTATACATTTTTGTCAGTACTTTTTCAGATTTTAACATAATTTTTATATAAAACTATATGAATATATTTTTTAGTCAGTACTTGATTTTTTCAAGGTTTGGTTGTATGTCTTGAAAACTTAATAGTTACAATGAGCTAAAGTACATGTAAAACAAAATGTAACATAGAAATAGTTAAAGTTTTCTTGTTTTGTAAATATTTTTTTGTTTTGTTTTGTTTTCTTTATTTCTTGGACTTCATACAGTCTGTGAGTTGTTTCTGGGGGAGTGCAAGCCTCTGGGGTTAGCATCCCACTATCAGTGACTGCATATTATGTCTGTTCTTTTGTGACTGGGTTTTCTCACTCAGGATGATATTCTCTAGATGCAGCCATTTTCTTACGAATTTGGTTAAGTCATTGTTTCTGATGGCTGAGTAGTATTCCATTGTGTATATGTACCACAATTTTTGTATCCATTCATCTTCTGAAGGACATCTGGGTTCCTTCCAGCTTCTGGCTATTATAAATAGAGCCGCTATGAACATTGTGGTGCATATATCTTTGTTGTGTATTAAAGTGTCTCTGGGGTATATGCCCAGAAGTGGAATAGCTGGGTCTTCAGGTAGTACTAAATCCAATTTTCTGAGGTATTGCCAGACAGATTTCCAGAGTGGTTGTATTAGCTTGCAACCCCACCAACAGTGGAGAAGTGTTCCTCTTTCTCCGCAACCTCTCCAGCATCTGCTGTCATCTGAGTTTTGGATCTTGGCCAATCTGACTGGTGTGAGGTGGAATCTCAGGGTTGTTTTGATTTGCATTTCCCTGATGGCTAAGGATGTAGAGCACTTCCTCAGATGTTTCTCGGCCATTCGGTGTTCCTCAACTGAAAACGTTTTGTTTAGCTCTGTACCCCATTTTTTAATAGGGTTATTTGATTCTCTGGTGTCTAGCTTTTTGAGTTCCTTGTACACCTTGGATATTAGGCCTCTATCTGATGTGGAGTTGGTAAAGATCTTTTCCCATTCTGTTGGCTGCCATTTTGTTTTCTTGACAATGTCCTTAGCCTTACAGAAACTTTGCAATCTCATTAAGTCCCATTTGTTAATCCTTGACCTTAGAGCTTGAGCCATTGGTATTCTGTTCAGAAAATTTTCTCCTGTGCCTATGTGTTCTAAGGTTTTCCATATTTTCTCATCTAATAGTTTCAGTGTATCTGGTTTAATGTGGAGATCTTTGATCCACTTACACTTGAGCTTTGTACAAGGAGATAAGAAAGGGTCTATTTTCATTCTTTAGCATGCTGAGTGCCAGTTAGACCAGCACCATTTGTTGAATAGGCTTTTCTTTTTCCATTGAATGTTTACAGCTCCTTTGTCAAAAATCAGGTGACCATATATGCGAGGGCTCATTTCTGGATCTTCTGTTCTATTCCATTGATTCATGTGACTATTTCTGCATCAGTACCATGCAGTTTTCAGCACAATTGCCTTGTAATATATCTTGAGGTCAGGGATAGTGATTCCCATAGATGTTTTCTCGTTGTTGTGGATGGATTTCTTTATTCTAGGTCTTTTGTTATTCCAGATGAAATTGCACATTGATTTTTCCAACCCAATGAAGAACTAGGTTGGAATTTTGATGGGGATTGCATTGAATCTGTAGATTGCTTTTGGTAGGATGGCCATTTTTAAAATGTTGATCCTTGCAATCCATGAGCATGGGAAATCTTTCCATTTTCTGAGATCTTCCTTGATTTCCTTCTTTAGAGGTTTGAAGTTCTTGTCATACAGGTCCTTCACTTGCTTAGTTAGAGTCACACCAAGGTATTTCTTAATTTTTGTGACTATTGTGAATGGTATCTTTTCCCTAATTTCTTTCTCCACATGTTTGTCCTTTGAATATAGGAAGGCTACTGATTTGTTTGAGTTAATTTTGTATCCAGCCACTTTGCTGAACTTGTTTATCAGCTGTAGGAGTTCTCTGGTGGAATTTTTGGGGTCACTTAAGTACAGTATCATGTAGAGTGCTTCAATCTTATTTCGAGGAGACCATGGGTTTGAACTGGGCACCAACGTTTGGCCCAACCGACAAAATAATTGAATTTAATTATAGCAACTGAGCTTTGGTTGGTTACAGGAGAACTGTAGTCAATTAGCTAATCAAATTATAAATGATTAACTGGTTAAGTGGTAACCAATTTACTGGTTGATTAACTAGGCTAAAACCAATTAAGAACTTTTCTACTTATCTCCATTTTTCTATAAATGATCCTGTCTTTAGAACTCTCAGAAATCTGGTTGAGAAGCACCTGGTTCTCAAGTTGTGTGTGTATTGTTTTTCTAAAATGAATTACACTAAATTTAATTGGTATAAGAAGTTTTCCGTTTAACAACATTTGTAATAGGTCTTTGCTGGATGGTTTTGTGTGTCAACTTGACACAAGCTAGAAGGAAAATCAGAGCAGAAGGAGCCTCAGTTGAGGAAATGCCTCCATAAGATCCAGCTGTAAGGCATTTTCTCAACTAGTGATCAAGGGAGGAGGGCCCAACCCATTGTGGGTGGTGCCATCCCTGGGCTGGTAGACCTGGGTTCTATAAGAAAACAGGCTGAGCAAGCCAGGGGAAGCAAGCCAGTAAATGACATCCCTCCATGGCCTCTGCATCAGCTCCTGTTTCCAGGTTCCTGCCCTGACTCTCTTTGATACAAACAGTGATATGGAAGTGTAAACTAAACTGTTTCCTCCCTAACTTGCTTTGGTCATGGTATTTTACTGCAGGAATAGAAACACTAAGACAGTTCCTGAACCATACATACATTTTGACAAAATATTGTCATTATTTAGATAAGCATGAATTATATTTAGGTGGTTTGTATTTGTGCAAAAATACTCCTATCTTTGAAATAACTTTCCCAAAATCTGCATCTATAAGTGAAATCAAAGGAAATGATACTGAAATTACATACTATTATAGAAATTTTAATAAAACACATATTAGGATAAAAACTGGGACCACATTTTATCATTATTTTATTATTTTGCTTTGTGTACTCACTTCTCACTCTAAACCATAACTTTAATTAGGCACCAAGAACAGTTTATAGTCCTCCTGCATTTATGGTCCCAGCTCCATATTCCTGACAGTACTTTCTAAAACCACCTTGATACACTAAAATCTCTTCTTTCCTTTTTACTCTTAATTGGCCGTCTTGTTTATTTTACTGAGAAAAGGACTTTCAGTTACAGCCAATGTCTTAATCTGCCTCCTGGCACATCACTCAACCTGCTCACCTGCATATCCATATCTCAGTATCCATTCCTGATGTCATGGGTCAGTAGTACATGCTATGTTCATATGGAGACAAGCTCTGCTCTCTGCCGGGCCAGCTAGTGGAAACTGAATCCTCAACATTTGGGGTTGAATAACAACTATAACAAGTAGGTCTTCTGTCTCCTGCCCCATCCATGGAAGATGGAGTCAAAGGTAAGGGGAGATACATTAGAATCTCTCAACTTGGCACTTTTGACACATGGGACTCATCGAGTCTTTTTGATAGTTTAACATCCTGTCTCTAGTGATAGGTGCTAGTAGTGGTCTTCTCTGAAACATGGTAATTTGAAATGTTTCTAAAGTTTACTATGTCCCCTGATTTGTATAAAACTGATAAGGATCCATGGGGCCTCCTTTTCAAACATGGACCACACTTCAAAGTAGAGCTGGCTTACAGTGCTTATTGGTTAGAACCCAGTCACAGGGCTCTCTAATCCATTTGTGAATACATCTGAAAGACTGTATGCCAGGCTAGGGAGTAAGCACTAACTCCCAGTGCTGACACTGTGGCATGCTTTGTGTCTTTTTCTTTTTGTTCCTAGTTGTTTATGTGGTTTTTGACTTGTCTATTCATATATTTCATTAATTCTGTTTTTAGAGGCTTGGCAAGGCCGGAGGGAAAGGAGACTGGGGAAGTTGCTCTGCATAGTATGTGGTACACTTGAGACTTTCTTTCGTTTTACAGATCCTGACCTTGAAGAAAAAAAAATTGTTCAGTGATGCATAGGGTTTTTGCAGTGATGTGTCTGGTACATTGTAGACTTCTGATACATAGGCCGGGGTAGTTATTGTTATGATTTCAGATGCTGGAACAAGGAAGATACCCTCCTGCTCCATGGGCTGTCTATCACCAAGGGGCTAGAATTACCTCACATCTGAAATAGTCCGGTTATAGAGCTCTTACGTGACAAAGCAGGGAAATGTATCTCTAAGTATTTTTATCAGTTGTGAAACTCTTAAAAATAGCCCATTTTAATATTTGTTAAAATGCTCAATAAAACTAAAGAGCTCATCTTAACATTACAGTAATAGAACATGGTAAAACCATTTTGTTTCAGATCCATTAGGCTTTGTTGAAATGAGATGCCAGTGTAGTTTACTGAAGCTAACGTGGCACAATGAACAATGGGGCTCAGGTAGAAGATGACGAGCACTTACCCATGTCCTTTCAGGTTCCTTATCCAATATGTTGTCTGCTTCTGCCTTCACAGTGTACTTTCTGTTAACACTGTAGGTCTGAGGTGGGACTTTCTATTTAATGAAAGGAGCTAGAAGTTCTGGGATTTTTTTCTCCTATGTGGCATTTAATCAATGACTAGTGGACATAGAAATATGACAGCCTCTGTTCCTTTGACTGAGTTGGAGCAACTCTAATTAGCATATATTCCAGA
Source organism: Micromys minutus (assembly GCF_963924665.1). Classification (NCBI taxonomy): domain Eukaryota; kingdom Metazoa; phylum Chordata; class Mammalia; order Rodentia; family Muridae; genus Micromys; species Micromys minutus. The sequence continues at coordinate 31,888,855 of NC_137970.1, read as the reverse complement.
TTAACAGATGTTCCAGATTAGCATATGCTCCAGACTAACAGACTGTGGGAATAAAGAAGACGACTTATGTTGGACTTGAGATTGAATCTTTGTTCCCATGTTTCTCTTGGAAACCCTTTTTTGTATTTAAAAAAGATTTGTCCATTTTTATTTTACATACATCAATGCTATTGCCTGCATGTATAGATGTGACCATTTGCACTCCTGGTGCCTAGGAAGGCCAGAAGAGGGCACCAAATCCCCTGGAACCAGAATCAAACATTTGTGAGCTACAGGTGGGAGGTGGAAACTGAATCTAGGTCTCCTGCAAGAGCATCAAGTGCTTTTAACGGAGTCATTTCTCTAACACCCAGGAAACTTTAGAAAAAAATAATTTTGAGACTTTCATGTATGAGTACTAAATTTATATAATTTCTACCCTTTGTTCTCCCACTGTAACCCCTCACTACTCCTTTTCAAGTTCACAACCCCTTTTTCTAAAATTACACACACACACACACACACACACACACACACACACGTATATATGGCATATAGTGTATAGAGAGAACAAATGGGTGTGTGTGTTTAATATATTCTGAGGCAACATATAGTGTTGCTTATATGTATCTGTGTTGAGGGGTTACCTCTTGGAATTGAATAATTATCAAGGGCTTCATCTCTGGAGCAGACTGATTCTCTCTCCCTCAGCAGCCACTGATTGCTCTTTATCTATGGGTGCGTCCTTTTGAAATTTCTCCTACTCTAAATGGCTTGTTATCTGGCATTGTTATTATACAGGTCCTGTTAGGCAACCATAATATTGAATTTCATAAGAGCAATATCCCTGTTCTATCTGGAAGACACCATTTCACAGCACCTATCTTGGTCTTCTGGCTCTAGAGTCTTTCCTCTGGTTCTTCCATAGTGTTCTATGAGCCTTAAGCATTAAGGGTGGGCTTGTAGATGTAGCAGTTAGGGCTAGGTACCCTATGGTCACTTATACTCTGCATTTTTCCAGTTGTGGATCTCTGCAAAATGTAATTATTTGATGAAGGTTAAAGGCTACATGTATCTCTGGGTATAAGGACAAGTACTGAAAAATAAAATTAGAAATTATACTTGTTTAGGAAAAATGGCAGTAACCTAGGGGCTACGGTTTCTTTATTCGATTAAAAAGGTAGTCGTTACATATAAGATAAAGTGGCAATATTGTACCATGGTGAAACAATTTTCCCCCCCACCTCTGTGTGTATGTGTGTGTGTGTACCTTTTTCTTTCTTGCTGTTTTGTTTCATTCATTCTTCCTTTTCCAAGACTGAGTTTCTCTGTTTCTCTCCTCTCTCTCTCTCTCTCTCTCTCTCTCTCTCTCTCTCTCTCTCTCTCTCTCTCTCTCCCTTACTCTTTCCTTCTCCTCCCCCCTCCCCTCCAGCTCCCTCTCTTTCCCCCATCTCTGTACCTTTTTTCCCTTTCTTTGTTTCATTCATTCTTCCTTTTCTAAGACTGGGTGTCTCTGTCTCAATCTCTCTCTCCCTCTCTCTCCCTCTCCTCCCTCTCCCTTCCCTCCTCCGTGTGTGTGTGTGTGTGTGTGTGTGTGTGTGTGTGTGTGTGTATGTGTGTGTGTGCCCTTTTTCTTCCTTCCTTTTTTTTATTTCATTCTGTCTTAGTCAGGGTCTCTATTCCTGCACAAACATCATGACCAAGAAGCAAGTAGAGGAGGAAAGGGTTTATTCAGCTTACACTTCACTTCCACATTGCTGTTCATCACCAAAGGAAGTCATGACTGGAACCCAAGCAGGTCAGGAAGCAGGAGCTGATGCAGAGGCCATGGAGGGAGGGTACTTACTGGCTTGCTTCCCCTGGCTTGCTCAGCCTGCTTTCTTATAGAACCCAGGTCTACCAGCCCACAATGGGCTGGGCATTTCCCCAACTGAGGCTCCTTTCTCTGTGATTAACTCCACCTTGTGTCAAGTTGACACAAAACCAGCCAGTACACATTCATTCTTCCTTTTCCAAGACAATGTTTCTTTGTGTAGCCCTGGCTGTTCTGGAACTCACTCTGTAGACCAGGTTGTCCTCAAACTCACAGAAATCCTCCTGAATGCTGAAATTAAAGGTAACATGCGCAGCATTTTACAATTTCTCAACAAAGCATTTGGACATACCATCTACTCAAAAGATCTGCTTTGGGAGAACTCACTAATGAAATGCTTTATTTAAAAATTTAATTATTAATTACTTAATTTTTGGAAACCATGTCTGGCTGTTATTCATAATGTAAACGCGGGTGGCCTTGAACTTGTGACTCTCCCTCCTGTGCTGATGCAACACCCACAAACAAGGCTGCAGGTTTCAGTCTGCACAGTCTCAGCACTGAGGGGAAAATCTGTTCAGTTTTCCATCACTGTAACACATATCTGACATAATCAATTTACAAAGAGGGCAGGTTAATTTTTGCTCATGATCTCCATCCATGTTGGTTTCACTGCTATGAGTCTAAGACAGCCCACCATGGCAGGGCGGTGATGGGATCCACAGCTCAACTCACAGAAGCCTGAATGCAAGGACATACAGAGGAAGCAGAGAGGGTCTAGAGTCCCAGGATCTGCTTCAAGAAAAATTTCCAATGATGCAACTTCCTGCCTTTAAGAGTCTAACTCCATTTTGTTCTAGGCTGTGTCCAAGGATGTCCAACTTTTTGGTATCGTAACATGATATTGTGGTCTAAAACCGTGTTTGTCCTCATTCATTGCTATTCCTGGATGTATGTGACCTGTAGGCTGCAGGTTCGACACACCTGCTAGATCATGCCTAAATTGAACACATGAACCTTTGGAGACATTCCAGCTCCAAACTATAAGTAGATCCTCATAAACTTCATACCATCTGGGTTTTTTTTTATTCTTTTTTTTCCCATTCCTACTCTGGCTTTTTCCTCTGAAGAAAGCACATCTATTTCTGCCTTTAGGAACTATATTTTTCCCCTTACTCTATTAATGAGCTTCTCTTGACTTTCCCAATCTTATTCATCCTGACTTAAAACATAGTTTAGTATTTAGATGGAAATAACATATAGCTATCTCCTTAGACACACACTGGATAGCTCCTCTTTCCCCTTTTCTTGTTTTTTTTTTAATTTATTTTTTAAAGTTTATTTACTAAATTATTGTATTTATTCATTGTATATGTATGTATGTATGTGTGAATACATATATGTCCTGGCACCCATGCAAAAGTCAGAGGACAATGTTGAGAATCCATTTTCTCCTTCTACCATATGGGTTCTAGAAATCAAATTAGAGTCATAAAGCTTAGCTGGAAGTGCCCTTACCTGTTAACCCACCTTCCAATCCTTTCTCAGATTTTTTTTAAGACAAGTGTAAGGGTCTCAAGCACCTCTTCAGCTTGCCTCATATTTGCTGTGTAGCTGTGAGGATACATATTTGCATATTTGCTGTGAGGATACCCTTAACCTCCTGATTCTCCTCCAAGGTACAAATCCTGTGATTAGAATCAGATAGATAGAAAAAGCTATCCTGTTTAACTTTCTTTTCTTAAGACAAGATCTCACTATATAGTCTAAGTTCTCCTTGAAGTTGTAATCCTCATAAAATAGCCTCCTGACTCTGGTATTGCAAGCAGTCCTCTTAGTTTCTTCTTCTTTTTAAATTTTTATTATTTCTCATACATTACATCCTGACCATAGTTTCCTCTTCCTCCCTTCCTCTCAGTCCCTCCCCTATCTCTTCTCTCACCCAGATCTTCTATTACTCAATTTCCCTTATAAAAAGAAAAGAACAGGCCTCCCATGAACATGACCTAATAAGTTACAATAAGACAAACCCTCATATGAAGGCTAGACTAGGCAAGCCAAAAGTAGAAAAATGGTCCCAAGGTCATACAAAAGAGTCAGAGAAGCCTCTCCCATTAGGAGTCCCACAGGAACACCAAACTATGCAATCATACCATATGCAGAGGACCTAGCTTAGACCCATAGTGGGTCTGTATTTGTCACTTCAGTCTCTGTGAGGCCCTGTGATCCCTGCTTAGTGGATTCTGTGGCCTGTGTTCTTATCGTGTCTTTGGCCATTCTGTCTCCTCCTTCCCCTTCTTCCAGAGGATTCCCCAAGCTTCACTCAGTGTTTGACTGTGACTCTGTCTCTGCTCCCATCAGTTGCTGTATGAAGCATCTCTAATGATGATTATGCTAGGCTCTGGTCTATGAGTATAGCAGAATATCATTAGAAATCATTTCATTAACTTTTTTGACAGTGGTGTTTCATTCTATTCTGGGTCTCTGTGCTATCCTGCCTCTGGTTCCTGGCCATCTAGGAAGTGCCAGGCATGGACTCCTTCTTGTGGTGTGAGCCTCAGGATGTACCAGTCACTGGCTGGCCACTCCCGGAAGTTCTTCACAAGAGTGACCTAAGCAAAGTATCCTAGTAATGGAGGATACAGAGCCAGAACTGACTATCTTTTGTAACCAGGCAAGGCTCCTAACAGAACTTGGACTTCAACCCACCCAGATACAAAACCTTCAATCTACAATCTGTCTTGCCTGAAAGCAGTGCTGGGGTAATGCCAGCATACATCATAATTTCTTCCTAATCAACATCGTGGGGGGGGGTGAATCTACATATTGCTTCAGTTCTTTAATCATGATACAACCCACAGTAGTGTATGTGTGTGTGGATGTGTGTGTGTGTGTGTGTGAGAGAGGGGGGGGGGACAGGTAGACAGACAGAGACAGAGAGACAGACAGAGAGGTAAACCTTAGGTATCATTTCTCAAGATATATTTATCTTAGTTTTTGATACAGGGTCTCCCATAGAACCTAGAACTCACCAAACTGGCTAAGCTGACTCATCAGGAAGCTCCTGGGACACTCCTGTCTCTGCCTCCCCTGCACTGGGATTACAGACATGTACTGCCATGTCTGACTTTTTCTTAACGTGGGTACTTGGTAGTTTAACTCAGTTCCTCATGCTTCCATGACAACAGTTTACTAATTGTACTATCCCTTCCAACCCATTGCCTCATTTTCAAACAGCACATACAATCTGTTGACATTTTTATCTCCCCATGGTTGGCAGTGATATTTTAAGTTTTCATTTCTCCAAGGGGAAAAAAAAAAAAAAACTAACACCAACTCAAATTCAGATTTGTCTAGTATATATTAACAACACATATAACTTTTATGACTTTGAAAAGCACACGTTTCTTACCACAAGAAAGCAAGCAATTCTGAAGTGGATGCCAACTGAGTATCTTCTAATTAGTTTAATTCTAAAACTACTTACCTGGGACATACATCAAAGCCCACACGTTGAGGGTCAGTTCTCAAGATCCTTCCTCCATCTACTTCAGATGTTACTCAAAAGCCCCAGGCCGTTTTTGCCTATGCCTCTGACCAACAAGATATGAATCAGAGTGCTCATCCCCCATAGGCATTTAATTTCTTTGACTGATTCACAGGACAGGGCAGTGTGCTCACTGGCTTTGGGTATGGCTATTAGAAAGGATAGAGATGTTGCGAAACATAGGAGGGGGCGTGGGAAGAGGGCAAAGCTTCTGTACCCTCCCTGGAACCTCCAAATATTCAGCCCATTGGAAGCACTCCAAACCTTGACCTTTTGAGTTTTTTGGAGGCTTTGTTGCAAATTCATGCTTGATAGGAGACCGACTTGCTAAATCCAACAAAGCCTGTCTGTTCAGGTTCTCCTTGGCCTTTCTTTGTAGCAATTCTCCCTCCAGATTAGGGGGCAAGATTGCTCTGGAGAGAACAGGGTCTTCTGATCAAATATGAGACAAGGTAGACCACAGGAGGTTGGTTAAGCCAGGATCTGTGGTCTGTTATCTCAGTGTCCCAGAATAAGAGTATACTATGTGCCAGATCTGATGTCAAACTCACATGAAGCGTACAGGATGGTTAGTGCTATCTTCATGCCTTCTCTAGTATAGCTGTTCTTTGAAATCTCAGGATCCCTGCTTTAGATCCATGTTTGAGAGACATTTGAAAACTAAAAGAAGAAAAAAACAAGAAAACTCCTAAATGAGAGACATTTACTTCTTGTCTTTTCCATTCTGCAATATCTATTTATTTATTTTTATATTTTTAAAGGATTGTTTATTTTGTGTATATTGTCTTCAGACACACCAGAAGAGGTCATCTCATCCCATTATAGATGATCATGAGCCACCATGCACCATGTGGTTTCTGGGAATTGAACTCAGGACCTCTGGAAGGGCATTCAGTGCTTTTAACTGCTGAGTCATCTCTCCAGCTTCATCTTTTTAAAAATTAAAAATATATGCATATGAGTGAATACTGCATGTATGTCTGTGCACCATGTGGGTGCCAGGTGGTCACAGAGAACTGAAAATGGTGTCAGATTCCTTGCAGCTAGAGTTACAGGCAACTATGAACTTACCAAGTGGATGCTGAGAGTTGAATTTGTCCTCTGGAAGGGCAGCCAGTGCCTTTAACCACTGATCCATCTCTCCAACCCTGCAAGAGATTGTGTGTGTGTGTGTGTGTGTGTGTGTGTGTGTGTGTGTGTGTGTGCATTTTAAAACTTTCTGCTCCTTTTCATTCAGCCTACCACAACTGGTAGCATTTTCAACACCATTTCACCTGCTTTTTCTAGCACAGTGTTCTCTATAAATCAGTAGCAGCAACAATGAACTTATTAAAGCTGAAGCCAAGGCAACCCCACTGCTTGAAACCTTTTATGGATTCAATTATACAAACCAGCATATCTTGCTAAAATGGCCTCCCAAAAGCCCTGATAGTCCCTGACTACCATTCTTACTTCATCTCCTAGCAGTTTCCTGTATGTGTAGGCTTCATGTCTTGGAACTTTGAAAAATATACCCACTTCTTCCTGGAATATTGTTTTTTCTTGGTTCCTTCTCACTTTATCAGTTTAACTTCTTGTAGGGATGCTTGCTCACAACCCTTCCCCTCATTCTCTTTTTCAAGGTTTTTTTTATGTGTAATGTACAAAGATTTATTCCAGTTTGTTTGCTTGGCTCTGTCTGCTCCTTTCCTATAACGATAAGCTCTGAAGCCAGATAGTGAGCAAACTATTCAGTCTTGAGCATTGTTTTCTCTCCAGCCACAGTAAAAGTTCAGGATGTTCAGCTGTAGCTTTTTTCTCGGAAATAAAGACTGAGTATCCAGCCTTTTCAGTTTTTTATTGGATATATTTTATTTACATTTCAAATGTTATCCCCTTTCCTGGATTCTCCTCCATATCCCCTATTCCATCCCCCTTCCCCCTGCTTCTATGAGGGTGTTCACCCACCCATCCCCTCCTGCCTCCCCGCCTTGACATTTCCCTAAACGGAGGCATCGAACCTTGGCAGAACCAAGGGATGCCATTGATGGCATCCAGGCCTTTTAACATGGACCTCTATAGCAGTTTGAATGGTCAGTTTTCCTGTAGGATACAAAACCTACAATTATGTTGTTATTTGTCTTCTCTACTAGAGTGTGGGTAGCAAGCTCATAGAACTATCTCTTGCTCATATTAAGTGCTTACCACCTAGTACAGTGCCTGGATCACAACAATGTTCACATATATGATGAATGAAGTTATCCTTTTGTTAAAAGGTGACTTGGGACCAGAAAGATAGCTCAAGGGCCGAGACGTTTGTGCAAAGACCTGGTGGCTTGTATTCTATCCCCAGATTATTCCATTAGGTAGCAGGAGACCTAATTCCTGAGATCTGTCTTCTGATCTCCACATGTACACTGAGGCATGTGTGCCTGCTCATATATATGTATATATATATATATATATACATACATACAAGCATATATATATACATATACATATACAAAATAAAATTCATAAAAAACATTTAAAAGGTGACTTAGTTAAAAGCACAGGACAACAGAGCAGTGATTGCCAGTCATATCTCTAAGGAGATGCACATCTGAATCCCCTTCTGAGGTGAAATAATTCAGTTATTATAGGAGGAGAATGAATACCTTGAGGAAGCAAGCTATTGAACTCTACAAAGATGAAACAAAAATTGCTTAGACTTTGGAAGAAAGAGATGCTAAAGTGCTACATGAAAAGTCTAGCAGTCATGAGTGGAGTAACAGTTCTACACATTGCTTCTCCTTAACAAGAAAGGGTTCCTCTCTGGTGGTGCATGTGGAAGGAAGCTAATGTGGAAAGAGTGGGATCGAATCATGGCCCAGAAACAGGAGCTAAGGAGCGAAGGAGATTGGCTCACAGTGTCCCTGACAAGATCCAGCTTTCATTTTTCATTAGGCTCGACATTTGCTACCCTACTATTTCCCCAAATCATTAATTAATTTTTGAAGAATATTGTAATTTTATTCTAGAAATATGACTGGAACTGTTTCAGTGCATTCTGTCACTCATATAAAAACAGAGATGAAACACACAGCAACTTATACACACAAATGGAATTCCGAAATTAAATTATTGCATACTTTGGAGAACTGATACTTTAAATATTTTTTTTTACATTTATTTAAGTGTGTGAGTGGGCTCTAACTGTGCACATGTGGAGGTTAGAGGACATGTTTGTGGGGTTTGGTTCTTTCATTGTACCATGTGAGTCTCAAGGATCAAACTGGGGTCATCAGGCTTGACAGCAAATGCTTTACCTACTGACCTGTCTTTCTGGCTTTGAAAAATAGATTATATGTATATCTTCCTTTTTAAGATTTATTTTTAAATTTGTATTTATTTTATTATTCTCTCACAAAACACATCTCAAGCAGTTTCCCTCCCCCACTCATCCCAATTCTACACCTACTTATTCTCTCTTCTAGGTCTACTCCCTTTAATATTTATTTTTAAGTGTGTGTGTGTGTGTGTGTGTGTATGTGTGTGTGTGTGTGTGTGTGTGTGTGTGTGTGAGAGAGAGAGAGAGAGAGAGAGAGAGAGAGAGACAGACAGACAGACAGACAGACAGACAGATAGACAGAGACAGAGAGACAAAGAGAGGGAGGGAGAGGGAGAGAGAGAGAAAGTAAGAGCTGTGTATTAGATCTGAAGTTAATGCCAGTTGTCCAACTTGGGTGTTAGGAACCAAACTTGGGTTCTCTGCAAGACCAGTATGCACTCTTAACCTCTTAGCCATTTCTCCTGTCCTTTCTGGTTGATATGTGGTTAACTGTTACTTTTCCTCTTGTCTAGAAAATATGTTTTATATAAAACATGCTAATTCTATGACAAATGTGCCTACAGAAAATATTTGTATAATTTCATTTATAGGTTTTTGAAATTTTATTGTTATACACATGTGTTTTAAATTTTTACTTGGAAAAATAAATCTTCAAATAAAATAAAACAGTAACAACAACAGCAAAAAGAAAATACCACATCTTAACTAAAAATTTATGTGATTGCTTGTACAATACATAGAATGTGATTCTAGAATTTTCATATTTGTTTTTGCTCTTTGGATTTATTAAAAATATATTTATATATACATGTATACCTATTTTATTTTATTTTTAAGTTGTCAGGGGAAGATGAAGAATTTTCTTTTCCGTAGTCTTTGTTTAGACATCTATTACAGATCCCGAATCTTGGAGCTATGGCTGCCATCTCGAGAAGTTGAGGATAAAATGCTGACTTGTTCAGAGTGGCAAGAACAAAGAATGTGAAAGATAATTTCTGAACAAGCCCAGAATTACCTCTCTTCACCTTCCTAGATTTCTGAGATGATGAAGTGTCTATTGATTGAGCCACTGTTACTCTGGGTTGCACCCTAATTGGTACTATACTTAATATGTGCAGATGTAGAGATGTCCATGTAAGTGTGTGGTTCATTGAAGGTGCTTTTGGTTCTGAGGAAAGAAGTTGAGAATCAAAAGTTAGGAATAGGCCAGGTGCGTGGCAAACACCTTTAATCCCAGTACCTGGGATGCAAAGACAGGCAGATTTCAGTGGCTTTGAGCACATCTGAGTCACTTAGTGAGTTTTAGGGCTGCCAAAGCGGCACAATGAGATCTTGGCTACAACATAAATCTAAAAGAACTCACTGAGTCAGCAGGAGTCTTCACTTACTGTTTTCTACAATGAGCACAATGTCACTAACTTCACAGAGCAGCTGAGAGGACTAAATAAAATGATTCAAATGAAAGCTCTATTCTTTTATAGTGTGTGTATGTGTGTGTGTGTGTGTGTGTGTGTGTGTGTGTGTGTGTGTGTGTGTAGGTCCAGGAGAGGAAAAGGTATGTATACAGTAAAAGGGACTTGGATAAATTAATGGTTTTGTGAACAACATTGTACCTTGATCATCTTAGGTGACACTTACTGAAATATGCCCAAAGGTCTTAATCTGTCCAGTCCTCTGGTTTCTCATTTTCCATATTTTGAGAGAGATGCTTTTTGTCTCATTTTCCTACTCTTCATCTTCACTGTCCCTGTCAGAAATAGACTTATCTTGTCCCTTGTCTCCTTGAGCCCCATTCATTGTCACTCAGCAACCCAGTGTGTGCCGATGTGTGTGTGCCAGTGGCTCCCTGAACAGCAGGTGTGGACTTGTATGCGAGCCTTAAACTGACGACAGTAGTGGAAATTTTAAGGCGTTATGGAATGAAGTCAAGTAAAGTGCCTGCCTTCTTGGTGCTCCTAAGGGGCCCCAGCTGGCACTGATGCTCAGATGACAACCACTCAGCACTGTACAAGTTTGTGCCCCACTGTTGTCCTCTACGCTCAGTGACTTCACCCCGGCCAGGACGTGGTACTTGACTTAGAGAATTTAAGGCTTCTTTTTTTCACATAGCAAGACAGGTTGATGATGCCTGGTGTTGAGAATGTCCTGTCATGGTGGTTCCAAGTGTGACCACCCAGGGGATGTATTTTAAGTCTGTCTTAAAAAGGATTTCTACCAAAGTACTTCTACCAAAGGGAAGATGTTTTTCTGTGGTAGCTTTTTATTTGTTTATGTTTATGTTTAGGTTGTTGTTAAGACAGGATCACCCTCCATAGCCCTGGCTGCCTGGAACTCACTAAGTAGACTAGACTGATCTCAAACTCAGGTCACAGAGATATACCGGCCTCTGCCTCCTGGATGCCAGAATTACAGGTACGAGCTAGAGCTAGCATGCCTCACTAGGAGGGAAGCTTTGTACGAAGTTAATTGAGAGACTGAAGACGTTCATCAACAAAGCCATGTTCAAAACAGTGACCATGAGCCTTGGGATTTAAAAACATTTTTCCAGGTACCTAATCTTGGCCTTTGCCAAAACTAAAAGTATACACCCCCCCCCTTTGTTTTGTTCTCTTCTGCTGGTTCCTTTGTGCCCAGGTCTAAGGTTAATCCATCAATGAAATCAGGAAAGCCAAGCTAGCAATGGTTGCTCTGGGGCCAGCAACCATACCAGCTTGCCCATTTTTAACCATGTTTGACCTACAAACTAGGACAATATCTTATAGTTTGATGTTATGGTATAATTAGATTATTTGGTGACTGCTTTTGGAGTGCTGATTATTAAGTAACTTTAACAGCTCCCAAGTTACCAAGTTTGGACTCAAGCAATGTCTGACGTTAGCACCCTGCTTCCCCCAATTTTTAATGAACCTTTCCTCATTTTCTGGCCTCTAGATAATACAGCTAAAGATAGACTTTTCCTACTTTTTTGAAGTTCACTACACCCATCAGAAACTGTGAGAGAAAGCAGCCAGCCTCCTCAAGATTAGGAGGGCAGTAAGATAACGTAGCAACCTCCAGGCTGATATCTGAGCCCTGCTTTCCACACGGTCAAGCCTTTCAGAGGCAGCCAGCCTATGGCTTGTATCAAACTCTATATTTAGGAAGAACAACTGTGAGCTATGACAGGAATTCTCTTTAACACTTTAGCCTTAAAGCGAGTTCCCCTCTAGCCCAAGCCAGGAGCAGCTCTCAGGACCGGAGAGGGACAGAGCACTCCAGCTGTTTCAGCCACATGAAAAGCACTGGAATTGAGATCCCAGCTCAGAGGACACCGGGAGTTTCTTCTACCCTCTAAAGCTTTTTTTTTTGTGTGTTTTTGCAACTGGCTGCCTGGGACTGTTCTTAGGCAGTAAACAATTCCAGAGAGCAGGTAAGCAGAAGGACTCAGCTTTCACTCCCAGCTTTCAAGAGGAAATTTTCTTGATTCCCCAACTTAAAGTAACTACTCCTAACTTTGTAGGTTGCTAAGTACTGGGTGGCTTCTTTGTCAATTCCCTATTCACTAGTGATATCCCGGATTCTATTTTATAAAGTGTGTGTGTGTGTGTTGAAAGGGATTTTCACTGAGAAGGCTGTTAATAAAATGTTCAGAGTCCAGATATGGACTCTGTGACCTTGAAGCTCTGCCGGCCAGCTTTACTGTCGGCTGCAGACTGACAACATTCTCTAAGCTGAGACTCAGAAGAGTGGGCAGAGTAAAGCTGAGTTGTTAAGTTTTGTGTGTGTGCGTTTGTCTAAATGAAAATGATGCTGAGAGTTGTTACATGATGAAAGTTTAGAATCCTTTTCTCCTTTCTGTAACAGCTGGGCTTGGTCTCAACAATCAAGTGGTGTTGACCGAATCATCTTTTTGAGAGCTTTGCTTTGGCCATTGTTCCTGTACCCAGCGGGGTAGAGGGCAGCCCTCAATGTCTTTATCTACAATGGGCACAGATTGGAACTGCAAAAACTCTCTTTTTCCTCCCAGCATATTGAAGCAGTCAGAGCATCATTGTATACTCTCCTCGAGAATTATTTTTAGTTTCAGGACAGAAGAGAAATCCCTTTGAGATAGTGCTTTACTCATTTCCTTGACCTTTCAAAAAGAACAAACAAAGCTCTTCTTTCCAAATAGAGATTGATTTTCCCCTCAATCTCTACTTGTGAAGCTAGTGATATTATTGTTGACCAGTTTCAGAACGTTGGAAGGTTTTATTTAGAAGCCAGATATTAGATGCTGCCCAATCAAAACCAAACGGGGTGGGGGGTGGGGTCTATCATCCATGACTCAGCGCAAAGACTATTAAAAGTTCCCACAGACTGCCAGCAAAACTTACCTGTGTTCAGTTGGCAAGTATCACCAGTTTATTAAAGTCAGGATGCCTTGTCAGACTTGCAGTGTTTCAAATTTTAGCCAGACTCAGCAGACAGACACAGCAGTCGCTTGTTGTAAAGAACATCTCTTTGGATAAAGAACAGTGGCCCTGAAGTGGGCAGTGGTGGGGTGAGTTGATAAATGCTGCTTCCATTCACAGAAGGGGAATGCAGATGTCGAGAGAGGATGCACTACACAGTATATCCTGATGGAGGTGAATGCACAACCAAGGAAACAGCCAGGGAGCACTGTCTATTTTTATTCATCACTGTGCTTTGCCCTGATTTCTCTGCAAATAATGAGGACAGCAGGAATTGCTGCTGAACTGATTTATACACATATTCTCTAGCCTGACGGTGAGAAATGAGAGTGGGGAGAAAACTGACTTTCTCTAGATATCTCTATTAAAGATCAACAAAGATGTTATGAAGAGATCCACGTACAGATGAGAATATAGCAAAACTAGCTAGGAGAGACAAGGTCCATCCGTCTGTTAGGCTCAGAGTTTCCCAGGAAATACTGTATGTAATCCAGTAGTCGGCACAAATAGTCTGTGAAAAACAGTAAAACTGTGTAGAAAAGTCAATGCAGTATAAACAAAACCATTCATTGCTTGCTGTGTCTGTATTTCAACTTGATATTGTAACCACATAACGACGTTTCCTAATTCTCATAGTTTAAATGAATATACAGTAACAATAAAAGCAATGCTGATTAAATTCTAGTTGTGTGCACACGTAGCAAACATTGGTCAGGATTTTAAAGTCTTGTAAGGATTATTATTTTTTGCACTATTTCTTTTAGTGCTTGGCAAGTGGAAACATCACAAATTAAGCTATTCTAGGTGTATCATTGCAGCATTGAGCTGTGTATCCTAGAATATCAAATTAGAAAGTTCTTTATGTGTCTTTGACGATGAACGGAAGGTAGCTGCTCAACTGGAAAAGGATCATAAAGAAAAATGTATTCTTGACTGTTCAACCTGTTGTTCTTACTTAATTTTTGATTATGGTTAAATTGGTTCTTCCTGGAAGAACCAAATATACTGGAAGCAGTATATTTAGATGGAAGTTTAAAAGTTCATATATATCATTTCAATGTACACGACTCCGCAAACTATATATTGAGCTATAGTAATTGTAGACATTTAAAAAATAAGTATACACTTATTTATCTTCATAGAACAAAAGCTAAGCTCTAAAAAACAAACAAACAAATAAAAAACTATTTTTACCAAAGTTTTCTGGTAATTTATTTCTGTGTAGAAGACCATACATCAGTTCCTCTCTACATTTTTAATTATTAATTAAAAAAATTATTTAATTTATATCCCAAATGTTGCCTCCCCCCATCCTGGTTCCCTATCCTGGAGTTCTTCATTCCATCCCCCACCCTTTCACTTCTGAGAGGGTACTGCCCCAGGGAATACCACCTCCCAGGGCCTTCACATTCCTACAGGATTAGGCATATCCTCTCACAAGGAGGCCAGGCAAGGCATGCCCTTTGATTGGTGGCTTAGTCTCTGGAAGCTCCCAAGGGTCAGGGTTTCATCTCTATGTTTAAGGCTGCAGATGAACACAGCACTCAGAAGTCATGAGCTGTGTGGCCATTGGCATTAATGAAATAAACATTCGCACCATTCTTTGGAGTTCAGAAAGCCTTGTCAAAGGAGTTATACCACTCAAATCTTCCCATAGCTTGTGAGGCAGGAGCCTTTTAAGGAAGAGGAAACGGGCCTAGAAATATTGAATGCCATTGTCCAAATTTCAGGGGCTTTGTGTGAAACACTAAGACTGATCCCTGTGTTCATTTAACCCCATGTTAAGACACATGCATAGCAATCACTACATAGAATTCGGTCCAGTCATTTTATAGTTCGGGTTTAGAACAGAGAATGTTTTGAATTCAATGAGTTTTAAACTTTTTACTTGGTCTGGTTGATGTTTAACAGACAGCTATAAAAACAGGCCAGAGCCAGGTTCCTTAGTGTTCTTTGTTCCTTTAGCTCCAGCAAACCAAGCCTGTATCTGCAGGTGGGCTTTGGTCCTATGCTCAACGTTAGGACTCCTGTGTTTAAAGAAGGTTTGAAGAAAAAAAAGTGCTTCTACATTTTGGGGATCTGATATGGTTATGGAATTCTACTTTCTTTCTGAGATTGTTGTTCCACGGAAGAAAGCCAGTTCCAGAACATTCTGGCTCCCATTGTTTCTATAATCTAGGCTTTTTAGAGACGGTTGGGTGGGACACACATTTAGATTAAACAACCTGGCTCTTCAAAGTGTCTCCAAATGTCTTCAAAGGTTGCTGGGAGAAGAGATATTCGCACAGCCGAGATACTCCAAAAGCAGGGCCATCATCGGCAGGTATTACAAAGAGAATAGTTGCTCCTGCCGAACTGAACAGCTGCCCTGGCCACAGTGAGCACAGACCACAAGTTCAGTTTCAAGCTGCAGCCAAGCCTCTGTTGCAGAACAAAGGTGTTTCACTGGTACCGCCTCTTTGGTTTGAGGCTCTTGGCAGAGGGTCAAGAGGGCAGGTGAAGAGAGGATAGGGCCTTTCAAGTTTCTGATCAACTATCATTTCCATCAGGGGTAAGGCTCGGTATATCTTCTGAATGATTTATCGGGGTGCTCTAGTGTTCCCTCTCCCTGAGGCATTGGGAAAAAGAGTCTCCAAGTAACTGCAGAAACTGAGACCAAAAGGATATATGACCAGTGAAAGGGGCGACTGCCCAGTTGAATCATGAGTTAAATTCTAATTTATCACGACCTCGAATCTGAAGGCTGCCACCTCTAACAGTGTCTTGTTTTTTTAGGGATAAGACCTTGTGAACATGTCGAAGCAGCCCATTTCCAACGTCAGAGCCATTCAGGTAAGTCGGTATATTTGTGTTTTACCATCGGCTCTGTGGCTTCTGACCTACTGCGACTGTTCATCTCTGATTATTAACTTGAAGAAGAAAAGCAAGTTCCTCTTTTTAAGGCAAAGGAGGCAGAATTGAGAAAGGGCTGTAAAACTGAGAGGAGCTGCTTTTAATTGCTATGAATTGTAAAATGAGAATTACATTTTACCAAACATACTAGATTCACAATAACTTATCCTTTATGAAGAGCCAGAGAGAGGTTTGCAAAGGCTCCAAAATAACAAGTAGGAAATGCTACTGTGTCTGATTTGACCACTATATCTGGCAGCTTGGTCTTCATGTGTGTACCGAACAACTGGATCAGGGCCTGTCCCAGAAAAGATATATGGGGTATGTTCTTCGAGCTGAGTTGCCTTGTTCGGCCTCAGTGGGAGAGGAAGCACCAAGCCCCACAGAGACTTGAAGTGCCAGCATGGGGGGATACCCAGGGGTCTCCTACTGACTTACAGGAGAAGGGGAGGGAGATGGGGGAAGGATTGTGGGAGGGGGTGATCTGGAGGAGAGCAGTGAGTGTGGGAAGTAAAGTGAGTAAGAAAATATATGTATATACTGCTAAAATACCCTGTTCCCCATAAAGATGCGCAGCTATTGCATGTTAATTAAAAATACATATGGAATTTTTATATATCCATTGATAGGGAATAGAACATTCAATTTTCAGTTTTATACTTAACTGATATAAAGATATAATAGTAGGTCACAGTTAGCTTGACTCACTTGTCTCAAATACATCTTTTGAAGCAGGAGATTTAACTCAGTAGTAGGGCACGTGAGTAGTATATGTGAGGCTCTGAGTTTGAGTCCTAGCACTGATAAAATATTTCTTGAAACCCTTGTGAGTTTTTAGTTTGTGTGTTACTAAATTTTCTTCCAACAAACATACTCTTTGGTTGCTTATACTGGCTAGTGTCTTCCACAGAGAGGAGATACAGACAGAAGCAGCATTTGAAATGTGCATATAATAGGAAAATACTTTCAATATTTGTTTTCACTTAAAACTAAATCTGTTATTTCTTTGGAGGGCTGCGAGTTTGACTCTCAAATACTTCCCAGCCCGAGAGACTCTGGGCACAATGTTTTCCTGCCAAATTCTGTTTTCCTTCTATCAGCACAGAATCTAGCTGTGTGTTTTCCCAAGAAACTTCTTTCCTTCCTGGACTTTTCAGAATGCTGCAGGGCACTCAGTGGCTTCTGAATCTTTTAACTCTAATTCCTGGACACAGCATAAACACAATCACAAAAGACTGACTGAGTTTTAGGGTCTGTGTTTGGCCAGGCGGTGAGTACATTATTAAAGGCTTAAGAAATCCAAGATTACAGCATTTGTAAAGGGTGTTGGAGAGACAAATCTGTACTTGTCATGACTAATGCATACCCTTAAATCGATGAAGTTTTTAAGTGGCCGGATGTATGCCAGTCTCTAGAAACCTGTCATTGAGCAAGCCCAAAGAAGAGCCAATGCATTTGGCAAGAATTCCCTTCTACATATTGAGCATTCTTGGTATCTCTAGCTAGCGAGTCTCAGATGTATCCTGACAATGGTAGTGGGTAGTATTTTGCCACTTGGATCCATGAACCTTGAACCTTTGAATCTTCTGTTTTACATGATATTCAAATAGTAGCAAGGACTCTGAACACAGACTACAGTCCTGAATCTATCTTGTGCTAGAGCAGAAACACTGGCTTACCGTCTGGACCTCCACTTCCAAATCTGTGACACGGAGGCAATAGGAATTCTGTTTAGGAATTAACAAACATGATGCTAAACTTTTAACATGATAGATAGTAAGCAATCACTGGAGAGCGACCATTGTTCTAGTGAAGATCACAGGGGTAGTTAAGATCAGAGTCGTGATCCCTGCACTCCATGCTCTTAAAGTGCTAAACAGAAAATTTTCTTCTTATTTCTCAGAACGCTACCAAGCTGCTTTTTCATCTCTCCCCTTTAAAGCTGAAAGTGTATTGATTTTTTTTTTCTGTAGTGCCCTTTGGCTCGTATAAATCTCACTGAAAATTCACCAGCATTTTATTTACTAAATTTGACCTTGATGTATTTTAAGGTCTGCAATATTTAAAATGCCACGATTGGACACTCTCAATAGCTGCTATTAGGTTGCTTTATGTGAGTGAGCGCGCGCGCGCGCGCGCGCGCGCACACACACACACACACACACACACACACACATTTACTTTTCCAATAAGGGCAATCAGTGGTTCCTTATGGATGTGGTGTTGCCTTTTTTCAATGTATTTGATGTCTCTTTGAAAGAGCATTTTAATGGACTTTCAAATGAAATATTTTTGTTGTGGCTAGCATCAGCACTATCCTATCCACTTTACATTAACCTTAAATAGGGCACATTAAACAAAGTATGGAAGTGATTACATGATACATAATGGTTCATAATAGGAACATGAGATCATGAGTTTTTCTGAAGCAAACACAAAATCTGATTGATGAGCGAGCACAACTGGGTAAATATCATCAGATGCTTTTAAATGGTCTAATCAACACATTTTAGTTACTGCAAATTTTGAAAAGTCATTTTATTTTTATGTGTATGGATGTTTTGTCTGCATGTAAGTATGTGCACTACATGTGTGCCTGGTGCCCAGTGCTCACAGAAGCCTGAAGAGGGAGGTGTATCTATCATGTGAATGATGGGAGTGGAAACTGGGTCCTCTTCACCTGTGATCTATCTTTCCAGTCCATAGTCACTCCTTTTTATTAGACTCTTATCTTCAATACAATTTAACTGCCATTTCCAGGGGCTATAGTATATCTTCAATCCAATTCAACTGCAATTTCCTGGTAGGGGGCATATTATGTGCCAGGAGTAGGGTACGCAACAGTGAGTTGATACCTGATCTCTGTACTTGATAAGGCCATAGCCTACAATACTTAACAGCTGTATGACTTTGGGCAAGTAGTTTAACCTCTTTGTTTTTCATCCTCTGCTTATCTGTTAACAGAATGAGTAGCAGAACATCTTCCCTAGTGTTTCTGCAAGTGTGTAATAAATAGATGTAGATGCTAGTGCAATGCCTAACATAGTAATCACTCAATAAATAGCTGTTATCATCCATCAATCAGTCATCATCATTACCATTTTATCAATTCCCAAAGTCTATGCCTTAGTATACCATAAGTTTCATGGGATATTATTAGATTAGGAGTTTCTGTACTGTTTAGGAAACTTTCTCACAGCCTGTTACTTCTTTTTTCCCTTTTTCTTTTCTTTCTCTCTTCCCCCATTACTTCTTAATAGCATCTATTCTTCTCATGAAGGCAATGTTCTTCAAGCCTTTTGAACTTTACAGAATAATGTTTTGTATGCAAATTTCCAATATCTTAGATTTAGATTTCTATTTTGTCTGGAGTGAGTGAACTGAGCTTTCAACTGTATTTCTCATAGGCTGGTAACTTTTTAGAGTGTGCAAAAAAATAGAGAGTCAAGCAGTTACAAATCTCTGTGACTTTAAGCATCCTTAGTTTATTTTTCTGTAATACTGAGGCAGACACTGCTATATAAGAGGACTGTTGTAATGAGTTAACTAGACAGTTTATGACAAATCCCTGGTTTCTAGTGTAGACACTCCTTAAAAGGTGACTATTCTGTCTCTACAATTCAAGGAATGACTTTGCTTTTTCCTCATTCAACTCTATTACCCCATATACCAGAATAACAGGAAGGTCAGAATTCGACTCATCCTTACAGAAGGTAGGTAGATGGCCTCTGAACTGTAAGGAGAATCTAAGTTACCATTATTTCTCAGTGGATTAAGTCTCACCAATGGTGTAAAACCATTCTGCAGGAACCAGTTGATTTTTCATAGACAAGAGAGAGCTCTTTAAGCTGCTCGTAAAGTTATCTATATCAGATCTTGACAAAACATTTTCTGTAAAGGACCAGGCAGACAGCAAATATGCTCGGCTTTGACTGCTTCAACTATCATCACTGCTATGATTCTTTGAAGCAGTCACAGGGTCATAAAGTGGATGAATGTGCCTGTTTCCCAACAGCTTATTTAAAATTTTGGTGATGGGTTGCATTTGTCCTGTGGATGGAAACTTGACAATCCCATTGTTGATTATAATGGGAACTGCAACCAAGGCAACATCAGCACACTCTGTATACTGGGTCATGGGATGTGACATGACAGGTGGCAGGGAAAGTTGGAACTGCTGAGAAATTTAATCCCATCAACCATCTGTGCAGTAGCTTTCTCTAATGAGAACAAGTGATACCAGTCACTGGCTGCATCTTCTGGTACTCCTAAGCACACCTATTTTAGGAGTTGTCACAGGCTTCTCCAGAACCTCAGCTCACACAAAGCCAGTCATCTCTGGGTTGACACTGATCCATTCTTTCTGACATTTGTCTTCTCCTGTGAGATTTAAGGACATCATAGCTGACCAGAAAAGAGGCTTAAGTCCTAGTCATAGCACTAGGATGGTCTTCATAATTTGTAAGTAGATGTGTCAAATGACCAGTGACCTTCAAGGCCTTGACCAGCTTCTAGTAGTCTCTGAGTCTCTTGAGAGTGGCATCTAAGGCTTAATTCTTGTATGACAAAAATAGCTGGAGCTATTCAATTACTGTGTACCTACTACAATGTGACTTTCATACATCACAAGCCAAAAGGGCTGAGTCAGGTGACTCAGACACTCAGTGTGACCCTAAAATGCAGTGTTCTGTGGGCTTGTTTCAAACTCTCCCCACCCTCCAACCCTTGATAGAGGTGAATGGCTGGGGACCATCTCAAGGGAAGCCACAAGTGCCAAGCCCACATGAGCAACCAGCATTCACAGAGTCTGAATTAAGAAGCTGATAGCCACTTAAAGTCATATTAAAAGCAACGTGGCTTGAAGTGAAAAGCACAAAGTAATCCAATGATGAATATGGCCTTGAAATATAAGCGAGCACGGCCACTGTATTTCATCTGGCTTAACTGACTTAATAAAGCTTTGTGTGATCCCAAATCTAATTCCTTTATCACATATTCACGGGCAAGATTATTGGAGTCCTGCATTTTTAGGGAGTGCGTGGTTACTTACTATGGAAAACATTTTCTTGCTATGCCTGAGTCACTTGACTCAGCCCTTTTGGCTTGTGATGTATGAAAGTCACATTGTAGCAAGTACACATGTAGAACAAAATATTTCCATACCACACAGTCTAGTACTTCTTGATTTTACCCACCTATTAACACTATTTTCCTACTCTCCACAGTCCAGGGCATAAAGGTTCCATGGAAGAAAAAGCAGTTTCTGTCAGAGCAAGGATAATGTAGGACTGTTTTTCCTGAGTTGGATTTCTGGTTAAAAAAAAAAAAAAATCCAAGTGTACAAAAGCCCTCACTACAAAGGAGCAGACTACCACCCTGGATGTTTGGTCACCTAACCAGTATATTGCTTAAGCTAAAAACCTTAACAATGACAATGCTTTCCTTTGTATCTGTAACTGAAACTTAAAACAAAATGTTAACTTTCATTTGATGTTTGTTTTACTGTACTGCAAGACCCTTTCTTTGATCATAGACTTACTGTTTCTTTCTTATATAAACCACTCAAGCACACTGTTTATGATTTATAATTCTGTTTTTTTAAAGTGTATCAAGAACTTAAATGTAGCACTGTCACTCTCAAGTGGGTTTGGTGTTACTCCAACTAATGCCCTCTGATGCTTTGATGAGGGCTCCAACATTGCGACATGAGGCAAGCAGTCATATCCTCACTAAAATATGTCATGTTTTAATGCTGCCATTTAGAAGTACTTCATAAATATAACCCGCCCCCCAACCAATTGTACATATTGTCTCAAAAGCTATATAGTACATCCTTGAAATGTACTTTACCATGGATGGCAAGATTACAGTTGAGTCATTGAGGAGATTATTAAAGAGAAGAAAAAACGCTGAGAACAAAGTGTTGGAGGGAAGAGGACTTTACAGCATGAAATATCATGGATGAAGACCAGTGAGTGAATGGGAGTTTTACAAAACCATTGACTAGGAAAGTCTGATGTTAGGATTTTACTCTACATTTCAAGAATTAGTCATTCTACAGCTTTTGGATTTTATTGAAAAAATAAATTGATTATCTTTTATTTGATAGAGATATGTGTTCGTCTGTACCTTATTTCAGACTGTGTCAAAATGAATCTCATTTTCTAGTCTTTTTTTCAGTTCTTTAAAACAAATTTTATTAGATACTTTCTGTATTTACATTTGAGATGTTATCCTCTTTGCCCACCTCCACTCGCTTACCCCTCTCCTTCTCTTCTTTATGAAGGTGCACTAGCTCCCAATCACCCTCTCCACCTCAGTGCCTTGGCATTCCCCTACACTGGACCAAAGGCCTCTTCTCACATTGATGCCAGACACTGCTACCCTCTGCTGCATATGAAACTGGAGCCATGGGTCTCTCAATGTGTGCTCAATGGTTGGTGTTCTAGTCCATGGGAGCTGTGGAGGATTTGGTTGGTCGACAATGTTTCATTTTCTAGTCTTAGAGAACATTTTTTTTTCCTGCAAATCTTTTGTACAAATGCTGTAAGTTTTAAAGTATCATGTTGCATTTCATTCAGAGCAGGATAAGGCCCAAGAATAGAACAGAGCAGAAAGCAGTTCTGAAACAACCCTATAAGATTTCCTGCCTGCCATAGGAGAATTGCACACATCAATAATGGCAGGAGGTCCCAGGGCACTGGAAAACAAAAAATAGAATCAGTGGGCATGGGAGTCCTTTCAAGCAAACATGCAATGTTCAGATAAATCACAGTAGTTTCTGAAAAAGAGCTAGTGAGTGGGGATAAGAAAGACGGGGAAGAGAGAGCAGTGGTTATGGAATGAGGTTTAGTAGAAATTGCCAATCCTTAGTAAGCAGCAGGTATCAAAATCTAACCCTTTGGGGAAAGAAGATGTCATCTTATTGTAAGTCATATACTAGAGACTGAGGAGGGAATTTTGTTTCCAGTGTCCTCCTGGCTCAAAGCCTAGAGCCAGGGAAGGAGAACAATACAAATAATTAAGGGAGTGGTGGAATTAGCTTACAGGGAATTCTTTCTACTTTTCTTTACCTGGTGAGATCAAGAGCAGTATTAATTTCACATCAGATAGGTCTTCTATCAGGAAACAGTATCCTTCTCTAGCCAAAGATGACCTATTAGATTTTTTTTTTCCATTTCCAGCTTGGAGAATGTAACAAATTATGTATAGCTTGGGAAGGTGATGGACCTGGTCTACCACATTAGGGGCATATTTTAAGGCATCTAAAATGAGTAAACTGAAAATAGGAACAAGAAATAAGAGTTATCCCAAGAACCATCTTTCTTTGTATTCATAAAGAATCGCTATAGATCCTCATCTTATAGATTCTAAGTCGTTCATGTCAAACCTTTTATGTTTCTGCTTATTCTGTTATAAAATGTACAACTTACATTATACACAATTTGAAAAGCAAATACCATACCCAATTTGCAGATGGAAGTACTAAGTTATCGAAATGTTATTTTGTGTTCAGACATAAAGCAAGGCAATAAAAAAGGCAAAAATATGACCTAATTTTCTAGATGACAGAAGAAGAGATAATCTACATTTTTTCCATCAAATTCAAATTATGAAGATTTTTTCTTATGGCTATAATATAGTTTTTTTGTCACTTAGATATCACTCCCCTACAACTGCAATAATGAAGCCTCTTTAATCATCTTATTACTAGTGTAGTGCATGACATAGTTGACAAAGCATTGCTCTTTTGTTCCCTTATTGATGCACTGTAATGATTAGATGGTCAAAATGTTTTTAGGCTGCTTTCTTTCCCATCAATATTTGCTGTTCTAAAAATCCATTTAGGTCGCTGATTTCTTGAGTGATGCCTTCAAGAAGAAAAAGTGTCAAGTCAGAGTTAATGGCTCATTTTCCAAGTAGCTTTTGTTTGAAATCTATTTTAGAAGTATGCATTTTGTGTTTTTCTTTTCAAAGGTCACTCTCAAAGTATAAGTCTGCAATTTTAGAGCTGGTTAGAGCTACCATTAGCCAAGTGAAAAGAACTTGGCAAACTGTATTAATAGAGTGAAAAGATTAACTTCAAATGTTTGATTTGAAAATGTGGCCTTTGTTTGTTGTACTGTTTATGTAACCTTGATCACAAACTCTAAAAACAAAAAACTTTGAGGTTTTGTCTATCAGTCAAACAAATATGATGATATTAACTTTATAAGACTGAGTGTTGTGAAGAAAAGGTTGTGAATCCTCCTTTTCTAACCACTTAGCATTTTATTTTTAAGCAATATGTGTTTTAATATTTTGAAATTAAAATGACAATTACATACTTTCTCTTCTTCCTTTCCTCTCTCCAACCTTTGCTTCCTCTCAAATCCATGGCCTCTTTTTCTTTAATTGCTATTGTTAAACCCCCCCACACACATGCATACACATACCATAAAAATTCCCCCTTTCAATGTTAGCATGTCAATTGCTGTTGTCTCTTGTTTAGGTCTTCCTCCTCCTCCCCTTCTTCTTCTTCTTCTTCTTCTTCTTCTTCTTCTTCTTCTTCTTCTTCTTCTTCTTCTTCTTCTTCTTCTTCTTCTTCTTCTTCTTCTTCTTCTTCTTCTTCTTCTTCTTCTTCTTCTAGAATTATTTCTTTTATGTATTAGTACACTGTCTTCAGATACTCCAGAAGAGGGCACCAGATCTCATCACAGATGGTTGTGGTTTCTGGGAACTGAACTCAGGGCCTCTGGAAGAGCATTCAGTGGTGCTCTTAACCTCTGGTCTTCTTTAGGAAGCCCTATTGTTGAGGTATTATGGATGAAGCTTCTTTTTGTCATTTCTAGGAAACAAAATCTCACAGCAGATTTCCTGGCCCTCACATTCTTTCTTCACCCTCTTTTCTGTGACGTTGTTTGGCTTCTAGGTGCAGGAGTTGTTTTGTAGATAGGAGCCTAACACACTGTGCTCAGTTGTTTACTGTATTTTGACTAGTTCTGGTTTTCTGTAATGATCTCTATCTGTAGCAGAGAGAAGTGTCTTTGATGAATACTATTTTGTATTTCAGATGTCCAGGTAATACTTGAAGGAAGGGCTCCATTGTTAAAAGATTTAAAAATCATTCTGTAGCCCATTATTTGTACTACAAATGAGGATAATGAGGCACAGAAAAGCTGTCACCTTTTTAATTACAAAGAATTTATAACAACTACCAGCTCTGCTTCACTCTTATAAACAACCTATTGGAAAGGCTACCAAAAGTTCTAAAGATAATTTCCAAATAAAAAATGTTATAACATGAGCTATCATATTATTAAGGATCACCTTTGTATGTTTCCTTACTGAAAACTAAATTTAATTATAAAGTGTATAAACTTGATTAAATAGCTTAACAATTGAATCTTTCAAAAATAGTATTTTAACCCAAATTCACTACAAAGAAGGTACTTCTTATGTATTCATAATAAATGGGTTTAAAGGGATATTCTAACTAAATTTTTTTCAAGAGAGGTCAGGATCTTGTTTTGTATCCCTGGATGGCCTCAAAACAATCTTTTTACCTCAGCCACCAAAGTGCTGGGATTTCTCTTCATTCACCCAAATTATAGTGGAGAAAATAGTCTATTGGTCTAATATAGACCATTTTCTCTGAGGCTTTTCACATTGGTTTGGTTTTATTTTAAGCCTCTATATGTAATTCAATCTCAATGTTGGAAAAACTATTAATTTCATTCAGTTTTGACTCTTTGTGGTGCTGAATCAAACTGAGGGCACTTTTATCACTGAGACACATACTAGTAAATAGCATTATTTTATGTCCTCCCAAGAAATAAAGAATTATCCCAATTAACATTAGAAGGTGACCTGGAGAGATGATGCCTTCCTGAAATTCCAGTTATTGGGGAAGTTGAAGTGGAAGGATCATTTGAGGGTAAATGTTTGAGGAAACATAGATCATGATCTCATGAGATTCATGAAATATTGCTCCATATTTGCAATTATGTAAAATACATATTTCCCTCTGTCTGTGTATCTCTTTTACAATACATGCCAATGAAAAATACTTCTTGGCATCAGAATGATGTACCTTTCTTGCTATTTCTGACTGCTATTTGGAACTTGTTTTCTTCAATGGGATCATTATTAGTCTAGCACAAAAGAGAGTTTTCAAGCACGCTTTCCTTGGAGCCAAACACAGACCTGACATGTTGCATGAATGTTGACACTGGCTATTTCCTATGTTGTGGATTAATCATTACATTGGTAACAAAGCATATACCTGGTGTCTCCAAATGGGCCTTCCTAAACTCTGTTTCATTTGGTGTAGTACCTAAATCATCCACTCCGCGTCACAAATTCACAAAGCATTATTATTCTCATTTTTAAAATTGTTAACGTATTTAAAGACCTTGTTGGTAAGCATTAAACATTCTTACCTTTTGATATCTGTCAAAATATGGGTAAAATCTAAATTTACATTTTATCTTCTCAAGTTCAAATGACTGTGTCAACATATTCTTCTATACTTTAGTGTTTAGAGATCTCATGTTTACAAGAAGGTACTTCATGCTTGCCACTGAAAGAGGTTAGTGTTTTATCTTAATAAAGGGCAAGAACCAAATTTTCATTTGAAAAAAGGAAATTGATTTGATAACACTTTCCTTTTTCCTTACTCTCCTACACATGAGCATGATGTTGGGAGAAGATAGAAGAGTCCAGGACCTCAGTGATCCTGGAGCAGTGACACGAAGGAGGTGGCAACTTAGAAAGTGTGAAAGCACCATCATCATTGTCCATGTAAAGGGAACTGGCAGAGAACTAAATGTGGAATCGCTTCTGTGGATGGTTCCCTCCTTTTCTAGCATTATATGCTCCTTCCTCATCTCTGAAAGGAGGAAATGACATGCACCATAGGAGGGCAATGGCCAGAACAAACTGTCTTCAAAAATTTTCCGTCCAATAAGGAATCATAAATTCAAGGTGCAGACCTAAAGATGGATACCAGGAATGTATAATAAATGAAGTGAAATTCCCCTTTGCATATTTTGTGCAGTTGTTACAGCAATTTTCCTTAGATAAAAAGCTTTGAAGATGTAATTTTCAGAAGCATTTTCCTCACAATGATTGCTGTCTTAGAATGTCATGCAATTTCTTACTATTCTTAAGCTAAATTTACCCTGTCTTCTCTCTTAGGCAAATATCAATATTCCAATGGGAGCCTTTCGTCCAGGAGCTGGACAGCCTCCTAGAAGGAAAGAGAGTACTCCTGAAACTGAGGAGGTGAGGAAGATAGCTGATAGAGGCCAGCAAGGAGCATCTCCTCCAGAGTCCTCCCAGAGGCAAGGTTTCTCAGTAGAGAAAGTCTGTGCCTCTCTTCCATTTCAGCCAGTGTTAATTATTTGACAAAGTTACTTGAAGATGCTAAGCATGACTTCCAGTTATCAGAATTGATTTTGTGTACAGGTGCTTTGGGGCTAGTGCTTGTCACAGGTTTGGTAAGTTTGAAATGTAAATACATAAAATATCCAATAAAAAGGGGAGAAAAAAAAGAAAGAAAACCCAGATAACTGCCACTTTTTGCTTTTGTTAAGCTGCTTGCTTGCTCTACTTCTCCCTGCAACTGCAAACCAGGATTGGCTTTTCCTTTTAAGTTCCCTGCAAAAAGCAGTCAGGGCTGCACCAAGAAACGGTTTCTCTCCAGGCAGTTATCAGATGATGTAATAAATACTCTCATTTTCTTACAAAAAAAAGTGATGACTGTCCTCACCCCCTTTTATTTGCCATTGTAGGTTTTCCTTCACCACCTACCTTCCTCATAACCTGTATTTGTCACTACTATAACAGTCATAAGGTAGCTTGGTTCTGCTTCTTTTGTAAAATTGGCTGATACAACAGCTGAAGCGTAGGGAGGCTCTCTTCTTCCATTCTCTTAGTGTAGTGGCAGCCTTGGGTTCTCCCTGTACAATGTAAGTATCTTTCTTTGGAGGGTAGGAAAGCACTTTCCTTGTTCCTAGTCTGATGATTTGGACATATTGTATAAAATTACCAAGGATCAGTTTGGTTTGTGAGCACATCACATTCTAACCACTCATGTATTCAAATGGCCAATTGATATTCCTTTTAGGGCAGAGAAGATGATATCCACAGAGATCCTGAGACCCTAGAGATGTTCCATAAATTGTGCTACTCTCTGTTCTTGGGGTTCTTTTGGTAGAATAGAGCACTAAGGATATTCCTTACCCAACAGGAGCAGATAGGAACTCTTAGGGTTTGTGGGCTTAAGGGAGGAGGCAACCTCATGACTCAAATTCTAGCTTGGGTCTCCAAATAAATTTCCCAGAGAAACACTTCAAGGGGAGTAGTTGGGTAGCTTATCTTAACTATAAGGGTGCATCAAAGAGGATTTTTGTGGCTTGGCTTAAGGTCCTAGCTACCATCTGTGGCACACTTTGAATGAGAAAATTGAATCTGAATTCAGAATAACTTTCATATTTATATTTATTACTGTTATCTGTATTTGCAAACTTAGAATTGTTTACATTTATAGATTCATATCCAAGCCTCATGTTAACAGAATTATTATAGTAGAATGTGTTGTTTGTAGCACACCATTTGTAAACAGCACAGCTCACTTCTGTCTTAAGTTAGTCCCCCAGGTAAAATTGGATGGTCTTTGGAGCTTGACATCCTCTAAGAGGTGAACAAATGGATATGTCCTAGCCAGATAATAGCCTGAGTCATTGGCTGTCTGACAAGCTCTGTGAACACTAACGATCTTTTGTGTACCTGTGGCTCCTGACCAGTCCATTTCTCTGCCTTCAGACGTGAATGTCATCCTCTGTTAGTGACTTGTTAGACATAGGCATACTCCTAGCACAGGGGTCTTCTATCCAAATCCTTTTGTTTAAGAAAAGTGGCTGCTTGCTTGAAGTGATCTAAAGGTATTGCTAAATATTTCCTTTTCATTTTGTTCACTCACAAGATGCAAAACATAGTATTTAATTGTAGTCTAGTCACATCTTAGTTGTAAGGGTTTAGACATTTTTAAAAGATTTTTTCATCCCTTAGTCTCAATAATGAGGCAGGGATAAAAGCAGATGTGGAGAGTTGGTGTGAGAATTAAATGTCTTAGCACATGTATCTTAGAACATCTAGCAACTGAAGTGCATGCTCTATCAGTTTTTCAACATGAAGACCATGTAGGTCAAACTCTACTGCCTCATGTAAGAGAGCCTGGGGAAAAACTCAGTAGGTTATTTGCTAATAAAGAAGGGCATGAAGATGAGGTAGCTTGGAGATGCTTCAGCATACTGCAGAGTATGTGATTTCTAAGCTCGACATTTCCCCTCACAGTGCTGTCACTAAAACAGGAAGTACTGTAGTGGTTGGTAAGGTTTCCCTCACTCTCTTCGTGCACATTAAAGAAATAATAGTCTCTATTTTCCAGCTGAGTTGAGATGTCAGCAAAAAAGGCTGCCCTCAATTATTCAAGTAGAAGTGTCTTCATTCATGCTTTAGTTTACTGTAATTCCCATAGCAAGAAATTCACAGAAGCAGGGGAATCTGATTTTAGTTGTTTTCTAAAGATGTTAGAACTTCAGTGTAAAAATGTTTTCTGCTTCCTGAACAATGTCATACTATCAAATTATTAAATATAGTGACAATCTTCATTATATACCACTGCACTAAATCAAATGCTAAGCCTTATCATGATTAAAATAAAAATAAAAGAAAAAAAGCAGCCTATTGGGGCCTTAATAACTTGATAGGAAGATATCTAGCATTAAATATTGCCATTATTAATCTGTGGACATTTGCCTGCCCCAGACACGTAAGTGCAGATATTAGCTGTATTTGTTAAATGTGTGATCAGCAGAAGTGACTCACCTGGGAACTTAGCAGAAGGATTTGGAAACATTTTTCTCTTCATGCCTCTTTATTAAGATCTACACACCTCCAACTGTGGAAGCATTTATAAGTGCTGAAACATTCTGGAATACCTGGTTCTTCAAGTGTGTATATGTTGGGGGGGTGGTTGTTCTACAGTTTTAATGACCTTTTCTTTACGTACACTTACAAATGATCAATATGTTTTCATAAAGAAAAGAAGCCAGACCTACAGCTCTGTACATGGACCTAAGGAAACAATATCTTCCAGAGATTTGCTTCATCCACATTGAGTCATTGTATCATTGAGTCTGGGTGACATATTAGCTACTTAATCATCACTGTACTGGCTTCATAGGAAATAACTACAGAAAGTCCCATTATCTCTTATAAGAGGAGTAATACTTTAGTCTTTTATGCCTACCCATCCTCCACAATAAACAATGTAAAAACATTTCTATAAGGTATATCTCTACCTAGTGATTTGTCAGAGTTTGGGAAAACTTTGAACACATTATTTCTCTATGTGCTAACTAATTTGAGAATGAGACATGAGCAGGAACCAGACCTGGACTAACAGCACTAGCTTTATCAATGTCCTTCACAGGAAGCAAATATGAAGTTTCTTATTACACATACACATGCAATCACTGGTTTATCCAACACTTGACTAAGCATACGGAGTTATGACAGTTTTGCACTGGGGACTATTCTAGTTAGAGTCCTCTAAGAAGCAGACATTTAACATACAGAGCATTTATTTACTGGGAGAAACCACCTATAAGAAAGAGGGGTGAGAGCTACAGGAAGAGTTGTTGAGACCCAGATCCAGGCAAAGAAGACAGAGGGGCTTAGTGGAAGAAACACAGGCCTCAGTGTGATTTTTAAGCCCAATTCTCCAGCCTAAATTTTTCTTAGGAAGTGTCCCTGTCTCTAAGCTATGGGCCCACCTTGAGCATGCTGCTGCCTTCAGTCATTGTTTACAGCAGGTATGGTAAAAGTGGTCCCAGCATGGCAATGGATGAATTTTAGTGACAATGACTTAGGGCAATCACTCAGTTACCCCTGAAGGCATGATACTCTGGCTACCAAGGTGATCAAGTGTCCCCCAATAATTTAAGGGAGACTTGAAGAACAGACTAGCATGCAATTTTCTTCTGTAGTAACTTGATGGAGGTATGCGCAGCGACAGAGCTTGATGTTTTATAGTCTTTTTCAATGTAAGCTTGGTGTATGCATATGAGGTATGGGTTGATTATAGGATCGATTAGTTAAACAAAAAGTCAAGTATATATTTCAGTCCTTGTCACTGACACCAGAGGAGTCACATATGAAAAGGAAAAAGCTCTGGATCCCTCCCTAAAATGGAGACTCCTTTAAAGATGGGAAATTTAAACTACTTCTCAAAGCAGGAGGTAAAGGTTGGCCTCCTGTCATTTCCTCCCATATTCAAAGCCCATATTCAAAGATGTGTTTCTTATGTCCTGAGTTTGTCTCCCAAAGGCTGATCGTCACTATACATCAAACACAATAGTGCATACTTCTAGGCTAATGAGGGCTAGCTGTGCCCTGACAGTTTACAGATTCCTGTCATCAGGTATCTGATGATGGAATGATACTAAATTAAAGTCCCTGTTTTAGGAGATGCTTTTGTGGGAAATAGAACTCCACCTGAGTGTTGGAAGTTTTTTAGTTACTAGACACTGAACTGTTGCCTAACATGTCCAAAGTTATATAGAAGGACTTTTTTCCCTCACATTATTTTACATTCCCTCACAAACTTCAGGGAATTATTGAAAGTCTGGACACTAACACCAGAGGAAGTTGTCATGCTAGAATTGAACTCTGACATTCTTTTTTGGTATTTGTTTTTCTGATCTATGCCAGGAACCAGAGAGATCAAATATACTTGCTTTGGGTGAGTTGAATTTCTTCCCTCTTCTTTTCCCAGGGAGCTCCTGCAACCTCAGATGAAAAAAAGCCAATTCCTGGAATGAAGAAATTCCCAGGACCTGTTGTCAACCTGTCTGAGATTCAAAACGTTAAAAGTGAACTGAAATATGTCCCCAAAGGTGAACAGTAGTTCAAAGAGGGCAAAAGGTGAGTAGAAAAGCAGTCTCTTTGTCTGAAAATAACCATTTTCAAAAGGAAGCTTTCTACAAGATGAATCTCTACCAGGGGTGTTCAATTTAGACAGCATTTGATGTATGGTTTTGGGGGGAAAGCCATAGTTTAGGTATATCTTATTCCACAACTCCTTGGAAAATTAGCAAGGTTATTTCCTATTGGTTCTTTTGTGATCATTCTTCTAGTTAGGGAAGCTTAGGTTAGGGAGGGAGCCCTATGCCACTACATGCATGTTTCTCCATCATATGCTATAAGAATAGTGAACTATTGCTTTGGCAAGAGGATCTGATAAACATGTAGTTGTATAGATTTGGAAGTGGGAGGAGGCAGCTTTGTATGCATTCAGGCCTTAAAATAAGTGGTAACCAGAATATGTCAGAAGCAGACCAAGCAGCCCACCTGCTAATTAAGTGTGGGTACAGATGGGACAAGGGTAGGTTAAAAACTGCAAGTTGCTCCAACAAGGTACTTAAAATATTTATTTTCATTTTAATTGTTTAGTAATGATTCCCTGGTTAGGACTCATCCAAATCTTTGTGTGCAGAAAGTTCTTATTAGCCGGAAAAGAAATTCCACCAACAGAGTGTGGGTTGACAAAATCATGGCTCTCTCTCCTAGGAGATGCTAGGAGCAAACCTGTTCTTTGCCAGCATTACCACACCAAATTTTCCTCATCTATTAAACAGAAGTCTGGAGGAAAATCTACATGGGAACACAATAGGCTTTATCTCATTGATAGTTCATTCATTCATTCATTCATTCATTCATTCATTCACCCCTTCCTTTGTTTAATCAATATTTATGGATGGCAGAAAGATTTATCACTTACCACTGTGTGAAGAACATTATATCCCCCCCCAAAGACATGTTCTAGAATTTTCTGCAGTCTAGGTTAGCTCCAAACTCATGGCAATTCTCCTGCCTCAGCCTTTCCAGTGTTGAGATGAGAAACATGGACTACTATGCTTGGTTCCATTGTTTCTTATAAGCTTCTTGATACCCAGTTATCACCTTCATTTTTGAAATGCGTCTTAGGAAGACTGATTCTATTAGTCACCTACTTTTTGGATTCCCATGTCTCACTGGACCATACAGATTGATTGCATAAACCCTCTTTGCACTGGGTTTGACAGCACTAACAGAAGATTTATGAGATAGTCCAGTGGGCTATCATGGTATTTATTTTATACTTATCTAGATCTTCTAAAGATATAATTCCAAACTTTCTTAGAGGAAGAGGGGAGCTAGAGAAGAGATATAAACTTTTTTTATATTTATTATCACTACCCAATCAAAACTGTTTAAACACATGTATATGTGTGTGTGTGTGTGTGTGTGTATGTATGATGTGTGCATCTATAAGTATGGATATAAATGATTGTGCATGTGAAGGCCAGAGACAAATTATCTATCTATCTATCTATCTATCTATCTATCTATCTATCTACTATCTATCTATCTATCTATCCATCCATCCATCCATCCATCCATCCATCCATCCATCTATCTATCCATCCATCCATTATGGAGCTCACTAGTTTGAGTAACCTGTCTAGCTAGAAATTCCCATGAATCCACTTGCCTTCAGTTCTTCCCCCAGTGCTGAGATACAGATTCGCACAGCAGCTGTATTGGCAGCTTTTACATGGGTGCTGAGGATCTGAATTTAGCCATGTTCCCATGGCAAGCACTTCCCTCACTGAGCCATCTCTCCAGTTCCTAGACATATGCTTCTATGTGTATGTGTAGTGTATGCATGTTAGTGCCTATATATATGAGATGTATGTATGTGTGTGTACATGTGTGTATTTGTATGGGTCTGTGTGCACACAAGTGTGTGTGTGTGTGTGTGTGTGTGTATGAGAGAGAGAGAGAGAGAGAGAGAGAGAGAGAGAGAGAGAGAAGTGAAGGTGGGGTATCTTCCTTTTTAATCAATATCTACTTATAAAGTTCTTAAACTTTATTTTTATTATTGTTGTGTGCATGAATATGAGTACCCACTTGCATGGCATGTTGTATATATGAAGATTACAGGGCAACTTCGTGGACTTAGTTCTCTCTACCTTTACATGAGTTTGAGGCATGGAACTTGGATTATGTGGCAAATACCTTTACCCACTTAAGTATCTTGCAGATCAATCTGCCTGTTTTCTACTAAATTTTGCTTTTTCATAATTTCATATATGTGCACTATTTATTTTGGTACCTCTTCCCTCATCCTCTCCCATTTCCTTGCCAGTCCAACTAACCCTCCCTCTTCCATATAAATCTCTGTCTCATATTTTGATTTTGTTTGATGTCCCACAAAGTTTAATCACAGCCTTCTGTGTGTTCCTGAGTTTGGACCTAACCACAGTCCAGTAAGCCCCCCATGGATACATCCCTCGATACCATATTTCACACTCCCCAGGGTGAAACTGACTCTGTCAATTGCCTGCCGATCAGCCGTGTCTGATAGGGCCCAGCATGCTCTGTCTTCCCGTATAGCTGACTTTTGGAAAAGTCTGACTTTTTGAACCTGGTACCACCAGTATGAAGAGCTGATGTGAGTTCATGGTAGCCACTTTGGTGTCATGATTTAGCAGATGGTATTTCACAGCTCTTCTCCCATCTTCAAGCTTCTATGTTCTTTCCACTCCATTTTCTGCTGAATTCCCTGAACCTTAAGGGGATGATAAACTGTGGGTGGGAGGGGGTGTGTCTTAGTACTCAACTACTCTTTATTGTCAACATTTTGTTTAGTCATTCGATGTAAGAAGAAGCTTTCTTATTTAAAGCCGAGAATAGTCATCAACTGTGGTTATAAGCATAGATATTTATGGGATGGCTTATTATATCAACTTAGGTAAGCAGCTACCTCAGCCATCTCTCCTCCGTCCACTAAAGATATAAGACCATGTCTGTTGTGTGTGTGTGTGTGTGTGTGTGTGTATGTGTGTGTGTGTGTGACAAGATTTACCTTATTAAGCATGATTTTCTTCATAGAAAAAGCATCAAATAGGGAGTGGTTGGCTATTCCCATAATAATTGTGCCATCATTACATAAATGGCCATTATTTTGCCTGGCATTATAGTTTTTAGAGTTCACAAATGGGTTAGACCATTGATGCCTTTAGTTTATAGCATCCTGCATCTAAGAGCAGAACTATCAGGAAGGAATCTTCTAGTTTAGATTCAAGCTTGATTTCTTA
Source organism: Micromys minutus (assembly GCF_963924665.1). NCBI lineage: Eukaryota > Metazoa > Chordata > Mammalia > Rodentia > Muridae > Micromys > Micromys minutus. Next base: position 31,853,691 of record NC_137970.1, on the reverse strand, counting down.
CATCTCACCTTGTTTTGTTTTTGAGTTGCAACTGATTGAGCCTTCATTTATAGTAGAGAAATCACATTTACCAAGTATATTAAAGAAAAGTAGCTAGCTGGATAATATCTGCCTGTCATGAAAATTAAATACCTTGCAAGCTTCACCTGGTTTTTTTATGTTTTCTTTTGTTTTGAGGCAGGATCTCTTCACTGGATCAGAAGCTCATCATCTTGATTAGATTAGTCAGCCAGTGAGCCCATGGGATCAACCTCTCTCCTCAGACTCAGTGCTGAGGGTATAGGCATATGCCTCCATATCTGAATTTTCCATAGTTCTGGGGATCTGTATTCATATTGGGAACCAGAGCAGGGAATAGAAACACAGAGATAGCACATATTATATCCAAACCAAGGTGGGAATATCTCTAAGAGGGTTTCTGAGCCAAGGTGAGTCAAGGGTAGGACAGAGAAAGTGTGGAATTCAACCATATCATTCTGAGGATTCTTTTGGATGAAACTTAAGGTAGCCAGATGCTAAGTTAAGAAACTCCAGGAGCCAGATACAGAGACAGAACTAGGGGAAAGTCATACAAATCCCCATGTATCTTTTGACCTCCTCATGCCTTTTGTTGGGAATTCCACAAACCTATCAAGGGGCTGGGGAACCCAAAGGATTGCTCTAATTCGGAGTACAAACAGACTGTATCCATTTGTCTCTTTTACTCTCCTGTCAGATAACAGGTGTTTGGTAAAGAATATTTATAGCTAGCCTATATAACTTTTGCCTTTTTTCTCAGAACTAAGATATATATAGGTGGAAACTTTGGCCCTTGATGTCAAGATACTTAAGTCTTGGTAGAAAGATAGAGTAGATCAGAGGGTAGATACGTCATGAGTTAGGGGTTTCACCTTTGAAGCTATCTGATGGTTGCTTTGATCCACTAAATAGACAAAAGAGACACTAAATAGTGTTACTTTGGAATAGGAGATAATCAAGGGTAGGGGCAATTTTAAGACAATGGGAAGGGATAGCCTGTGGACATATGGGATCTGTAGTGCCTGTTAATAAGTCAGCTTGCTATGACAAAACAGTTCCTTGAGGGCAATACAGCATTAACTTTTAGGGCAGGGCAAAATGAGACTTTACAACTTGTCTATAATTTCTCTTGTTTTTCCACTGATAAGAAAACATTAGAAAGGAACAATGGAAACATTAAGTTGGCAACAATGCAGCAATTATAAGAAAATAAATTATTAACAGGGTAAAACCTAAGAAGAATCCTACAGTTTTTGCAAAGACAGGATAGCAGGCATTCAAAGCCCTAGCATTGATGAAGCTCTAGAGAGAAACCATTATCCCAAAATTATAGGGATTCTGCTATGTGGTGAACATGGCACCCTGGCCACAGGCTTTATGGCAGACCCGTTTCATACATTGTTGTTACACGCACCTAGGATATCTGAGAAATGCAAAACATTTTTGTGGCTTGCCATATATATATATATATATATCTCCATTAATGTGGTACAATATGGTAATTCAGTACATATAATCAATCAAATCAGGGTGATTAGCATGTCTCCTTAAATGTTTGTAATTTTTATTCTTGGATGCTTTACATTCTTAGTTCTTTATAACATGTGTAATAGACATTGTAAAGTACTGTTATTCAGCTATATTGTACCATGCTAGAAATCACTACTCTGAACATAACTGACCTTTGGGATCTATTACCCAACTTTTCTCTGTCCACCTTCCTCCTACGTTTCTTAATCTCCAGCAACCACTATTCTCCAATCAAATTTTGCAAAAACCAATAGTTTTAGCTCCCACATATGAATAGGAACCATGCAGCCTTGCCTTTAAAACAACATAAAGTCCTCCAACTACATCCATCTTGCTTCAAATCACAAACTTTCACGTTTTATGGACAAATACTATTACACTGTGTATATATGTCATATTTTGTGTATCTATTTATCACTACATACATCATTTCATTTTAAAAATGTAAACTAGGGGCTGGAGAGATGTCTCAGTAGTTAAGAGGACTTGATTCTCTTGCCTGGGACTTTGTTTTGGTTCCCAGTACCCACATGGCAGCTCACAATTGTCGGTAGCCCCCTTCTGCCTTCTTCTTTGGGCATGCATATGGTTCACATATGTACATGCAGGCACAAAATTCACAAAATAAAAAGAAATCTTTTTAAAAATGCAAACTTTTAACAATTCTTAGTAATTTGCTTCATATATTTTGGTAATGTATAAAAGTAATACTTTGTGGAATTAATCCTACTTGCTATTACCAACTAAGGAAGACAGTTCCATTTTTGATAAATCCATTTATCATACACACACATAGTAAAATGTATAAAATCAAATAAAATTTAATTTTCAGCAACTTGTTTGCTTTAATTTCAAAAGAACATTTATGTCCAGATAAGATATACTTGCTAACCACCAGTCATCCAGAGAGATGTCATCTCTGGAAAGGCAGAACATAAGGTACTCATTACTTTTAAATGGTAAATAGTACACATCACTGTCACTCTTGTTTATTCAAGTGCTAATTTTGAGAGTGCTGACAGGAGGGCAAATTGTTACACCCACATACTTGATAAGAAGTACAATTAGCACCTACCAACAGACCCCCAAATACATGAAACAAAAACGGACAGAATTGAACTCAAAAATAGACATTTAATAATGAGGACTTGAAATTTCCATATGCAGTAATAGGTGGGGATGGTGCTCATGTCTCTAATCCCCCCATTAAAGATACTGAAGAACTCTTATATTTTTGGTTGTGAGCCTAGCCTTTAATGGCTGAGCCATCTCTCCATCCCAATGAGTACTACTCAGCTATTAAAAACAAGCACTACATGAAATTCTTCGACAAATGGATGGATTTAGAAAATATCATCCTGAGTGAGGTAACCCAATCATAAAAATACACCCATGGTATGCACTCACTGATATGTAGATAATAGCTCAAAAGCTCAGAATATCCAAGATACAATTCACAGACCACATGAAGCTCAAGAAGAAGGAAGACCAAAGTGTGGATTCTTCAGTCCTTCTTAGAAGGGGGAACACAAATATTCTTAGGAGGAAATATGGAGACAAAATTTGGATCAAAGACAGAAGGAAAGGCCATCCAGAGACTGTCCCACCTGGATATCCAGCCCACAAATAGCCACCAAACCCAGACAATATTGCTGCTGCTAAGAACCGCTTACTGACAGGAGCCTGATACCCCTGTCTCCTGAGAGGCTCTGCCAGAGCCTGACAAATGCAGAGGCAGATGCTCACAACCATTGAACTGAGAACGGGGTTTCTAATGGAGGAGTTAGAGAAAGAATTGAAGGAGCCAAAGAGGTTTGCAACCCCATTAGAACAATACCAACCAACCAGAGCTCCCAGGGACTAAACAACTATCCACAGAGTATACATGGAGGGACCCATGGCTGCAACTGCACATGTAGCATAGCATTGGTGGCCCTTGTTGGGCATCAATGGGAGGAGTAGCCCTTGGTACTGCCAAAGCTAGATGCCCCAGTGTAGGGGGAATGTCAGGGTGGGAAGGTGGGAGGGGGGTTGGTGACTTGGTGAACACCCACAGAGAATCATGGGGAGGGGGGATGGGATGGGGGTATGGAGAATAAAACCTGGAAAGGGGATAACATTTGAAATGTAAATAAAATATAACCAATTTAAAAAAAAAGGAGAATGAAGAAGGGAAGTTGTCATATGTTCTGGTGGGCTAACATGGACTACATAGTGAAATTCAGGCCAGCTTCTGATACAAAATAAAATCCTGCCTAAAAGGATCCCACATTTATTAAAAAACATAGAAAGAAAAAAAAAGAAATAGAAGATCTGAACAGTGGAAACTAACTAGACCTTACAGGCACATACTGACCACTCTACTGCACAAGTCAAGAAGTACCCATCTTTCTCTAGTACAGAAGGAATATTGTCTGTGATGTAGAATATAAAACAAGTCTTAACAAGTGCACAATGTGTAATAAATCAACTTATTTCAAATTATGACTCAATAACAGAGAACAGTTTAGAAATTCAGAAACTCATGGAACTAATAATACATTCCAAAATAAATAATGAGTCAACAAAAATGTCACAAGAGAAATTATAAAATGTTTTCAGAAGAATGTGAAAAATCTCCAGCTTACTAAAATGTATGGGATACAAAAAAATCAGAGCTTATGGTGAGTGCCTTTCTTATGGTTGAAAGAGATCTCACATCAATAACCAAATCAATGATAGCTCTGTATTTGGGTAATATAATTAATATTAAATTAATTTGTGAATGGAACTATCTTTGTTAAATGACAAAGAGTAGTAAATTTAAAATCAATTTATATAGACTCTAAGACAAAGACTGATGGCTCATGCCTGCAATATCAGCATTTGGGAGGCTGTGGGGCTGAAGGTTATTGTGACCTCCTGGTCAGCTTGGGCTGAAGAGTGTAATCTTGCCTTTAAACCCAGAACAGAAACCAACTAAATAAAGAAATCCCCCAAGAAACTACTGAAATAGTATGACAGAATCTTGAAAATTAAAAGTAATTGCCCCAAATAATTTCCTTTCTTTGCCTATTACTTTGACCTATCTTCTCCTATTCCCTGCATGTAAATATGAAGTACATACAGTGAGGTTGTTAACAACATGGAGATTTGGGGTCATAAAGGTTTCAGTTCCTTTTACCTTTGCAGCATTGAGTTCAATGTCTTTATTTTGCTAATTCATAACAAGCATAAACTAACACAGCCTGTATGTGATATATCTGAAGGCTAGGGGATGCTTCTAGAAATAAAAATATATGTAAGCACAATGCATAGGCCAGGCAATGACTCATACAAGGAGAGCTGGTTCTTTTAGCCTCTTTTCCTGACATACTATCATTCATAGCATTTCTACAGTTTTGCATTTTGCCTTTTCCACCATATAGTTTATTGTAAGAATGATTGCTCTTATGTTGCTTTGCAGCCTGCAGGACTAACATGATTTATTTCTCATAGTCTGACTTACCATGATTTCAGAAGCCATTTCCTCTGCAGAAGAAAGAGCACTGATTTATTGACATATGTAGAACTATATGTAAAAAGGAAAACAAAACCAAAAAGCTTCTCCTAATATCTTCCTTGTGGTTTGCTAGGCATTTCTTTTTTGATTGTCAATTTGATGTGTTCCCTGTTTTGACTCAATTACATAGGTTGTATTCTCTTTCTCTTAAAGAAATGGTTGGAGATTTTTTTTTTTAAAAAAAAAAAAAAAACTTTTAGTGAAGCTGCCTCTCTCTTTATTTGTAACATCCTTTTTCCTCCTCTTTACTTGGTTGAAAGAAGCACAGTTTCTTCAATGTTTCTTAATTACATCAAGGTTTCATTCAGTTGCTTTGTTGTCTCATAAATATTTTGTGCATAGAAACAGTTGGCCCAGGACCCAATTCTGCATATTTCTATACACTGGCATGCAACTTTTCCTGGTCAAAGGACAGTCATAACTGGCACATGCTTTGCTTTCATTATTGTGGAAAGCTTGTCTCTACTCAGTGCTTTATGACCTAGGATATAGTGTGCTCTTGTGCGGTGTGCATGTATGTGTGCTTTGTCCCTCAAAGGATATTTGGCAGTGTTTAGACAAATTGGTGGACAATTGGTTAGACAAATTGGAAAGAAGACAAGGATATTGTTAAACATCTCATAATATCCTGAACAGCCCCCTACACAAAGAATTATCCAGCCCCAAATGTCAGAAGTACTAGCAAAAAATAAACTCAATTTTCTACTTGAGAGGTTAATATCACATCCTGCAAACTTTCTTTTCTACGCAGTTTCTTAAGTGCACTTTATAGAAATTAAGATGCTAAGTAAAAAAAATGCATAGGAATGAACTACCTAACATGTATAATTTTTTAAACTATACTTAACGCTGTAGAAATAAGACATTCAGATATGATTTTTTATATGTTAGAAATTAGATATTTATAACATATATCTAATACAGAACCCTGGGTTATACAATCGTCTCAGCAGTTCTGCAAACTTTCAAAATAAGTGTTACATATTAGTAGCAAATACCAGTAACCAATAACACTATTGTCATTTCTTCATCACCACAAGCAGTCCCACTCATTATGTGCTTGGGAATGGCGGATACAGCATCCAGTGTCTCACTTTCATAGTTCACTTACCTCTTGTGTCAACTACAAGGGATGGCCTACTCATTAATGGCCTAGTAAATGCTAAGAATGGCTATTCGATTGCTCTGCAGTCACTGTGCTTGGAAGTCAGTTCAACATCTGCAATCCTATACACAGTCCTCGGAATCACGGCCACCACTGCATTCTTTTAAAATGTCCTTTGGTCAACCATAGTCATTTCGAATATTTTTTCTGTGTCAGCTCTAAGTGAAACAAGCAAAGGCCTTCAGAAACTGTGCCACCAAGGAGGGCAGTGAGCCAGAACTCTCATGTGCTGGCTTCTTTCTTTGCTTAAATGCTTACTCATTCAGTCAGTCAGTCAGTCAGTCAGCATCTAGTAACTAGAAAGCTACAGAGGATCAGAGCATGTAGCCTGGCTCATAGTTTAATATGTGAAATGTTGTATGAGAACACAAGAATTTGCTGTTCCTTGAAGGTCTTAGGGAAGGAAACAGTTAACCCCTGTAAAACAGGAAAGCATGAAAGAAAAGAGACTAAAGGGTGAGTGAAGGAAAGGAAAGGAAGTACAGGGAAGGAGAGGAGTCAGAGCAGAACAAGATAATGACCACAGGACATGGTGTGGGCCCTGGCCAGGGTCAACCCAGCTGCTGCTGAGAAAAGCCAGGGCTGTGCAGAGTCTGCCTTTGCTCTCAGGATGACTGAAGGCTTGTCAGGCAGGGCTGTGTTGTTCTCCAGTGTAGCTGTCTTCCAGCCATGAAGCCTTTTCTCTCACCCCCTCTCAGGCTGTGTGCAGCCCACGCAGAAAAGCAGGAAAGTGAATTCTGGGCTGTCTAATCAGACTTGGCTGAGTCGTGACAATGCTGCTCGTTTCAACTCCCCACACATGCTGTGGCATTTGAGAAGAAGGCATCACGAGCAGCAAATCAAGACCTGCAGATTTACTTGTGCTCCCTTGCCAGTGTCCCCTGCCTGTGAACTCATTAATCCACGTTCTCTGGTTTATATCTTTTTGCAGATGGTGAGGTGGTAGCTGGTTTAATCACAGGCAGGGATGGTCAATTGGCTTCCCACTGAGTGAATTTTCTATTAAGCAGTCGACAAATTAGAGTCCCTTTCATCCAGGCAGGTGGCACCAAGGCAGCTCACAACAATTCTTCTTGACTGCTGGAAAACAGCAGAAAACAAGCACGTCCCCGTTGCCAGGATGTTACTGTCAGCCTTCTGTCGGAGGGCCAGTGATAGGGATAACTTCCTTACTTCGTGGAAGACCCACCCTGACATAATACAGCAGGGGCAACTCAATTCTTTGGAATCCCCTACGACCTAGCTCTTGGTAGACTCTCAAATAGTACACAAGGTGCCTGACCTTTAGTTCCAAAGAAAATTCCTAAAAAAAACTTGCCAAGCAGGTTTACTAAATGCCAAGTGTTCATACATCCATGTATGCAGACTCCATTTTCATCTCTTAATCATTTTCTACATGGGCTAGGTAGAATTTACCCTGACTGGATTAGCCTATTCCCTTCAAAATGCATGAACCGAGCTTGGTGAGGAAAAAAATTTACAGTATGTGTTCACCTATTGTGTCAGACACGACTATTCTAAAAGTGAATGTGGAGAACTCGGAGTGGTTGGGTGTGGATGCGAGAAGGGACATTTGCTCACAAGGGACACGAAGAAGCAACAAGATTTCGAGTCTGACTCAGAAAGGTGTATATGGGGTGATTAGAGCAGTCGGTTGTGATTTCAGGAGATGGTGTGGACAGGCTTCCTGACACAGAATTTGCCACCCGTGAAAAGCCACTAGCCGCTCCATGTTCTGGTACACACTTGTACTCCATTTCCAGGGATTCCATGACCACTCTGAGCCGAATGTGAATGCAAATGGTGGAACCCTAAGGACAGTGAGGTGTTTTAGTTAGTGCACCGAAGACAAGTAAGCACTGTGAAAACGGTCATTCCTTTTGCTGTCCCTGCACCCAGCCCCTTGCTTCCAAAGCTGGGAATTGTTTTGTTCTTAAATAAAGCGTCATCTAAAGAGTAGCTCAGCCTATTTCTGTAGAGATCGGGAAGAAAGTGTGCTGAACACGAAAAGGCACTAATTATCTGTGACTAATCTGAGCTCACCCAAAGGCTACAAAGCATCCAGGAGGACCTGCTTTTTCTTTGGCTCCTCCTACTTTGCTTTGCTAGAACCTAGGCTGTTGGTGAGATGGTTTCCAGCCTGCAAGTTCCCTCTTTCTCCGGAAGGAGGCGCTGCAGCTCCAGTTTTCAAAGCCTGCTCAGAGGCCGTTTTCCAAAGCCCTTTGCTCCATATGGCATTAACAGCAGTTCGCCAGAGCATTTTCATTTTATATTGAAAACTTCAAGGAATCTTTCTCCTTTTCTCACCATTTTCAACTAGTAAATGGTTTGTAATTTTTGGATCCCCCTGCCCCCCAAATGTGGTCAGTGTTAAGAACATTTAGAGATTGAGATACCATTTCTCTGATGGCAAAGAAAAGTTGAGGTGTTCCACGTACCACTTTCTGAGAATTTTTTTTTTTTTTTTTTTTTTTGGATAGGCATGGTAGACAAAGGCACCTCACCTATTTCATGCAATGACTATGTAGAAGCCTGGTCCAGGGAGTAAAATAAGAACAATGTCAGTCTGAACGACCAGACAGACCCTCCTTGTTTTCTCTATTATATCCTGCCCTGCCCCTAAGGCTTCATTCACATCCAATTAGTGCCCTATAGGAGGGTTCCCTCTCTACCTCCCTCCCTCCCTCCCATACTTAATTTGGCAATCGATGTTTCCGTTGCGATAAGGGGGAAACAGGCAGGCTGTCACAAACAAATACAGGTGCTAATTAAATACTATGGGAACCTACAGACTTCGAGAAATAGCTGCTTAAAGGGGCATGGTAAGCTGGCAATAAAGAAAACAAGGTTTGTTAGGGGGTTATTAAAAACACAAACTCCAGATCACATCTTTTAAGCAAGATCTAGCAGTAAGAATAACATTATCAAACCTCCAGGCTTGATTTTGAGAATTCACAAGTATTTCCAAGTTCATTCAGTTTCAAGCCTCTCATCAGTTCTGGAAGATCAGTTAGATAGGAGCTGGATTTGCAATTCATGCTTATGTGACTTCCAACTTCACAGGGTGGAAGATTGTGGGATGTGTTGTCATTTCCCATCAGAGAAAGATAATTTTAAGCCTGGTTATGAAGTACATCTATTTAAGTTCATATGCAATAGGGGTAATACTCTTTTTCTACCAATAATGTTGTATCACATCAGATGTATTTCAAAAGAAACCAGTTTCTGTCCATATTTAGTGTTTTCTTGTATCCCATGTCTCATGCTGGTGACCAAATCCAGGATTTTATGAATGCTAGCGCTCTATCTCTGATGCCTAGTCAAAAAAAAAAAAAAAAAAAAAAAAAAAAAGAGTTGTGCCAATGAGATGGCTCTGTGGGTAAAGACACTCACCATGAAGCCTGACAATTTGAGATCAGTTTCCAGGACTTATATGGTAGGAGAGAACCAATTACGTAAAGTTTCCTTTTAACTACTACACGTGAACTGTGATACATTCACCCACATACATACAAATAAACAAAACAATGAAAAATCAAAATTCAGTACAATATTTATTCACATACAGGCACAAAAGCAGCATGCACACACATATGTACACACAAATGCATGCACACACACACAACTGACACAAAACACACAGAATTATGGAAACTAGGCTGATTGTGTTAATATCAGAAATATGAGGCAGAAAACAATAGTCCTAGGGGAAGCTTTACTTCCAAATGCCCTAAATCACCATACTATAAGTGAGCTCTTCTGGAAAGATTTCCATTATCACCAGCAGACAAGAAAGGTGTCTTAGATTCCCTGTAGCATCATATACAAAGTTTGCACCTTATTACTTGTCAGGAGCAGAGAACCTGGAAGTCATTTTGTGCCAAATCCAATCCAACAATGAGCCATTTATAGATATGCTTCCACTGCCAGGAACATGCCACTCTACCATCCCAGCTGGCGTCAGAGACCCTGGTGGGCAGGAAGAAGGGTTCATGAGTCTAAACTGCTGATAATGCTTTAGACCAATGGTGTTTGAGAATGTACCCATATCACAGTGCTTCTTGAACTCCCATAACACATTCTGCCCCTGCCAACCTTTCATAGCTCAATCTCCACTCAGCTTGCTCTTTTTCTCACTAGATGATCAAATTCTGAATTATCAAGAGGTAGTCACAAGGAACTCACCTCTTGCACTATAGGTCAACTTTAAATAACCTGCTGCAATTCTGCAGCCTTTATTATTATGGTATGACTGGGGCCATAGACTCTGTGGCTCAGCCTCACTGCTGACAGCCTTGCTGAGCATGTAGGAGGTAAAATGCCAAGAAACTTGAGTTAGGTAAAATACAAAGCTGTCTCCATTAAAAATCAAAACAGCTCTGCAAATTTTGGCAGACACTTTCCAACCTGCCGAGATCATTGCAGGTTTAAATTCTAGAATCCAATAGTGTAGTTATTTTTCCTGGCTGACTTTGCATGGATGGCCTGCCAATTCTAGAAACAAGCCTTTTCCTATTTTTAACTGAGATCTTGAGGAGAGTGGGGACCATGGCAGCACCAAGGACAGCATTCTTGGCAGGGGCCTTGGAGGATGAAGAAAACTCTTAGATGAGAATGATGGTTTTCAATTAAAACTATTTTTAAGTTAGCATACAGAATCGTGGGTTTTGCTGTGACATTTTCATACATATGCAATATTGTACTTAGCTCACATTTTCTTCTTACTCCCTTCCCACATATGTCCTCTCTGCACAAATATGCTTTCCTTTCTTTCCCCAGCCTCTCAAAATTTTATGTTAGTTGTCTGGAAGGATTGCTGAATCTTAGACTTTTGAGCTAAACCTCAGTGTTCCTGATTTGGTAGGTCTAGAATGGGTCCAGGAATATATATTTGTGACCAGTGTCCATGGTGGTCATTGTTGTTACTGGTGGTGGGTTGGGGGTTACACTTGGAGGGTCACTGACAATGTACCTCTCCCTCCGTCCACCCTAGTTTTATAGCCAATGATCAAATGTGTAATAAGAATCTTTGCCAGAGTTTCTCACTGAAATTCAGATAAACTACAAATCAGCAGAACAGTTAATTACAAATGCTTGCTATATTGTTTCCAATGATCAGGCTCTGTTGTAAGAACACATGAGATGCAAATAAAATGCATGTAATGATGATGTCATTGTATAACTGAGAAAACAGGAACAGAACACAAGCACGCTTTGTCTCAATATGCCACAGCTAGACAATGCAGAAACTATGATTTTGGCTGTGGAACACTTAATCATATCCTAAGCAGCCTTTCCAAGTGACAGATAGGAAAGCTCAGCTCCCAAGTAGTTTAGTAGGCTTTGTATATCATAAGAAGCAATCCTCAAATAAACAAGGAAGACTTCTGCCAATGTTATAGATTTACCTACTCACCACTTAGACTCATAGATACACTCATTTTTTTTATAGAAACACTCTTAATTTCTACAAATGTTTATTAAGTGCTCTACAGTCCTATAGGTCAAAGGTAAGCAAATCACACATCAGTGTGCCAGTGGCTCCTCTTTCTAAAGTTCTGATGAGTGTTCTAGATTTATATGCTTTTGTAAAAGAAATAATGCAGAAAAAATCTCTGGACAAAATGATTGAGATCATGGGAAATAATTTTTGCCACCTCTATGAAAATAATACCTTTAATATATGTGGTGTTTGTATGGGTATGTTTAAATACTTCTGGAGGCCAGAGGTCAGCATTGGATGCCTTTCTTGATTATCCTCTACTTTAATCCTTTGAAACAGGTTTCTCATTCAATCTAGAGCTCATTCATGAAGGTTAGACTGGCTGGATATTAAGCTCAAAGGACCTACCCATCTCTGCTCTCTTGCTCTCCATGTTGGGATTGAGGCTATGCCAGTCTTTCATGTGGGAATTAGGTATCTCAGCCACTCAGACTTGTGCAACCAGGACTTTACTAAGTTGGCCTGATGGGAAAACATTTCTAATGAAGACTTTGTCAAGTTCTGGGTATGGTTTATACAAAGGATCTGGGTTTGACAATCTTCCTTCACACGCACTTTTATGGATGTCAAAGTAGTAGAAATAAAACAGAAAGGAAGCTCTAAATTTGAGCACTTTTCATGTCCAAGAGCAGACAAAACCAAAGGATCCCAGCTACTTGGATGAGTGATAGGCAGCTTTATAGCTTATTTTAAAACACTACGACATAAGAACTGAAGTTGATTTCCAAACAATTGAGTTGTCCAGGCTTGGGCTATAGGCAAAAATCACTTTTTAAAAATTCCTATTATCTAAAGATTAGAGCAAAATTCTAGACACAGTTGGACCCCACATTAAAGTCTTGGGGACCTGCCTGGTTACCAACCACCTCTTTGAGGAAATATAGACTGAGGAACAAAAGGTGATTTTGATGCTTGTCTAACAAAAACCGAGTTGACGCTTATCACATCCTCTATTCACAAACAGACTGTACTCATTCTGAATTTGGAAAGTGCTTCTTTCACTGAATGGCAAGTCTATTGGGATATAAGTCTCCAAATGTGAAAAGCAGCCGCACTTTCCTGGTATAGCTGTATACTTATGTATACAGTGACTCACTGGTGAGCCATGACTTATTCTTGGGATAAGACCTGGAGAAAGATGTTAAGCCAGCTACACTGGCATAGGAATCCAAATAGCCAGATTGTGCTTAAAAGGGAATTGAGGTTGCCCAAGTTCCCACAGGTATGGTGCATTTCATTGGTGCTATTGTATATCTACTCAACAATTCTCTTTTTTTCCTCATAACTTTTAAATTAGATACTCTGTATTTAGTTTTAAGATATTATTCCCTTCCCCTGCCTCACTCCCATTCCCCTTCCCCCTTCATTTGCCTTCACAAAGGCACACTCCCTCCTAATTACCCTCTCTACCCCATTGCTTCGGCATTCCCCTATTGGGAAAACATGCCCTCTCTGGAACAAAAGTCTCTTCTCACATTGATGCCAGACACTGCCATCTTCGACTACATACGCAACTGGATCAATAGGTCTCTCAATGTGTGCTCAAAGGTTGGTGTTTTAATCCATGGGAGTTTTGGAGGGTTTGATTGGTTGATAATGTTGTTATCTTCCCATGAGGTTGCAACCACTTTCAGCTCCTTAGGTCCTTTCTTTAGCAATGTCATTGGGGTCCCTGAGTTTAGACTGATGATTAGCTGCAAACATGCTCAGCTGTATCTATATGACTCTAGCATAGTCCCTGAGGTAGCATCTCTGGTTCCTGCCATTAAGTACTTCTTGGGATTAGCTATAGTACTTGGATTTGGTGACTGCATATGTGTTGGATCCCCAGGTGAGGTGGCTTCTGAGTGATCTTTTCTTCAATCCCTGTTCCTCTATTTGGTGTTGCATTTCCTCCCATGAGTGTTTTGTTCTCTTTTCTAAGAAGAATTGAGGCCTCTCCATTTATGCCTGGATAAAGCCTTCTTAATCACAGTGAATGATTGCATTGATGTGTTCTTGAATTCAGTTTGCAAGAATTTTATTGAATATTTTCGCATCAATGTTCATGAGGGAAATTGGGTCTAAAGTTCTTTTTGTACAGTCTTTGTGTGGTTTAGGTATGAGTGTAATTGTGGCTCAAAGAATGAGTTGGATAATGTTATCAATTTCTATTTTGTGGAATAGTCTGGAGAATATTGGTATTTTGTTTTCTATGAAAGTCTGATAGAATTCTGCACTAAACCTTTCTGGTCCTGGACATTTTTTGGTTGGGAGGCTTTTGATGACTGCTTCTATTTCTTTAGGGGTTATGGGATTACTTAGATGGTTTACCAGATCCTGATTTAACTTTGGTACCTGGTATCTGTCTAGAAAGTGGAAAGTGGTCCTTTTTTTTCTAGATTTTTCCAGCTTTGTTAAGTATAGGCTTTTTTAGTAGGATCTGATGATTTCTTGAATTTCCTCAGTTTCTGTTGTTATGTCTCCCCTTTCATTTCTGATTTTGTTAATTTGGATACTCTTTCTTTGCCCTCTAGTTAGTCTGGTTAAGGGTTTATCAATCTTGTTGATTTTCTCAAAAAAACAGCTCCTGGTTTTGTTGATTCTTTGTACTTTTTATTTCTATTTGGTTGATTTCATCTCTGAGTTTGATTATTTCTGCCATCTACTCCTCTTGGGTGTATCTGCTTCCTTTTGTTCTAGAGCTTTCAGGTGTGCTGTCAAGCTGCTAGTGTATGCTCTCTTCAGTTTCTTTTAAACCTCATCCAAACCCATTTTCCTCTAACAAAGTAAGTACTTATCTGATTGCAGTTTCTTTTTTTCGTTTTTCTTTTTCAAGACAGAGTTTCTCTTTGTATCCCTGGCTGTCCTAGAACAAACTGTGTAGACCAGTCTGGCTTTGAACTCAAGAGATCTCCCTGCTTCCCTGCCTCTGCTTCTCCAGTACTAGAATTAAAGGTGTGTATCACCACCACCCAGCTATAGAATTCTTCTGTCTTTTTTGGAAGAGTATATTTTCCTTCTTTGAAATTATTATTTTTTTAGCATTCTGACACATTTTCTTTTCCTCCCCTTCTCACAGTCAATCCCTCTTCCCATTTTCTCTCCCACCCCCATCTGCTCCTCCTCTGCTTTTCTTCAGAAAAGGGCAGGCCTCCCATGGCTATCAAACAGCCATGGCATATCAAGTTGCAGTAAAACTAGGCACTTCTCCTCCTATTAAGTCTGGATGAGGCAATCCAGTAGCAGGAGAAGGACCCCCCCAAAGCTGCCAAAGAGTCAGAGACAGCCCTACTCTCACTGTTAGGAGTCTTGTAAAAACACCAAGACAAAGAACCACAACATATATGCAGAGGGCCTAGCAGAGACCTTCGTGGACTCAGTGCTTACCACTTCAGGCTCTGTGAGCCCCTGTGAGCCCAGATTAGTTGATTCTGTGAGCCATTTTTGTGCGGTGTCCTCCACCTCTCTGGTTTCTATAATCCTTTTTCCCTTTCTTATGCAGAATTCCCTGAGCTTTGCCTAATGTTTGGCTGTGGGTATCCTGTCAGGTGAAGGGTGAGGCCTCGCTGATGACAATTGGACTAGGCACT
Organism: Micromys minutus; assembly: GCF_963924665.1. Taxonomy (NCBI): domain Eukaryota; kingdom Metazoa; phylum Chordata; class Mammalia; order Rodentia; family Muridae; genus Micromys; species Micromys minutus. The sequence continues at coordinate 31,838,362 of NC_137970.1, read as the reverse complement.
AATCTTTTGAGTATAGCAGAATATTATTAGGATCCATTTCACTGACATTTTTTGCCAGTCATGTTTGGTTCTATTCTAGATCTCCAGGCTACAACCTCTGAATCCTTGCCCTCAGGAGTGGGCTCCCTAATAAGCCCAGTCTGGGTGTGCAAACAGAAATGGGTCGTGTTTTCAGCATGATGTGCTAAGAAGTAATAACCAGGTTGTCCTGTGAGCTTCAGCTCAAAGTGAGCCAGTAAGGTTGGCCTGTTTTCAGAAAGATAAACTTTTTAGCTCTTGGAATGCTGGTTCCATAAAATTTGACTGTCTCTTTCTTTCTATCACTTTAAAAAATGCCCAGATTCTTATTGTTCTATCTTGCAACTAGGATTATGCTTCTGACTACCAGATGTAATGTCAAATTTTCATGATTCTTATCAATAGTATCTATTTTTTAAAAAACAACTTTATTTTACAAAACAAAGATAAATGTACAGATTTTAAACATTTTTTGCTTAAAATTATACATTTTTGTCAGTACTTTTTTCAGATTTTAACATAATTTTTACATAAAACTATATGAATATATTTTTTAGTCAGTACTTGATTTTTTTTAAGGTTTGATAGTATGCCTTGAAAACTTAATAGTTACAATGAGCATAAAGTACATGTAAAACAAAATGTAACATGGAAATAGTTAAAGTTTTCTTGTTTTGTAAATATTTTTTTTTGTTTTGTTTTCTTTATTTCTTGGACTTCATACAGTCTGTGAGTTGTTTCTGGGGGAGTGCAAGCCTCTGGGGTTAGCATCCCACTATCAGTGACTGCATATTATGTCTGTTCTTTTGTGACTAGGTTATCTCACTCAGGATGATATTCTCTAGATGCAGCCATTTTCTTAAGAATTTGGTTAAGTCATTGTTTCTGGTGGCTGAGTAGTATTCCATTGTGTAAATGTACCACAATTTTTGTATCCATTCATCTTCTGAAGGACATCTGGGTTCCTTCCAGCTTCTGGCTATTATAAATAGAGCTGCTATGAATATTGTGGTGCATATATCTTTGTTGTGTATTAAAGTGTCTCTGGGGTATATGCCCAGAAGTGGAATAGCTGGGTCTTCCGGTAGTACTATATCCAATTTTCTGAGGTATCGCCAGACAGATTTCCACAGTGGTTGTATTAGCTTGCAACCCCACCAAGAGTGGAGAAGTGTTCCTCTTTCTCCGCAGCCTTGCCAGCATCTGCTGTCATCTGAGTTTTGGATCTTGGCCAATCTGACTGGTGTGAGGTGGAATCTCAGGGTTGTTTTGATTTGCATTTCCCTGATGGCTAAGGTTGTGGAGCACTTCCTCATATGTTTCTCGGCCATTCGGTGTTCCTCAACTGAAAACGTTTTGTTTAGCTCTGTACCCCATTTTTAATAGGGTTATTTGATTCTCTGGTGTCTAGCTTTTTGAGTTCTTTGTATACCTTGGATATTAGGCCTCTGTCTGATGTGGTGTTGGTAAAGATCTTTTCCCATTCTGTTGGTTGCCGTTTTGTTTTCTTGAGGATGTCCTTAGCCTTACAGAAACCTTGCAATCTCATTAAGTCCCATTTGTTAATCTTTGACCTTAGAGCAATAGTATCTATTATATGGTAGAAAATATAACAGCTGGGCTTTGCTAAGGCAACTAACACTATCTGTTTATTGCTGTCCAACTAGATACCACAACTTAGAGACTTCTAAGAACTATAGGTACTAATTTATTCAGAAGGGGTGGAGAGAAATGACCCCAGCCTACTCAAGATATATAAGCTCGAATAAAGTCTTGACACGTCCAATCTCAGCAAGATCACTAATGTTGCTGGGTAAGTGTCCATGATTATTATCAGTAGGTTTTTGTGTCTTCCCTGAAGACCTCACTCATTGGGTTGCTTTCCTACCATGACAATTGGCTTGCCACAGAGCACGAGATCTAAGCAAGGAAATTATTTTGTGATCTAGTGCTGTAAGTCACACTCTGTCACTTTTGTAATGTACTATTGAGGGATATTTCAGGAATTTGATTTTTGAGATGACAAAGTTTCAGAATAGAAAGCCCAAATTCATATAGATTCTCTCTCCCTCCCTCCCTCCCTCCTCCCTCCTCCCCTCTCTCTCTCTCTCACACACACACACCCCCCACACACACTTGCTGTGCTTCTATCTGTAAAATTCCTTTACCATCATTATCAACTTTACCAAAGTCTATTTGTCCTCCCTTTCTTTCTTCTCCCTCTTCTTTCTCCTTCCTCCTCTTCCTGCTTCCCCTTCCCTCTTCCTCTTTCCTTTTTCTCTTTGTCCTCTCCCTTATCCTTCTTCCTTCTCTTCCTTCTGCCCTGTTCTCTTTTCATCATCCCTTCCTTCCCCTTCCCTTCCTCCTCTCCTCTCTTCTCCTCCTTGCCCCTCCTCCTTTTTCCTCTTTCATCCCCCCTCCTCTTCCCTCCTCTTTTCCTTTTCCCCTCCTACTCCACATCTTTCCCCTTTTATAATAGAGTACTACTTTATAGTCCCAAAATTAACTTGCCATGTAGGCCAGAATGGCCTCAAACTGTGATGATCACCCTGCATCCAAAATTCCAATATCTGAGGCATGTGCCACTATGTCTTGTTTACTGTTTTGTATATGTATTTGAAACATTAAATTCTGTTTATCTTTTGAAGATGGAAAGATTATTTTTAAGCATGAAGGTGCTTTTCCTGATACTCCTAGCAGATGAAAAGAAATATAAACTATATCTAAACAAAGAGCAGTAAGGATATGATGTCTTCATGTCTTTGACTCTTAGAAAGCAGGTCCTGGGGGTGGGCAAAATGAATTAAAAATTTTACATGCAAGATAGATTTAAAATTTTCTTCATTTTTATTAACTTCTTCATTTGCAGATATTTTCTTGACCTTTCTTTTGAATTCTGGGGACAAAAATGAGAACAACTAGCAATACTAATAAAATCAAAATGATGCTCCAGCCCCAAGAACTCTCTGCAAAAAGTACAGCATTTTTTGAAAATGCATTTCTGAACATATACAAACACATTCACACCCACATATATATAGGTTTTAAGCACAAAACTAAAACCTGTGGTAAATATTATCAGTTTGTTCCAAGATCCTATTTGATATAGTTATCTTCTAAGAAAGGAAACAAGAAAGGAACCCCTTGTATATTCTTTATCCTTTTTAAGTCAGTTCAACAATGACAAGGCCTGTCATCCTTGATCAACTAATCTAGTCAGGAGACATGACACTTTTCTCACTGCCTGACCTATTTTGTCTAATGGGGCTGGCTCCTTTGCCCTCTGACAAGCTACCTTTTCTCTCGGCTTCCATTTATAGCAGGGTTTTATTAATGGTTAAATCGTTAGGAATGTATCTGTCTCCCTCACAAGGCCTATTTCCTCTGTTCACAATTAAGCCATGAGATCCAAGAATCTATCCATTTCTACATTATTTAAAACAAAATTTCTCCCAGACCTTTGAAGTGACTGAGAAGCGCTCAGTATTAATTCTAACTGCATGTCCCAGAACCTTGTCAGTTAGGAGCTGTCTTATATTCACTACTCCAAGTAAGGTTTGAGTGACCCATGAGAATTTTCTTCAGCCTTCCATAGAATAAGGAGAATTGGAATTGAAATGCCACTCCCCCTTTTTATCTGAGGAATTCAGTTTTCTACTCGGTTCTTGTCCTTTTTTCCCTATAACTTAGTTTTAGCCCACTCATTTTTTTAAAAATAAGATTTTATTTATTACTACTATTTATTGTTGTTGTTGCTCTAGAGTTGTTGTTGTTGTTGGTGGTGGTGGTAATGGTGGTGATGGTGGTGATTGATGGTGTTGATGGTGGTGGTAGTGTGTATGTGTGTGTGTGTGTTTGTGTGTTTGTGCACACGCTTGTGTGTGAAAGTGCATATGTATGTGGTACACACATTCCATGGCATCCATGAGGAGGTCAAAGGACAGGAAGCTATTTTCACCTTTCACCATGTGTGTTCTGGGGACTGAATTCAGGTCAACAGGTTTGCATGACAGCTGAGCCTTTTTGATGACTGCTAAGCCCTCAGTTAACTCCCTTCATTTTCCCTTTCAGTACATTTAGATCTCTCTCAACCATCAACATCACTAAGAGCTTGAATCTAAGATGACACAGACTGGAAATCTTGCTTAGAAGACAGAAGGGAAAGAATGTGTTGATTTTTAGGCTTTGCATGGATCTTTGAGAATAACAGCATAGTTCATACTATGTGGGAGGCAGTCTGCAAAATGACTTAATGTGTTATCCTCACAACCCTCAAACGAGCTTGACACTGTTATTTTTCTATCAATCAGTCAAAAACAATTGGGGTTCACATGGTTAGATAACCTGTCCAGGGTGCACAGGTAGAAAGCAGGAGAGCTGGAATTGTGAAGGCTGTGTTTGGCTTCCACAACAGGCAGATAGAAAAAAGGACCAAATCTAGAGTCAAGAGCTCAGGCAGGTTGGGCTAGGGTATAAAAGCAGCTTCTCTGATGCATTTTTCCAAGCATCCATCAAATCTTTACTTTACAGAAGCTTAAAGAGCTATAGAAATCCTGTTCAAATCTTGGAATAAGAAAATAAAAAGTGAGGCTAGCAAACATTGTGAGCCCAGGTACAAGTGATCATTAAACTCTGTTTTAAGGCAAATTCAGCAAATCACGTAAATCTAATTTCCCAGAAGGGACTCTTAATCTCATTAAGTTTATCAAAATAATCTCTCAGGTTTTATTGGCAGTGCCTTCCAGAAGAAACTGTTTGTTACACCAGAGACCAAATGCTCTGTTCTAGCTCAAGTTTGAAAGCATTTTCTTTCACCAGAAACAGATAGGGGTTTGTCTTTCCCCTCTGTGTTGTTGACTTTGGGGACAGACAACTCTGCTGTGGGGATTACTCAAGGAAGCTCACTTATGCCATTGGTACCCCTTTTTTTGGGGGGTCTTCATGCATCATCACATGTCTGTGGTGAGCTGGCAAGCCCTGGTCAGAATCACCTTTCTAAGACCCTTTGTTTCCCATGTATGGTCCATGGAACAACAGCACCCCCTAGGAAGGTAGGGGACATAAACAATTCCAGCTCCATCCCCAGAGCTTATATAGTCAGAATCTGCAGTTTAATAAGATCTCTAGGGCATCTAGACATTGAAGTGTGAGGAGACCTTCTAGACCTGTGGTTGTCAACCTTGACTTCACATTAGAGTACTCAGGAAACTGTAAAAAACTGATTGAACCCCCAGAGAGTCTGGTGTAATTGCTCTGGAACAACCTGGGCTTTGGGATTACATACAAATCTCCAGGTGATTCTAGTGTACAGCCAACCTTGAGATCCTATTTTGAGATATAAAAAATGCCTACAGTATAGGAATGATTTACAATCGCCTATAAATGGGCCCTTTAAGATCTGATATTTTTATTTCCATGAACATCCTTTGCTGACCCTTTAACTCTTACAATTATGTAGACAAATTAGTTTGGTGAAGCCAGACAAGGTATTACATACTTAAATCCCAGCAGTCAGGAGGCAGAAGCATATACACCTCTGTGAGTTCAAGGCTCTGAGTCAAGGTCAGCCTGGTTTATATAGAGTTCCACAAAAGATAGAGCTATCAAGTGGGGAGATCCTGTCTAAAGAAATATTTTTATGATATCTTCAAAGGTTATGGTTGGGTCATAATTATCTTTTAAAATAGTTGAATGATTGGGAGTGGGTGGAGGATTAAGGCATTTACTTATGTTTCCTATATGGCCATCGAAATTATTCTTCTAACATTTGATAATATTTGAGCTTAAAAATACCCAACATTTCTGAGAGGCTCTGCCAGAGCCATACAGATACAGATGAGGATGCTTGCAACTAACCATTGGACTGAGCACAGGGTCCCCAATGGAGGAGTTAGAGAAAGAACTGAAGGACCTGAACTGGTTTACAACCCCATAGGAAGAACAACAATATCAACCAACCAGCGCTCCCAGGGACTAAACCACCAACTAATGAGTACACATGGAGGGACCCATGGCTCCAGCTGCATATGTAGCAGAGGATAGTTTTGTAGAGCATCAAAGGGAGGAGGGTCCCTTGGTCTTGTGAAGGCTCAATGCCCCAGTGTAGGAAAATACTCGGGCAGAGAGGCAGAAGGGAGTAGGTGGGTGGGTCGGGAAGCACCCTGATAGAGGCAAGGGGTGGAGGGATGATATAGGGGGTTTCTGGAGGGAAAACATGGAAAGAGGATAACATTTGAAATGTAAATTAAAAATACCAGATAAAAAATGAAAAGAGACTTAGGGACCAGAGTTCAGGTGGTTGACTGCTTGCATTAAGCTGCAAGATCAGTTATCACAACCATACACACCTGTAATTTATAGACATTTCTCACGCACCCCAGACAAGCATCAGAAATTAGAGGCTATTCTCAGCTACACAATAAGTGCAAGCTTGTCCGGGATGCTTGAGGGATGTCTGTACAAAAAGGATTTTTATCCCATAAAATGTACAGTTATATAAAGTTCTACAAGTTGGGAACCAAAACATTACCATCTTAATGAATAAGCTAAAGGAAATGTACTCACAATACTATTTGTATTATTTAGTTTTCATTGTATCAGTGTGTTTCTTATGTTTCGTCCAGGAGCTGTGCCAGTTTACCTAATAGAATTACTATTGGACACTTGGTTTCTTGTGTTTTTTAAAGACCTGAAAGGATTACTATTTTAGCAGAAAAATTAAATCAAGCCAGTGTAATTTGGGGATTACATATAAATGAAGAAAAAATATTCATCAAGGGGGACGGGAGTGTAACACTCATCAAAGGAGATAGGAGTATATATTTATTGTAGGCCGTTTCTTGTCGTGTGTGGCCATGTATTCATTCTCTAGCCTCAAGAAAAAAGAAGTATATGAGAACAAACGAGAGAAACCCCATAAAACTACACATCTGTTATTCATCTGTTTGCACAGTTTTAAAAACTCTGCTAAACTCTGAGAAGACGAGAAACTTATTTATTCAATATTGACATTCATTTGAACAAGTACGATGACATTCATGTCAAACTTTTAAAAGCTTTTCATTTTTTATTTACATGTGTGTATGTGAGGGCATGCATATGTGGTGGTGGCCGGGAGAGGTGCACACATGTGCGTGCAGAAGTCAGAAGAGAACACTGGATCCTCTGGGACTGTAGTTAATAGGCAGTTGAGGGCTCCCTGACATGGGTGCTAGAAACCTAACCAGGCCCTCAGCACCCAACCTGGGTATTTGGAGGGCTGCAAGCACTCTCAAGTACCAAGCCACCCCTCCAGTCTTATAAGTCACAATTGTGATATACTACAGATATATTTATTTGTATTTGTTGTCTACACACATATATGTATTTCTTTGTATGTGTTATTTCACCGCTGTACTGATGAATGTACACCAAACTCTTTAGCCTGGGCAGATTACTTATTTTCATTTTAGGAAGATTTTGAAGACTAATTTAGCGTAGGGGAAAGAGCTCTCAGCCTTTAGCTAGTTAAAACTCCCCCAGAGCCATACTTTTTATTTGAGATTGAACTGCTCATCAGGATCACTGCTCCTGTAGGAGAGTCAATCAACTTTAAGGTCGTCTCTAAGACAGTATGGTTTTCAGTCATGAACTAATGAGAGAAAGCAGAACTGACCACTTCTTTCATTTTCCATTAATTATATGTCAAGACATTGGCTATTTGTTGGGATTGTTCTAGAACATATGGTTGCTACAGACTGTTGTTTGACAGCTTCTGGGGATTTTTGATACAAACACCATTGTCTCTAAGCCCAGAGCATTAAGGCATATATGATATCTAAGGCTTTTTTCATCTTTGAAAAAAATCCTTTTGAGATCACCACCCCTCCACTTACCACTTAGTCCACCACTAGAGGCTACTGAGCTCTGCTTTACTAGAGAAGATTTTGTCACATACTTTAGTAAAACACTTCTAATATTTGACTTAGAGTTTTGTTTCCCTGACTTTATGAGTCTTTGTTTCAGATTTAAGCAAAGATTTTTGGGCTTGGGGGTGTCCAGATAGAGTTATAAATGGCACACACCTTCTCTGTCTGTGGGTTCTGTGATGTCCCTTACATGCTGTTGTTGTAGCTTGTACTACTGACCTCATGGTATGATCATGATGACTATATAGGACACTGTGAGCGAATGTACCCTGTAAACTCTAAAAGACTCCACAAATGCCAGGACCTTGCCTAGTTATTTTTGCTAACTCCAAAGTGCATGAGCAGGCTTGAACCAGTGTACTCTTCGTGCATGGTTAGCCACTGCAAATGAAACCAGAATACAAGGTACTGTCTGTCTTTGACTGTCACTACTCTTGAGTATCATTGTGTTTATGACTATATAATTTAGCACCACAAAGGAGGGAGTAATTGCTACACCACCCACAGAGTGTGTGGTTAAAGGAACAAATGCAGACAATTGTTGAGTAGACTCCATTTCCCATATGATATATGTGGGATCACAGTGACTATGAGTAAGGCAGCTATAAATGGGTCATGGTGAAGCGTAAACATCACATGAGCCTCAGCGTGGACATAGAGTGACACCAGGGAGGTATTTGGTATATTTCTTGCCCCAGCCAAAATGTACCATGCCAAAAGGGAAGATAGAGCTTAGGCTTCTGGCTTTTAAGTTTTGGGGAAGAAAGGACATATTGAGTAATTGTTTTTTATCAGTGCACTCCATTTTGCCTTCATAAGGCTAGGACACAGCAGAATCACAACTGTTGTCTAAGTAGCAAAGCATTGTGGCCCTGGCGATTGCCCAACACACTTGCATTCCAACACCCTGACAAACAAGTGTGCTTTACAGCATGGGCAATTTTAGCTCTGGATGTCTTCCCATTGATTCCATTTCTAAATTAGAGCCCTGACTCAAGGGAAGAGAGTCCTGGTCTCTTGGTTCCCGACTTTTTGTATTCTGATATCTGCCAGGCATTCCCAGACACAGTGAGTCCCATGAGGCCAGTCATGCAGACTCTACTCCTCTGGGCTTTTGTAGTCCAGGGAAGATTATGTTTTATCTACAGAGTTCTCTACTTGGGCTCACTGGGCCTCTTAAACTCTATGGTAATTCTTGGTAGGCTACAAGGTGATCTATAAGACAATTGCATTATTTCCATTGTCCTGCCTTCTGCCTATTACTTTCTGCCTGGATACTACAGGAACAGCTGGCTCTATATGTAGACAGAGGGAGCAATGCCTATCACATACTAGCTAATCAAAGCTGCTGCCATCATCATCAGCTCTTTGTCCACTTTCATGTGAAGTATAGGCTTGTGGCATAGACCCAGTATCCCCCTGTTTAACCAAGGTTTTTACTGACTGATTTTGCTCTTAGGCACAGTGGGTAAGGAAAAGGAGCATAGTTTCCCTGAGGCTAGTGCAGCCTAAATAATATTTCTCAGGAAAGCCACAATTTCACCTAGCTGGGAAGATGCCTAATGATCGGAGTCCATGTCAAGCCTGTCATACAAATGGTACCATTTCTGGGCTGCAGACAGTGCTTTACTGTCTGGACACTTTTCAGCGAGAAATCACACTTCACAGAATATGCTTCAGTGACAATTTGCTATGGATCATCACCCCTTTTATGTTGTTCAGAGAAGTCCAAGGAATGTCTGAGCTTCAAGGTCAGCTGGTCATGGACCTCTCACTTAGCCAGAAAGGCTGGCCATATGTCACCCAGCACAGCGCTCGCTGCAATAAATTGAATGTAGCAAACTCTAGTCATGATGGGACTCTGGGGTCTAGAGAAGAATTGACAGCACAGTAGGAACATAGCACATGAAATCATCAGTCCTGGTTTATTGAATCCCTGACCCCTTGCTCCTTCCTGCTGCCTTACATTGAAGAGCGTGAGGTTATCTATAACTACAACAGACTTCACATTTCTCCAGTTGTCCAGTTCTTCAGTCCTGAGGTTCCTGGTGTCAAATACGGTAGATCAGCAATCAGATGTAAACAGAAATGGATAGGGCATATGCATACCCTTCAGAATGTCATAGCCTGTGGCAGGAGAATTTTAGTGGGAAATGCAGGGGAAGGAGAGGATGCATGTAAGCAGATTTATACCATTCTGTGGCTCATGTACCACATGCTGATGGCATAGAGATGTAGGGTTTCAATCTAAAGTTGTAAGCAAAAAGCAGGAAGTCTGATGGCCTCATCATATTGTAAACTGGGTGCATATGGACCTCAGTGAACTCAGTGGGCAGAAATATGAGAAGGAATGGTTAGAGATGGGACCAGCATGGCACCCCATTATAAGTCTGTGAGACAGCCAGTCAGTGATTTACATGTTGTCTAGAAATCCGGGACAGTGAAAGAAGTGGCATCTTACTTCCCTTGGTGACTTTTGAAAGTTTCTAGAAAAAAAGAAAGTTCCCTTAAATATCTAACAGTGCAATAGATAAAAAACAGGTACTGTTAATATACAAGGGGATGTAATTCTGTCTTAGAAATTCCTTACTGTACACATGAATGAACTGGGTAGCATTATGCAAAGTAAAACATACTACTCACAGGAAGATATACACTATACAATTTCATTTATATGAGACTCCTACCTAACTACTCAAATGCATGAAAGCACAGATTCTTGCTAGGGGCTTGTATGAGGAAAAAAACGGGAAATTACACATTAAGAGATATAAAATTTCAATTAAACACAATGAATTATCTTTGGAGATCTATTACATATTTCACCTAAGCCAGTGATTTTTCACCTGAGCCAAACATATTTTACAATTAAATGTTTGTTGAAAGTAGATCTCATGTTGTATTATTACCACAACAGAAAGAAAATCAAATTCTACAGAAATTCAAGAGGCCATTTCACTTTACAACCACTAATGGCTTCCAGCTTTCCCCTACAGTTCAAAGTCAACCAAATCATCCTTGTTAGTAGACTGGAAAGAGCCTCAGAGTCAGGGCACCTAAGTTAAAATCTGACTTTTTTCCACTTAAAAGCTGTGAGGCTTTGAGCAAGTTACCTAGTTCTCTATGTTTTATCTCAGTGAGGAGAACAATGCAGCCCACATCATGGCCATGCTACAAATGTCAGAGACCACGCAGGGCTCTGCAAACTCTACAGATGCATGCTGGGAAGCAAAGCTTTCTAAAAGATGTCAGATACAGATACAGATTTCTCCTCCGGGCTCACAGACCATGTCTGGTTTCTGTGACTCTCTCACTAGCTATGAGAGAGAGAGAGAGAGAGAGAGAGAGAGAGAGAGAGAGAGAGAGAGAGAGAGAGAGAGAGAGAGAGAGAGAGAGAGAATCTGGTTCACCAACTTTTGAAGAAGAGAGGAAAGCAAGGGTTGTGAAGAGAATCAAGCCTTAGTTTTTGCCCCAGGAGACATTTCATCCGTGCTTGCACAATTTTTTTTTAATATAGCCATTGGTAATAAACAGGTATTTATTTTACTTGGAAACAATTTATCCCACTCACATAAGTGAAAAACACAAATAATAGCACTAAAACCAAATGGAAACCGAATGTGTTAATAATTGAGATTTGCTATGAAAAAAAACTTTGAAAAGAAATGGCATAATATTATTAGCTATTGCTACTTAAGGAATGGCCCCCAAAGCCAATGATTAAAACAAATGACATTTTTGTTCTGGCTCATATGTTTTGTGTTTAGCTGATCTTGGCTGTAGTCATTTCTGAGTCTTCAGGTTAGCTGGAGCTGGGTGCTAGGTGAAGCCTGGTTGCTACTGGTTTCTCATTCAAAGGTTTGCTTGGGAATACTCTTGTTATGGCAATAGCAGAGAAACAACTAAGCAAGCAATAGCATGTGATACTTTTAAAGATACTTCTGTTTCATTTCCTTGACCAAAGCAAATCACATGTCTTGACTCAGGCATTGAGACTTGTACCCCACTCACAATAGTGGGGAGCTATAGTTACTCAACAGTGGAAATGGATAGAGAAAGGGGTGAATGGTTTTAGAGTCATGAATGCAAATTTTTACCAGTATAGATTTTGCCAAGTCATTGTTCTAAAGTCAGCATCCATTTTTAATTCTTTACAAGGATGTCATCCTAATTTAGTCCTCAATTACTTGTCACTAGAACCAAAGCTGATGGCTATCCTATACCTTGCTTCACAGTTCACTTTGGATGCTTAGAACTGGGAGATACATTTGTAAGTAAAAATGGGGTCTTACACCCAATTTGACTTGTACTTATCATATTAGTATATAAGCTGACCCTAAAAATATCTCATGAAAACTAAACCAAATGATAAACTTAGAGGATACTCCATTAAGTGAACTAAACTAGACACAGTAGAAGGATGCTGTGTGATCTCACTTGTATGTGAAATCTAAATGTTGAGTTTGAAGGAGAGGAGAATGGGGTCAAAGTAATGGGAAACTGTTGAGAAGACACAAAATGTCAGTTACATGGTAGAGATGTTGTCAAGCATGGGGACTACTGTTAATAATGTATTACATGTTTGAAAACTGTTAAGAGAGTAAGTAGATTGCCAGTGCTCTAAGCACAAAAATGTGTGAGTTGTTATAGATGTGAGTTGTTATAGATGCTAATTAGCTTGATTTAATCACTTCATGGTGTATACATATATCAAAACATCACATAACATTGGATGTTAAATATACAGTTTCTGTTTGTTAGTCCTATCTCAATACAATTAAAGAGAAAAAAAATCCCTAATGTGTTTTCTTTTTCTTTTACAGGACTGATGTGTTTCCTCAAGGGAGAAAACAATGGGTTGAAATAAACAACTTCCTGAATATTTTATATATTTGTATGATGATCACGAACCCCCTGAATGTCCAAGAGTCTAACAAAAACATATCCTGTTTGTACATTTATATTTCTTCCTTCTACTTGGTTGCATTTCTCACTTTAGCTACATTTTTTGGCACCTTGCAGAGCAAATCAGCACATGAATTTACCACCTGCGGAGTGTGGTTTTGAGGAGAGCAGTGGTTTTTTATGGAGGGGGGGTATGGTAATGTTCATGCAGAGGTTTTGATGTTAAGTACTTTAAGTTACTTCCCACAGTCTTTTGGTCAATATTTGAAATGTCTTCTTCACCTTTTAAATTATCTCAATTAACTTTTTATGAGTTCAAATAAATATTTGAGTAAATGTAACATATGAATCTACACCAAATTAATTTTCCTACCTTCAGATAGCTACATGTTCCCTAAAAATAGAGAGAAATGTGATGTACCAGGCAGTCAAATTCCATATTGTCTATGTGAGGACTTCTGAGTTATTAGGTACCATGGAATACACTATGGCTGATCATTGCATATGAACTTAAATATTGCATGAGTAATTTTGTACTGATGTTACTTCCCATCTGAGGATGACCTGGACACTGAGCACATTTTAGTTTCATGAAGGATAAGAAATCTTATATTCAAGATGAAGCAGAGTTCATTTTAAGATCAAATAAAGTAAAACCGGGTGATAGGAACAGAGGGGAGAGGGTAATCACATGATAGCTATGCAAAGGAAGCAAACAGTACATACTGTCAAGATGGAGATTTATCCAGACAGCAGTGCAGGACTGGAATAACAACACTTGTAAGCTAAGGCAGCAGGATCACTGGGTCAAAGCCAGCCTGGGTTACATATCAAGGCCCTGTACCAAAGAGAGGGGGAGGGGTGGGGGAGGGGAAAGAAGGAGGCAGACGGGGATAAATTTAACTAATACCAACTACTATTATAACCCAAGAAGAAGCATATGAGCAAACCTCACAGTGACGGACCAGATTATCAAACACCAGACTATGTGAAAACCAAATGTGTCTCCCTACCCTGTCTGAACAGATCTTAGCAGTATTTCTGGAGCTCAATAATTGCTATAGTTGCTTCAGAGGAAATCACTGCCTATGTACTTCTGAATGTCACAAGTGGAAAAGACTCTTGCATTTCCATTCTGTAGGGGTTGTTTTCTCGCAAGAAAGATTGGCTGGTTATCTTGTTGGCTCCCACCTACTTGGGCTCCCAGGTGTTTTGCCAGACTGTGGTCTATCTTGGTCATCTACATCTAGCATACATACGCACACTAGGCAGTGAATATCAAACTGTACCAGCCTATCTTCTGCAGGCACAGCAGGTTCTAAACGATATGTGACTGTGATGCCTCAGACTGTCTCACTCCTTCCTCCCTGGGATGGTTGGCTAGGGCTCTGAAATTGACCTCAGTGCTCACTTTGTTTAAATATAGATTATCTAAGTTATGATTCAAAATTAAAGTCTGGTTTTATGTTGTAAAAACTGTCTTCATATTTTAATAAGTCTTTCAAGGCACATTTGCAGCATAATACAGAGTAAAGCTAAAAGACAAGTTCGGTAGATTGGGGAAGTTTTGAATTTAATGTGTATGCTATGTTGTTAAGTTTCAAATTTACTGTCTTTATGATATGGAAAATTCCATATTGAATTAGTTATTGGATGGTGCATATGATATCGGAAAAGAAGAATCTTTGCTTTCAATGAGGTTACCAGTTTCAAAATTCACATAATTTACAATAATTAATTCTTAAAATATTTATTTTGAGCTGTGTATATGGCTCAGTGGTAGTGCAATTGTCTACTGTTGGTTTTGGTCCCCAGCAAAACAAACAAACACAATTCCCACCCATACATCATTCAACCTGGCAGTGTGGCTTGTACCTGTAGTGTCAATCACTTGGGAGGCTGAGCAGAAGGATTGCTGGAGCCAAGTACCCTGGACAACATAATAACCCACATCCCAAAACAGAATGCCATATTTCATGTTGAGCCTGGCTTATTTATGTTAAGTATCTATAAGAAAAACATATTATTTATAAACCTTTTTTATAAAAGATAAAGTTTAAGTAGTTGAAGATTTCATAGGAAAAAAACCAACCTAGAAACAGCCCAGTTATCCGTATGATCTCCACTGGAATCTGAATACAGCAATCACTTTACCAACACTTCCTGGATGTTCCCCATGTGCCCAGGGAACTTAATGTGCTGGGGGAAGCAAATTCATTCGCATGAGCACCTTGCTTAAAACACTCTCCTATTTGCTTAAGTTCCTCCCTATGGTGCTTGATACAGAATGAAAAGAGAGGGCCCAACTGAACCAATGACTTTGAGAGATGCTTAGAAATTCTCTCTTTGCAGAACAGCAACAGTCAGAAAACAGGCCCACACAGAGTCATTCCACCACTCATTTTGTGTGATCTTTACATTTGAGAGTGAACACTGGAAAGTAATTATCTTTGTTACCAAGGTTACTGAATACCTGGCAGTGCTATTCTAGCAGTAAAGCCCAGGGCATGGGGGTGGGGTGGGAGTGGGTGACAATTACCCAAATGAATCCCTCCGTTTTTAACCCAAGCAGTTAGAGGATGTACAAACAAGCCTTCCATTATGGTTAGGCCCATGGTAAGAACACTACTAATTTGAAATGTGCCGTCCTGTGAAATATACTCTCCTACATTCTTGAGCTGACCTAGAATTAGGGTTTCCCCTTGGGAATGAGAAGAGGGCTCATTTGGATTCAAGGACTACAGGTTGATCAATTAAAATGCATCCCCATTAAAGGCCTGTGGCATTATCCCATTGCTTTGCGATTTAGCTTGAAATAGAAACTGCATTTAACTTGCTAATTGGTGCCCCCTTGGGATTTTAACCTGATGCTGAATGCGCATCAGTGTGGCCCTTTGCTGTTCTTTGACTCACATGGCATTAATGAAATTTCCATGTTCCTTTGAAAGCAGGGGTATATTATAACATTCAGACACAAGCACGTATTCATTCAGCAAACCACACATTCACTAGAGGAAACTCAAGCCACCAGCATGTTGCTAGGCTAAGAAAACCCATAGAGCTCATACACAGAATCCATTCTTATTTCTTTAAGCAAATGACCAAACTTGTTTAGATCTTATACTGAAAATAAATCACACAGTCAAAAACAAATGCTGATTACAGAACAGGGGATTCAGCCATACAGTAAGATTCCAGCCTTAACAGTATCAACACCTAGAGGTATTCTTTAGAAAAAGAAAAGCAACCTCAATTAAGCAATCGTTTTGTGTTTCTGGGATGCTCTGGGTCTCACAACCTTTATCTCTATGCTTGTTTATTAAAGGAGAAAAATCAATCTGTTAACACTGGACTTCTCCTGAACAAAATAATTATGAGATAGCACTGACTATGAGAAAGCACACTTTTGGATAACAAGGCTCTTTTTATGACCAGTTCTAACTGGCTCAGTGAGGCTGTATTAAGATGCAGATTCCAGAGGGAAAGACTTTTCCCATGGGCTTCAAATGCTGCAGATGAGCTGCCAAGCACATGCAGGCCTGCATTCTGAAATCTCATTTGCAAATAGGATTGCGAGTTCAGATGGGTAGGGCAGGTTTTGTTCCCTTGTGTTGCGTGGGTGGCTGACAGGTTCCAGGAATACAGAAGTAGGGAGGACCCACAATTCTCCGGAAGCTATTCTTGCTTTTTATTGTCAAGGGAGACAGGGAAGGTGGCACAACTCCACTCTGTTGCCTGAAGCTGCTTGAGGAGTCCCCTTTATCTTTTAGAGATCTCAGTTCAGGCCAAACTAGGATTTGACAAAGTAAAGAAGTTGAGTGAAACAGGGGCTTGTTGTTATTGCTTGATATTTTTTTTTTGTGATTTGTTTTTTGTTTTTTTTGTTTTTTTTTTTTCTTTTTTTTGTTTTTTGTAAAATATTTTAACATGGGCTGGAGCATGGGGATCAAGAAAGAGGCAGTCAGATAGACATGGTTCTTAGCTTTACAATAGTCAGATTTGGATTTTGGGAGGGCTAGAAGCAATTATCCTCAAAGTAATGCTAAGGAATCTAAATAAAAACTTAGGATAGCTCCCATGGGCACTTGGCAGGATAACAATTTATAAGGTAGCCATATAGATCTCAGGGATGCAAGAAGGTAGAACATTTTATCAGTAAACAAAGTTTTCAGATGATGTCTGGGGAAAAGAATGAGACCTGACCCAAAGTTTAATATTTTCTACTTTGATCCTGGTTTATTGCAATTTCAACAGAGTTGACTCTAGGTTGGCCACTTTCACAACAAATGGCGCTGAAGTTCTTGCTTAGTGAAAGTCTTTAAACTAGACATGGGGTGGGGGTGAGAGGCTTTTTTCTCTTTCCAGGTCCCCATAATTTGTCCTGTCTTTCTACCCTGACTTATCAATATTTGCTCATCTACAGTGCAATAGGACAGTGATCTGAGAAATTCTTTTTGACAACAATGTAGAACATACTAACATGTAGTCCACACTCCTATACAAACTATCTTCCTTTATCTTTAAGGCACTCTTTAGAAAAAGAAACACAACCAGATGAAACAAGGAAGGCCTCATTGGTGATTTTGTTTTTCTTTGTTTCCTGCTGTCTTCAGACTCTGGCCACACACAAGATTCCTGGGCTCAGACTGAGTTTACTTGCATTTGGTGGGAGGTGGTTAGTATCAGAAGAGGCCAAGGGAGACATCACAACTTCTAGAAGGCCAGGCACTCATCAAGACCCGAGTTTCTGCTTAGTGTTAGAAATTAGGCCTTTGTTTCATGTTCTAAAAATCATATAGATAAATTCAATTTTATTGTCATTATTTAAAAGCTTGTTGTGCTTAGTTAAAATTGCAATAGAAGAAATAGTAAATAACAATGGTCTTTAGTAATAAAGTAACAATGATACATAGACCAAGATTGTTTAAACTTTGAATAATCAAATCAAAAGAAATTTACACTAAAAAATTAATGTCTTTCCAAATCTTGAATTCATTACAAAACAGTAGGGATATGATGATAGTGGTCCAGGAGGGAGGCACCTCATTTTTTTATCATTATTCCACTGTCTATGGGTGGACATTTCCAGTTCTTTGTAATTTGCCCTGTCTTTCTACCCTGACTTATTAGCATTTGCTCTTCTACATTGCTCTAGACTGGACAGTGTTCTGAGGAGTTCTTTTCAACAGCATTGTAGAACATACTATGTGTCATCCATGATCCTATACAAGCCACTTTCCTCTATCTCTAATGAAATGGGGGGGACACTTAAGCTGGATAAATCACCCTAAGTAGGAGAACCATGGGACTCCTTAATCTATAGCTAGGTCCTCTTCTATTGTGCGGTGGCCCACCTATACATTATTCTCTCCCAGATATATTTAACTCATGACTGACAGGCCACCTATACTCCAGGATAGCTGTGAATACAGGCTAATACAAAATCATAAACTTACTTAAGACATTTTTGTGTGTGTATGATTTGATTGTGTGCTTCTCAAACATGAACTCTGGAGATAATGACGTTGTATGAAAATGCCAAAAGGTTGCACATGCCTGCTCGACTTCTCGAAACCTAGTTTATGATGTTAGAAATAAAAACCATTTTCTCTAGGTTGAGTAACACTAATTTTTTCCCAAAATTGTGCTTCTACCAGAGGTTTTACCAATATCTGACACCCTGAGGCGCTCATTCTGTTTGGTCCTGGCCATAAACAATAAAGCCCTTTGCTGGCTAGAGAATAAACCATGGGAACTGGCATATTTTCCAATATGAGGTCATTGAGAACAGTGTTGGCAATGGTCTGTCATATCCCCCAGACCTTTCATTTAGGGGCCAAATGAAGGCAATGATCTCTAACAATGCGCCATTAGGCAAGACCTACATATAAAAGCTTTGTTGATTCAGACACTCAGTAATTAAGTTGTGGGCCAGCAAGCAAATTATTTGCAATCAAACTTGTCCCTGATCAGCAATTAGATGGGCAAACATATGACCTCACTGACTCCACCAAAGGATGATTATGTAACAGTCTCTGGTCCTCAGATATTATGGTTATTTGCCAACTTCTCGATTCCAGTGAATCAGCTAAATCACACACTGTGATTCTGGAAATATAGGCTTGGGACAGGAGACCCTTCCTTGTGATGCCTCATATAGCAAGTAAGCTGAATGAGGTCGCCATGTGTGTAATCCCAATATTGAGGAGGCAGAGGCAGGAAGATTGCTCTGTGCTCGCAGCCAGGCTGTAAATAGTCAAGTTCCAGGTCAGGCAGGCAGGCTTACATGGTGAGACCCCTGCTAAAGGGGGAAAAAGAAGCTGAGAGAAAGAAAAAGAAAATGAAAAAGAAAGGGAGGGGCATGGAGAAGAGGGAAGAAAAATGACATGGGAAAGAAGAGACACTGAAAAAAATGGCTTGCTCCTAGGGCCAGAGTTTTGGTTCATTACCCAAGACACAATGGCTTCTTGTTGGTGTAGCTTAGTAGGAAAGCATGCCTGTTTGTGCACCACTGAACATTCATCATCTATTTTCTCTTGAAGGATAAGGAGGATTCACAAGAGCTTCCAAGTACAGGTCGTGAAGCCAAGAGAGGACTAGAGGATAATCTGTCTTGGGGTGACCTGGGACATCTAAATGTCACATAGTCTAGAGGCACATGTGACCTGGAACTGCCCCGGAGTGACTCAGGCACCAGTCCTTCCTTAATCCTTTATTTGTGCTCATTACTCCAGTGTGATCAGCACAGAGCAGTCCTCTGCCAGCAGCTCTCAGCTCAGGGTGGGCCAGCACAGAGCAGAGTGGAGTCGCTCTGCTCCTGGGGCTGTGATGGGAGAAAAGGGCAGCAATCACTTAAAAATGGCCGCCTGTGTTCTCACCACACTATCGGCAGCTCAATCACTTTCTAAAGATCCTACCTGAAGAATCAAGGAGCTAAGGCATTTACACTTCAACTCCAATCCTTTGATTGAGGGTTACCTTTCACACTGGGCAAAGTGCACTGTGTAGACAGAGCTGGGAAAACTCTCAGACAACCACATGTGCATGTTGACAGATTGGTAGCTGGATTATCTGTGCATGAACCTTAGAAGCCTGGAGAATAGGGAGGAGCCACACAGCTCAGTATGGTCTTTATGCATTATGGACTAAAACTTAAAAAAAATTCTTATGGGTTCTATCAAAACAATATTTTTTTTCAGTCAGATGTGCAATTTGGGCGCTTTTGTTTAGGAAGCAAACCTAGGCAAATCATTCCTGCTGTCTTCCTCTTACAAATTTCTGAGGGGCATAACACCCACTATTCAGGATAATGGCTGACTTTAGTCCCATAGCTGCTGACTTTGAAATGGTTCTGGTGATGAAGACAGTTTAAAAACTAGAACTTCTACAGAACACTCTGCTTTTCTTTTCCAATATATTTCTTTCTTCTGTATATTTTCCAGACTTCATTTTCCTCTCTATAATGCAGAGATAAAGTCATGAAGTGATGCCATTTATGGTCACATATATTTAAAGATAATATAGAATATTACTAGATCTCTATAATTAATTTACAGGATTATAGCTACTATTAAGGCTTGCTTTACTTTTAAAATGAATGTGTCACCAGACACACAATTGATGAGACATGTTTTTTCCAATAAAAGCAACATTAGAATCATTTGAAAGCTACAATAAAATATTCTGGTTAAAGCGTGTGGCCCCAAAGTATTCTAGCTTATCCTTCATTTCTGTTTATGCAACTCATTCCAAAACTGTTGGAACCCAAATATCACTTTAATATGAACACGTCCTTGAATAGATTGATGGAAAGAAGGAAAGTGTTAGAAAACTTGAATATAATGTGCAATCAATGAAAGTGGAAAAAGATCCAAATGGCAGCCCAATAGGCTCTGTGGTGAAAACAGCAAGTAAGGTAATAAAGCCACAAAGGACTTCTGGAATGAGGTAATCAGCAATGAAAATGTACTTGAGCACATTGTTACTGATGCCCTGGGAAGCTCCAAGGTCACAGAATGGCAAAGCAAGCCTTTTCAGTGGTATGGAGGGAAGGGCACTATAATAAGGAAGGTAGTTTCATACCTGTAAAATGGAAAATTCATCTTGAGCACAACAGATCTCCCTGTACCCTAGCATGGGTTTTATTTTCATTTTTGGTAGTATAACCCATGGGGTTTTCTTCTCCTTTTAACTTTTTTAGCTTTTGATTGATTCTTTGTGAGTTTCACAACATGCATCCCAGTCCCTCTCTTCTCTTCATCCTATCACATTTGAACTTCACCCTTGTAACCACCTCACCAAAATAACAAACACACAAACAACGACAAAACACAGAGAAAACATCTCATCATGAAAGCTCTAGCATGTCCCTGTGTATCCCACAGTATACACCCATTGCCCACACATCTTCACTTGCAGATGTTCATTGCAATGAGTCATTAGTCTGGTTCGAGGTCCCTGGCTTCTGTGACACCATCACTATTGGATCCTCATTGGGGCTGGTCCTGGTTATCCTGTTGCTGCCCTGTTTCATGGAGATCCTGCAGCCTTGGATCAGCAGAATAGGCCCTCTCATGCATCCTAACCATTTGCAGATGATACAGATGTTGGGGTGGGTCAGTTCAGAGCCCTGGATCTGGGCCTGGGTGGTAGCTGAGCTGCTCAGCCCACCAGCTCTTGCTTATCTGCACCAGCACAGTGAGCTCTCCAGCCCTGCTGCCATCAGCAGGAAGCATGGTGGGCCAGCTATCTGCTCTCATGTCCTCTGGGCTAGCTCACCCACATCCATCTGTCCAGAGCCAGCTCTAGTATGTTGCCCAATCAGTGTTTGGGTTCCATGCTTGCACGTATCATAGCCAGTGAGGTGCTGGCTCAGCTGTGTCTTTGGCAGCTCTACTTTATTGCCCAGGCAAGGTATAGGGCCCCCTCTCTAGTATGGCTAGTGAGGGGGCAGGGTGAACTCTCCTGCTCTCATGATCCCAGAGTCAGTTCTGTCTGCCACTTCAGGGGAGGAGAAAGAGGGCATCACCCCGGCCCCCATGTCACCTCTCTTCAGAAGGATGTCAGGCCAGATATCCTTCAGGAATGGCTTACCTGTACCCCCTCGACCAGGGCAAGCTCTGCTGTACTGCCCCAATGAGCTGCAGAGCCCACTTTCCTAGGTGCTGAAGCTGGGAGGGGCAGGGCCAGCTCTCCATATTACTGCAAACAGTGAGGAGTAAGGGGTGACAAGGCATCACTACCAAACCCAAGCCTGGGGCCAGCTCTCCTGAGCTCTCGCCCTCCGAGCTGGCTCACCTGCCCCTGCCCTTGCCCCTGCCCCTACCCGGTAAGGTGCAAGGCCTACTCTCCTGAGTGCTGCCTCTGGTGAGAGATGGGGCCTGCTCTCCTAAGCACTGCATCCAGTGAGGGGCAGAGGCAGTTATGCACAGCCCCGACACTCTGTTCCTGCATAGCCACAGACCCAGACATGGTCCATAGTGGCAGCTCAGTCTGGGACCCCACATGGTCCTAGGTGGCAGTGCTGTCTACTCATAACAGGCTATTTCTCTCCATCCTCGAGTCCCCATCTCCACCTCTCTTTCTTCATAATTCTCAAGCTGCACTATTCTCTCTCCCATCTGACCACCACATACTCGCACATTGTGGTGGCTCCCACTTCATGATGGCCACTGGGCAACATTGTTAATCCATGTTGTATGGTATGGTAGCACGTGGGTGTCAGTGGCCAGTCTGTGCCATCACTGGAGGGCAGGTCTGTGTGTGGCATGGTGGTCCACCGATTTGTCTGTCTTCTTCCTTCTGTGCTTTGCTGCCTGGATTTGATATAATTTGATTGTTTGAATCATAGGCATAAGACAGCTTTAACCATCAAGACAGGCTTCAAATTAGGATGAACAAAGGACTGCCATCTGCTCTACTCCTGATTGATATAAGAATAGCACTATCAAAAAGGTATCTCTTTGCACATTGCAAGGAGGGATTTAAAAATGCTTTAATTGAAATAGAATTGCATCACTTCTCCCCTTTTCCTTCTGCCAGGTTTCTAAGTTACCCACTTTCAAATCCCTTTCATGCCTGCTGCTCTCAAATTGACAGCCTCTTTCTTTGATTGTATTTGTTACAGACATATGCATATGTGTGTGTGTGTGTCCTGATGAGTGTGTCCATTTCTGTTGTTTGTGTGTATATGGTTTCAAGGCTGACCACTCTGCATTGGACAACCAGTAAGGGAATCATCCCTGGGAAATGCTAAATTTCCTTTTCCCAGCAGTCAATATTTACCAGCATTTCTTTATCTAGGGGTAGAGACTCTTAAAAGTCCTCCCTTCCATGTTAGCTTGTCCTTTGCTATGTTTGTAGTTTTGGTCTTGTTTATCTAGCCATATCTAGGAAAAACTATTTCATAGTAGACTTACTGGTATTCTGGGGCTTATGATCTTTTCACTTTCTATTCTGAGATGTTCCCTGAGTCATAGATGAAGGATATGTGAAGGTGATAGTGCTAGGTTCCCAAGGATCTACTGATCTCTTGTATTGTGTCTAGTTGTGTGGTTTTTATTTTATTT
Organism: Micromys minutus; assembly: GCF_963924665.1. Taxonomy (NCBI): domain Eukaryota; kingdom Metazoa; phylum Chordata; class Mammalia; order Rodentia; family Muridae; genus Micromys; species Micromys minutus. The sequence continues at coordinate 31,814,964 of NC_137970.1, read as the reverse complement.
ATCTATTTATTTTTTGTGATGGTCTTCACTTGATGCAAAGAAAAGCTTTTTGAGGAGTGGTAGCCACACTGATCTATGTGACCCAAAAATATTAATTGGCTGCAGAGCCACTTCATTTGAAGGTTGAGATAAGCTGTGACTGGATTTTCCAAAATTCATTAGGTCAGGGCAGAAGTTACAATTTCTGCTACTAACTAGATTAGTAATGGTCAGTTTGCAGCATGAAATATGAGCTGTGTGTTAATAGAAGGATGTGTCCATAGGGCCACAATATTGGATCTGTATTTCTGGAGTTTTGTGACAGGTAAGTGACCCTGCAAAGGCATCTTCAGTACTTCTGTTCTCGCTCTAACACAGTGAGAGTCCACTGCAAGACTCTATGGGTTCTCACAAAATGTACCCACTGAGGAAAAAGAAACACATGTATCTTATGGGAACTACTGTATTTTGGCTACAAGTTAACATTTTTTCCTAATAATCTAGGAAGTTATTGTGGCCCACTGATCATATGAGAACAAAAGATAGGTGGAGATTGGAAGAACCTGTGAGACTCAAAAATTGTTGTTCATATTCTTTCCTCACTTTCAGAAATTGGTTGTGGCAAATTACATTTTCCAAAAGCCATTTTCAGTGCTGCTCTTTTTGTCCAGCTAGACATTATCTAAATGTGATCCTGTGATCTCGTGAGTCCTTACTGAGGTGAAGAATCTGGTTTTTCACCCATTTGAATATGAGAGGGCCTTGAGACTGCTATCATCAACACAACAAGTGACATCATGTTTGTTTTGGGCCAGACAGTTCCTGTTTGAAGAATTTTAGAAGGATGCCTCCCTAAGAAGAGTAATTACTTTAAGAGTATCATGCTGGGAGAAGCCAAAGTCACTTGAAGAAATCTTAGTATATATGATGTAGCACTGACAAAGAGACAAGCTTGACAAACTGCTTTGCATTTGATACCAGGCTTTTCCATATAGATTATTTGGCTGATATTTTTCAAAGCTTTAATGAGTTAAAGCTTCAGTTCCCAACTTTACTTTTGGTGAAAATGTAATTTAAACACTTCCTGAAATAAAAGTGGGAATGTTATTATAGTGGTACAGAATTAATGAAAAGAATTTTATAACCTTCCCAACTGTATCAGCCTAAACAAGATGCCTATTTGGAGAAAGTCCAACAAGTAAAACTGATGGTTGTGTGGAAATGCCTTTTTATAGTTAGCATTTCTTCTAGTCTCTGCGCAACAGTTACCTGGCAATAGCCAGGTGTGCCTGACTCTTTTTACTGTAAACACGAAACACACCTTACCATCAAGGATAGACATCATCTCTATCTTATTTGTAAATAATTGAAAAATATATTCCAAGCAAACAGAATCAAGAAACAAGCAGGTGTAGTAATTTTAATACCCGACAAAACAGACTTCAAACTGAAGCTAATAAATAGAAAGAGATAAGGGAGGACATTACAACGTCATTAAAAGAAAAATCCATCAAAATATATTATAATTCTAAGCATTTATAAACCCAAAAAAGGACACCCAAAGTTTATAAAAGAAACAATACTACAGCTAAAATCATGCATAAACCCTCACACAATGACTTCAAACTGAAGCTAATGAATAGAAACAGATAAGGAAGAACATGTCATACTGGAAGCTAGCTACCTGTGTTCAAGCTGTGGTAGCATGGGAAGGGGGCAGGGGTGGCAGTCACTGTGATGGGGTTGGAGTAGCACAACCCTTCAAGATGTGACCTTCACAGATTAATACTGATTCAACTATGAGGTGACAAAAAATGGCTGAATGAGTGAAGACCAAAAGAGCAGACATGTGCAAGAGTCAGCTTTTGTGGATGGTGGCATCTCAGGAGTGGTTGCTGACACACTTACTCTATCCTTTGATGTGGTTAAGATATAGCAACAGATGGCTCTGGGAGCAGAGGTGGCTGTGATATTGAAGCCTTCAAGAGTTGACTCTGACCCCTACTCCTGCTTTGAACAATCCAGGCTGAATTTGGCTGGCACCAGGCAACTCTCTGCAGGTTTCTTCCCCAGGATCATCAGGACTTTGTCCTCCTGTGCCAGTATAATCTACATTTAGGAGTTTGACAATAGCTTCTTCCAGAGGTTCATCCAGGAACAGCCTTCTGGGTCATTGAAAGGTGAGGAACAACCATCTCTTGCACTGGTACGAGCAGGAGTCTGAGCCTCGTGCCTTCCCCCACAGCCCAGGCATCCAAGCTGTCCTTATACTTTGATTTCTGCTGTTCTGTTCCCAGGATCAATGCTCATCCACCTCATATTTAAGACCAAATATGACAACTGCTCTTCTTTGACTCTCCTTTCTGTTTGTTGTAGTTTGGCCCCAAGGATTCAAGGTGTCAGGGCAAGGGAGTATTCCCAGTGCATAAAAATGATGACTGTGGAAAGAAAAAGTCTTTGTCAATAGACCACTATGTTAGCACATTGAGCATTTATATGATCCAATATTTTGGTGCTCACAACTTTAATAGCAAAAATAAGAATAAATGTTGAATATTATGAGTTCACTGTACATGGCCTTGCTATGTCCAGAAAAACACTGTTTTGTTGTAATGCACAACATTGGCTCTTACAAGCTTTCTATGCCCTATTCTAAAATGATTTCTGAGCATATCTTTATCACATTTTCTTCTCTTTAAACATAAAATTCTCTGGGTTCAGATTCAAAAATCAACATTCAAAATGCTCTGTAGAGTTGCGAGTCTAGTGTCTGTTCACAATCGTTACAAAAACTATGAAATACCTTGGTGTGACTCTAACTAAGCAAGTTAAGGACCTGTATGAAAAGAACTTCAAACCTGTAAAGAAAGAAATTGAGGAGGATCTTAGAAAATGGAAAGATCTCCCATGCTCATGGATTGGAAAGATCAACATCTTAAAAATGGCCATCCTACCAAAAGCAATCTACAGATTCAATGCAATCCCCATCAAAATTCCAACCCAGTTCTTCATGGAATTGGAAAGATCAATGTGCAATTTCATATGGAATAACAAAAGACCTAGAATAGCGAAATCCATCCTCAACAACAAAAAAACATCTGAGGGAATCACTATCCCTGACCTCAAGCTATATTACAAGGCAATTGTGCTGAATACTGCATGGTACTGGTACAGAAATAGGCAAGTGGATCAATGGAATAGAATAGAAGATCCAGAAATGAGCCCTCATGTATATGGTCACTTGATTTTTGACAAAGGAGCAGTAAACATTCAATGGAAAAAGGACAGCCTATTCAACAAATGGTGCTGGTCCAACTGGCACTCAACATGCAAAAGAATGAAAATAGACCCGTTCTTATCTCCTTGTACAAAGCTCAAGTGTAAGTGGATTAAAGATCTCCACATTAAACCAGATACACTGAAACTATTAGATGAGAAAGTAGGGAAAACCTTAGAACACATAGGCACAGGAGAAAATTTCCTGAACAAAACACCAATGGCTCAAGGTCTAAGGTCAAAGATTAACAAATGGGACTTAATGAGATTGCAAAGTTTCTGTAAGGCTAAGGACATCGTCAAGAAAACAAAACGGCAACCAACAGAATGGGAAAAGATCTTTACCAACACCACATCAGATAGAGGCCTAATATCCAAGGTGTACAAGGAACTCAAAAAGCTAGACACCAGAGAATCAAATAACCCTATTAAAAAATGGGGTACAGAGCTAAACAAATCATTTTCAGTTGAGGAACACCGAATGGCCGAGAAACATCTATGGAAGTGCTCCACATCCTTAGCCATCAGGGAAATGCAAATCAAAACAACCCTGAGATTCCACCTCACACCAGTCAGATTGGCCAAGATCCAAAACTCAGATGACAGCAGATGCTGGCAAGGCTGCGGAGAAAGAGGAACACTTCTCCACTCTTGGTGGGGTTGCAAGCTAATACAACCACTCTGGAAATCTGTCTGGCGATACCTCAGAAAATTGGATATAGTACTACGTGATGACCCAGCTATTCCACTTCTGGGCATATACCCCAGAGACACTTTAATACACAACAAAGATATATGCACCACAATGTTCATAGCGGCTCTATTTATAATAGCCAGAAGCTGGAAGGAACCCAGATGTCCTTCAGAAGACGAATGGATACAAAAATTGTGGTACATATACACAATGGAATGCTACTCAGCCACCAGAAACAATGACTTAACCAAATTCTTAAGAAAATGGCTGCATCTAGAGAAGATCATCCTGAGTGAGATAACCCAGTCACAAAAGAACAGACATAATATGCAGTCACTGATAGTAGGATGCTAACCCCAGAGGCTTGCACTCCCCCAGAAACAACTCACAGACTGTATGAAGTCCAAGAAATAAAGAAAACAATAAATATACATATATTCACAAAACAAGAAGACTTTGACTATTTCCATGTTGCGTTTTGTTTTGCATGTACTTTACGCTTATTGCAACTAGTAGGTTTTCAATGCATACTGTCAAGCCCTTGAAAAAAATCAAGTACTGACTAAAAAACATATTCACATGGTTTTATGTAAAATTTATTTTAATGTCTGGAAAAACAGTACTGACAAAAATGTATAATTTTAAGCAAAAAATGTTTTAAATCTGTACATTTATCTTTGTTTTGCAAAATAAAGTCGTTTAAAAAAAATAAAATAAAAAATAAAAAAAAGAAAAAAAATTGACTCTATGAAATCAATAATAAAAAACACATATTTTATTATTATTTATGAATTGTTCATTAAATATTTTTTACTTCAGTAAAATTTATATCTTTTCTTGAACAGAAGCTGGTTGTTAAATGATTACCTGCATAACTGTAATGCCAGTCAAGGTGGGCAAAGGAGAGATTAGTAAGATGGTTCAGCAGTTAAAGTTGCCTAACTGTTTAGCAATACATCATGAACAAAGGGTATGAAAACTGTTCAAAAGCTCCCATTACTCCATGATAAAAGCACCTAGACAATACCTAAATCTCCTTTTCAAACTTATGTGTTTTCAGTTACTCTTGTAGCAGTTGGAGTCTATGCTGTATAGTTTTACATCATAGTTGGATAGTCACAAGAATTTCTCATGTTTTCCACTGTTTCCAAAAATTTTATAGAAAGGACCAATGCATAAGTTATTGCTATCATTTGGAAAGTCAACAGTTGGGCTAGCTGTTACAGAGCAAATTTGCCAAAACTTGATAATGTTGATCCTCTCTAAATGTTCAATTTATATTCCCCAATGAAAGTCAATGTCACAAAATCTCCCAGTGGGATCTGGGTATAGAGTACTCCAGCACAGGGACAGCTCCTCCTCCCCACCCCACCCCCATTCATTGTGTAAAAATAGTTCAAAAATTCTTAAGCAGTTAATTGGTTTAAATGACAATCTTCACTTGCTGCCTTAAAAACAATAAAAAATGTAGTGGTTTAAAAGTATACTATCATGTCATCTACAAATAGTGATGTTTTTACTTCTTCCTTTCTGATTTGTATCCCTTTGATTTCCTTTTGCTGTCTAATTGTTTTGGCCAGGAATTCCAGTACTATTTTGAATAGGTAGGGGGAGAGTTGGCAGCCATGTCTAGTTCCTGATTTTAGTGAGATTGCTTCAAGTTGCTCACCATTAAGTTTGATGTTGGCTATTGGTTTGCTATATATTGCTTTTATTATGTTTAGGTATGGAACTTGGATTCCTGTTCTTTCCAAGACTTTTAACATGAAGGGGTGTTGAATTTTGTAAAATGATTTCTCAGCATCTAGTGAGATGATGATGTGTTTTTTTTTTCTTTGAGTTTGTTTATATGATGGATTACATTGATGGATTTCCTTATATTAAACCATCCCTGCATCCCAGGGATGAAGTCTACTTGGTCATGGTGAATGATCGTTTTGATGTGTTCTTGGATTTGGTTTGCAAGAATTTTATTGAGTATTTTTGCATCAATGTTCGTAAGGGAGTTTGGTCTGAAGTTCTTTTTCCTTGTAGGGTCTTTGTGTGGTTTAGGAATGAGGGTTATTGTGGCTTTGAAGAATGAGTTGGGTAGTGTTCCATCTGACTCTATTTTGTGGAATAGTTTGTAGAGTATTGGTATTAGGTCATCAATAAATATCTGATAGAATTCTGCACTGAACCCATCTGATCCTGGGCTTTTTTTTTGAGGCTTTTGATGCTGATAGAATTCTGCACAGAAACCATTTGGTCCTGGGCTTTTTTTTTTTTTTTTTGAGACTTTTGATGTCTGATTCTACTTCTTTAGGTGTTATGGCATGGTTAAGATGGTTTATCTGGTCCTGATTTAACGTTGGTATCTAGTATCTGTCTAGAAATTTATCCATTTCCTCCAGATTTTTCAGTTTTGTTGAATATAGGCTTTTGTAGTAGGATGTAATGATTTCTTCAATTTTTTTCAGTTTCTGTTGTTATGTCTCCCATTTCATTTCTGATTTTGTAAATTTGGATACTCTCTTCGTGCCCTCTGTTAGTCTGGCTAATGGTTATTGATATTGTTAATTTTCTCAAAAAACAAATTCCTGTTTTTTTTGTTTTTTGATTCTTTGTACAGTTCTTTTTGTTTCTACTTGGTTGATATCTGCTCTGAGTTTGATTATTTCCTGCAGTCTACTCCTCTTGGGTGTATCTGTTTCTTTTTGTTCTAGAGCTTTCAACTGTGCTGTCAAGTTATAAGGTATGTTCTTTCCAGTTTCTTTTTGGAGGCACTCAGAGCTATGAGTTTCCCTCTTAGTACTGTTTTCATTGCATCCCATAGGTTTGGGTATGTTGTGCTTTCATTTTCATTAAATTCTAGAAAATCCTTAATTTCTTTTTTATTTCTTCTTTGACCATGCTGTTGTTTAGTAGAACATTGTTCAGCTTCCATGTGTATGTGGGCTTTTTGTTGTCTTTGTTGTTATTAAAGACCAGCCTTAGACCATGGTGATCTGAGAGGATGCATGGGAGTATTTCAATCTTCTTATATCTATTTAGGCTTGTTTTGTGACTGACTATATGGTCAGTTTTGGAATAGGTGCCATGAAGTGCTGAGAATAAGGTTCATTATTATTATTATTTTAAAGGATGAAATGTTTTGTAGATGTCTGTTAATACCAATTGGTTCAAAACCTCTGCCAGTTTCACTGCATCTCTGTTCAGTTCCTGCTTCCATGATCTGTCCATTGATGAGAGTGGGGTGTTAAAGTCTTCCATTAATATTGTGTGGGGTGCAATGTATGTTTTGAGCTTTAGTAGGGTTTCTTTTATGAATATGGGTCCTCTTATATGTGGAGCATATATGTTTACGATTAAGAATTCATCCTGATAGATTTTTCCTGTAATGAGTAAAAAGTGTCCTTCCTTATCTTTTTTTTGATAACTTTTGGTTAAAAATCTACTTTATTCGATATTAGAATGACTACTACTCCAGCTTGTTTCTTGGGGCCATTTGCTTGGAAGGTTTTTTCCCAGCATTTTACTCTGAGATAGTGTCTGTATTTGTCTCTGAGATGAATTTCCTGAATGCAGCAAAATGCTGGATTTTGTTTATGTATCCAGTCTGATAGTCTATGTCTTTTTATTGGGGAATCGAGTTCATTTGTGTTAACAGATATTAAGGAATAGTGGTTGCTGTTTCCTGCTATTTTTGCTGTTAGAGGTGGAATTATGTCTGTGTGTCTTTCTTCTTTTAGTTTTCTTGCTTAGTTATTTTCTTGCTTTTTTTAAGATGTAGTTTCCCTACTTGTATTGGGCTTTTCATCTATTATTCTTTGTAGGGCTGAATTTGTGGTCAGACATTGTGTAAATTTAGTTTTGTCCTGGAATATCTTAGTCTCTCTATCCATGGTAATTGAGAGTTTTGCTGGATATAGTAACCTGGGCTGACATTTGTATTTTCTTTGAGTCTGCATGATGTCTGTCCAGGATCGTTTAGCTTTCATTGTCTCTGTTGAGAAGTCGCGTGTAATTCTGATTGGTCTGCCATTATATGTTACATGTCCTTTTTCCCTTACTGCTTTTAGTATTCTTTCTTTGTTTTGAACACTTGGTGTTTTGACTATTATGTGTCAGGATGAATTTCTCTTCTGGTCCAATGTATTTGGAGTTCTGTAGGCTTCTTTTATGTTCACGGTCATCTCATTCTTAAGGGTAGGGAAGTTTTCTTCTATGATTTTGCTGAAGATATTTACTGTGCCTTTTAGTTGATATCCCCCCCTTTTCTGTTCCTATTATTCTTAGGTTTGGGCTTCTCATTGTGTCCTAGATCTCCTGGATATTTTGGGTTAGGAGCTTTTTGGTTTTTGCATCTTCTCTGGCTGTTTTGTTTATGTTTTCTATGTTGTCCTTAGTCTCTGAGATTCTTTCTTCCATCTCTTGTGTTCTGTTTGCGATGCTTGTATCTGTGACTCCTGATTTCTTTTGTAGGTTTTCTATCTCTAGGGTTGTTTCTTTTTGTGATTTCTTTATTGTTTCTATTTCCATTTTCAATTTCTTCTCTTGTTTGGTTGTGTTTTTCTGTAGTTCTTTGAGTGATTTTTTGTTTCCTCTTTAAGAGCTTTTATTTGTTTATGTGTGTTCTCCTGTAATTGTTTAAGAGAGTTATTCATGCTCTTCTACAAGATCTCCATCATCATGGTGAAGTTTGATTTCAAGTCTGAGTCTTGTTTTTCTGGATTGTTTGGCAATCCACTACTTGCTGTTGTGGGAGAGCTGGGTTCTGATGTTGCCAGATTGTCTTGTTTTCCATTGCTTAAGTTTTCTCATTTTCCTCTTGCCATCTTGTTATCTGTGATTATACGTGGTCTTGTTGTTAGTGACTTGCACCCTTCTCTCCTGTGAATTTGACGGTCCACGGGCTCAAGAAGAAAATTGCTTCTTAGTGTTAGGCTTTTTTAGAGTTCTTCTGGCAGTGACTCAGCTCTGTCTTTATGGGCTCTCGTCTGGGAACTTTTGTCAGGCTGTTGTGGGAGTTCAGCCCTCTTCCCGTAGGTCCTGACTACTACTGTAGTGAACTTGTTCTTTTTCAAGTCAAAAAGTCCCCTTTTCCAGAGAGAACAGCACTCTTTGAGAACTTCCAGTGTGCCCTCCCTGGATCTATGGGTCAGGCTCACCTCTGGTGGTGTGTAAAAACACTTATGAAGCTGATCTTCAAAGCACTGCCTTTCCAGGGCAGATCCTGATTCCCTCTGATAGAAGCCCGGCTCTTACTGTGGGCCAGAAAGGACCTCTTCCCACAAGCACTCTCTGTGCTCTGGGTACTCAAGGTGCAACCTCACCAGGCCTGTGCCCCAGGTTCTCTGCTGGTTCAGGTGGAAAAGAGCCTGTGTGTTTGGTCTGAAAACACAGCCTTCTCGGGCAGATCCCGATTCCTTCTGACAGAGGCCGGGCCCTTACTGCGGGCCAGAAAACTCCCCAGGTAATTTTTATGGATAGCCACACTTGAGAAATACTGCTCAAAGACAAACGGGCTGAATATTGTTTTTTGGAGGCTCCATTTAGTAAATGAGTAAATACCAGCTATGAAGTGCTGTGACACTACTGGGCGTTGCAAGAACAACAGAGGAGGTCTAATCAAAGTGCTTGATATTTAGGCAGTGCCACGGACTCTCTGAACACTCCTGTTACTTGGTAAGCAGCTCTCTTTTGATTCCCTGTACACTGACATGAGGCTGGCATAGGGATTCTGATAATACCTGTGCTCAAGGGGCCTGGATATGAATAAGGGAAGGAGACAGGCTATATACTTTATGTGGCTAACTTGTGCAGCATGCAGACAGAACCCTGTGCCATCAGTTAAGAAGTGGCCAACCAATGAATCAAAACATTCTGACATAATGGAAGATTCATCAACCCTTGCCTCAGTTTGTGTCTGCTATGATGACTCTATTTAGACTTCCTAAGGACTCAGGTGGGTCATAAAAGACACAAGTAATACTTCCAATGTTCAAACAGGGAAGTGATTTTCAACGAGAAAATAAGGGCTGGCAATATATTTCAATGATACAAAGTGCTTGTCTGTAAAGTGTGAGGACCAAAGTTCAACTCCCTGCACTACATACATAATACACGAATAAGATCAGATAGTTAGGGAGCTGGAGAGATGGTTAGTGGTGAAGAGTACTAGTTGCTCTTGCAGAGGACTCTAATTTAGTCCCCAGAAACCACAAGGATGCCAACAACTATCTGTAACTCCAGTTCCATAAGATCTGATGCTCTCTGGACACTGCACACACATGGTACACAGACAAGCATGTAGGCAAAACACTCGTACACATAAAATAAAAATAAATACATCTGAAAAAGTAAAGAACAATTAATTTTTTGAGAAGCAACTGCCAAACAGCTTACTAAAACATTACATGCTTAAAACAGCACAACATATTACCTAGTTGTCTTGTACTTCACTAATTTGACATAGGCCTCACCAGATTAAAAATTATGGTGTTATTAGGTCTGAGTTCCATTTTGAAAGCTCTAGGGGAGAATTTGCCTCTAAGGTCATTGAGTTTATAGGCAGAACTCAGTTCCCCATGGAGGTAAAGTCTGTAATTTCCCCTCATGGTTTTCAGTTGAGAGCATCCTCAGGCTCATTCATGGCCTTTTCTTTCATTTTCAAAGTCAACAACATGAGTGGGTCCAATTTCTTTCCTGTCTGAGTCTAGTCTCTTCTTACATCATCAAATCTGGCTCTCTTCACCTTCTGCTTCTCTCTTTCACTTTTAAGGTCACACTGGACCTAGCTGTGTAATCCAAGCTTGTTTTCCAATTTTAAGTTTTATGATTGTTTTAATGGGCAAAGTCCCCTTTACTATGTAAGGTAACATTTTCACAGGCTCCATAGATTATGATACGAGTGCTTTAGGACTATTGTTCTGTCAACTGTAGACTTTCAAGTTAACTTTTACCTTCTGATAGTCTAGTAGTTTTTCCTTTAATCTAGGTGAGTGTTGGCTATTCTCGAAGTACAATAATGTTGCCTTACTTTGATAACTTTTACCCCAGGTCATCTATTGTTTGATTTACTCTGCTTTAACTAGCATCTATGTGAAATGTCCAAATATCACTGTGTCCTAGGTTCTTTTTTACAATGGCCTGGCAATGCTTTTTAGGTGTTCCGGAATTATTGGTGTCCCTTCCCTACCTCCAGGCTATTCTGAATATCTCTTCTTGTTTCTCTAGTAGCTTTATCATAATCTACTTGATAATGCCAACACCTGCAAATTTCTTCCCTCTGTGCCATTTTATCTGTTGTTGATAAGTGCTGCCGAATACCACATGTTCTCTGTTATTTCCTTTTACTCTATGGTCACAGTAGCAAGGGTGACCCATTGTCTTGGTTGTCCATTAAATTCACCTCACATCAGTGAAAGAAATTTTTCACAGGTTAAACTGGAAATAGCAATGCCAAAATGTTAAAAGGTTGCTTTTAGATAGTGAAACTATGGTCTATTTTCTTCTTATTATTTTAGTGTTTTAAACATTTCCATAGAAAACTTCAAAAAAGTGAGAATGTTCCAAAAAAAAGTGAGAATGTTCCATAAGAAACAGACAAAACCAAACCACTCCCTTCAATAAAGAGTCCACCTTTCTCCATCCTTGTATTGTTTCTAAGAGTATCTTGTTATTTTCTTTTCTGTCTCTATCACACATTGTAGTGCGGTATATTGTACTGTATTTATTGTTTATTCTTTCTTGCTTAGTATTTCAAGGGTCATACAGGCAGCACCATATATATTCTGGTAATCCCTATGGACCCATCATCTAGACATATGCTTGCCACACAATAAAGGTTGAGTTTTTACAGGCTTCCTTCTCAATATGACAACTTGGGAAATTTTTATTCCAGATCTATTACCTATGTGTCTCCACAGGGCAGTGGCAAGTGAGCTGACAGTGTTAGCACCACTAGGTGCTGTTTCACAAACACGAATTCCTGGTTCCTTCTCCAATGTTAGAAATGCTGATGCTAGTGAGACAGTTCAGTGGGCAAAGGAGCTTGCCACCAGGCTTAATGGCCTGAGTTCAATCACTGGAACCCACAAGGTAGAAGGAGAGAACATACTCTACACATTGTCCTCTGACCTCCACACATGTACTGTGGCATGAACACACATATACCTACACACACACACATAATCCAAAATATAATTTTTAATGCTTAAAAAGAAAATGTGCTATATTTCACAATTGTATGATTCAACAAACTTTCAAGATAATTCTGATGTAGGACACCATTTTAAAAACGCTGTTTCATATACTAGATTACTGCACATAATTAGGTATTTGGTATTTTAAATTATGTTCAGATCTTTGATAAGTAATTATATACGGGTTTAAGGGTATTTTAATGATTAAGAATTGGTTTTTTTGAGGAACACTTCGCCACTGTTGGTGAGGTTGTAAATTGGTACAACCACTCTGGAAATCAGTCTGGCAATTCCTTAAAAAAATTGGACATAGTACTACCTGAAGACCCAATTATTCCACTTCTGGGCATTTACCCCAGAGACGCTCCAACATACAACAAAGACACATGCACCACAATGTTCATAGCAGCCCTATTTATAATAGCCAGAAGCTGGAAAGAACCCAGATGTCCTTCAGTAGATGAATGGATACAAAAATTGTGGTACATTTATACAATGGAGTACTACTCAGCTATCAGAAACAATGACTTTATGAAATTCTTAAGAAAATGGATGCATCTAGAGAATATCTTCCTGAGTGAGATAACCCAGTCACAAAAGAACAGACATAATATGCAGTCACTGATAATTGGATACTAACCCCTGAAAGCTCTGAACACCCCAGAAACAACTCACAGACTATATGAAGTTCAAGAAAAACAAAGACCAAAAAGAAAAAAAGAAAAAAGAAAATGAAAAACCATTATGTTTAATCTTTACACACTAAGAAAACTTTGACTATTTCCAGGTTACATCTTGTTTTACATGTACTTTATGCTCATTGTAACTAGTAAGATTTTAATGCACACTACCAAACCTTTAAAAAAATCAAGTACTGACAAAAATGTATCCATATACTTTTAAGCAAAAGTGCTTAAAATCTGTACATTTATCTTTGTTTTTAAAATAAAGTTGTTCAATTAAAAAAAAAAGAATTGGTTTTTCTGTATGGCCAAGAAAACACACACACATTATTTTTTTTAGCAATTTAACATAATAGAAGATATATTTCCTCAATACAAAAATTCCAATCTGTATATTTTCAGGAACCGATTGAAATAGCAATGAATTACTTGCGCGTGTGAGTATATTTTTCTTTATGATCTTGTGAAACATTTGTTTAAAGAAACTGAAGAAGACTCAATCTTCTTGTGTTACTTCAATCTTAGGGTGGTAAGATAATGATAGTTTGAAGACATGAGTCAGGCTTTCTATCTGACCCAACTGCTATATCATCCATGACCCATCAAGGACAAGTATAAAGGAAAAGTTTCCCTAGTGACACCCGTTGGAATCTTCCAATTGCAGACACTCCTGATACAAGTTAGGGCAACTGGAGCTTTGCAATTCCTTACAGCAGCCATAAAGCTGTCCACTCGTTATGTAAAGTTCACGTCAATCCACACAGAATGATTCACAAAGAGAATTTCCTGTCGCTCTGAGATGAGACACTGGAGACAGATCCCAAAGGACCTTGTCATCTATATTTATGAGTTTAAGCAACTTTTAGATCATGATTTCTATGATCTAGAATTTGTCCTTCTTATGGAAGTTAGTGTGGAGGTCAGTTTGGGACAAGCTGACAGCAAATGAGAAAGCTTTGCTCCTAAGTTGAATTCTAACATTCAGTTTTTTGCTTTGTTTTATTTTAGGCAGAATTTTATTTTTCCTAATAGTTTTTTAAGGCCCAAGGAAAGATATAACCGACATTCACTAATTGGACATCAGTTTGAAAAATAATGTGGTTGTCCCACTAATTGAGACTTGATGCTCATAAACACAGGCAGGAATAAATAGAAAGCTGTTTTAATATAGTTACTGAGCTTTATATGTCTTTTGGTTTCACATATACAAATGGGAAAACCTCAGTTTCATTTTGATTACTGTGTCAACAGCGTTCATATTTTCCTTCAGTGGTTTATGCAGTTAATAAGACATTATTATATTTTATCAGAATCATCATAATTCTGCATGAGTCTATTGATTTTCAGCACCCAGTTTATGAAATTGCCTTGTCCTCTAAACACGTATCAATGAACATTTTTTGTCTATTGAACCTAGAAGTAATGCTCAACCCCACAAAAACTAAAAATGGAGAATTGGCCTTTTGCATATCATGGGTACCAGATGTAGGCAGGGAAAAAAAGGCTCATGGATGAGACATTTTCTATGCATTTAAAAATAAAAACTGGAAAGGAGAAAATGTCAAATGAGTGATTATTATACAAAGTTCCACTATGCACGTTATTTATGGAGCTTCTTCTAAAACTCCTGACCCTGAAATTAACTTGAAGCCAATTGGAAACTAATCTCATCCATAAATGTGAAGGCATATCCTAGTCATGATTCACCTGACATCTTTCTAGGGATTTCTAGTCGTTATATGTAAAAGGAAAAAGAATCCCATCCCCTTTCACTTGTCTTAAGCCTGGAATAGTTTAACGGACACATTTGAACATTATAGTTATCGATTCTTTTTTTTTCTTTTTAACTTTATTTTAAAAAACAAAGATAAATGTACAGATTTTAAAGCATTTTTGCATAAAAGTATACAAATACATTTTATAAGGTTTTAATTAAGTATTTGTGGGTACCTATATATACACATATGTATATATGTAACAATAATATAGGAAAAGAGGTTATTAATTTGAGGAGATAGGAGAGAAACTGGGAGGGGCTGTAGGAAGGAAAGGGGGATGTGATACAGTTCTATTTTAATTAAAATATATTCTTTTTTTATTTTTTGTCTTGATCTTCACACAGTCTGTGGGTTGTTTCTGGAGTGTTCAGAGCTTTCTGGGGTTAGTATCCCATTATCAGTGACTGCATATTATGTCTGTTCTTTTGTGACTTATCGATTCTTTTCTTTCCCCCATGTTTTTTTCTTTGTCATGGAAAATTTTTAAACATTTATCAGAGAAAATAATGTATATGACCACTATATTTCAAGCATTCAGCCTCACCATTGCAAACTCACAGCCAAATCCAGTTTCACCTACATCCTCACACTGATGTCCCTTCCAGGTCAAGACCAGGTAAGATGGCTCCATGGATAAATGCAGCTGCTGACAGCATGAGTTTGATCATCATGAGTGATGTGGTGAATGAAAAGGACTGACCTCTGCAAATTATATGCCATTTTAAAGTATTTTGGGGTACAGGGGACTCTTAGGATAACAGCTTCAACATTTGTCTTCTCAATTTCCTTAAACAGTGACAAATAGGGAAAGTTACCTACTGGTGGTAATTAGGGAGTTTTAATATGTGGAGATGGTTCTGGTAGTGGAGATAACATCATCCCTCCCAGTGACCTGTTGTAAAATTCTTATTTTGAAGACAGGAAAATGATGACCCTCATATGTCATTAAATTCCTTTCAGCTGTCTCTTGGCCTATAGAAAAATCATTAGGTATCCAACTATAAATTTTTTTTAAACTTTATTTTAAAAAACAAAGATAAATGTACAAAATTTTAAACATTTTTGCATAAAAGTATACGAATACATTTTTGTAAGTTTGTAATTAAGTATTTGTAGGTACATAAACATACACATATGTATATATGTAACAATAATATAGGAAAAGAGGTTATTAATTTGAGGGAATAGGAGAGAAACTGGGAGGGGCTGTAGGGAGGAAAGGGGGATATGATACAGTTCTATTTTAACACCTATTTTAAATATATAATGTGTTTGTTATTATACATAGGGTAGTCATGTCATGCTGGGCATAATTTTGAATTTATTTTCTTTTTCTTTCTTTCTTTCTTTCTTTCTTTCTTTATTTTTTCAAATACATTTTTAAGGTTGTAATTAAGTATTTGTGGGTACATATACATACACATATGTATATATGTAACAATAATATAGGAAAAGAGGTTATTAATTTGAGGGTATAGGAGAGAGACTAGGAGGGGCTGTAGGGAGGAAAGGGGGATGTGATACAGTTCTATTTTAATTAAAATATATTCTTTTCTTGTTGTTGTTGAGCTTCACACAGTCTGTGAATTGTTTCTGGGGTAGTCCGAGCTTTCTGGGGTTAGTATCCCATTATCAGTGACTGCATATTATGTCTGTTCTATTGTGACTGGGTTATCTCACTCAGGATGATATTCTCTAGATGCATCCATTTTCTTAAGAATTTGGTTAAGTCATTGTTTCTGATAGCTGAATAGTACTCCATTGTGTAAATGTACCACAATTTTTGTATCCATTCATCTACTGAAGGACATCTGGGTTCTTTCCAGCTTCTGGATATTATAAATAGAGCTGCTATGAACATTGTGGTACATGTATCTTTGTTGTATGTTGGAGCATCTCTGGGGTAAATGCCCAGAAGTGGAATAACTGGGTCTTCAGATAGTACTATGTCCATTTTTCTGAGGAACCGCCAGACTGATTTCCAGAGTGGTTGTATCAGTTTACAACCCCACAAGCAGTGGAGAAGTGTTCCTCTTTCTCCACATCCTCGCCAGCATCTGTTGTCATCTGAATTTTGGATCTTGGACAATCTGACTGGTATGAGGTGGAATCTTAGGGTTGTTTTGATTTGCATTTCCCTGATGGCTAAGGATGTTGGGCACTTCCTTAGATGTTTCTCAGTCATTCGATATTTCTCCATTGAGAACTTTTTGTTTAAGTCTGTAATATAATCAACCATATAAACAAACTCAAAGAAAAAAACCACATGATCATCTCACTAGATGCTGATAAAGCATTGACAAAATTCAATACCCCTTCATGTTAAAAGTCTTGGAAAGAACAGGAATCCAAGGCCCATACCTAAACATAATAGAAGCAATATACAGCAAACCAACAGCCAACATCAAACTTAACGGTGGGAAACTTGAAGCAATCCCACTAAAATCAGGGAGTAGACAAGGCTGCCCACTCTCCCCCTACCTATTCAACATAGTACTGGAAGTCCTGGCTGGAGCAATTAGACAGCAAAATGAAATAAAAGGGATACAAATTGGACAGGAAGAGGTAAAAACATCACTATTTGCAGATGACATGATAGTGTACTTAAGCGACCCCACAAATTCCACCAGAAAACTCCTACAGCTGACAAACAAGTTCAGCAAAGTGGCCAGATATAAAATTAACTCAAACAAATCAGTAGCCTTCCTATATTCAAAGGACAAACATGTGGAGAAAGAAATTAGGGAAAAGATACCCTTCAAAATAGTCACAAAACTGTGAAATACCTTGGTGTGACTCTGACTAAGCAAGTGAAGGATCTATTTGACAAGAACTTTAAACCTCTAAAGAAGGAAATCAAGGAAGACCTCAGAAAATGGAAAGATCTCCCATGCTCATGGATTGGAAGGATCAACATTTTAAAAATGGCCATCTTACCAAAAGCAATCTACAGATTCAATGCAATCCCCATCAAAATTCCAACCCAGTTCTTCATGGAATTGGAAAGATCAATGTGCAATTTCATATGGAATAACAAAAGACCTAGAATAGCGAAATCCATCCTCAACAACAAAAAAACATCTGCGGGAATCACTATCCCTGACCTCAAGCTATATTACAAGGCAATTGTGCTGAAAACTGCATGGTGCTGGTACAGAAATAGGCACGTGGATCAACGGAATAGAATAGAAGATCCAGAAATGAGCCCTCACGTATATGCTCACCTGATTTTTGACAAAGGAGCTGTAAACATTCAATGGAAAAAGGACAGCCTATTCAACAAATGGTGTTGGTCCAACTGGCACTCAGCATGCAGAAGAATGAAAATAGACCCTTTCTTACCTCCTTGTACAAATCTCAAGTGCAAGTGGATCAAAGATTTCCACATTAAACCAGATAACTGAAACTATTAGATGAGAAAGCAGGGAAAACCTTAGAACTCATAGGCACAGGAGAAATTTTCCTGAACAGAACACCAATAGCTTGAGCTCTAAGGTCAAAGATTGACAAATAGGACTTAATGAGATTGCAAAGTTGCTGTAAGGCTAAAGACACTGTCATGAAAACAAAACGGCAGCCATCAGAGTAGGACAGGATCTTTACCAACTCCACATCAGATAGAGGCCCAATATCCAAGGTATACAAAGAACTCAAAAGGGAGATACCAAAGAATCAAATTATAAAGTTTTCCTTCTAATTATACTTCAGTTATCTAAGTCTCGTTTGTTTCACTGTTGTCAAATAATTTTCTCTGTATGATTTTGGTATTACGTTTATTGGGACTCACTTATGCCCTGGTTCCTTGATGTATTTCACAACTATTATCCAAATACCAATTTGATCATGGTGCTCACTAGTGCACATACACTTTTTGTATTCTCTTTCCTACTTGTTCAGTCAGTAGGTGAATGAGAGGTTCAAGTCATGATTTTTTAAAAATTATTTTAAGCCTATGTTATTACAGGTGAAGTCACATTTAGCATCCAAATTCCTTCTTGCTGAGTTGACCCATTTATCATTGTAGATTGTCTTCTTATTCTCTAGCCCAGGCTGGCCCAAACTGTACACTGTAGCTCAGGCTTACCTCAAACTCATAGCCATTTTTTTTTTTTTTTTGCTTCAGGCTCCTGAGTATCATGTTTTCAAGCATGGCTGTATTTTCTTAATATATATTTTTCCTGTTTATTCATGGAACTACTTCGTTGTGTCTACCTAATCAGACATTAATTTTCCAAAGTATATTATTCTTTTTTTTTGTAACCAAAACTTTTAATCCCAAGGATTCTCACAAACATATTACAAATGACATCATGGAAAAAAATCTTGCACAGTAACTGAGTTCAGCTCTACAATGTACCCTTAAACTGATGACAGTGGTATCTTACATTTCCAAATAAAGATGTTACGACAGCTCTGCATCCACATATAGTCAACAGGAAGGAACCACTTTGAAAACCTTCTGAGTGTGGTTCCTACCTTTTCCCTGTTGGCTGTGTTCACAGCAGCTTTGAAAGATTGCTTCACCATTTCACCCACAGTGCCACACCGCGTCTCAGCTACTACAGGAACTTTATTCAATTTCCGCCAGTTGCTTTATATCATTAGTACATCACACTTAAAACTGGGCAGGATCTATATTTATTTCAGTCCATGAAAAACTAAAATTCAAAGAAAATCCAATCTTGCTTAAGGGAACACTGTAAAGTAACAGTTCTTTATATCACATGCCTCATATGATCCATTTGAAACCATAGAGAATTACGTCGCTGTGTCACTGTTCCAAGAGACAAAACAAATTTGATCAGCTAAAACATTTTAAAAATGCACCAAGCTTATGAAGTCTCAAACAAAACTTTAATTTCCTGTACATACTCCTGTCAAGTGAAGTTATTTCCTGTACACTTTTGCAAACTGGTCTTCTATTTCCTTTCATTTGACCTAGATCGGCTATGAGACCTAGAGAAGGATCAAGATGGCTTATGATTTCTCTTACGAGACAGAGACCTTTCTCTTCTCCTATCTCTAGAAAGCGACCTGCTCCGGCTTCGGGAAAAGCTTCTCCTTCTTGGGGATCTGCGCCGAGGTGGAGGACTCCTCCTGCGGTAATCATCTCAAGGATGACCACCCCAAGAGGGAGGCGGGCCGCGATCCAGACTTCTCTTTTCACCATTCGACAGTTCCACTCTCACACGGCAGCCACATAGTGCTCTTCCATCGAGCTCTCCGATAGCATCAGCAGCATCTCGGGGATCCTCAAATTAGACGAAAGCAAAGCCAGGAGGGTTCCGAGCAACCCACACACTTCGGAGTGGTCCATAACAGCCAAAAGCCCGTTCTAATTCAGTCTTGTTCCCACTGTTTCCAAGATTACCTACATAAACCTTACAGTCCAAGGGACAGGAATCATGATGCATTTCGAGATCCTGGATTCAAAAGGCCCAAGCTCAAATCCTAACGCTCCGACAGGCCCACCCGCTTCCCTCTGGCTCTGCTCCCACAGAAGCTCTAAGTCCCGCGGCGTCCACGAAATGGCGCACAGTATATTATTCTAATATTAACAAAATATTTATTTTATTTCCATTTATGTCTATATGTCTGTGCACTCCTGTGTGGGTGCTTATGGAAGCCAGAAGAGGGTGTCAGATCATCTGGAGCTGGAGTTCCATCCATTGTGAGCTGGAAGATGTGGAACTCAGAGCCATACTCCACGATTCTGAAAGAGCAACAAGCATTAACTGCCAAATCATTTCCTCAGCTCTATCTATCACTTACCTTTAAAATGCCAGTGGTCCTTTGTTCTCAAAGAATCAATTCTCAGGGTAGTCCCTAGTGCTACAACAGAGTTCCGGCTTCCCCCTGCACCCCATGCCTCCTCTTCAGGAGGCTCTCACAGACTATTCCTCCTTGGCCTTCCCTACCCCCTTGTTTCTGTGTCCTAGTCCCCAAATCAGGTGGACACCCCATGCTAAACCTCAGGCCACTCCAAACAGAAGACAAGGTAGGCTGCCAAAGAACCTTCCTTTTCTCTGTTCCTCTAGACCCAATCCTCAGGGTTGCCCCAAGCTCTTTAACAGACCATCTCCCTGTGACCTCCCCTGCTCCCAACCTGCAAGCACTCACGGTGAACTTTCCAGCAAAGCAGACTAGGAATTAGGCAGCATACAACCAACACACTCTCTGAAGAGCCAGAAACAGAAACTCAGGAATAAAATGCTTGCCCCACAAAGACATACTCAGAAATCAGCACCTAGACCTATAATCATCTCCAAACCAGAGACCCACATGCCAGTGTGAAAACACAATAAATAACAGCCAGGGCATCATGCCTCCACCAGATCCCAGTTACCCTACCACAGCAGACCATGAATATTCCAACACAGTTGAAGAATAAGAAAAATATTTTAAAATTAACTATATGAAGATGATAGCGGTTCTTAAAAAGAAAGTTAATAAATCCCTTAAAGAAATTAAGTAAAAGACAAACAATTGGAAAAATTAATAAATACCTCAAAGGAAGATAAGAAAAAACACATTTGGAGAAAATGAATACAACTCTTCAAAACCTTAGAATGGAAATAGAAGCATTAAAGAAAACACAAACTGAGGGAATTCTGGAAATGGAAAATTTAGGAAAGAGAACAGGAAGTACAGAGGCAAACTTCACCAACAGAATATAAGAGATGGTAGAGAGACTCTCAGGCATTGAATATATGATAGAAGAAATAGATACATTGGTCAAAAAATGTTAAATCTAAAAATTTCCTGACACAAAATATCCCAGGAACTATAAAAAGGCCAAATCTTGTTAGGAATAATAGGAATAGAGAAAAAGAAGAATCCATTTCAATGGCCCAAAAATATTTCCAACAAAGTCATAAAAGTTTCCTAACCTTAAGAAGGAGATGCTTATAAAGAGAAAAGAAGCATACAGATCACCAGAAAGTTTGGGTCAGAAAAAGACCCTATGTCACATAATTAACCACTAAACATACAGAACAGAAAGATTATTATAAAATCTAAAAGGAAAAACATATAGCATATAAAGGCTAACTTATTAGATTTACACTTGCCTTCTCAAAAGAGAAAATTTAAAGCCAGAAGGTGTTCACTGGTAAAATTTTGAGGGTCAGTTATGTATATTATCATATCATTTGTGAATAGTGATACCTTGAATTTTTGCTTTCCAATTTGTATCCCACTTGATCTCCCTTTGTTGTCTTAATGATCTAGCTACAACTATACTGAGTACTATATTGAATAGATACAATGAGAGTGGGCAGCCTTGTCTTGTCCCTGATTTCAATGGGATTTCTTCAGGTTTCTCTCCATTTAATTTAATATTGGCTATTGGCTTGTTGCATATTGTTTTTATTATGTTTAGGTATGTGCCTTGCATCCCTGCTTTCTCCAAGTCTTAACATGAAAGGGTGTTAATTGAATTTTGTCAAATGGGTTTTTCAGTATCTAATGAAATGATCATGTGATTTTTTTCTTTTAGTTTGTTTATATAGTATACTATATTGGTGGAGTTTTATATATTGAAACATTCCAACTTTCCTTGGATGAAGCCTATTTGATCACGGGGGAGCATTCCAGGAGTCAATGTGGGTGGGAATACGGAACCTGGAGAGGCCACCTTCTATAGCTAGGCAGAACCCCTAGTGGAAGGACAAGGACACCAATCCACCCACAACACTTTTGATACAACATTCATTCTGGGTAGAAGAAATATAGAGACAAAGGTGTAGCACAGACTTAAGGAATGGCCAATCAATATCCAGCTCAACTCAAGACCCATCCTATGGGCAAGCAACAATCCATGGTAGTATTAATGATACCACGATATGTTTTTAGACTGGCGCCTAGGATTACTGTTCTCTGTTAGACTCCACCCAGCAGGTGACTGAAACTGATGAGGATACCCTCATCCAAACGTTGGACAGAGGTTAGTGACTCTCTTGGAAGAGCTGAGTGAAGGATTGAAGGCCCTGAGGGAGATAAGAATACCATAGGAAAACCAACAGAGTTAACTAACCTGGACCCCTGGGGCCTCTCAGAGACTGAGCAACCAACCAAAGAGCATACACAGGATGGACTGAGGCTCCCAGCACATATGTAGCAGACACGCAGCCCATTCTTCACGTGAGTCCCCCAACAACTGAAGCAGGGTCTGTCTTTCCCTAAAGCTGATGTCTGGATGAGGAATCTGGTCCCCAATAGGAATGCCTCAGTGGGAAAGTATACATCTAATCTTGCAGAGATTTGATGTGCTAGGGTGGAGGATACCCAGGGGAGCATCCTCTCAGAGGAAAAAGAGAAATGATCAGAGAGGGACTCTGTGAGGTGGGACTGGGAGGGGGCAGCATTTTGGATATAAATAAATAAATAAACAAATAAATAAATGAATTTTAAAATAAACAAATAAAAGCCAGAAGGGCTTGAACAGATATGCTGCAGACTCTTAAAGAGAATACAAATGCCAGCCCAGATTACTAAAATTTTAAATCAGCATAGATGGAGAAAATAAAATATTTCATGATAAAATAAAATTTAAATAATATCTATCTGCAAACCCAGCCCTACTGAAGGTTCTAGAAGATAATTCCAACCCACGGTGTTAAAAATAAGTCCACAAAAACACAGGAAATAATTTTACACTAGCAAAACCAAAGGATGGGTAATTCTCTCTCTCTCTCTCTCTCTCTCTCTCTCTCTCTCTCTCTCTCTCTCTCTCTCTCTCTCTCCTATCAAAAATAAAATAGCAGGAATTAACAATCATTGGTGATTGATAGACATCAACCTCAATGATCTCAATGTAGACTAACAGAATGGATGCAAAATCAACATTCCTACTGCTGCCGCATTCAAGAAACGCACCTCAATATCAAGGATAGATATTACCCTACCCATCGTTCACACTGGGACAGGCTCTGAGGTGGAGGATATCTTTCTCAATGTATCCTCTTTTCTAGAGTTGAATGACAGAAAAATCCCAGCCCAGCAGAAACCTCTAATAGTAAAAAGTTTGTGTGACACGCACATGGGTACCCAGGGGCCACATGGTAGATGGAAGTCTGAGGTGCAGGTTCTAGAGCATGTCAGAGGGACAGCAGGAAGCTAGAACACAGGGAAGTGCATGTTCCTCAGACCTCCTCTCAGGAGCTATCAGAGAAAAGCTAGAGGAGACATCCTCCTTTCTTCCCATAAGCATCCCTACCCTGAAGCTGTGGCAGACCATCTCCCAATACACTGAAGAGGCCTTAGTGTAGGATACTGCCTGGCTGTCATTTGCAAGTCAAGAACTTCTTACTGTAGGCCTCCATCTCAGATTCCTATCTACAGCTGCAGCTGTGTGCTCAGGTATAATCCAATGATTCCACAGGAAAGTGTAAGCTGCCGGTGTCCCCAGGACACTTAGTCTCAGACTAGTTACAGAGCTCAGGCTCTGGAGACAATGTCCTCTGACACTCTTCAGCTCACCTGGGGCCAGTCCTCTAAAAAGGGGAACAGGTCCGGAGGGAGTGGTGGTGGGGCCCGTCAGAGTACAGGGGCATGATCTTCAGAAGACTCTCCTCACCACTCCCACCCCCTAGGGGGCCCCTCGTGCCTATAGAGAAAACTGCCCATTAGAAGTCTTGGACTGGCATCCTTGGCACATCCATTTGTGTCTGAGTAATCGGTCTGTCCGAGAGAAATACTGATGGCATCGTTCACACTGGTAAGGCTTTTCGCCACTGTGTACCCGCTTGTGGTATTCAAGATGGAACTCTTGGATAACATGCATAGCACATACGTCACAATCAAATGGTTTCTCACCTTTTTAACAGTCTTTTTTGAGTGAGAGGCCTCAGCCAAGTTGTCATCTTCTTTGCGGTTTCGGGATGTATCACTGTCTTTTCGGTAGCGCTGACTGGAACACCTCAGCACATCAGGGCTACCTGCCCACTTGCCGTGTTTGGCCTGCTTGCTGGCAGTCTGGCTCAGCATCATCTTGCTGGCTGCAGTGGGACCCAAACTTACCTCTGTTAGGCCTTCACAAGCCTGAAGGCTTGCTGGGAACGAGGATAACCTCAGTCATTTTAACTCTCCTATATATGAACAACAAATGGACTGAGAAGAAAACCAGGGAAACAACACTCTTTCTTCACAATAGCCTCAAATAATCTAAAATATTTTGAAGTAACTTTAACAACTTGGAGACTTGTATAACAAAAGTTCAAGTCTTTGAAGAAAGAAATTGAAGAAGATATAAATATGGTAAGATCTCCCATGTTTATGGATTAGTAGAGTAATATTGCCCATCCTACCAAAAACAATCTATAGATTCAATGGAATTTCATTAAAATTTCGACATAATTCTTTACAGACTTTGAAAGGACAATTGCCAACTTCAAATGTAAAAACAGCAACAAGAACGAAAAACAGTATAGCTTTAAAAAAGTCCTCAACAATATAAGAACTTTAGAAGAATTTAAATCCAGTAACATTGCTGCTCTGACAAGAGATCATATCCAAAGACCCTCTAAATCTCTGTGATCTGAATGGAATGACTCACCTTTAATCCCTCTTGCTGAAACTCTTATTAAAAACCTTTAATCCCAAACAATGTAGGTAAATTTAGTTTGTAGAAAGAAGCAGCCATGTTTGAAAGTCATGTCAAAGTAATGTGACAAAGTGATCAATCAGAGAAAGATTTAAGAAAATGAGTCAGAGATAGCCCAGTTCTCATGACCACAGGCAGGAAAAAGAGGCAATTTAAGAGAGGAGCACTACAGAATAAAGAGAAGAGAAAAGAGGAGAGGAGGGGAGGAGAGAGAGAGAGAGAGAGAGAGAGAGAGAGAGAGAGAGAGAGAGGAGAGAGAGAGAAGGAGGAGGAGGAGGAGGAGGAGGAGGAGGAGGAGGAGGAGACAATTTTTACAAGGATGGTTTTATAGAGAGAGGTTTCAGGTGAAAACAGAATTAGTCATAAAATGAGAAGGAGCCAGAAGATTAGAACAAATTGCCAGTTAGTTTGAGGCCAAATAGAGCAATTCAGTCAAAAGCCAAGAGAAGACACTTTGGACAGGAGTTTGGGCCAGAACAGCTGAGTTGAACCAGCCAGCCAGAATTCAAAAAGAACAAGGAAAGGTGATGTTATTATTCAGTAGTAGTCCTCCAAGACAACAGTTACTCTGATGGATAAAAGTTACGTTTACAAAGAACTGTTGGCGGTATCACCACCCCTGCTTCCAAGCTGTACGACGGAGCTATAATAATAATAACCACATGGTATTGACATATAAACAGACATGTTGGTCAATTGAATGGAATCAAAGATCTAGAGATAAGTCCAAATAGATATAAACACCTGATTTTTGATAAAGAAACCAGAAATGCACATTGGAAAAAAGATAAGTCCTTCAACAAATGGTGCTAGTATACCTGGATGTCTGCATGAAGAAGGATGAAAATAGATCCATATTTATTACCCTTCACAAGAGGATCAAAGTCCTCAACATAAAACCAGACACACTGAACCTGATAGAAAAGAAAGTTGGGAATAGCTTTGAATGCACTGGGATAAGAGACACTTCCTAAACAGTACATGGGTGGCACAGGCATTAAAACCAACAATTAACAAATGGTACCTGATTAAACTGAAAGGCTTCTGCAGGGCAAAGGAAATCATCAATCGGATAAAGCAGTCACATAAAGAATGGGAAAAGTTCTCTGCATGCTAGAGACTCCTGGACATCCATCCATTCATAAAACTTTTGACCTACAATCTGTCCTGCCTGCAAGTTGTGGTCCAGAACTTGTGGGAGGACTATGCCATGTGAGGGAGACCATTCCTTACAATGCCTGGATGTCCAGAAACATGAGACCTAGGGTAGAACAAAATAGGACTGGGAGAAAACCCCAATGAAACGATTCCTAATGATATTTGGCTATACTCATAAACTTGTGCTTTTTCCAGTTGTCACCAGAAAAGCTTCCTCCAACCACAGATGGGGAGCCAGTGCAGAGACCCACAGCAAGGGCTCTGACCTTGCCTTATTGTATCTTGTTTTGCTCTGTTTGGCAATTTGTCATTTCTTGGAGGTCTGCTCCTTTTGGAAGAGGAAATGGGGGGGGGTAGTGAATCTGGGGGAGAAGCAAACTGTGGAGCTGAGAGGCATGGAAGAAAGGAGAACTGTGGTCAAGTTGTATTGTATGAGAAAAGAATCTATTTTCAATAAAAAGTACTTTGAAAATACACCAAATCTGCTTCATATTTGCTAGGTTTGAAATTCTTTCTTTTAAAATTGCCCCTCTAATTACCCCCTATTCTCCCAACTTCACATTCTCTATATCCAATCCAACATTTCTGCATCAAAACCAAGGATCCAGTTTTGCTTTATTTGAGGTCCTTAAATGATTAAAGGAATCAGCAAGGGGTGGTATGGTTGGGAGATAAAAGTGGGAGAAAGAGGTTCAAGACAAATAAACAAACAAATGTAAGAGGAGCACATAGTAAAATCCGGTATACTGTATAATAATATAAGGATGGAATTAAGATGATTTTTTAAATATCATGTCTGTTTCTATTTCTTCATCTACCTTCTTTCATAGCCTAGGCAATTTTCTAGAACTCCTTTTTCCCACAAAGTCTGTAATTATGTATTTACACAATGTCCATAATCCTGTATGAATTTACACACCATTACAGATTACTGAGTAAGTGACACAAGATTGCAGTGTTAAATGAGATGAAATAGGGAAAATACCAAATCAACTGAAGCCATTCTTTTTTTTTTTTTTTTTTTTTACAATGAGCAGACAGTACATGTATACAGGGTACAACCCGGAATTTGTCAATGTGTTCTTGGTGGGTAAGGATTGAGCATGACTATTTTTTTTGTTTTGTTTTGTTTTGTTTTCTTTTTTTCTTGGACTTCATACAGTCTGTGAGTTGTTTCTGGGGGAGTGCAAGCCTCTGGGGTTAGCATTCCACTATCAGTGACTGCATATTATATCTGTTCTTTTGTGACTGGGTCTAGAACTCTTTTGATATTTGATAATATTTTCTGGTTGGTCTTTTGTGGGTGACTGCCAATTTACATGTCCTTTTGATTTCCTAAAATATTTTAATTCTTCAAAATAAGCACATACAGAAAGTAGGCTGGAGACTGGTGAAGGAAGAAGTGTAAAGAGAGGGAGGGGGAGAAAGACACAAGAGATAGTAATGGAAAGGATCAGTGAAAGCAGAAGGGAAGACTCTTTGGGGAACCAGCAAGAATGGGGAAAGGGAAGAGGGGAGGGCAAGGGTGAATAAGAACAATGCATTGTGTGTGTGTGTGTGTGTGTGTGTGTGTGTGTGTGTGTGTGTGTGTGTGCGTGTGTGTGAAATATCCCAATGAAACCAGTTACTTTGTATGTTAACTAAAACACCAAACATAAATTGTGATGCATTATACTGACAAAATAATACTAATTTTTGAAATAGAAAAGTTAAAAAGATTTATGAGAGAAAGTAGAGAAAAAGGAAGGAGGATGAATTAGAGGGAGAGAGAAAAATAGAAATATTGAAACTATACTGGAAATATAACGCTTTTAATAGTATATTCTGGATATGTAAATGTGAACATTGAAATTTTTTACCTTTACACTTTCTTTATTTTTGTTTAGGCTTTATTTATTTTTCGTTTTTACATCTATTTATTTATGTGTGTGTATGTATGTATGTATGTATGTATGTATGTATGTATGTATGTGTATGCTTGAGCTATAGCATGCATGTGGCACTCAAAGGACAACTGTGTAAATCCCTTCTCTCCTTTCACTGAGTGGGTCCCAGGAATCAAACTCAGCTCATCAGGGTTGGTGGCAAGTCCCCTTAGTGGCTGACACATCTTGCTAGCCCAGTTTTTAGGCCTTTTCCAAAATTAGTTTCTTATGTTCTGGGAGACATGAGCATGTCTGTCTATTTGTTTGTTTTTTCTCTCTTTGGAGGGCAATTGTGAAGAACAGTTTCACTGGGAAGGGACAGAATCACAAGTGCTTTTAAATTCTCACAATTGCAAAAAAAGTTAAGAATGAGTTCATGGCACAGTCTCTCTGAATTTACTCATGCTAATGACTGCTGGGAGTCTGTGGGCAATTTCTATGAGATGCAGGCGTAAGTAATTGACTGCTGGAGATGGAGAAGACCACTTCAGGTTCCACATTCCCCATTGCTAAAAGTCTTAACTATTGTCACCCTCATATATTTTGGGTAGTTTTCATTGTCTTAGGTTTCTAGCTTTTTCCAGATATGCTCCGCCTCCCCACCCATGATTTCAGTTCTTGTTCCCAGTTCCCAGTACTCTCTCCCTCCACCTTCTCCAACTAGATCCTTCCTGATCCCCTTCCTTCCCCTTTCCCCCACCAGCTCCCTCCCTCTATCCACTTCAAGTCTATTCTATTTCCCCTACTCAGTGACCCTTGGGCCTTAATTGTTACTTAGCTTCTTTGGATCTGTGGTTTGTAGTACGGTATCCTGTACTTTATGGCTAATATCCACTTAGAGGTGAGTACATACCAAGCATGTCTTTCTGGGTCTGGGTTACCTCATTCAGGATGATGTCTGCTCCTTGCATCCATTTGCCTACAAAATTCATGATGTTATTGTTTTTATTAGCTGAGTAGCATTTCACTGTGTAAATGAACCACATTTTCTGCATCCATTCTTCAATTGAGGGACATCGAAGTTGTTTCCAGTTTCTGCCTATTATAAATAAAGTTGCTATGAACATTGTTCAGCAAGTGCTTTTACAGTATAGTGGAGTATCTTCTGTGTATATGCCCAGAAGTGGTAGGTATAGCTGGGTCTTTAGGTAGATCTATTTCCCATTTTCTGAGAGACCGCCAAATTGATTTCTAGAGTGGTTGTGAAAATTTGCTGTCCCCACCAGCAATGACAGTCCACATCATTGACAGCATGTCCTGTCCCTTGAGTTTTTTGATTTTGGCTATTCAAAAATATGGGTATAAAATGGAGTCTCAAGAGTTGTTTTGGTTTCCTGATGATTAAAGATGTTGAACATTTCTTTAAATGCTTCTTGACCACTTAAGATTTGTCTGTTGAGAGTTCTGTTTATATATGTACCCCATTTTAAAATTAATGAATTTTTACTTCCCAAATGCTGGCCCTCCTAGTCCCCCTGTCATAAGTTTCTCCCTTTATCCATTCTTCCCTTCCTCATTTTTAGTTGGGCTATTTAGTTTGCTGATTTCTAGTTTTGTTGAGTTCTTTATATATTTTAGATACTTTCTAGCTGTCTGTCAGCTATCTCCAGTAATCAGTTAAGACTTCCAATGGAGGAATTAGAAAACCATCCCAGCCACAAGATTTTTGACCCATAGTTACTCCTTCCTACAAGAGGTGCAGGAGTAAAGATGGAGAAGAAACTGAAAGTCTAACCAATGATTGTCCCAGCTTGAGACCCATGCCGAGAAAGAGAGAGAGAGAGAGAGAGAGAGAGAGAGAGAGAGAGAGAGAGAGAGAGAGAGAGAGAGAGAGAGAGAGAGAGAGAGAGCTCACTCCTGGCACTATTAATGGTATTAGGCTATACATATTAGGCTATACTTATAGACAGGTGCCTAGAGGCTTCACCCAGTAACTGATGGAGGCAGATGCAGAGACCCACAGCCAAACATTGGGCAGAGCTTGGGGAATCCTGTGGAAGAAGGGAAGGAAGGATAGAGTCAGATCGGTTAAGAACACACAAGAAAACATGTAGAATCAACTCCTCTGGGCCCATATGTGCCTGCAAAGACCAAAGTGCCAACCATAGTGCATGCATGGAATGGACCCAGGCACATATGTAACAGTTGTGCAACTTAGCCTTCATGTGGGACTCCTAATAGCAGGAGCAGGGGCTGTCTCTGACTCTGTTACCTGCCTTTGGATTCCTTTCTCCTTACTGGGCTGCTTTATCTAGCCTTAATAGGAGAAGATGTGCTTAGTCCTACTGAAATATGGATTGGTATCTATGAGATCCTCCACCTTTTCTGGCAGCGGGAGGGAGGACTGGAGGGTGGAGGGAAGGCAAGTTAGCTGAGGGACTGGGAGGAGAGAGTGGAAGCTGTGATCATGATTTAAACTAAATAAATAAATTAATTAAAATGACTACTAGTCATTGTCACTAGTCACAGAGGAAAGACCTACCTTCTGAATATGATAAGTGATTGGCCATGTGGGATGAGAATCTAGGGAAGCTCCAAGGATCTGAGCATTTTGTCTCAGAACTAGTCATGCCCACACTCTTCCACTGACATGTGCAAATTCAGGGATTTTAATTTTGGGTTTTTGAGTTGCCCTTTGAGGTTTATGCCTACAGAAGTTGAAGCTGTTCAGATGTAAGCCTTGTGTAAATTCTAAATATTCTTCTTGTAAAAACTAAGTAAATGTCAGCTTGGAAGTTTCTTGCATTGTAACATTTTGTCTGGAGAAATGTTAAGCTTCTCATAAAAGAAAATCTTTGGAAAAGAGGAAGAAACCCATTCTTTTCTACTTTTGGAAGATGGGTGAGAGATTTGAGAAGGATTTCATCATAAGTGGATGTTAGAGGATAATGGTATTGATAAAGAATCCCTTATGTATATTTATGGAATAATACATTGTTTCACCATGAAGGAATAAATCAATGGCAAAAAAAGAAATGTATCAAACAAAGAAAATTATTTGGTAAAAATTCCAGCACTCATATGAAAATCATTGTGGATTTACGATAGCAAATTAAAAGTGTGGCCTGGGGATTGTATTCTTGAAACTAATCACTAAAGTATTTTTAAAATGTGATATACTGCCTGGAGAGGGTACCAAGGAGCAAGCCCAAGTCTCAGAAACCATTCATTTCCTAAATTTGCTAAGTACCAGCAGCTATTGCAAAGAGTAATTTGAATCAGCTTTTAGTTAGGCAAATTTTATTTTTCATTTTAAAGCATTTTATTGAATTTTATACATATACAATGCTGTGATGACCTGGGAGGCTGATGGCTCCCTGAAACCCAGAGTGTCTATTTTCTTAAGGGAAGTTTGTAATCAATGATCCTCCAGGGCTTCAGTTCTAACTCTGCCTTTATTTAAGCAAAGGGTTTTTATTTATTTATTTATTTATTTATTTATTTATTTATTTATTTAATTTATTTTATTTATTTAAGAGTTTCTTTCTTTCTTTCTTTTTTTTTACAATGAGCAAAAAGTACATGTAATACAGGGTATAACCTGGAATTTTTCAATGTGTTCTTGGTGTGTAAGGATTGAGTATGACTTTATTTTTTGTTTTGTTTTCTTTTTTTCTTAGACCTCACACAGTCTGAGAGTTGTTTCTGGGGAAGTGCGAGCCTCTGGGGTTAGCATCCCACTATCAGTGACTGCATATTATGTCTGTTCTTTTGTGACTGGGTTATCTCACTCAGGATGATATTCTCTAGATGCAACCATTTTCTTAAGAATTTGGTTAAGTCATTGTTTCTGGTGGCTGAGTAGTACTCCATTGTGTATATGTACCACAATTTTTGTATCCATTCATCTTCTGAAGGACATCTGGGTTCCTTCCAGCTTCTGGCTATTATAAATAGAGCTGCTATGAACATTGTGGTGCATGTGTCTTTGTTGTGTATTAAAGTGTCTCTGGGGTATATGCCCAGAAGTGGAATAGCTGGGTCTTCAGGTAGTACTAAATCCAATTTTCTGAGGTATCGCCAGACTGATTTCCAGAGTGGTTGTATCAGTTTACAACCCCACCAACAGTGGAGGAGTGTTCCTCTTTCTCTGCATCCTTACCAGCATCTGCTGTCATCTGAGTTTTTGATCTTAGCCATTCTGACTGGTGTGAGGTGGAATCTCAGGGTTGTTTTGATTTGCATTTCCCTGATGACTAGGGATGTCGAGCATTTCCTTAGATGCTTCTCAGCCATTCGATATTCCTCAATTGAGAATTTTTTGTTTAGCTCTGTACTCCATTTTTAATAGGATTGTTTGATTCTCTGGTGTCTAACTTCTTGAGTTCTTTGTATATATTGGATATTAGACCTTTATCAGATGTGGGGTTGGTAAAGACCTTTTCTCAATCTGTTGACTGCCGTTTTGTTTGCTTGACAGTGTCCTTAGCCTTACAGAAACTTTGAAATCTCATTTAGTCCCATTTCTCAATTTTTGGTCTTAGAGCACAAGCCACTGGTGTTCTGTTCAGGAAAATTTCCCCTGTGCCTATGTGTTCAAATGTTTTTCCCTACTTTCTCTTCTAATAGTTTCAGTGTACCTGGTTTAATGTGGAAATATTTGATCCACTTACACTTGATCTTTGTACAAGGAGATAAGAAAGGGTCTATGTTCATTCTTCTGCATGCTGAGTGCCAGTTGAACCAACACCGTTTGTTGAAGCAGCTGTCCTATTTTCATTGAATGTTTTCAGCTTTTTTTGGTCAAAAAACAAGTGACCATATATGTGAGGGTTCCTTTCTGAATCTTCTATTCTGTTCCATTGATCAACCTGCCTATCTCTGTACCAGTACCATGTGTGTGTTTTTGTTTTTGTTTTTTTTAACACAATTGCCTCTTAATATAGCTTGAGGTCAGGGATGGTGATTCCCGCAGATGTTTTCTTGTTGATAATAGATTTCGATATTCTAGGTTTTTAGTTATTCCAGATGAATTTGCAAATTGCTCTTTCCAATTCTATGAAGAATTGAGTTGTAATTTTGATGGGGATTGCATTGAATCTGTAGATTGCTTTTGGTATGATGGCCATTTTTACAATGTTATTCCTTCCAATCTATGAGC
Source organism: Micromys minutus (assembly GCF_963924665.1). Lineage (NCBI taxonomy): Eukaryota > Metazoa > Chordata > Mammalia > Rodentia > Muridae > Micromys > Micromys minutus. The sequence continues at coordinate 31,781,581 of NC_137970.1, read as the reverse complement.
ATGGCAGATCTTTCCATCTTCTGAGATATTCTTCAATATCTTTTTTCAGAGATTTGAAGTTCTTGTTATATAGGTCCTTCACTTGCTTAGGTAGAGTCACACCAAGGAATTTCATATTGTTTGTGACTATTGTGAAGGGTATCTTTTCCCTAATTTTTTTCTCAGCATGTTTGTCTTTTGAGTAGAGGAAGGCTACTGATTTGTTTGAGTTAATTTTATATCCAGTCACGTTTCTGGAGTTGTTTATGAGCTGAAAAAGTTCTCTGGTGGAATCTTTGAGGTCACTTAATTATACCATCATGTCATCTGCAAATAGTGATATTTTTACTTCTTTCTTTCCGATTTGTTTCCCTTTGATTTCCTTTTTTTGATCTAATTGCTCTGGCCAGGACTTCCAGTACTATGTTGAATAGGTAGGGGAAGAGAGGGCAGCCTTGTCTATTCCCTGATTTGAGTGGGATTGCTTCAAGTTTCTCATTCTTAAATTTGATGTTGGCTACTGGTTTGCTATATATTGCATTTATTATGTTTAGGTATGGGCCTTGGATTCTTGTTCTTTCCAGAACTTTTAACATGAAGGGGTGTTGAATATTGTCAAATGTTTACTCAGCATCTAGTGAGATGACCATGTGTTTTTTTTCTTTGAGTTTGATTATATAGTGGATTACATTGATGGATTTTCATATATTAAATCATCTCTGCATCCCAGGGATGAAGCCTACATGATCCAGCCCTACAAAGGAAAATAGATGGAAAACTTCAATACAAGGAGGGAAACTATACCACAGAAAAAGCAGGAATTTAATCTTCTTTCAACAAACCCAAAAGAAGATGACCACACATACATAATTTTACCATTAACCACAAAAACCATATGAAGCAACAGTCACTATTCCTTAATATTTCTTAACATCAATGGACTCATTTCATCAATAAAATGACAAAGACCAACAGACCGGATAAGTAAGCAGGACCCAACATTTTGCTGCATATGGAAAACACACGTCAGTGACAAAAATAGACACTACCTCAGAGTAAAAAACTAGAAAATATTTCCAAGCAAATGGCCCCACAAAAGAAGCTGGAGTACCTATTTGAATATCAAATAAAATTGACTTTCAATCTAAAGTTACCAAAAAAAAAGATAAGGAATAATACTTTATACTCAAAAAAATATCTACAAAGATGAACTCTCAGTTCAGAACATCTATGTTTTAAATGCAAGGGCACCCACATTCATAAGAGAAATTTTACTAAATGTCAAAGCACACATTGAACCTCACACAATAATAATGTGAGACTTCAACACTCCACTCTCATCAATGGACAGATCATGGAAACAGATACACAGCAAAACTAACAGAAGTTATGAACCAAATGGTTTTAACAGATATTTATAGAACATTTCATCCTAAAAAAGTATATTTTCTTCTCAGCACCTCATGCTACCTTCTTTAAAATTGACCAAATACTTGGTCAGAAAACCGACCTCAACAGATATAAGAAGATTGAAATAATCCAATGTATCCTATCAGATCACCACGGACAAAGGCTGGTCTCCAATAACAACAAAAACAACAGAAAGCCCACATAAAAATGGAAGCTGAATAATGCTGTACTCCACGATTCCACATACCAAAGTTAAATCAGAATCAGATAAAATATCTAAAAGTTCTAAAACCCCTAAAGAAATAGAAGCAGTCATCAAAAGTCTCCCAACCAAAAAAAGCCCAGGACCAGTTGGGTTTAGTGCAGAATTCTATCAGTCCTTCAAAAAAGACATAATACCAATACTCTTCAAACTCTTCCACAAAATAGAAACAGAAGGAACACTACCCAGTTCTTTCTATGAAGCCACAATTGTGCTTATACCTAAACCACACAAAGACCTAACAAAGAAAGAAAACTTCAGAACAATTTCCCTTATGAATAACGATGTAAAAATACTCAATAAAAGTTTTGCAAACTTAATCCAAGAACAAATCAAAATGATCATCCATCATGAGCAAGTAGGCTTCATATCAGTGATGCAAGGATGGTTCAATATACAGAAATCTATCAACATAATCCAATGTATAAGCAAAGTCAAAGAAAAAAACACATGATTATCTTATTAGATGCTGATAAAGCATTTGATAAATTTCAACACCCCTTCATGTTAGAAGTCTTGGAAAGAACAGGAATCTAAGGCCCATACCTTAATACAGTAAAAGCAATATACAAAAAACCTGTAGCCAACATCATACTAAATACTAGTAGCCTGCATCAAACTATATTGAGAGAAATTTGAAGTAATTCCACTAAAATTAGGGACTCAACAAGGAGGCCCACTCGCTGTCTACCTATTCAATATAGTACTCAAAGTCCTAACCAGAGCAATTAGACAACAAAAAAGGTCAAAGTAATACAAATTGGAAATGAAAAACTCAAAATATAACTGTTTGTAGATAATATTACAGTATACTTATGTGACCCCAAAAATTCCACCAGAGAATTTTTACAGATGATAAACACCTTCAGCAAAGCACCTGGATATAAAAATTAACTCAAACAAATCAGTAGCCTTCCTCTACTCAAAAGATAAACAGACTTAGAAAGAAGTCAGGGAACTGACACCCTTCTCAATAGTCACAAACAATATAAAACACCTTGGTGTGACTCTAACCAAGCAAGTGAAAGATCTGTATAAAAAGAACTTCAAGTCTTTGCAGAACAAAATTGAAGAAAATCTCAGAAGATGGAAATATATCCCATGCTCATGGATTAGCAGGATTAATATAGTAAAAAATAGCCATCTTGCCAAAAGCAATCTACAGATTCACTGCATTCCCCATCAAAATTCCAACTCAATTCTTTATAGAGTTAGAAAGAAAAATTTGCAAATTCATTTGGAATAACAAAAAACCCAGGATAGTGAAAACAATAAAAGAACTTCCAGGGGAATCATCATCTCTGACCTCAAGCTATATTACAGAGCAGTAGTGATAAAAACTGTATAGTATTGGAAGAGTATTTTTATCAAATGATGCTGTTCCAACTGGTGGTCATCCTGGAGAGGAATACAAATCGATCTATTCTTATCAACTTGTACAAATCCCAAGTACAAGTAGATCAAGGATCTCCACATAAAACCAAATACACTCAAACTAATAGATGAGAGAGTGTGGAACAGCCTTGAACACATGGGCACTGGGGAAATTTACTGCAAAGAACACTAACATCTTATGCTCTAAGATCAAAAGTAGACAAATGGGACCTCATAAAATTGCAAAGCTTCTGTAAGGCAAAAGACACTGTCATTTACATAGGACTGCAAGCATCAGATTGGGAAAAAATCTTTACCCACCCTACATTTATTTGATAGAGAGCTAATATCCAATACACACAAAGAACTCAAGTTAGAATCCAGAGAAGCAAATAACCCTATTAAAAATTGGGGACAGAGCTGAACAAAGAATTCTCAACTGAGGGATACTGAATGGCCTAGAAGCACCTAAAGAATTGTTCAACATCCTTAGTCATTAGGGAAATGAAAATCCAAACAACCCTCAGATTATACCTCACACCCATCACAATGGCTTAGATCAAAAACTCATGTGACAGCAGATTTTCTCAAGGATGTGGAGAAGGATAAGCATATCTCCATTGTTGTTGGGATTGCAAGCTGGTACAACCATTCTGGAAATCAGTTAGGCAGTTCCTCAGAAAATTGTACAGAGTACTACCTGAGGACTCAGCTCTACCACTCCTGGGCATATAGCCAAAAGAGGCTCCACTATATAACAAGGACACATGCTCTACTATGTTCATAGCAACCTTATTTGTAATAGCCAGAGTGGAAAGAACCCAGATGTCTTTCAACAGAGGAATGGATACAGGAAATATCTTCTATTTACACAGTTGGGTACTACTCAGCTATTCAAAGCAATATTAGGCAAATGTATGGAACTACAATAATATATCATCCTGAGTGAGGCAACCCAATCATAGAAGAATAAGCATGGTAATGCACTCACTGGTAAGTGCATATTTGCTCCAAAGTTCAGAACACTCAAGATACAATCACAGACCATATGAAGCTCAAGAAGATGGAAGACCAAAGTGTGGATGCTTCAGACCTTCTTAGAGGGGGGAACAAAATACTCATGGGTGGTAGAGACTTAGGAGGAAGAGAGGAGGAAAGGGTAAAACAGGGGCAGGATCAGGTAGGAGAGGAGACAGGGATCCTATACTGACGGTCAGGAATTTGAATGAAGAAATTTGAATAAGGGATGTGGAAGTAGGGGTAGCCACCAGCTAGTCCCAGATGCCTGGAAATCAAGAGCCTCCCAGGGCTCCCAACAGTAATGTGATTAGTTGAAATACCCAACACAGGCAAGGGAGAAGTTGTAGAGATTTTATTCAGATGTTAGCCAAGGCTCCTGGTTGGGGGATGGGGACAGCCACCCTTCTCAAAATTTTAACCTGGAATTGTTCCTGTCTTATAGAAATACAGGGATAAGGAGTGGAGCAGAGAGTGAAAGAAAGGCCATCCAGAAACTTCCCCACCTGGGGATCCATCCCATATACAGACACCAAACCCAGTCACCAATGCTGATGCCAAGAAGTGCTTGCCTGATATGAATGTCTTCCGAGATTCTCTGCTAGAGACTTACTGATACATATGAGGATGTTTGAAGCTAACTCTTGGACTCAGATTGAGAACCCCAATGGAGGAGCTAGAGAAAGGACTGAAGGAGCTAAAGGGGTTTGCAACCCCATGGGAAGAACATCGATATCAACCATCCAGACCACCCAGAGCTCCCAGGCACTAATTTACCAACCAAAAAGTACATATAGAAGGACCCATGGCTCCAGCCACATATGTAGTAGAGGACAGCATTGTCTGGCATGAATGAGAGGAGAAGCCCTTGGTCCTGTGAAGGCTTGTTTCCCTAGTGTAAGGGAATGCCAGGGTGGTAAGGTGGCACTGGGTAGGTGGGAGAGGTAGCATACTCACAGAATCAGGGGGAGGTGGGAGGGCAGAATGAGGGACCTGGAAAGGGGATAACATTTGAAATGATTGAAAGATCTCACAAAAAGGAGTTTTTCTTACAGTTATTCACACTGCAAAATAAATGCTGTTATATACAGTCAATTCCTTGATTTGCCATGTGTACTTCTAACATAGCTTACTAATGATAATGTAAGGAAAACTGATGTATTAGTAGTCACACGACTGGATGGTCATAGATCCTTATATCTTTCAAGAGCAAAACCTATGCTAATAGCTCAAAATATGATTAGTTACCTTTTCCAAAAGTCTGGTTTAAAAAGATTGTCAAGTCTCAAATTTCATAACCCTGCATTTATTTTTTTCAGATTTGTTCCAATAATATCAACATGAGATTAATCATATTCTAAACAATTTTCTCTTAATAAAGAAATAAAGGTATGTTATTATGAAGATTTTCATATATGGAGAAAGACACAGCTATATTTTATTACATATCAATTCTCTTTATGAGTTTTGCTTTTCAATAAGTTTTTGAGAATTTAATATATGAGCAGCACATCTACATCTGTAAATATATCTTTTATTTCCTCAGATGAAGTGATGAGATGGGAACCAGAGTGTATCCTTCTCTGCTCTGACTATTTCTAGGTCTAGGTTCAGAAGGCTCCAGTCTCCATACAATCTTCCAGTCTCTGTCTGCTAACCTAGGCCTAAAGTGTTTCAGCCTCTGAGACTTACTGCTGAATAAATTCACCCCTTCTAGTTTTTTTCTGATCTCTGGCTGTCTTGGTTCAAAGTCCTCTCCAAGCCGATTGATTCCATTTGGCTTCTCTCAGCTTCTCACTGAGTTTCTCTGCTTGGCCTCCAACTAATTCCAGCAATGTGTTCTGTGGGTGTGAGGGTAAAAAGTTGGAAATACAAGAGGTTGATGTCAATTGAAGTTCCGAAGACAGTTATTGAATAACTTTCAACCGGTTGGTGCTTTCTGAACTTCTGAATGTAAATCCACTTTGCCTGGATGTACCACAATGGGGCAGATGTACAAAGCTCTAGGCAAACCCCAAACCCCACCTCCATAGGAGAGAGTGATGTAGACTCTAGCCAGATCAGCCACTCCTTTCGAAAGAAAATATACAGGTTAGACCTAGCACACCACACACACACACACACACACACACACACACACACACACACAACATTAGAAAAACAGCTATGGCCAATATCAGAGGAAATCGAATGGGAATCCGGTGGTTGGATCCCCTGCTGTTTAAAAAGAAAGGAACAAAAGAGAGAAGCGCAAAAATAAAGACACAAGTTGAAACCTTCTCCTCAGTCGTAGCTCCTTTGTGGTCCTCCGTGAATGCTCTATTCCAGAGCTTTATTGCATTGCTACCTGACAATCAGGCTGGGGTTTATGGCCCCAGCCAGCAGGGCTTTAATCTCAGCACCCGGCTGAGCATTGGACAGCCAGAGTTCACAGGCCTAGCAGCACCCCGCTGGGATTTGTTCCCATGCCTCCCAGCCTGAACTCAAGCGGGCCAGGCAGAGAGCCCCAGAAGCAGCCTTCCCTGGGACCTGTAGTCCTTGGAGGAGCAGAGTGGGGCCCGCAGTACAACAGTGTTCTAATCTTATGTTCCTCCTTTATTCTTTGACTTCAACTGCCTCTGCTTGACTTTCACTGCACTGCATTCACTGCACTCACTGCACTGACTCTCAACTCACTGCACTGAACTCAACTCCATTAAACTGAAGGGACTGAACTGGCTCAATTCACAACTCACCGACAAACTGAACTTACTCGAATGAACTGCCTGCCCCTCTCTTCCTGTGTTACTTTTTTTTTTTTTTTTTTTTTTTTTAAAGAATCATGGTTTCTAACTGCTTTTCTTATTTTTTTTCTTTAATATTTATTTACTTTTTAATGTATGTGAGTACACTGTAGCTTTCTTCGGACACACCAGCAGAGAGCATCAGTTCCAGTTAAAGATAGCCGTGAGCCACCATGTGGTTGCTGGGAATTGAACTGACGACCTCTGGAAGAGCAGTCAGTGCCATCTCTCCAGCCCTTCTGTGTTGTTCTTAAGTAGATTGATTTTTCTCTTCTGTGCTATTTTCACGAGAGTTGGGCATATCCTATCTCTGTCTCACTCTGTGAAATCTTTCTTTTTTTTTTTAAACGACTTTATTTTGCAAAACAAAGATAAATGTACAGATTTTAAACATTTTTTGCTTAAAATTATACATTTTTGTCAGTACTGTTTTTTCAAACAATAAAATAAATTTTACATAAAACCATGTGAATATGTTTTTTAGTCAGTACTTGATTTTTTTCAAGGGCTTGACAGTATGCATTGAAAACCTACTAGTTGCAATAAGCGTAAAGTACATGCAAAACAAAACGCAACATGGAAATAGTCAAAGTCTTCTTGTTTTGTGAATATATGTATATTTTTTGTTTTCTTTATTTCTTGGACTTCATACAGTCTGTGAGTTGTTTCTGGGGGAGTGCAAGCCTCTGGAGTTAGAATCCCACTATCAGTGACTGCATATTATGTCTGTTCTTTTGTGACTGGGTTATCTCACTCAGGATGATCTTCTCTAGATGCAGCCATTTTCTTAAGAATTTGGTTAAGTCATTGTTTCTGGTGGCTGAGTAGTATTCCATTGTGTATATGTACCACAATTTTTGTATCCTTTCGTCTTCTGATGGACATCTGGGTTCCTTCCAGCTTCTGGCTATTATAAATAGAGCCACTATGAACATTGTGGTGCATATATCTTTGTTGTGTATTAAAGTGTCTCTGGGGTATATGCCCAGAAGTGGAATAGCTGGGTCTTCAGGTAGCACTATATCCAATTTTCTGATGTATCGCCAGACAGATTTCCAGAGTGGTTGTATCAGCTTGCAACCCCACCAACAGTGGAGAAGTGTTCCTCTTTCTCCGCAGCCTTGCCAGCATCTGCTGTCATCTGAGTTTTGGATCTTGGCCAATCTGACTGGTGTGAGGTGGAATCTTAGGGTTGTTTTGATTTGCATTTCCCTGATGGCTAAGGATGTCGAGCACTTCCTCAGATGTTTCTCGGCCATTCGGTGTTCCTCAACTGAAAATGATTTGTTTAGCTCTGTACCCCATTTTTTAATAGGGTTATTTGATTCTCTGGTGTCTAGCTTTTTGAGTTCCTTGTACACCTTAGATATTAGGCCTCTATCTGATGTGGTGTTGGTAAAGATCTTTTCCCATTCTGTTGGTTGCCATTTTGTTTTCTTGACGATGTCCTTAGCCTTACAGAAACTTTGCAATCTCATTAAGTCCCATTTGTTAATCTTTGACCTTAGAGCTTGAGCCATTGGTGTTTTGTTCAGGAAATTTTCTCCTGTGCTTATGTGTTCTAAGGTTTTCCTTACTTTCTCATCTAATAGTTCCAGTGTATCTGGTTTAATGTGGAGACCTTTAATCCACTTACACTTGAGCTTTGTACAAGGAGATAAGAACGGGTCTATTTTCATTCTTTTGCATGTTGAGTGCCAGTTGGACCAGCACCATTTGTTGAATAGGCTGTCCTTTTTCCATTGAATGTTTACTGCTCCTTTGTCAAAAATCAGGTGACCATATACATGAGGGCTCATTTCTGGATCTTCTATTCTATTCCATTGATCCACTTGCCTATTTCTGTACCAGTACCATGCAGTTTTCAGCACAATTGCCTTGTAATATAGCTTGAGGTCAGGGATAGTGATTCCCGCAGATGTTTTTTTGTTGTTGAGGATGGATTTCGCTATTCTAGGTCTTTTGTTATTCCATATGAAATTGCACATTGATCTTTCCAATTCCATGAAGAACTGGGTTGGAATTTTGATGGGGATTGCATTGAATCTGTAGATTGCTTTTGGTAGGATGGCCATTTTTAAGATGTTGATCTTTCCAATCCATGAGCATGGGAGATCTTTCCATTTTCTGAGATCCTCCTCAATTTCTTTCTTTAGAGGTTTGAAGTTCTTGTCATACAGGTCCTTCACTTCCTTAGTTAGAGTCACACCAAGGTATTTCATAGTTTTTGTAACGATTGTGAAGGGTACCTTTTCCCTAATTTCTTTCTCCACATGTTTGTCCTTTGAGTATTGGAAGGCTACTGATTTGTTTTAGTTAATTTTGTATCCGGCCACTTTGCTGAACTTGTTTATCAGCTGTAGGAGTTCTCTGGTGGAATTTTTGGGGTCACTCAAGTACACTATCATGTCATTGGCAAAGAGTGATGTTTTTATCTCTTCCTTTCCGATTTGTATCCCCTTGATCTCCTTTTGCTGTCTAATTGCTCCAGCCAGGACTTCCAGTACTATGTTGAATAGGTAGGGAGAGAGTGGGCAGCTTTGTCGAGTTCCTGATTTTAGTGGGATTGCTTCAAGTTTCTCGCCATTAAGTTTGATGTTGGCTGTTGGTTTGCTGTATATTGCTTTTATTATGTTTAAATATGGGCCTGGGATTCCTGTTCTTTCCAGGACTTTTAACATGAAGGGGTGTTGGATTTTGTCGAATGCTTTCTCAGAGTCTAGTGAGATGACCATGTGATTTTGGTCTTTAAGTTTGTTTATATGGTGGATTACATTGATGGATTTCCTTATGTTAAACCATCCCTGCATCCCAGGGATGAAGCCTACTTGGTCATGATGAATGATGGTTTTGATGTGTTCTTGGATTCGGTTTGCAAGGATTTTGTTGAGTATTTTTGCATCAATGTTCATAAGTGAGATTGGTCTGAAGTTCTCTTTCCTTGTAGGGTCTTTGTGTGGCTTAGGTACGAGGGTTATTGTAGCCTCAAAAAATGAGTTGGGTAATATTCCATCTGATTCTATCTTTTGGAATAGTTTGGCGAATATTGGTGTTATATCCCCAATAAATGTCTGATAAAATTCTGCACTGAACCCGTCTGGACCTGGGCTTTTTTTGGTTGGGAGGCTTTTGGTGACTTCTTCTATTTCTTTAGGTGATATAGGGTTATTTAGATAGTTTACTTGGTCCTGGTTAAACTTTGGGACCTTGTATCTGTCTAGGAATTCGTCCATTTCCTCCAGATTTTCCAATTTTGTGGAGTATAAGTTTTTGTAGTAGGATCTGATGATTTCTTGAATTTCCTTAGTTTCAGTTGTTATGTCACCACTTTCCTTTCTGATTTTGTTAATTTGGATACTCTCTCTTTGCCCTTTAGTTAGTCTGGCTAGGGGTTTATTAATCTTGTTGATTTTCTCAAAGAACCAACTCTTTGTTTTGTTGATTTTTTCAATTTTTTTTGTTTCTATTTGGTTTATTTCTGCCCTAATTTTGATTATTTCTTGCCGTCTACTCTTTTTGGGTATATCTGCTTCCTTTTGTTCTAGGGCTTTTAGCTGTGCTGTCAGGTTGCTGCTGTGAGCTCTCTCCAGTTTCTTCTTGGAAGCACTTAGGGCAATGAGTTTTCCTCTCAATACTGCTTTCATTGCATCCCATAGGTTTGGGTATGTTGTGTTATCATTTTCGTTGAATTCTAGAAAGTCCTTAATTTCTTTCTTTATTTCTTCTTTGACCCTGCTATCCTTTAACAGAGCGTTGTTCAGTTTCCATGTGTCTGTGGGCATTTTGTTGTCTTTGTTGTTGTTAAAGACCAGCTGTAGACCATGGTGATCTGAGAGGATGCATGGGAGTATTTCAATCTTCTTATATCGATGAAGGCTCGTTCTGTGTCCAATTATGTGGTTAATTTTCGAGAAGGTGCCATGGGGTGGTGAGAAGAAGGTGTATTCTTTTACTTTAGGATAGTATGTTCTGTATATATCTATTAATTCTAGTTGGTTCAAAGTCTCTGCTAGTTTTGCAGTGTCCTTGTTTAGTTTCTGTTTCCCTGATCTGTCCATTGGTGAGAGTGGGGTGTTAAAGTCTCCCACTATTATTGTGTGGGGTGAAATGTATTTTTTGAGCTTTAGTAGAGTTTCTTTTATGAATGTGGGTGATTTTTTATTTGGAGCATATATGTTAAGGATTGAGAGTTCCTCCTGACAGATTTCCCCGGTAATGTGTAAAAAGTGTCCTTCTTTATCTTTTTTGATAACTTTTGGTTGGAAGTTTACTTTATTCGATATTAGAATAGCCACTCCAGCTTGCTTCTTGGAGCTGTTTGCTTGGAAGTTTTTTTCCCACCCTTTTACTCTGAGATAGTGTCTGTCTCTGTCTCTGAGATGAGTTTCCTGTATGCAGCAAAAGGCTGGATTTTGTTTATGTATCCAGTCTGATAGTCTATGTCTCTTTATTGGGGAGTTGAGACCATTTATGTTAATAGATATCAAGGAATAATTGTTTCTGTTTCCTGCCATTTTTGCTTTTTTGGGTTGAGTTGTGTCTGTGTTTTTTTCTTCTTTTAGTTTTCTTGTTTAGGAGTTTTCTTGTTTTTACTAGGCTGTATTTTCCCTCCTTTATTGGGTTTTCCACCTATAATTCGTTGTAGTGCTTGGTTTGTGGTCAGATATTGTGTGAATTTTGATTTGTCTTGAAATATCTTTGTCTCTCCATCGATGGTGATTGATAGTTTTGCTGGGTATAGCAGCTTGGGCTGGCACTTGTGCTCTCTTAAGGAGTGCATGATGTCTGTCCAGGCTCTTCTAGCTTTCATAGTCTCTGTTGAGAAATCGGGTGTGAGTCTGATTGGTCTGCCTTTATATGTTACCTGACCTTTTTCCCTTACTGCTTTTAGTATTCTTTCTTTACTTTGGGCACTTGATGTTTTTACTATTATGTGTCGGGAGGTATTTCTTTTCTGGTCCAACCTATTTGGAGTTCTGAAGGCTTCTTTTATGCTCGTGGTCATCTCATTCTTGAGGGTAGGGAAGTTTTCTTCTATGATTTTGTTGAAGATATTTACTGTGCCTCTTAGTTGATACTCTTCTCCCTCTTCTATTCCTATTACCCTTAGGTTCGGTCTTCTCATTGTGTCTTGTATTTCCTGGACATTTTGGGTTAGAAGCTTTTTGTTTTTTGCATCTTCTCTGGCTGTTTTGTCTATGTTTGCAATGTTGTCTTCTGCCCCCGAGATTCTCTCCTCGATCTCTTGTAATCTGTTGGAAATGCTTGCTTCTGTGACTCCTGATTTCTTTTTTTGGTGTTCTGACTCTAGGGTTATCTCTTTTAGCACTTTCTTTATTGTGTCAATTTCTGTTTTAATTTCCCTCTTACATTCCTTTATTTCTTTGGTTCTGTTTTCGTCTCGTTCTTTGAGTTCTTTGAGTGTTTTTCTTGTTTTTTGTTTAAAAGCTTCTGAATCTTTTTGCTTTTCCTCCCTTTCCTGTTTAAGTAACTCTATCAGCGTCTTGAGGCATGATTTCAGGTATGTTTCTTCTTTCTCTGGAGTGTTTGGAATTCGGATGTTTGCTACTATCGGAGAGCTGGGTTCTGGTGTTGCTAGATTGTCTTGGTTTCCTTGGGATATACTCTTTCTCTTTCCTCTTGCCATTTTGTTGTCAGAGATATGTTCTTGCCTTTCCCTTGTATCTGGTCTGTGTCCCTGGTACACTTTCCGTGTGCACTCCGCAGAGATCTCTCTACTCCCCGGCAGCCCAGGTTCCGGGTGGCAGCTGGGCCAGGCTCTGCTCTGCGTACTGAAGTCGCCTCCGGGTGGGAACAGAAGTTCCTAAGATCTGTTCTCGGTCACAGTTGCTCAGCCTGTAGGAGCCGCCTTTCCGGCTGGCAGTTGGGCCAGGCTCTGCTCTGTGTCCTGAAGTCGTCTCCGGGTGGGAACAGAAGTTCCTCAGATCTGTTCCCGGTCACTGGATCAGGGAGGACAGGGCAGGTCAGGGCAGGGGGTGCCCTTTTCGTGTGCACTCCGCAGAGATCCCTCTGCTCCCCAGCAGCCTAGGTCTCCCACTCACCAGTTGCTCAGCCTGTATGAGCCGCCTTTCCAGCTGGCAGTTGGGCTAGGCTCCTCTCTGCTTCCTGAAGTTGTCTCCGGGTGGGAACAGAAGTTCCTAAGATCTATTCCCGGTCACAGTTGCTCAGCCTGTACGAGCCGCCTTTCTGGCTGGCAGTTGGGCCAGGCTCCGCTCTGTGTGAAATCTTTCTTTGATTCACCATTTTGTGTACCCCTCAATAGATGTCACCGTCCAATAAGGTAACTACACAGTAACTTTAAGTATATTGTTAGGGTTTGTCTTATATCAGCCAGAGCAGCCATGTTGCTGGATGAAAATTCATCTACAACTTTCACTCCTTTCCCCCTCCTAACTCCTGTACTTTTTCAAATTCATGAGCTCTTCCTTATTTATTGTTATATGTATGTACTTACATATCAGAATTGCTGGTTAATGCTTTTGCCTGAGGCAGACAACGATTTCCCCCTTGTAGATGCTTTTCGTTATTTCCTGCACTTTTTTTTTTTCCTGAGATGGGGTGTCTTTACATGTATTTCAAGTCATGATGTACTGCCATAGATTTTACTATGTAGCCCCTGAGCTGTGGCAATCCTTCTCCCAGTGCTTCCTGAGTGCTGGGCTTACAGGAATCCTGTTATGTTCAAGTACACATTGTATTTGTGCAGATTCTCCCACCACGTCTCATTTCCCTTTTGTCACCATTTTCCATCCTAGGAGGTCCCTTTGCATCTCTCTAAGTTTCACTTTTGCTTTCATGTCATATATTTTTATATATCTATATAGCATCTAGAAGTCACAAATGAGATAAAATCATATCCTTTGAAGACAGGCTTAATTTGCTTAAAATGATTATCTCTAGTTGCATCCTCTGTACCAAAGATGACATTACCTTTGTTCTTCTGTTGTTGACCACTAAAGTTGGTTCTAGGAGTTAACTTTTGTGAATAGTTCTGTAATAAATATTTATATGCAAGTATATGTGTGCCATGTCGACTTGGCGGTAAATACCCAATAGTTGTAGAAGTGAGACATGTGATTATCTTCAAATAGGTTAAGTGCATAAGTGTAGTTACATCTATAAAAAGTTTTATGATCTTAAATTTAGCAATGATTTCTTAGATATAGCAAACATATCAAACATAAAATATAATAGAAAAAGAAAGGCTGAATTTCATCAAAATAAAAAGCCATGTGAACCTAGCAATAAAGTGCAAAGGCTACATTGAGTAGGCAAAAATATGTGCTAATCACACATCAGACAAGAATAAACATCCAGACAATAGTAAATTGTGAATAGTAGATTTCCAACCCAACTACAATAAGGTGAATAATGTGAAAATGGTACAGATATTCCATATGATGTAGCAATTCCACTTGTAGGTATATATACAAAACTGAATGCAGAGACTGGAACAAATACTTCTACTCCAATGTTTACAGCAGCATTATTTACAAAAGGCAAGATGTTTTATTCCGAATTAGGATAAAATTTAAGTATTGATACATACAACACTGTGAATAAATGTTGAAAAGTTTGTTGTATGAATAAAAGCAGACAAAATAAACCATAACATCTTATGAGTCACTTATATGAATAGTCAAATTATTAGAAAGAGAAAGAAGAATGATGCTTTGTCTGGCTGGGATCAAGGGAGCATGAAAAATTTGAATGAAGATAGAGTTTCAGGTTTAGTCGATGATGACATTTTGGAGATGAACAAATCTTAATGCTAATGGTATGTTCATTCAATATGGTTAAAATGCTGCCTTTCATGTTACATGTATTTTACACCCTCCATTAGGTTTGGCTTGGCAAAGCCATTTAGCAAAAACGAAGCTGAAGAGCCCTAGACAGCAAAAAGGCAAGCATTCGGGGGTTTCTTGGGTCAATCTTAGAAAGAGGATGGCAGTGGACAGTAGAGAAGAGGAAAATGGAAAGAGCCAAGTCCAGACCAGGCCAGACCTACAAATTCATTGCCATTGCAGAGAATGAATCAGTAATTTAAAAAGTGGTGCATGGGCCTTCTCCCATGGGCTGGCACTGGAAGCACTGCTCTTAATCCTCACATTCTGGGACTAATGTCCTTTTTATAGGACAGTACAGATCTGGTTAGTTTAGTGAGATGTGGCTCCTGCTTGGAGTTCAGAGTCCTGAGTGACATTATTAAGTGTTACTTGAAGAACAGTCATTCAGACTCTTATGGTATCATGACCATATCTTGCTCATGATAACACATGTGCTTTAGTCACTGTTCTATTGCTGGGAAAAGACACCATGATCACAGAAACTCTTATAGAGAAAAACATTTATTTTGGAACTGGCTTACCACTTCACAGGTTTAGTCCATTATTATAACGGCAGTATGGTGGCACACAGATAGACACGATGCTGGAGAAGTGGCTGAATGTTCTACATCTCAATCAGAAGGCAGAAGGCACAGAACTGGCTTGAGCATCTGAGACCTCAAAGCACCCCCTGCACACACACACCTTGACACACTTCCTCCATAAAGGTCAGACCTTCTAATCCTTTCAAATAGTCCTACTCTCTGCTGACTAAATATATAAATTTATGAGTCTTTGGGGGCCATTCTTATTCAAAACACCACATGTAACTCTTTTAAACACTTTTTAAAGAAAGAAAATCCCAAACATAAGATTTTGGCACTGCTATTAGTAATACCTTTAAGAAGTTTGCTCAAGCGACAGGAGATGCTGGCAAGGATGTGGAGAAAGAGGAACACTTCTTCACTGTTGGTGGGGTTGTAAACTGGTACAACCACTCTGGAAATCAGTCTGGCAGTTCCTCAGAAAACAGTAAATAGTACTGAGGACCCAGCTATTCCACTCCTATGCATATACCCCAAAGATGCTTCACCTTATCATGAGGACACGTGTTTCACTATGCTCATAGGAGCTTTATTTCTAATAGCCAGAGGCTGGAAACAACTCAGATGTCCCTGAACAGAAAAATCAATATAGAAATTGTGGTTCATTTACACAATGGAATATTACTCATCTATTGAAAACAATAGCTTCGTGAATTTTGCAGGCAAATGTATAGAAAATATCATCTCGAGTGACTTAACCCAGACCCCAAAGGACATGCATGGTATGTACTCACTGATAAGTGGATATTAGCCCAAAAGTTCTGAATATTCATGTTACAACTCACTGACCATACAATGTTTAGCAAGATGGAAGGCCCAAGTGTTGATGCTTTAATCTCACTTAGAAGGGAGAACCTCTAGGAGAGGCAGGGAGAAGGAGGAATCTGGGTGGGAGAGGAAAGGGGGAAAGATAAGGGGGAACAGGATCAGGTATGGGAGGAGGAGACAGGAGAGAAGCCCAGAGGACCAGGTTAATGAATAGAAATATGCATCAGTACGGGGTGGGGAGCAGGAAAACCTCTAGAAAGTCCCAAATATCATGGATGTGAAAGGCTCCCAGAACCCAATGGGGATGATGACCTTAGCTGAAATGTTCAACAGTGGGGAGGTGTGACCACCTCCAGTAGATAGACATTGTCCCCATGTGAGGTATGAGGCTACCCACCCATCTTCAAAATTTTTGACCCAGAATTCTCGACTAACAGAAATGCAGAGACAAAAATGGAGCAGAGACTGAAGGACAGACCATCCAGAGACTGGCCAAACTTGGAATCTACCCCATGTGCAGGCACCAAATACAGACACTATTACTGATACCATGTTGTGCTAGCAGACAGTTTCCTCGCATGGCTGTTCTCTGAGAGCATGCTGCTCTCTAGCATCAGCTGACTGAGAAAGATGCAGATACTTACAGCAAAGCATTGGACAGAGGTCAGGGATCCCTATGGAAGTGTTACGGAAAGGTCTGAAGAAGCTGAAGGGAATTGAAATCCTGTAGGAAGAACAACACTATCAACTAACCTGGACACCTGGACCTCCCAGATACTAAGCAATCAACCAAAGAGGGTTGATATACATGGGCTGGTCCATGGCTCTCTCACTACAGATCTAGCAGAGGACTGCCTTGTCTGGGCTCAGTGGGAAAGGGTATACTTAATCCTGTAGAAACTTGATGCCCCAGGGAAAAGGGATGCTAGTGGGGTGAGGTGAGAGTGGGTTAGGAAGCACCCTCTCAGAAGCAACGGGGGATGGGATGAAGAACTCATCAAGGGGAACAAGGTAAAGAGCAGAATTTGGAATGTCAAAAATAAAATCATTAATAAAAATAAGCTAATGAGCTATAGCATGATCGTGTTTTACTTTACAGCTACTATGCACTTATGAATGAGTACATACCACATTCATCTTTCTGGGTCTGATTTTTCCTAGTTCCACCAATTTGCCTGCAAATTTCATGATGTTATTGTTTTTAATAGCTGAGTAGTACTGCATTGTGTAAATGTATATTTTCTTTATCCATTCTTCTATTGAGGGATATCTGGGGTGTTTCTAATTTCTGGCTATTATGAATAAAGCTGATATGAATATAAGGATTGGGATATCAACCAGCACCCCCCCCCCAAAAAAAAAAACCCTTTAACTGACAGTTTGTCCTGCCTGCAGAGGGTTCTAGGACTGAAACCTAGCAGAATCATCAAAGAGACCAGAGAAACTTCATCTAGCAACTGATGGAGGCAGATGGAGAGTATCACAATCAGTCATTAGGCATAGGTCAGGGAGTCCTGCAGAGGCTGGGAGGATGAATGAAAGGAACCAGAGGTGTCAGGGACCCCATGACAACATACAGAATCAACTGACCAGGACTCATGAAGGCTTGTATAGACCAAGGAGTATGTATGGGTCTGATCTAGGTCCTCTGCATATATATTATGGTTGAGTAGTTAGGTGTTCTGTGTGATTCCTAATAATGGGAAAGAGAACTGTCTCTGACTCTTTTGCCTACTTGTGGGAGCCTTTCCTCCTACTGGGTTGCCTTCATTAGATCTGGGGGAGATGGGGGTTAGGGAGAGACTGGGGAAATGGAAAGGAGGAAAAACTATGGTCAGGGTGTTAATATATGGGATAATAATAATAATAGAAGCTAGTTAGTGGTTGTGAGCAAACTACCTGGTAATCTTACCCTTGTTGGGGAAAACTATGCCCAGAAATTTACCAGGTTAGTCACTGACCTGCATCATTAGAAAGGGGTTGTAAAAATAACCCCCTCATTGGCACTGCTGATACACTGGTCCTATATCAAAGAGACAGCTCAGGAAAGGGTATAGTATGTCATTACAAGAATGGTAGGGAAAAGCACTTGTTTATTTCATTTGTTGTTTCTAGATTTTATATAGATATACAAAAGATCATGGATGTAAATAAGACATGAAAGTCAAAGTGAATTGTCTAGAACAAAAGGGACCAATTGAAAGTGGGGAAAGTGAAAATACGAAAGGTAGGAGATAAGGGAGGATATAATCAACATACAATATAGAGTCTCATGAAGCAAACAGTTCTGAAATTATTTGAAGTTCTACATTAGAATTCCAGTATGAGAAGAGACATTTATATTTTATGTAGTGGTTTGATTGTGCTTGACCAAGGAGAGGCACTATTAAGAAGTATAGTCTTGTTGGAATAGGCGTGATCTTGTTGGAAGTGTTTCACTGTGTAGGTGGGCTTTGAGGGTTCCTAGTTTTCAAGATCTGCCCAATGTAAAAGAGTCTTTTTCTGGCTGTCTATGGATCAAAAGTAGAATTATTTTTTGTACTGGTTATTTTATTTATTTACATTTCAAGTGTAATCTCCCTTCCAGTTTTCCCCTTCTCAAAACCCCTATCCCACAGCCCCTATCCCAAACCTTCTCCTCTGTTTCTATAAGGGAGCTGCCCCACCCACCCACCCACTCTCACCTCACCACCTTAGCATTCCCTTACACTGGGGCATCGAGCCTTCACAAGAATCAAGGGCTTCCCCTCCCATTGATGCCTGATAAAGCCATCCTCTGCTGCATATTCAGCCGGAGCTATGGTTCTCCCCATGTACTCTTTGCTTAGTGGTTTGGCCCCTGGAAACTCTGTGGGGGGTATCTGGTTGGTTGATATTATTGTTCTTTTTATGAGGTTGCAAACCCCTTCAGCTCCTTCGGTCCTTTCTCTTACTCCTCCACTAGGGACCCCGTTCTTAGTCAGATGGTTTTCTGTAAGCATCCTCATCTATATCAGCAAGGCTCTGGAAGAGCCTCTCAGGAGACAGCCATACCAGGTTCCTGTCAGCAAGTGCTTCTTGGCATCAGCAATAGTGTCTGGGTTTGGTGTTTGCATATGGGATGGATCCCTAGGTGGGGTAGTCTCTGGATAGCCTTTTCTTCAGTCTCTGCTCCACCCTACATTTCTCTTAGACAGGAACAATTTTGTATTAATATTTTTTGAGCAGTGGAACAAAATAATCACAGGATATAGAGGGAAGAAGTGACCTGTGAGGGAGAGGGATGGGAAGGGAGAGGGAGGGGGAGGGAGAAAGAGGCAGGATCAGGTGTGGGAGGAGACATGGGGTGAAGAAGCACAGAGGGTCAGGAAATTGAATGGAGGTGTGTAGGATAGGGAACTGGGGGTAGCCACTAGAATGTCCCAGATGCCAGGAAAGCAAGATGTGCCCAGGATCCAACATGGATAGCATTAGCCAAAATACCCAACAACAGGGAGAAAGTACACGTAGAGACCTTATCCAGAAGTTAGGCGTGGCCCCCACTTGAGGGATTGGGCCACCCACCCATCTCAAGAAGTAGAACTCTTAGAACCTTTTCCTGCACTATGTCTGCAAGGATGCTGCTATGCTTTCCCCTATGGTGATGATGAACAAAACCTATAAATGTGCAAGCCAGTCCAATTAAATGTTTTCCTTAATTAGACTAGCCTTGGTCATGGTGTCTCTTCACAATAATTACATCTAAGCAGAGATGATATATTTGTCTGATTGTCCACAGAATACATATTTAGGCAACTTCCTTATTTTATGACCTGGTTAGACTATGTTACCATATTAAAAGATTCTTAAGAAACTGATGTTGAAGTCAAAATAATTTTTGTTGTTGTTTGGTACATCTTTCTGACAAAATATCTACCCATTATAAATCATGAAATTTGTTTTGTAAACTTGTGTAAGTGGATGGAAGTTGATGTATTGGAATCAGATACTTAAAGCCAAGCTATGTCATTGTGAGCCATTTTGTGGAACTAGTGGTTCTGGCTTCCACCTTCAGTTCCTTTAAACATATGGGAAGCATTTTTGTAATCTGTAGTTTGGAACTTAACAACATT
The DNA here is from genome assembly GCF_963924665.1 of Micromys minutus. Lineage (NCBI taxonomy): Eukaryota > Metazoa > Chordata > Mammalia > Rodentia > Muridae > Micromys > Micromys minutus. The sequence continues at coordinate 31,761,445 of NC_137970.1, read as the reverse complement.
CAGTTGGGAAATGGTGTTGGATTCTTCTGCTTAGATAATTTATTTTCTAATGAAGTAAAAGCATCAAAGAGTTCATGAAAGGGACCACCATGAACATTCTTGGGGATATAGAAGACATGTTGAAATACCAGCATGCTTTAGAATCCCCTGTTGCTTAAGCCCAATGGCAGGACTGTGACTTACAGGCCCTTTATAGTGATCTATAGTCTGAGACCCTGCTTAGAATGTAATAGATATATTTTGAATGAATGGATTTGTTTGGTCTTTTTTGGGTCACAGTCTTAGGTAGCCATGGCTGGCATCAAGCTTTCCATGTAGCTCAGGTTGGCACTAAAGTCCTGATCCTTCACTCTTCACCTCTCAACTGAACTGGGGTTTTAGGCATGTACCTCTACATCTAGCTGAATGAATAAATTTAAAGCCTACATAGCTTGCTTTTGAAGTTTATAATATTAGCACACATGAGGATTACATGGGGGTATTAAAACACAGAAAGATGGCTGCCACCACCAGAGTTTTAGTAGTTCTGGGTGCAGCTGTAGATAGGCCTCTGTTTGTCTCAGGTGCTGCTCTCAGTGGCTATCCAACCCTCTGCCAGCCGTACTGCCTTGGAGTGAATAAAATTCACCTGGAAACCCTTTTATAAAGGCAGCCATACCTAATACCACTAGGCATAGGTTTATGATCCCCTTGGGGAGAATAGGGCCCCCAAAACTCTATCTAAGCTAACCCTTCAGATTCTGGTGTTTCGTCACTGTTGTATACTGTCCCAAACACATCTCCAAGGGAACTGACACTGATACATATCAGTCTGATTGAGAATGTTCTTAAAGTCTCAAAGTGACCCGTGGGAATCCCAGCCAAGTGTGAAACACAATGGTTTACCCATGAAGATAAAACTTGACAGACAGGCTTTCACAAAGCGAAAAGTTACGAGGGCACCCCAAGAATGCAGTGGGAACTATCAGATTCTAGTTGTAACTAGAAGAAAGAATCGGAGTCACTTTCAGGTTATGTGAAGAACTGTGAGAGGTTGGGCCTGTGCAGAAAGATCAGAAAGCTCCTAGCCAGGGACAGATGAAATATGATAACAACCATGGACTAGAATTCCTGGAAAGAGGCTGTGACTACGAAAGCTGATTGACTGATTAGAATTTCAATGATGTTAGAGAAGTCAGAATGTTACAAAGCCATAGCCAAATTATCTTGGGATGTCTTTAATTCCCTTAACAGCCATTTATTGTCCTCTTCTGTAATGTCTTTTGGTAAATCATTTGGAATCTATGACCAGAACCCTTGTTTCCACCAACCAAAGGGACAAGAATGCTGTCTAAGGCCCAGATTGCCGAGTCTTCTTTGGCTGCTGCAGAAGGGATGATGTGACAGTTTCTGCCTCTAGAGCAGAGCTAGCAGGGCATGGGCCTCCATGAGTGGAGGTTGCTGTGGGTGTGGGGTTTCTTTGTAAAATGATGCACAAAATTTACTTTATGTTACTTCTTTGGGAAATGTTCTCCCCACCAAAGTTATCAGGGAATGTTCTTTCTACCAAGGTTAATGACTCCATGATAATTAAAAGTAGCATGAAACTGGAAGGCAAGGGAGTGTTTATATATCAATGAAATAGTAAATGCTATGACCTTCAAGACAGTACTTAATAGTGTGGGAAAGAACTCTGAAAACACGAGTTCAATAATGCATAATTTCTCAACTATGCAAATATAAAGATGCAATATGAATTATGGGAGGGGCTTCAGGAACCTAAAAGAACAGAGGCAGATGCACTATAAGCAGTTTCTCAGAAAAATATAAAAGGAGATAGAGATTTGGGGAGTTGTGATCACAGGGTAAGATCCCACCCAGCCAAGTTTATTGTTTTTGTTTACAAAGGCAGGCAGATTCTTGAGTTCAAGATCATCCTAAGACAGAACAAATTTAGGCTCAGGCTTGGTGGGAATGGTGATTTCAGATTGAGATCCCACCCAACTAGCTTACTGTCTATGCTTACAAAGGGAGGTAGGTCTCTGAACAAATGTACTTGCTGTCTTCTAAGAATCTAGCAGCTTTTCTGACTGGTTGAAAAACCTATGTGTTATCCAGAGATTTTTTTCTAGCAAGAGCTGGGCTATCTGGAGTTCTCTGGGAGAGTTGTTGAGAGCAGCAGAACACAGCTGTCAGCAACTTTAAGTCCTTTTTTGCTGCTCACTAACACCCCTTCCTCAGAATCCCTGGCTAAGCCAAAGCTAGTCCTTAGCACTAGAGCAGAATTCTCGTCTTTGCTGCAGCCCACTCACCTACCTACTTACCTGATGTACCCACCAAAGTGTTCTGTTCTCCTTTGCTTTCTTTGTTGATTGGAACTTGGGAAAACCTAAATCTTTGTGCCTGGGCTGTGGTCATGCAGATTTAGTCTCAGATTCAACCATTTCTTCTAATTCCCTTCACATTAAACATATTCCTTTGAGACAAGTCTGTTTCTTTCTTTGACATAGAATAAATACATATAGTAGAATAAAAGACTTTAAGTAAACCATGTATATAGTACCTGTAGATAAGTCTTAAGAGAAAAATAGTGTCATGTGCATCTGAAACGACTCTGGAGTTCATTTTGCCTTCCAGAATAGTACTGAAAGACTGATGGGTTGGGGAGGGAAAGACGCCTTTTAGTGTGAGGCTGTCTTGACTCTCAGGTGCAGGTATGTGGTTGGCTCTATATTCCTGCATATACTATTTGTAGCACTTGTCTGGCCAGTGGATAACAGATGTTTACCTTCCCATTATCCGAAGTATCAATGTATCTTTGATGGGGTTTTGTAGTAGTGTGTATCCCACCATGATAGTTCTGAGAAAGTAATTTAGCAGACATAGTTCCAGAAGAGGTGAGCAGGTGAGGGGAGGCAGGAATTGTAAAAATATCTTGACTAAATCTCAAATTTGCTACTCAAAAGATCACAGTAAATTTTGCAACATTCTGGTGTCTGTGTATGTACGTTGTATGCCCATATTTTTGTAGGTACGCACACATATGTGTGGATGCCAGACGTTGATGTCAAATTGCTACCTTAATTGCCTTCACATTATTTTTACAGATAGGGTTTTTCATTGAACCTGGAGCTCACCAACTCAGAAAGACTGTCTGGTTAGTGAGCTCTAGGGATCCTCCTGTCTTAACATCTCAGTGCTATGATTCCATGAACACATCAACAGGCCCAGGCCCAGTTTTATTTGTTTGGCTTTTGTTTTCTGACTGGTCAGCTCAGGGTAGGTAGAGTGCTCAGGGTGAGTAGCATTGCAACTTGAAGTGTGCTTTAGAAGTGTGCTCGAAGAACTTGACTTCTATTTCTTACACAGATGATGATGGGTGGAGAGAATTGGTCGCAACAGTTAATAGGCCTGCTTAGTACTGTCTGGTTCAGAGAAAATAGCAGGGTTTCAATGGGTATGCTGGGGAATGGAGCTAGGTTTTCAGCAGAAACTTAACCATACTAATTGGATCCTGGGCCACTGCTAATGTACTTGGGGCACTCTGAGTAGGGTGGCAGTAGTGCATGTTACTACATGTGAGAGCCATGTAGGTTTGGTTTGATTAAAGAACTGGGGCAAGACAGCAGCACTAGGTGGTGTCCAAAGTAATCATTCCCTCTCAGAAGGGTCACATATACACAGGTTCAATATCCAACACCACCTGTGGTCACTTGTTTGATTCTTATGGCCTTACTGGGAAGTATCTTGGACTGAAGCTGTGTAAGGGTTGAGGAAACAAGACTTTCTCCTCCCCTACATTTGTTCAACACAACACTGTGGCAAAGACCAAGACAAGTTCTACAGACACAAAGTCCAAGAAGCAGCCCCCACTCTGAGGAGTTGATAGTATAATGCAGAGAGGACAACTCATGAGTAAACTTCCTTTTTCAACTTCCGATCAGAGCTGCTCAGCACCGTGTGTTCAGGCTGGGGGCAAGTTTCTGGAAAATCCTATTGTGAAGCTTAATATCCAGCATAATACCTTTGAGAAGTGTGGCCTCTGAGAAGAGAATAGGCCACCAGATTCTGGGTGACGGGATTAATGCTGTCTTTCTGCCATGTAAGATACAGCAAGAAGGCACCATCTCTACACGGTAGAGTCATCACTAGACACTAAATGCACTGGTGCCTTGAATGTTGACTTCTCAGCTCCCAGAACTGTGAACAATGACTTCCTTTTGTTTATAGAGTATCCCCTTTAAGAAACAAACCAAGATAACAATTTAAGACACTGCCACAATTTAAACACAGAGCGACTAAATTTTTATTTAATATTACTTAATATTGCACAGAAATAAAAATACTAACACTACACAGCTGCTACTTAAGTGACAATGATTTTCTTCGGTTGACAGATACATTTTCTAAACAAGATCTTACAAGCACACATAATGCAGAAATGTCTTCAGTTAACACACGTCATCACATCTTCTCTGGCAAAACATGTTAGGTTGAGCCAGCAATCAACACATCATTTTATACAAAACTGGAAATTTTGCTGTTAAGAGTTTAAGAGTTTCCACAGCATCTTTAATTTTGTAATGTGACATTTTGAATACAAATGCATTGTCATGGGCAGTTCGGATGGGTGGGATTCATTCAATACAGGTTGAACAATGTGCTCTTCAAAAACCACTTAAGTCTTTTTAAGTTAGTAAAACGCTGAGTAAAGTGTGTTGCATGATTTGATTTTTATCATACATGAGGTTACATAATATAGTAGGAAGGCAACCCTGGGCTCGTGGCCAAACTATAAATCAATATTCAAGCCATTCAGACCAACCATATTCTCTTTGGAGCTCATCTGCCACATGTGTATAAAAAGAAAAATGATTTTGGAGAAAAGAGTCAGGATTTGGTTTAACAATCCCCCAAATTTCTTCTAGCAAAATTTAAGTTGAGTGAAGGGCATTTAAATTTCAAATGGAGAATTGTGTGCAATAAATCATAGTCATATTTCACCTTTTTTTTGAGATAGGGTCTCACTGTGCAGCACTGGCTGGCCTAGAATTGGTATGCGGTCCAGGCTGGCCTCAAACTCAGAGATCCACCAGCCTCTGCCTCCTGAGTGCTAAAAGTAAAGGCATGTGCCGCCACACCAAGTTTATGTTTCACTTTTAAACCACACATTTTAATAATATCCTTTATCTCCATAGGAACAATATTCTCCCTGAATCCATTTGTACCTCTAACGTTCGAAATTTCTGTTGGAACTTTTTTTTTTTTTGTTTTTTTTTTAGTGTTGCAAAAGTACAACCTCAGCCCTACCTACACTCTATAATTTGGCAATTTAAATTATAACTTAATTCTATCTTTGGCAGCAGTATCACTTTAAAAAATTTTTATTTTTCTTTCAGGTGTCTGAGTGTTTTGCTTGTCTGTGAATCACTTGTGTGCCTGCAGAGAGGCCAGCAGAGAATGTTGAATTCCTTGGAACTAGAGTTAGGGATGAATGTGAGCCACCCAGTGGGTTCTAGGAACTGGACTCAAGACCATTCATTGCAAGAGCAGCAAGTGCTCTTACGTGCAAAGCCAACTCTTCAGCTCAGCAGAAGTTTTACTAATATTTTATGAAATTAAAGACTTATATGTAATCCTTGTAAGTACCGACGGCTGGCCAAGTAGGAAATGACAGACTTTTTAATTTTTCCTAGGACTTTTTTTTTGTTGTTTTCTGTGAAATAGATCTCTGTCTGAAAGACTTATCTAGAACTGCTGGAAGGGCTGCTTTCAAAATTCAGAAAAATACACTGTAGCTGGAAGCAAAACAAAGCTGAAGCCTATAAATTGGCAAGAAAGAGCACTTAATGAATTCGTAATGTAAGAGCAGGATGAGGAACAGGGTTCTCTTAGTCACCATTTCTGTGCTTGGTATTTCTTATGAAAATCACTTTGTGAGGAGGGGTCTCAGAAAGGACAGTCCTCCTGAGCCTTGCAACGTAACTGCCCATTGTCTGGTCCTGACTTTGAGGATGTGGCAGCCAGTCAGAATATGGAAAATCAGAGAGAGGAAACTAGAGAGAATTATTATTATTATTTTATTGAGGAGTTCTCATTCAAAGAGAGAAAACTCGAGTTAGTTCTAACTTTGCGCTCTGTGTTGCAAAGGGATGGTTTTCACAAAAGCAAGAATACCAAAGAGAGTTCCTCTGGGGTCAGAGGGCAGGGGTTGGGAGCAAATTCCTTGGAATGTAAAACCAGGTAGCTTGGGAGACTGCTTGTGGTTTGGAAGGTCAAGTGCCCCTGAATTTCACATGGGGCACAAGAACCTTGCCCAGAGCTTGGGGTTCTCTCTGGTTTAGCTCTTGCTATAGCTATCTCTGAGCAGAGGCCTCCTCTTAGGTGTCAGTGCCTCTTAATCCCAGCTTGCTCCTGACTAATTAGGACATCTTCAAAGCCAAAAGATGAGCCTGAGGCTCCTTTTCCCATTGCAAAGATACACCAAGCGGGCCTCCAGCTTAGCCAGGTATCCCTGTCAACACATCACCAGACTAGAGTCCCCAGGGAATTGGGTTCTTCTTAGCATTTGCCACCCCTCCCTCAGCTCAGCATTCCAGGGGACGCCCCCCACCTCCGCTCCCCGCAGTTATTGGAGGCCAGTCAGGTCACAGAAGTCAGTGCCCTGGCTCAGGAAGCTTCCTGCTGAGCCCTTGGACAATTCGCAGCCAGCAGCTGGGACGTAGGGCAGGGCCAGTTGCGGAGAGCCAGCTGGCCAAGGGGAGCACTATTCCTGTCACTGTGAGCTACCAGCATGTTATGTGCAGCGCCCAATCACACTCCCAATCCTCAAAGCTGACCTGTGCTTCCCCCAGTGCCACAGGCTTTGATTTGATCATTCTCTCAGAACAAACTCTCCCCTTGTCCCTAGCCAGTTGTCCTCAGACTGCGCGAGTGTCTACGGAGCAGCCACGACCCGGGAGTTCAGAGCCATCATCCTGCCTTCCCTGGCCACTCACAATAGGGCCACATCTACGCATCTGGCCTTTTGGAAATTCAGCAGCCTCGACCTCTCCAGGTGATGGTGCGCGGCCACCGCCGCCCCTGGTGTGCGAGTGTAGGCTCCCCAAATTGTGTAGGGGAGGTGGATTTGGGCAGCGTGCTGTCATGCTCACCAACAACTGTAATCAAGTCTAGCAATACCGAGAAGACTACGAAACCCACACCCTCTGCTACTAGAGGCTTCGGGAAATGGTTTCTACATCTTACGTTGTCTGAGAGGAGCACGAAGCAACAGCCAAATCCGGATGAAGGAACCCCAGGTTTTAAGCTGAGCAGGCAAAAATCAGCCTTTGCTAGGGGCTCTGCAGCTGGACAGCAGAGGTGGGGGTTCCGTGTCACGGGATGCCTCCAGCCTTGCCTGGCTGGATCCATCCCAGCCTCCCGCCTTGGGCGTCATGAGTTACTTCCTGTCTTACTGCAAAGCCCATGGAAGCTCTCTTCTCACTGGCTACCAGGCCCTACGTGCTGAGGGCTTCTTGTGCGATGTGACACTGAAGGCCGAGGGCTATGAGTTCCCAGCGCACAGGTCCCTTCTGGCATGCTCCAGCGACTACTTCAGGGCCCTGTTCAAGAGTCACACTCAGGAATCACGGGCTCGCGTAATTCACCTGCATGTGCCATCAGCGGCCGGCCTACAACGCCTGCTGGACTTCATCTACACTGCCTGGCTGCCCCTCTCCATGGACACTGTGGAGGACACTCTGGAGGCTGCCAGCTACCTGCAAGTCACCGAGGCCTTGGGACTGTGTGCCCACTACTTAGAACGCCAACTTGCCCCAGAGAATTGCTGCTTCATTGCCAATGTAGCAGCTCGCTTTGGCCTGGCCCGCCCTCTAGGTGCAGCGGAGCACTGTATTGTGCGCCACCTGGGGGAGCTGTTGCTGATGGGCGCTGGCCCCTCGGGGCTGTTGGAACTCAATCCTACATCGATGAAGTCTGTGCTGGGTGCCCCCGACTTGGCACGAGTGCCTGAGACGCGGCTGCTGGGCCTGGCACTAGCCTGGCTGCAGCAGGAGCCCACAGCCCAGCGCCTGGCACATAGTTCAACACTGCTGGGATGCATCCGCTTTGGCCTGGTGCCTGCTGGTGTGCTGAGGCGCATGTACTCGGGCTCTGGTCTTATATTACCTACTAGGATCAAGAGCCTCATCATCCAGGCCCTCAATTACCACACAGCACCCTCCAGCCAGCCGCTTCTGCAAGGAGAACAGACTAGTGTCCGGAGTCCCCAGACCCGCATCTTGCTAGTTGGTGGCCTTAGAGCTAGGGAGACCATAACTGAGGAAATCATAGTCCTACCAGAGGTAGTTCGGAATCGGCGCCCTGCACCTGAACCAGAGGAAGAAGGGGGAGAGGAGGAAGAGATGGAGGAGGAGAAGGAATGGGAGCTCACCCAGGATGTGGTGTCCTTCGATGTGTACAAGCACAGCTGGCAGACCTTGACACAGCTGCCCACACCACTGCTAGGCCACAGTGTATGTACCACTGGCAACTTCCTATTTGTCCTTGGAGGGGAGAGTCTTTCTGGCAGCCCATCTAGTTCCCCAGCTGATGGTTCAAGGTCAGTCACAGCCTTAGTGCACCGTTATGACCCGCGTTTCCATACTTGGACAAAGGTGCCTGCCATGAGAGAAGCAAGGGCCTACTTCTGGTGTGGCGTGGTAGGCGAGAGTCTCCTGGCTGTTGGAGGCCTGGGCACCTGTGGTGAGCCACTGGCTTCAGTGGAGATGTATGACTTCCGCAGGGACCGCTGGATGGCCGCTGGGGAGCTACCTCGGGCAGTACATGGTCACGCAGGTGCTGTTGGGGACCATGGTGTTGTGTACATCTCCGGGGGCAAGGCTGGGACTGGTGAAGGAGGCACGAGTAGCCTCCGGGATATGTACTCCCTTAGCCCCGGAGAACGAGTGTGGAGCAAGAGGGCACCCATGGGTACAGCTCGCTACGGTCACTACCTTGCGGTGCTACGAGGTGCAGTGTTCGCCTTTTTGGGGAGATATGAGCTCTTCTCTGAGATTGAACGCTATGACCCCAGCACAGACCAGTGGACTCGGTTGCGGTCACTACCCTATGACCGCTTCTGCTATGGACTTGCTGTGGTAGAAGAGACAGTGCTGCTGCTGGGTGGTCTTAAGTGGCGTGACTCACGCCAGGTGCCAACCCGTAACGTAGTGGGCTATGACCTTGACCTGGACCGTTGGGAGGACATAGGCTGTTTGCTGCCCTGGGCGTGGAGTGGCCTGCAGTGTGCAGTGCTGCAGCTGGCGGAGGGTGGGGAGGAGACCAGGGAGGGAGAGACTGGAGAGGTGCTAGATTTAGTGCTGGATTGAACAGCTGAGTCCAGTCTTCAGAGGATCCAAGAGAAAGTTGTTCTTGACCTTGCCTGAAGAGCAATGCTTTTTTTTCTCCCTCAAGAGGACTCTGATAGAGCAGTTCTGAAGGGTAAGGAGGCAAACAAGGCCCTGACCAAAGAATAACTATTCCCTTTCAACTGCAAATGTCAGTCAGGGATGGTCAAATGCAAAGAAATGAATCAGCTTTAGTTAACTGAAGAGTTTTCAGAAAGACAGACTCAACCTGGCCTAGAGGTGGAATCTGAAAATAAAATAGGACCGTATTTCTCTCCCTACAGTTATTTTCAAGTACCTGTGAATATTTTCATGTCTCCCATCTCAAGAATGTACAACTAGTTACACACAAACCACAGAAAAGTGTTGGCTACAATAGCTGTAATAATAGTCCTAGTAGATAATATTTGATGAAATTGTGAAGGTGTGTGTATGTGTGTGTGAGTATGAGTGTGTGTGTGTGAGTGTGCATGCACACACCTTTGTTAAGCAGTATGGAATGGTTGTGCTGAGATAAATGATTTTTATGGTGCAGAGCCATGGTTTATAGTACTGTTTTGACAGTTCCCTATTGACATGGAACTGAGAAGGAAACAAAACAAAAAAACAATAACAAAACCCAAAAAAATTAAAAAAAACCAGAAAAAACATTTCTTTTTGAAACTCCTCTTGGTTAATAATTTTTTTTGTCCTGTCCTCATCTGCTTTTACACTGGCAGCTTATTAGTTTAGAAATCTTTCACTTAACCACAATATACTAAATTTGTAGGAAGAAAATTAACTTATTTTTGGTGGTTTCATTCTTTGTTCTCCAAAGGCTTCCAGAAAAGAAACGAGTAGGTGAAGTTTTCAAGGTGACATTAGGTCAGGAGAAAGACAGTTTGAGGTTTCAAGGTTTCCAAGGGGACCTTAGTAAGCTCTGAATAGGTGTCACTTCTGGCTTGTGCTATCAGTGAGGTGACAAAGTGAGAACTTGTAACTAGGGTGGTGGTAAGTGGGGGTGGCTGTATGATTAGGTCACAGAGAAATGTGGTAAGCCCTTTGCATGAATAAAGTAGGTGCTTTATAAGGATTCATTAAGAGCTGAATTTATTTGACTTCAGTTTACAATGCTGCCTCTCTCCTAGATTTGAAACTAATGCAATAAAATGTACAGATATATAGTGTTAAAAGGTCTCTTTCATGCTAGGCTAATCTTATAACTCACCAGTCTTACAAAATTCATTAGTTTAATTTTTTTTTTACCAGTAAAATAACAGCTGACTTTACAAAAGTAGAAGCTGCTTCCTAGCAACAGAGCTAGTCTTCCCACCAGCTGCCTGCTGTTTGCAGGCTGTTTGTCCTCTGCATACGGGACACATCCATCATGTACAAATGATTTTAAGCGAAGATACACACTGCTCTAGTAAACATCAATATGCCTAAAGAATTATAACAAGCACAATTCATTTTATGACAAGAGGGGTTTTGTTTTTTTCTTTTTGTTTGTTCTCTTTCTCTCTTTCTTTTACATATACAAAAATCCCACAAATTTAATGTGCATCAATAACCATGCAGTAAATAAATGCTTTTTTTTTTTTTTTTACCAATAGGGTTTTTTAAATGATAAAAATATTACAGTGGACCCACAATTCCATACAAACATTAATGCATGTTTCTCATCCATTTTGACTAAATATAGGATTACTGAAAACGAAAGGCCACTTTCCTGTACAGTTGTGCAAAGTCTGCAAAACGATAGTGATTTCATGTGATTTCAAAAGCAAAGAAAAAGATCCCGCTGTGGAGTTTTTACTCTCTTCTCTACAGCAAAAAATATTCACTGGCATATGTCTGAACTCTTAGGGATGTAAATACATTCACTGAGCTGTACAGGCAACAGGATAAAGCTGATCAGAAGTAGATTTTAGGATATAGAATAGTAAAGGAGGGTCTTTTCCTCCCGAAAAAACAGCAAATTGTGACTTGTATATTATGCAGCCACACACTAAAAAGCAGCAAGTCACTTTCATGCTGTGATCACTTTCCAAAACTAGACACACAGAAATGGCAATATGTGAAGAGGACTTTTCCATAGATTCCAGCCACTCTATAAACAGTTCAGGACTCTGGGAAAAACCTCTAAGTGCTTGATCTCAGGCCACTCAATGTAGTAACTCCCTGAATGACGGCAATCCTGTGTTCCTTAGTAGAGAAATCCATAATGTTTCTTCAACATTGTTTTCTCCACTGTCACTTCTATCTGCCACGACTAAGTGCATTTTCCTTCTTTGCCTGATGTATAATTACAGAAGCTTAGTTACAGACCAAGGGAAAATTGGAAACTGCCTGGAAAAGAGACTCATTTCAGTGTATACCTTGTCTTTTAAGACTTAAGAGTTCAAAAAACACAGGTTTGGGCTGAAATTGTGTGTGTGTGTGTGTGTGTGTGTGTATGTGTGTGTGTGTGTGTGTGTGTGTGTGTGTGTGTGTGTAGCTGTTAGCTGCCTTTCTGGGTGAGTTAAGTCTGTTTTAAAAAATCCATTCTTAAATTCTTCTGTACACAATCAGCATTTCATCACTACAAAAATAAAGGAAGATTTAAACCAAGAAAATAAAGCAGCTCTATCTTCAATTTTGGTCTTAGTTACAAAAACATCTTACAAAGCTTTGCCCTGATACACCATGCAGTGTTCTCATAGATTTGGAATAGTACCTCCATTAACCAGTTAGCACAAGTTAACAGACTGTTAAGACAGATATTAGACCTGAACTTCTCCTATGTTCATGCTCTCCTAGTTTGCTTAACTCTTATACGCACCTACATTTCATAAAAATAAAACTACAGCATTAAACTTTGTGCAATGTTTAAGAAAATTCTTAGAACATTTTAATAAATATAAAAAGGTTTAAATTCTTTCCCACCCACAAGGATGTCTGCACCTGAAAAATTGTGATTTACGTTTGAAGTCTCATTTATATAAAATTAACTTAAAGGGAGAAGAGATGACCTCAGATAGAAAACTGCCCTTTTTGTGGTTTTTCTATTTGAAGATCACCTGTTTTCAGAATTGTCTGCAAAAGTTAATTTAAGTCATTAAAGATAGTTGATTTTGCACATGGTAAACATAAGCTGAGCACTGACTGCATATAAAACATACAAATGCTCTTTAAAGACAGTGATAATATGACCATGTATGTTTTGTTTCATATGGTTTGGTAACAATAAAGTAAAGCTTAACAAGTATTCAACACACTGATAAAAAACTACCTTATGTACTTATTCAGTACCAGCAGGTACTAGATGGCCTCGAGTCGGAATGCACTTACACATGTGTCTCAATGTACGAATGAGTATGTGTTAGAGAGGAAGTGATAACATCTACTTCAGAAGAAATACTTAGTGGGTCATTTGAGGTGGTGTTTTGACAGATATCCAAGAAAAGGTCGAGGTACATCTGCTTCCATTGTTGGAATTCTTTAGATGTCAAGTCTGGATTGTCTAGGACTTTATCAATAATGGCTACTTCCCCTTCTCTGGCCTGAAAAGCAAAAGAATCCAATAGTTAAGATGGAAATGGAATTATACCAAAATTTAAAATGAGTTAATGTGCCAATAAATTCAGAAGCCTCTAAGAAACATATTTGTAGTTATTTAGACTATACTCATAGTGTACTTTTTCTCTTTTTTTACACAGCGGTATGACTTGAATTGCTTGTATGTAATTTACTTTGTACTCTTGGCCCTACCTATTTGCCATCTCTGATTATGGAAACCTTCATGTTTTAAGGAAACCTTCCTCAACCTGTAAGGTCCAGCTCAAAAGTCTTTCATTTCCTCAACACTCTTCTTTAAACACTCAAAGAGAAGCTGATCTCCTTCTGTCATGTCTGTGTTAACATCCCACCCTTGCCATCAAGTGTATTCACCACAGTCTGTCTCTTGAGGTATTCTGAAAGTTGTCCTGTCTCTCCTTCTTCATGGTTAATTCCTCATGCTTCAGCGAGAGGAAACAGGGCCCCTGTAACTGCAGATACAGAATACTTTCCTGTGACCAGTAAGGATTCCTTCCCAAAGCACTGGGGCCCTGTAATGAAAAAAATCTCTCCCTTCATATTGGAGGTTGGGATTCACCTGATGATTAAGTATCACTCTGGCATAACTCTCAAAAGCACAACTATCAGCTATAGAAGATGAAAATTTTTTCTGTGGAAAGGGTTAAGACACTTTGAGAAAACCATTATTTTCTTTTATGGATCTGAAAAAAGGCCAAGAGAATCTTGGAAATGTGCAGGAGAAAAAAAAAGCATACCAGTCTGCCAGAGTCAAGAGGGAAAGAAGACAATAACACGTGCAAGATGTGGTTCTGGTCAGTGAGAAGACAAAATACTAAATGGCTATGGGACTGATGATGCTGGCAGTTGCCTATGGTGGGATCTGACATCTATGCTTGGAAGTCTTTAGTTGTTCTTCTGAGAAGTAAGATTTTATAACCTATTACTTATTCATGTCTCAAAGCACAGGGCTCTGTAGCTCCCCATCGTTTTTAACCATGAAGGGACATTTCTGTTTAGTGTTTTATTATCTTTCTTTATCCTAGAAGAGCAGAAGTGTCTAACACAACATGGTATATTAGGTGACTCATTGATCCTTCTTGAACTCAGCATTTACAGTGGCATTTCATTGTCACAGTACAAAAATACTGTAAGGTATTTACAGAGCATAAAAGACAGGAAAAGAGAGAGGAGAAGAGAAAGTAGGACGATAAGGAAAAAGAAGAGGAGAAGGAGTCGGGGAGGAAACACAAGAACCAGGTATTTAAGATATTCACATATGGCAAAGAGGTGAGGGACACAAAATAAACTTAACATTTCTGCAAACCTTATGTCTCATATTGTTTTGTTTTGGCATTTTTTGTCTTATTGTCTTTTGATTATACATTTTGGTTTCAGATTTTGTGTTTCTGTGGGTTTGTTGTGTGTTTCGTGTTTTTTGTTTCTTTGTTTTTAAGACAGAAACAAAAGGGGTGAAGTTGGGTTGAAAGTATCTGGGAAGAGGAGGGAAAGAGAAAAAGAATGATGACAATAAGTTATATGAAAAAATTTTAACAAAAGAAGACAAAACCAAAATAAGATAGAAAGCTAAGGATCTCTTTTGAATACAATTGGTCAACAGAATTACTCGTGACTATTACTGCCTCCCCCCAGAATTGTAATATTAGCTACCAGTCTATTAATAGTTTCATGGATATGGATAGCATCTGCACATAATTGACTGAATATTTGGCTGATATTACCTGAAGACATTTCAAATAATTGTCTTTTCTATTGCATTCATTTACTTAGTACTCACCTCTAGTCCCAAACTACAATCTTAGCAAGAGGCTAAAACACTTCTCAGAGAAGTCCTTTGATGGTTCGTGTCTTGGAATTACTGTGCTTCACCTTATTTATAACAGTCCTGTTCGTTTTGTTTTTGTTTTCAGGGTGTATGTAAGATAGGTCCTTTCCTCATGGACCTCCTTCAACTTTTGACTCCCTGTTCCCCTGTCATTACCACTTGCTTCCCAATCTAGGTGTGGCCCAAGAAGACTGAAAACAGCGCTAAACATTTACAGAAGTATGTAATAGGAAGGTAATGTGTGCATCAGGAACTGATAATGCAAACTGAACAGTTATGCCATCTCTACATGGAACATGAAAACTCTAGCTTTACTCCACACACTGTAGTTTATTCACAAAACAGTTCAAGTGCTTTTAACATTCTGTGGGTCTTTAATTTATTTTATAATTATACCACATGGTGAACTTCTCTCAATAAATCAAAAACAAAACAATCCCCCCACCAAAAAAAAAAAAAAAAAAAACCCTGAGGAGTAATACCAGCCCTGCATTTTCTTTTAAAGTATTAACCACATCTTGATTTCTCCTAAAGCTAAGTCATGTAACATTTAGTCAGTGTCTTAGGACGTCAATGAAGACCTGACAGGACTCCCTTCCAATTCCTCTGCTGCATGTTCTTCCTATTTACCCGTTCCTTCCTATAGATCCCTGTTTCCTATGACTCTGGTATCTGGAACTCTAGTTTCAGTCCAAGAATAAATCGCCCCAAAGGAATTTATGTCTGTTTCATATCTTACCTTTAAAGTGCTTTTAAGAATTCTCAACCTGTGCAGTTTCTCATTCATCACAGGATCATTACATCGTTTTATAAATGATAGTTTGTATTCCATCTTGGTTGAAATGCGATGTTCTCCTAGTGGTGACAGACTGGCTTCCTCCAGTGCCCTGTATAAATCTTGCAAGGAGTCTCCTAACTTTTCTTCCCTATTTTCATCTGAGAGACAGGGGAGTGGGGGCAGGGTAAAGGATGAGGAGAAGGGAGGAAAAGAGACAGATATTCAGTTTAATAAAAATTATTTTTACAGTTTGCAAAAATCTAAAAGTTAGATTATCTACAATATAGTCTAATGGATGATTAGGAGAATAGTCTAATATTCAAATACCTCTCAGAAACAAAACAAAACAAACAAAATACCTTACAAATTCTAGTTAGATGGGATTATATAATTATGGATAGCCAATTATATTGGAAGAATTAAATAGGATTTGATTCAACAAATAGCCTTTTGAGAGAAAAATAATCACACATATGCTGAATTCAAAGAATTAAAATTATAATATGTACATAACAGGAAAATGCTGCTTCATATCATTTAGTATTTTAAGACAACAATTAAACATAGAAATGCTCTTTAATAGAATTCTCCTGCTTAATTAATACTGAATGATTTTCATTATTTTTAGATTTCATAAGATGGAGTGGTATTTGCTGGCATTTTTGATTATGGTTGTTGAGTTATCTAATAGACTTTTAGATTTCATGTGACTGCTGTAGCGATGCCTAGTACATTATCAAAACAGTAACTGATCAAAATTATTATGAAAAATGATGTCTTTGATTTTCAGGCAGGGGCTCAGAGTGTAGGCCAGGGTGGCTTGCAATTCATTATGTAGCAAAGTCATGCACGACATGAGGCTGGCCTCAAATTCATCATAATCCTTGTGCTTCTGCCTCCCAAGAGCTGGGGTTACAGGTATATAAGTAACTATGCTCAGCAATAATAATGTTTTCAATGAAAATGAATCACATGGCAGTATTTGTGAGCAAATATAAGGATATTTCTGACAAGTACTAACATAATTTATAACATTAAAAAAACTGTTAAGGAAACACTTAAATATTTTTGAGGAAAATTAAAACACCTACAACTATAGATATTTTTTATTTAGATGATCAAAGGAAAGTGTTATTTTACTTTAAAATTGTATGAGTAATGATGTTAAATCAGTTAGAAACATATCAGTTTGTTTTTCATAAATATAATAATAAAAATGAACTAGATTCTTCTTTGGGTAGCAGCAGGGTCTTACGTGAGAAATACTTTGTACACTGGTCCAAAGCATAAATAATGTTATTCATTCCACTGCAGATCATGCGATATCGAGCTTTCAGATATAGTTTTAAAAATAGATCTCCTAATTAACGACAATACTAATGAACATTTATTTGTGTCTAACATTCATGATCTCATTTGATCTTCATAATGATACTAAGAAATCTTCAATTTGTAACAGGGGAGTTCTTTGTTCAAGGTCATAATCTCATATAAATGGGGAAATTAGAACTTAATTATTTAAAGTGTGCATTTAATTAGAGGTACCAATTAATGTGAGAATCCCTTAAAATGCATCATTCTAAACATTTATTTCATGCTTTGCATGCAATCTTTTAATAAATATTACTGTTCTTGCCACAGAAATGGCTTCGAATTGGATACAAACTATACACAAATGTTAAGACTTTAATAAGTTGAACTACACAGAAATATTTCAGTATGCTCATAATGCTGCAAAGAACATGACTGTCAGAGATAGAACACATAAGGGGGTAACAGGTTATACCCATCATTTGTGCAACTCTGGACACCGTTCCTTGGGTTATGCTAAGGATGCTCTAAACATATTTGAAAAGAATACAGTTAAAACTGCTCCCAAAGTCTAAAATAACACCTTAATTTTAAAGGATTCACCTATAGAATTAAAAAGCTATTTTGTTTAAATTCTGCATTTAACTTACTGCTCTTCGACTGAGGTTAGTAGCTGAGAATAGCTATGAACATTTTTTTCCACTAGAAAATCCCTTATCATCTGTTAGCACATGCTATCATGGTGTTCTATAATGAATTTTAACACCTAAACAGACCTCTCTTAAAATATGAAAATTCATTTAAATCAAATCTTTTAAAAATTCTCTGTTGGTTCATTCTTGGCCTATTTTCGGCACATAGAGGAGTTTGATGGATGGGTGCATGCAAGCCTAAAAAAAGAATGGACTTTCAAGTTACAACAAGATAGCTCCATTATAGAGAATTTCAAATGAGGATGCCTAGGAAGGAGGAAGGCACAAAATAGTCACTTATGGTCACTAAATGAAGTTGTAAAAATAAGGACATATTTGAACAGAATAATTCTATTTCATAAAATCATAATCCAGGAACAGGCACTGGGAAATTATTTAGTAATTATTTTATTTGCCTCAAGGCAAGAATGCATGTAAAGATAGATGCAATTTGTAAAATAGGGGTTTGGGTACCAGTAAGAAAGTCTAATAGATGGGAATTATAGTAGTTGAGGTACTAGGTGGCATAATGTACTATCACTTTTTCAGTTCTAGAAAGAAGGTGAAAGGAAAAAAAAGGATCTAAAAAGAGAAATCATTCTCATATATTACCCAATATGGTAGGGCATATACATCTTGTTACATTTGGACTTCATATGTTCTCCTTCTCTGTCTTTGTGTCTCTGTCTCCCCAATTCTCTGCTGGGGATCAAATGAAGGGTCTTGTACATACGAGGCATCACTGAACCCCATCTCAACCCAGGCCCTTTGCCTTCACTTTTGACATCGTGGAATACTGCAGAAGCTTTATTTTTTAAATCAATCTCAAAGAAGTTTTACTTTAAGAAGACTAAGCAAAGATTAAATATAAAAATACAAATAACTATTTAAAAACAAAAAGTCTCCACTGTCCCTTTCTTAATAGTATTTGAGGGGAAAAGCATCCAACCAAAAGACAACATAATTCTACAAAGTATTTGGTTTGACAGCTGTACAAAAGCCAAGCATGGGTCTATCTGGGCAGCACATCGGAACAAGGAATCACAATGACACAGAACATGGAAACATTTTGAAGAATAGCAGTTGGATGGTGTGGCTCCTACCAGAGATAAGAAAGTCCCCCCTCAGTCCTCCATACACCATACACATATGCAACACTGTACAAGACACAGTAGTGGAATGAGTAAGGACAAGGGACTGAGAAGCCAGGCTACCACGAAATGTCACCAGTGATTTAACATTCTAAGACTACACAAAGAGTCCTTTTATTTTCAAAAGAAGGAGAGGCTGAGTCACATTATAAATCTGATTCACTGTGCTCAACAGTCAAAACAACACAGAACTCAACATTCAAGACAAAAACAGACCTTTATTTTCTTTTTTAGTTTTCAATTGGTTTTCTTGATTTTTCTCAGATGAATCTCAATTAAGTCTATAGAGCTATTGTTGCAACCGAAAACATGAAAGCACCTTTATTTTCTTCTCTTTTTGCCCTCTTCCTCTTCGTCTCCTTCACATTTCCCTTCAGGGTCCTTTCTCTTCTCAAACTTTGCTTTTTCTTCTCTTAGAAGAAGCTTGCTTTGGACGATGAGGCAAACACTTGGTGAGGCCTGCTTCCCAACTGAATTTCTTTCAATGTGGCAGTTCAGCCATTGGAACACTGGCTAAAAACCAGCTCGTTTGCAATTTGAGTGAATGTTTCTGAAAATTGGCAAAGTGTAGACCACATTCAAATAAAAGGACATATATAGGAACCTTCTGCGATTCCCACTGAGGACATGTAGCACTGCTGTAATGACATTTTAATTGGCATCTAATTTATTCACGAAAGCTGGAACTATGAAGGAATAAAACTTTCCCCAAAATATATTTACATTTGTAGCATAAAAATTAGGTCTTTGTCAGATCACACATTAAAAAAAAAATCATTCTATTAAAGCAAAGAGAACATATAAAGTCTCCTTTCTTATATGAAATTTCATTGACTAGTGAATTTGAAGGACAAAATGAAGTAATTAATTTGCATTCTATGCCAAGAGATGATCATTTCTGGCTGTGTTGTACTTGGCAGGAATGAAAAAACCTTCCCTTTGGTGTTATTCACATATTAGGAATTTAGGAACATGGTGAGCATCACAGTAATTCATTGGTTTTCTGCAGGTTGCATAGGGTCACCAGGTAGTTGAAAAAACAGAAAAGCTCAAAAGAAGAATAGATTATAAAAAATATCAGTTTGTTACAATGTCTTGAAACTACTTATGAGCAGATTATAACGTATTTCTCAATTGCTCCCAAATTTTTGGTTAGTGAGTACTATGCATTTAGGTGCAGTGGTTTCTAAACTTTTTCTTGACTATTCACCCTTACAGGCTAAAACACTTGTGTTATTCATAATTTATACACATTTTGTAGTCTATCAGTATATGCTATAAATACACACACACACAAAAAAAAACTGAAAAAGATAAAATACAAGTCAAGGAGAAAGTCTCTATTTTCATCCTGTATGTTAATAGATGCTCCTTCCAACATCTTTACCGGGACTTCTATAAGGGGAATTTGTGTTACTGACATTTGCATTTGCCATTGGCTATCTACCATAATGCCTCACAGGTTCTTAACAAATTCAAATGGAGTGAATTTATTTTATAAATAACACACTCCAAGGAAGATTCCCCATTAGGTGCGTGCATAATTACTGAAAAGCAATTGTATCATACTGTTCATATTTCTTTGGTAGAAACTAGAGAAAATAAAATCTTACTCTTGTCTTCTGATTTCCCTGCCACTGCAATGGCATTGTTAAAGCGGAGTAAAAGGTGAAAACAAAACCAAGAACTATATCAATTGGGCTCTGAAAACAACAATGGGAAATGGATTCTTGGTACATGTTTTGGAAGAGAATTATATGCTTTTTAAAAGTGGACAATGATGTCCTCATGGAAACAGTTGTTTTTTTCTACAACACAGCTGTGGAATGTGCACAGAAGTTTGGGAAAGGTTAAATTACAGATGATCGAGAAGGCTAGACATAGTACCATTAGTCATCAGTCAATTCTGAGCAGTGGCATTTGTTCTTATACAACCAGAAAGCACTTCGCAGCTTCTAGGCTAATCATATCAAGTATGCAGAATGCTATTTTTGTCCCAAAGGGCAATTGTCATTTGCATTGAGACCACAGGACTATTTTTATGAATACTAATTTACTACCTTGTCCCAGAGAATAACTTATTTATATGTAAGGTGACAGACTTTTAGCAGAATTAATCTCTGTAAGTTTGATATTAAAACGTGATTAAATAACCACAAATTTATACTAAGATTTTAATTGTTTTGTAGTTAAAACACTAGCTATTTTAATCCAGGCCTTTATAGCAAACAACTTGCTGTGTCTGGTTTTGTAGAACTTGGGAGGAAGGGAAGGCAATTTGTATTAGAAGATTTTTACAAGTTAGCTTTTAGTTTTTGCCTTTGCAGCCAATTAGTTACTCAATAATTAGAAATTATTTATTCTTTTAGGCAAAGTAATAACACTTAAACACTACTGTTAGGAAAGTGTTTCTTCGGAAGAAAAATTGATTTTAATAAGCAAAATTCCCCCTTTTAACGAGGACCAAGCAATTTGTATACCTACATTGCTAAGGTTTCCTTTCGCTTTTAGATCAGGTAAATCCTGTATTTATAAACTAAGTATGTCCAGTGGCTCTAACTGTCAATTCTTCAGCAGTGTTAAAGCTTACTTCCATAAGGCTCTGATGAAAATAGTTAAAGATCAAGTTTATCCTACACCCTTTTCCTCTGAGCATTTCTGACAAATTCAGTAGTTTAATAAGAACTATATGACAGTGGTTGACTTTTCAGGGTGCAATAATTTTTTTTTTCCAAATGGCAGGACCCGGCATCCTTAAGCGCTGCTTTACTAAATCCTAAGAAGGGGCAAACACAGAAATGATTGACAGAATCCAGATTTACCCACACAACTTAGAAAATGTAATCAATAAAAGTGGAAGTCTGAGGCAGAAATTTATAATAGGGACAGCTTCAAAGCCAAACTAAGGGATTTTATTTGAAAAGTAATACATAGTCACCACACTCATTAATGAGGAACCCCCCTAAAATTCTTCAGATCATAACGTTTTACTAGGATTTAAACAGGGAGCATGACCCAAGAGAATTTCATTAATATTAAATGTCAATAAAATAAATATGACTTATTTCTCTACACCAAGAGCTACCATTCTTTAGATACACTTAGAAACACATGAAAATGGTTGGGGCACAGAGGCAATTCTAAGGCAGGTCAATGTGGTTTTTATTCACAACACAAATTTCATTTGTGAGAAAGAAGCATAGAGTTTTTTTTTTTTTTTGTTAAAAAGATATTTGCTATCAAGCATACTTAGCAAATTATTTAGCTATCTAAAAAGATCTGGTACCAACTGGTAATATTTTTATTTCTAAGCAATTTATATTTTTACAGGTATTCATATTATGCAATACCACACACTGCAGCAACAGGAAGAAAAAACATTTCATAATACAATATTAAATTATTTTTTTCACTGCACAGTATGAAATATTCATTAATTAGCATTAAAATCATTACAGTGTATCTTATCCAACTAAAGGAAATTTCACATCTACCACAGAAGAAAAATAAGCAATACTGAGCCACAGGGGACCCGGATACACAGTATTAAATAATATCTGAAGCTATTTTGAAAGACATCCAGACAAAATACTTTTCAAATATGGAAAAGCACAGCCTATAGATTGGAATATTTTACAGAAAGAGAATAGCTCATTCCAGCTGATGAGGCAACATCATTTCTATGTAAGTGCCAAGGAAAAGGAGAAAGTTGGGATTTTTCACTGAGGAATCTAATAAAGCCTGGCATGAGAAATTTCCTTCATTAGTGTCACTGAAAGCAGTCTGCCTTACACCTGAATATGCGTTAATATTAGAATAAACATATTGAGTTTCAGAGCAGGGTGTGTACACCTTGCCTTAATAGATTACACTTAATTTAGTACAATACAGCATGTCAAATTTTAAAAATGCAAATACATTTAACACAGAATTTGCTTCCGCTGTTTTCCCTTAACCATAAAGAGTCCATTAAACAGACAGGATTTTCTAGTTATTGGTGCTGATCCCTCTCTTCCTCATGTCAGGAGGACACAACTGAGATGTCACCACAGAGCCCTTCCCCAGGAAAGAGCCTTTACCCTCTGTTCTCCCATACAAAGGGCAGTTTTCGGCTACTGTGTTCCATCTTGATTGACTTTGATCTTATGCTAGTCCCACTGTTGAAAGCTCGAATTCTTCTTAAGAGTGGCCTGCCCCTCTTAATATCCCTTTACGGATGCCCCAAATCCACAACACTTGATGATCTAAGCTTTTTACAAGTCTGTTTTCTGTTATAAACAGCAAGGACGAGGCCATTTTAGTTGCTTGCAAGAGGTTGATGTTGAGTCTGCGCCGTGCCGACTCTCTTCCATCTAAATTCTCTAAACATTAGCTTATCAATCTGTGATTCCAATGGGTTGAGTGCCAACAGAAGTGGATCCGATTTGGCATGGAGAGGTTCTACCAACTCTCGCAGTGTATTAGCCTAATATAATAAAGCAGTGATACAATATGATGAAAGACCTGCGAGTGCCATTATTCCAAAGCACATCAGTATTTGTATTAGAAATACCATCATGCAGTACCCATGAAGAAAAAAAATAGAAGAAAATATGTCTAGAATTGCATATGGTTTTAATACTATAATGTCTTCCTGTTGGCATGCAAGTCTACTAGGTTGTTAATGGGACCAATTTTGATTTAGTTTGTTTGGAATGCCAATCTTCCAATTATATACAATAACAAACACAAATCTCTTCCCACCTCTAATTTGTACACACATGTATAGTTTGAATCACAAAAGTTGTCTATTCTCCACACAGATGCAAAACTATCAGTCTTTTAAAAAAATGAACTGGAGTTCTATGTTTCCTCATTTTCACTCAGTCAGAAGGTATAAAGAAGGGTTACTACCTTGACACATATCCTACTGTCTTGAATCAGAGAGTAGCCTAGCCTGTATTCGGATGAGGAGGCCTCAGAGTAAATGACACAAAGTGAAAATAAATGAAAAGCTACAAAAATAAACACGACAAAAAGATGATTTTATATCTGAGCATTAGTCACAAACCAAGGAGTTTAGAAACTGAAGAGAACAATGTTTTTGAATGATTGGAAAAGTGAGGACAAGTTTAGATTAAACCATAGTTTCTCTTTTTGTTCATTTTGTTTTGTATCTTCAGGAATCCAAGTATTTTCATCAGGCACATATCAGCCATGTTTCTCATCTGTAGCATAAGGGAAAATTTTATCTGCTGCATTATGTCAGTATATTTAGTTATATCCCCAGAACAAACAAAGGGAGAGAAAGATAAGAGAAAGAATTGTCTATTGCTACATAATGTGGAAAATGGGAAGAAAAAAATAACTGATACATAAAAAATGAAACACAGTATATTTCAATAACTGGAAGAAGCAGTTATTTATCATATCACACTATATGCAGAAAGGGAAGATTAGAACTAAGTAATTTTTCTATGTAGGTCAAGTGAAATAACATGTAATACCTCACCATTTAAAAGATAATTCTGGAAACCTATTGCTAGGCCCAACCACTGTTTAATAAGTACTGTCTGGTATAGACTTTCAGGCTGGAAAATCACAGGCAATCTAACTTGGGGCATAAAGTCCCATGTCAATTTAAACTGTCCTTAATTTTCTATATTATTATAAGTTTTTGGACACATTCATCTTTTCCTTGTAGAGATATTACATGAAGAAATAATATTACATGAATATTTTCATCTCAAGCATATCCCCTAATGCACATATAATTGATTCTAAACTGAACCAGAGCCCTGGTAATCAATATTATAATATTGTTTGTATACGATTATTGAATTTTATACAAGAGATTGAAAATATCTCCCCAGTTTAGACAAGATTATGGGGGAAAGTCACTATTTCAAAATGGTTAGAGCTCATTACCAGTCTGTTAATATTAGTACAAAAAAAGTAACTCTCTTAAAAGGTGTCTATCTCCTCAACTATTTGTGGTAAGTACCACTGATTAGAGACTCTTAAAGGTGGTGGTGTTTATTAGACACACATTCCTATGAAGAACATCTCACCTAATGGATCAGGATTTCTGAGTATGAGAAGCTGGAATTTGCTCTTTATACAAGTGATGTCTCTTCTGCTCACTGCAGTTTGAGATCTACTTCAGGACAGTTGGACTGGCTACCAGATGCGTGGAGGTGGTTGAAGTAAATGGCTATCCTGTATATACAAGTAGTTTCTAAGTCACTGGCCTTTCGGTAGGAGAGGTTATTAGCATTGCATTGCAGCCTTTTCATCAGTGGAACACCATCACTCAGCTAAATCAAGTTCAAGGGTTGTTTTTGCTGAAGAATAGGTTGGAAATATCTCGCTCTCCTAAAATTATGAAAAACGAAAGAGGTCTTGATAAACTTTTTGAATAGATTCTTGATTACAAACATTTTATGTCGAGTAAAACGATTCCTATTTATTTTTAAGGCAAACAGAACAACTACAAAAATATTCCTAAAGTCAGCCCAACTGAACCAATTGTATGCATTATGAATGTAAACTAGAAGCATGACTGTCCAGGTCAACCACAGGTAAAGGCAGTGGGCTAAATGTGCACACCTCATCTACAAGTGTAACATCATCACAAACATAAATAGATTCACTTCAAAGAGAGACTACCCTATTAAAAAGTCTAACTTTGACTTCTGGGAAACATTGTGGTCTGAGAAAACTTCTTACTGAGTTGTCTAATTTACCCTTAATATGAGGCTGTGTGCCTAGTCTTACTGTGACTTGATATGCTATGTTGGGTTCACATCCTGGGGAAGCCTGCCCTTTTTAGAAGGGAAACAGGAAGAGTTGATCTGGGGAGAAGAGAGGTGGGGGGAGAGACTGGGAGAGAGGAGCGAGGGGAAACTGAATTTGGGATGTAATATATGAGAGAAGAATAAATAAATAACCATAACCGTGATTCTTTCATTATCATCCATTACTCTTTTAGATACTTCAGTTGAGTAATGGAGAGATGGCTTAGCTAGTAAGGGCTAGCTTCAATTGTTTCAACTGATATCATTTTGATATTATTAACAGAATCATCATGTTAAGTCCCTTTTCTTTCAGAAGTATTGACAGGTGCTAGTTTATTCACATTAGGTTTCTTTTGTGATGTATTTATAATTAGTGAGCACTTATTTTAAAATAAAATCTTCAAAGTTCTTACTTTCTGCTGCAATGGTTAAAACAGCATAGTGGTTAGATTGTGAATGATGAACCCACTACATGAAAAGCAAAACTTCCCCAATGCATTCTAGGGAAGAAAAACGTATGTTTCTAATGTATGAGATTTAAACTTTATAATGAGTTCATCTGTTTCTATCAAAACAAAGAAATAATGATAGTTGGTGTAAAGTCATTTAGTGATGAGAACTTACAATCTGGTGAATATATGAGTCACCCAACACTATCTGTCATCATGTTTGGCTTTGCCAAAGTGAAAAAAATGGAACTAACAATATTTAAGTTCCTATCTATCTATCTATCTATCTATCTATCTATCTATCTATCTATCTATCTATCTATCCATCTATCTATCTACCTACCTACCAATCTATCTACCTATCTATCTCTTTCTGTCTCCCCCCTCCATCCTTCCCTCCCTCCCACCCTCTCTTCATCCATCCATCCATCCATCCATCCATCCATCCATCCATCCATCCATCCATCCATCCATCCATCTGCCCTGGATGTCTTGGAACTCACCCTACAGACCGGGCTGGCCAAAACCTCACAGAGATCCACCTGCCTGTGCCTCGGCGATAAAAGCCACCACTACCTGGCTTAAGTTTGTTTCTAAATCATTTCATTTCACAGGTTCGCTTTTCTTCCTTCCAATCCTACTATGATACTTCTTTTTAAGACACTTTAAGACTCTTTAAGACCTCATAAGTTCTTTGAAAGGCTGTATTTTCCTGACATGGACTTCAGTCCACATACATGATCAGGCATACGTGGACTGAAAAATCTCTCTAAAGCCCTGATTACAGTTTCATCCCAGAATCTACTGAGTATGATCATCTTACTTGACTTGAATTCCCCAAGTTGAAATTGCAGTAGGATAATAGCTAAGGTAAGTGGGGAGATGGGTTACTTAAGAAAAATGTTGTGTCTTTGTTTTATGTCCTTTGACCAATTTGCTGATGAGTTAACTTTAACTCTGCAGAGTAAATGTTGAAGCTATGGGAAGAATAGTTTTTCTGCCCATCTTCTTTAGTGGCAGTCAGTGGCTGAACTTTCTAATTATTCAAAACAGAAACAAAAAATAAATGAATATATATGAGTTTTCTAAATCAACAGTAAATATCTTTCCAATTAGTATCTAATAGATATACACTATAGATATTTCTATAGTCTCTCGTTGGTCACCTTCGTGGCACACGGGATTGTATCCAGGGCTACTCATTCATTATCATGAATGGTAAATGTATAGTCTACCTCTGAACTACCTCCTCAGCCCTACTCTACTCCATGCTTATTCTCATATTGAATTTTAAACTATTCACAACGTTCTGCCATATGGTAAGAGTACTATTATTTTTAAAGAATGTCATTCAGTGTCAGCTCCAGTACCATACCATCCTAGGAGAGCAAAGAGCAGCAGTGGAGGAGGGCACTTAATCTGAAAGTTAGTGAACTCTAGCTTCTTTATCAACAAGAACATAAATGGTTGTGGGGGGGCAGCAGTGAAATATCGTAGGAGAACAAGAAAAAGAGTTTTTCACTCTCTTAACATTTAAAGATTACTTCCTCTCAAACTACATACTGCCTTGATTGTAGAACTTAGCAGTGGAGTTTTCTTACTGTTTTGAGAGAGAAATATTTAAAACATTGCAATATTGATTTTCTTCTTTCAATAACTTCTAAATGTTAATGCTTTATTAATAACCTCCTTGGCATGCCAGTCTGACATTTGGGATCATTTACTCATTAACAACCCTGGCAAGGAGATAAGCTGCTTTGGGGGCACTGCCAATGGAGTTTCAGGACCATCAAAAATATCTTCTCCAGCAAAGCAAGTGCAAAGAACAAGCAGAAAATTCAAGAGCACATCACATATCACTAATATTATTCTCTACTTCAAATCTGTTATAAGCTAATGAAATGTTTTATATACTTTTTATTTTCTAATATATTATTATATCATACAGCTCCCTTTTCCAAATAGTTTCATAATTTAGTACTGAAATTCTACTTTAGCGATATGTATTATGTCATTTCCATGAAAAATATTTGCTAAAATCACTGCAAAGCTGTATTTATAAGAAATGTACCATGGATAAAACCAAATAGCAGAACTTTTCATCTTAATTATAAACCTGAGTTAATGAATATTCATATTCAATCTTATATGTCTTAAAATGAATTGCCATTAGACTTTATACCAGCAAACTCATCCAGTACTTGGAATAGAAATGCACAGAATCTAGAGACCTATGGGGATTATTCCATTTAAAATATTCCATTACTTATGAGTTTCATTTCCCCTTCTAAAAAAATTATATAGAGCTGCTCTTGTAAAGAATATTAAAGATTTCTTAAGATTTACAAAGATGCTGACTTGCAGTGTTCATAGGGAAAAATACAAATGGATTTATGGCTACTGTGTTTAACATTTATTATCACATGCTGAATTTTACACTCACCAGTATAATTACAGGAAAGTACACTCATACACGGACTTAAATAGGATGAGAGTTCCTTTTATAAAATTCCAATGTTTGAAATGTCAGAAGGTTCTCTGTAACTTAAAATGCAATTTGTATTGAAATATGTAAAACGGTTTTATCTTAATACATTTGATTCTTATCTGTAAATTAATCAATTTCATAGTGGTTGATGGGGTTACATTACTTGTAATATACTTCAAAAAACTCTGTGTTTCACTGATTTAAATATTTCTATGCATTGGATTTTAGTTATGAAGGACTATGCTGCTTTCTCTAGCATAAACATATACAACTATTAAGGAAGAAAGGCTGTTTCAGGTCATTTTTTATTGCACAGGGACATGCAGAAGGGGCATATTTGGGATTCTTAACTTACATTTTAAACTCCATTACCATTTGGTTTAATTATTTTGTTTGTGGGCTAAAGGAAGAGCAAAACAATGATAGGTATGGAACAGTTTACCAAAGAACTCCATGGCAGTGGTCTTATTTATTTTATGTGTGTGTTTATGTTATTAGCATTATAATTGTATATGTAAGAACACACATAGGACTACATTTTAAGAGTTCTTTGATACATATATACATACTACTATCACAAATGTCTGTATGTACACATATACACATATACATATATGAACACATTCTAAAACATACTGGTTTTTATATGGTTGAAGAGCTATTTTATCAGACACCAACATATGATGTTATTTTCTCGATTTATCATGAAATATTACATCAACCCTTCCTTAAGTCCATGAATATTAATAATCAAGTTTCTAGGACAACTTTTCTCTTGATTTGGTTAAGGGCACAAATAATCTAAAAGACATTAATCTTGGATTTTGAAGCAAATTCAGAAAATCTCAAAATAAATTAAAAGTAGCTTCAAACCACCAACAATAATTAAGTATATCAATTACATGTGCTTATTACTATTTAGGAAGGCTGTCAAATAGTTTAAAGTCAGACATTATTTCTCAACAATTGACTAAGCAGAGTACACACCATGAATAGACATAAAACCAGAACCTGGCCAAAAAAAAATGTCAGGATGACATTTTTCTTCCTTATTTTAAATCTTCAGTATAACACTAGAGAGCCCATTTTTTCCCTTTGTGGAAAATCAATAGATCCCTCAAAAGTATAAGTGCAACTTTTCTTTAACAAAATAATATATTTTAATTATAGAAGGCCTTGACAACCAAGACTTTAGTTTTAGCCATACTAGAAATGATTACTGATCTTAGTGTGGGGGCTAATTGGTTACTATGGTGATGAAAAAGTCATCCTGGGAAGTATACACTACATTACATTGCTCCCCATATAAACAGTCCATTTGAAATCAAATGCAGCTTCTAGATTTAGCATGGCCAAATCTTGAAGTTCTAGACAACTGATACTTTGCTTCAGGAGTTGCTAAAGCAACTTACTAAAAAAGTGAGTTGCAGATACCCACATTGTATTGTCACTAAGATGTCAGATCTAGTCTTGTGTGGTGGCAACTATCTTCAATTTCAGCACTTGAAAGGTCAAGGCAGAAGGACCTCTGGGCATTTGAGGCCTAGGGTATGATACACAATGAGACCCTACCATTTTCATTTTAAAGACATTTCCCTTGGATAAAATTTCTCATTTATGATGGATTCTTTTGATAAGTCTTCTTCACACCCTTAGACGTGTGCCTTATGTGCTCTTTTCAAATTTTTTAAAACTCTTGTCTGACTAGTGAATATTGCACAAGACAGGTGTATGTATCTGTTATTGGCATGAAGTTTCCCATGTCAGCCACTTACTGCTATCTGACAGGCTTTTTAATCAGTGCTATATTAGTTAACAGCTTCTCCTAGTAGGTATGCTCTATGCATACATTATACTGTTAATTTATCATTTCCTCCTTGTGGGTATTCATCTTAGCAGGTTAGTTTATCTCCATAGATAAATGGTAATGTTCTCTAGTGGGAGGACCAGATCTTAAATTTAAATAATTTGAATGGTTTTCTAAATGGTCTCTCTACACCACATATTCTTTTATATTAACACATTTACATTGCTAACAGAGGGGACTTTCTGATACATATGTCTTATTATATTATATATGTCTATTTGTATCTGCTGAAACTTAATGTTCTTTAAGAGATGATGTAAACTTTCAGGTATAGTATGCTAGGTTCTTAATGATTTAGTTCCAACACAATCCTTGTCTTAGTTCTACTTGTCTATACTCCCATGCCAAATATCTCTAGATTTTTTATCTGTGTCTATGTTTGCTGATAATATTTTAAATTACCTTTAATTATGTCCTAGTACTTGTTTGTGTATGTGAGTGTCAGTGCTTGTTGAGGTCAGAGGTTTTGGATCCTCATGGAGCAGGCGGATGTGAACTACAGTATGTGGCTAATGGAAACTGAACATAGGTTCTCTCCAAGATCAGTACACACTGTTAATCACTTAGCCATTTCCTTAGTCCCAATTTTCCTTTTTTCAAACTTTATACAAAATATTCTTCATTTTCTTTCTTTGAGGTGAAATCATGTAGCTTAAATGTGAGGCCCTGTGAAGTTTTACATGGTAGAGCTAATTGAGATTTTTTTTTTACATTCTTTCTTTTTTTTAAATGAACAACTTTATTTAAAAAAAAGATAAATGTACAGAATTTAGGCATTTTTGCATAAAAGTATACAAATATATTCTATCACTGAAATTAAATTGTCATTAAGTGCTCATTTTTAAGACCACCTGGGATACTACACTAATATATTAGAATGTTTTTGCTTTCCTATTAGATGATAAACTTACTTTGTAATTTAAGGTTGATTTTCTAGAATTTACTGAAGTAGAGACTTAGGGGCCTCCAAAATTATTACTTGATTGTATTAAATCACCAAACATTCAATATCAAAGGCCATGAGGTACAAGTTGTACATTACATAACTATCTTAAGGAACTGTTTGGAATATTTTACCTCAATAGAATTTCAACTGAAATAAGAAAATATACATTAAAATCTTATATATGAATTATAGGCCAGAAGTGGAATTTTGGGGAAGAGTCTGAAATCAAAAGAATAAATAAACACGATAAAGAAAAAGAACAAAAAAGAGTCTGAAATCACATGTACCATTTTGGCCACTTCTATGTGAAGAACAATGATTCCGCCTCCTGTGAAATAACAATGTAAGCACTGCTCTAGGGATATTCTCTGAAAGGCCGGTGGTGACAGGTTATAAGTCATTATTAGGAACATCTGCGGGAATCACTATCCCTGACCTCAAGCTATATTACAAGGCAATTGTGCTGAAAACTGCATGGTACTGGTACAGAAATAGGCATATGGATCAATGGAATAGAATAGAAGATCCAGAAATGAGCCCTCATGTATATGGTCACCTGATTTTTGACAAAGGAGCCGTAAACATTCAATGGAAAAAGGACAGCCTATTCAACAAATGGTGCTGGTCCAACTGGCACTCAACATGCAAAAGAATGAAAATAGACCCTTTCTTATCTCCTTGTACAAAGCTCAAGTGTAAGTGGATCAAAGATCTCCACATTAAACCAGATACACTGAAACTATTAGATGAGAAACTAGGGAAAACTTTAGAACACATAGGCACAGGAGAAAATTTTCTGAACAAAACACCAATGGCTCAAGGTCTAAGGTCAAAGATTAACAAATGGGACTTAATGAGATTGCAAAGTTTCTGTAATGCTAAGGACATTGTCAAGAAAACAAAACGGCAGCCAACAGAATGGGAAAAGATTTTTACCAACTCCACATCAGATAGAGGCCTAATATCTATACAAAGAACTCAAAAAGCTAGACACCAGAGAATCAAATAACCCTATTAAAAAATGGGGTACAGAGCTAAACAAAACGTTCTCAGTTGAGGAATATCGAATGGCTGAGAAATATCTGAGGAAGTGTTGGACATCCTTAGCCACCAGGGAAATGCAAATCAAAACAACCCTGAGATTCCACCTCACACCAGTCAGATTGGCCAAGATCCAAAACTCAGATGACAACAGATGCTGGCTCGGTTGCGGAGAAAGAGGAACCCTTCTCCACTGTTGGTGGGGTTGCAAACTAATACAACCACTCTGGAAATCAGTCTGGCGATACCTCAGAAAATTGGACATAATACCTGAAGACCCAGATATTCCACTTCTGGGCATATACCCCAAGGACACCTTAGTACACAACAAAGATATATACACCACAATGTTCATAGCAGCTCTATTTATAATAGCCAGAAGCTCGAAAGAACCCAGATGTCCTTCAGTAGATGAATGGATACAAAAATTGTGGTACATTTACACAATGGAATACTCAGCCACCAGAAACAATGACTTGACCAAATTCTTAAGAAAATGGCTGCATCTAGAGAATATCATTCTGAGTGAGATAACCCAGTCACAAAAGAACAGACATAATATGCAGTCACTGATAATGGGATGCTAACCCCAGAGGCTCGCACTGCCCCAGAAACAACTCACAGACTGTATGAAGTCCAAGAAATAAAGAAAAGGAAACAAAACAAAACAAAAAAAAAAAAATCTCTATACAACAAGAAAACTTTGACTATTTCCATGTTACATTTTGTTTTACATGCACTTTATGCTCATTGTAACTATTAAGTTTTCAATGCATACTATCAAACCTTTAAAAAAATCAAGTACTGACTAAAAATATATTCATACAGTTTTATGTAAAAATTATTTTAAAATCTGAAAAAAAGTACTGACAAAAATGTATTGTATAATTTTATGCAAACCATGCTTAAAATCTGTACATTTATCTTTGTTTTGTAAAATAAAGTTGTTAAAAAAAGAAGAAAATAAACAATCATACAAAGTTACAAAAAAAAGGAATAGATAAAGTGAGAGAAGGAAAAAAAAACTTATCAATACAGCTCATAAATGTACTCTGTAATGGCCCTTCCTTTATTGACAGAGGCTGATTAGAAACAGGAAATATCTTAAGAACATTACTTCCTCAGGGGAGCTGCTGATAGGCAAATGCTTGATAGGGTAGGTTTATTGCTATGTTTGGAACTTGGTTCTTGAACTAGATTTTGAGTGGCTACTTTTCCTTTAATGCTGTATGAAACTGAAAAAAATGGGTATCATTGTAACATAACTACTAGTTATTATAAGAAATTTAAATGCCATACTGTAAACCTATTTCTATCTAATTTTCCCAAAATTATTAGAAATGTAACAAGGACTAGTCAAGTTTCACTTAAATGTTTGAACAATTTACTTATTCATTCATTTCTTTACAGTTTTCATAGTATGACACGCTTTGATAAAAATTGGGTCCAGGTCATTTTAAGTCTAAATTATCAGTTTTTGATCATTAATGAGATCTGAGTTCTTCTAATATCACTGGTTCAATTACACAGTTTTTCGAAAAAGTCAATATTTTAATTAGGCATGATTAAAAATCATAAGAATTAGTATTTTTTTGAATTTCACTTTTTGCAACAGATAAATGTTTAAAGACTGTTCAATGATGTGACTACAGAGATGGCTTAATGGTTAAGAGTGGTTAGAATTGCTGCTCTTCCAAATGGTAGAATTTGCCTTCCAGCACCTGTATCATCAGAAGACTCACATTCTCATGTACTTTAGTTAAAGGGAATATACATTGTTCTCTTCTGTTCTATATGCGCACCTTCACCTATGTACACATATCCCCATATATATATATATATATATATAATGTCTAAAATATGTAATAAAAATAAATCTTTAAGTAAAAAGTGAGAATTACAAAAGTAGGAATTAATATTCTACAATACTAGATTAAGCTTAATGGTCAGTTGCACTTTCATCTAATTGGGTTATACAATCACCTGAATTATGGGCAATGTACAACTATATCAGACAGTCTCAACTGAAGCCAAGCTCTGGTTTTAGAAGTCAAGCAATAAGTTGAATAAAAGTTTGGTCAAGTATATTAACATAACAAGTTTCGAGCTGCAGTGAAACAAGTCAAGACAAAAAACTTGGGAACATTCTATACTTTTTTCACATCATAAAGATTCCAGATTGCTCCTATTTTTTAGCCATAATAATTCTGCCATTACAGGAAAATTTTCATCATTTTAATGCCTCCACATTTTACTGAAATAATCTATCAACTGGTTAAAGTTACCTTATCTGATATCAGTGATCTTAATATGCAAAATGCAGTTCTGAATATCAGCAATGGACTGCCTTACATTTTTCAGAAACTGAAGACAGATTTTGTGTCATCACTAGAATATTCTAGGTAAGGTTTAGACAATGAATCATTTGTATAATTTGTCATACTTCATTATCAGTGTTGGGAGGTCTTTTTATTAAACTGGAAGAATAAGAAAGTCATTTATGAAATAACTGCTAAATATAATGGGAGAAGTGCTAAATTTTACCAGAACTTTAAAGCAGTATTTATTTTATTTGCCTTTTTGATCACATAGCAATTAATCAGAAATCAAATTTTGGAAACCTATATCTTTCTTTACTCAATAATATATACTATTATATACATATAATTACACACACATATATAATATGTATGATATACTTTAGAATAATTTTATTATTTATTATGGGATCTATCAAAACAAATACACAATGTGTTTTATACCATGCTTAGTAAATGCTTAGGGACTCAGGCAAATAATATTTTGAGAGGCTAAATTAAGTTTAAATGTTGATCTTGATATCAGGTTAGCTATGTTAAATATTGAGTTGTAAACAACATAACAATGGCTATGTTATGCAAGGCAGTTTAGAGTACAAGTATGTGTTATCAAATCTGGTACCAGTTTCCATATTGGATTCCAAGTACTGGAGACCCATTAAATATGAGACCAATCCCTTTACTTATGGAGAAGATAAAGCTGTGTACCTTTCACCTAATATGCTCAATGAACTTCCAAAACTATCTTATTCTTCTTTCTTCCATTAGATAGACTCTGAACAATTTGCTGGTCTTTTCCTTTTAAACCTAATTTGCTAATTTCAGTTTCACAAAGAATATAAAATAGTCATAAATCTAAGTTTGTGTAAATACAAGGAAGAACTTTTAAAAAGTTATGTCTTTTTTGACATAGAAACTCTGAAATGATAAAATATTGAAACAGAGGCTCTATAATAATTTTTCTTGAATATAAAATACCTTTCTTTTTGGGTGGGATGGTAGATAAAACTGTCTTAGAATTCTTAAATTTGATGGTGAGAGTTATTGTTTGTAGTTAAATATAGTATAACATACATTTTATGTTTACTTCAACAAAAACAACTAGTTAGATGAACTATTCCTTACTATAAATCATTTTGCAATGGATTCTGTAGTATTATTGGAGAGAAAACTGATAGAAACACATTAAAAAGGATACATACTACTGATTTAAAAGTAGCATTCAAAGTAAGTTAAAGTTCATTTCACTTAATTATTCAGTACCTGTATGGTTTACCATTGGAACTGTATGGTTTATATTTTCTTGCCTACAATGCTGAGGCATGGTCCTAATTAAGTTAACAAAAGCATATCATTATCCTCAGTTTCCTAAGATGCAAAATCTAGAGGATACTTCCCACCGACTATATACAGTGTACAAAGACAATAAAGTTCAAAGTGAGGGATGAGGCTTATTGTCAACTTTGCTGAGCAGTTATATTAAACAATACTGACTCCATGCTGTCCCTGCTCTTTTTAGGGGACAAACATGTAAATGCCTGAGTTTGATATAATTAAAGGACAATGAAAAAATGGCAGACATTCCAAAGGGAAAAAGACGAAAAGTAAATTAAGTGATCCTAAAATTATAAGTTACTTTCTCTCACTAAGAATCACAGGGTGCATGCTTTCAAACATCCATTTCACAAATCATAGAATAGACTCTGTGATGATAAGGTAAAATAACACAAATTTAAGCAAAATCTGAAAAGAAAAGACATATAGATACATGGATGACAACATTTGAAAGGCCTAAATAGATTTAAGGCCTTAAGTAAATATGTTCTGTAGGTGATTTATCCAAAGACAATAGCACAATAACATGTTAGATTTAAAATTACAGGTTAAAAATTTTAAATGGGAAAAGAAAATTCAAAACCTTTAAAATGGGAAAGTTAAAATATTTTTTCTGATAACATGTTAACTCACCTCCAGTCTTGCAAAGTTTGCACTAAGTATAAATAAATTAAAATGAGAACAAGCAACATTGTGCTACTTTTCTAAGAATCAATTTTTCAAAATTGTTGACTGGATATGAGAGAAAATTATTGGCACAAAGTAAGAAAGTTGCTATATATTTTGAATTACTATGTGTTTCTTTTTTACCAGAAATCTACATTTTTGTTGGAATCAGACTTACTAAATGATATTGTACCTGTTATTTGATATATGAACAATACATACTTTCTGAAGGACTGTACACAAGTTTAGAGCTATTTGGATCATATATTTTTACAGTAAAGGAAAATTGCAGGACAGAAATTTAGTTTACATTTCAGTAGGTTAGATCAAGACATTGAAATGTTATAGAATTCCTGATTGGGAATATTAAATAATTTATAAATTATCTGAAATGACTACTTTAGCTACAGTATTGAATTATATTAAAATTTCTGTGAAATAATTCAATATATTTATTTTATTGACATGCCTCTATCTTGTGTTTGTATAAGAAATACATTTACATGA
Source organism: Micromys minutus (assembly GCF_963924665.1). Taxonomy (NCBI): domain Eukaryota; kingdom Metazoa; phylum Chordata; class Mammalia; order Rodentia; family Muridae; genus Micromys; species Micromys minutus. The sequence continues at coordinate 31,724,372 of NC_137970.1, read as the reverse complement.
AACTCACATTATATTGCATGGGAAAAACATTCTAGGAGTTCTGAAATATGAAGCTTATATATTAAATGCTAGCTAGTATAACAAAGTGTCACCTTTACAGTAGAACATATATATATTGGCACTTGCCCTTTAGTGGATAACATTTTGCTAGAACCTTCTCCCATTAAAGGGACATTCTCAAAATATAATTAAGTTGTGTGTGTGCTTGAGTAACAGAGACAGAGACAGAGAGATACACATATAGAGGCATACAGAGAGAGTAAGAGACAGAGACAGGGAGTCAGAACAGAGATATACAGAGAGAGACAGACAGAGAGTGAGCAAGAGAGCAAGAGTAAGAGAGACAGAGAAAGGGAGACAGAAAGGGACATAGAGAATTACAGAGAGAGGGATATATATATATATATATATATATATATATATATATATATATATATATATATATATATATATGAAGAGAGAGAGAGAGAGAGAGAGAGAGAGAGAGAGAGAGAGAGAGAGACCAAGAGAAAGCAAGAGCGAGAGCGAGAGATATGCTACCCATTGTTTATAGAGGCTGGAAGAAAATGTGAACCACTAGATGTGGGTTTTCTAGGAACTAAACTTGGGTGCTCTCTTAGCCATTGAGCACTCTTTAGCACCTACAGTTCTTAAACACAAATTTTAGAATCTGGCCTGTTTTTTTTTTTTTTTTTCCAGAATTTTGTGATAAGCTGACAGTATTAGAAAATCTCTATGAAGAAGAGAAACAAATTTTAAGCAATGAGTGATTAGTTAAGCAGATAAGAGAACTTATGATATATGGATTTAGGGTAAACAAGAAAAATCCCGTTGAATTTAAGGGGGGGGGGGTCTGTACAACATGCTAGAAAGTACTCCCATTGAGAAACCAACAATACGTCCTCATTGAATTGAAAAGTGATTTGCTTTTATGAATCGTGAAAATAGAAGCAACATGACTAAATCTGATTTTCTGTTTTGGCAAAAATGTAAATCATAGCTTGTCTTAGCTATGAAAATGATAGGTTGTCACTCTGTGATGTGAGTTTAAATTTTACCTGGCTGCATCTTTTGCTGGTGCAACTCTGTAGCATGCAGAAGTCTTTGCTCCCCATTAAAATTTGGTTTTACTACTTTGAACACCACTGAGATTATTTTCCTGCCAGATGGAGGACGACTGGGTATTTACTACACTACAAGAGTCATTATTAAGACTTCCCCAAACTAATTAAGATGGTACTAGGTGATAAATGACTTTTTAGGAAGACCCAAGGCTGTGAAAAAGCACACAGTTAATTTGAGTTGCCTCTTTCCATAAGCTATGGATTTTGTTGGAAGGACAATAGCCTAGAGGTGTTAAAAGATCTGTTTCTAATTGGTTTATGAAAATGAACTAATCACTTCATATGTCATGTATTTGTGACATTTACATTTGAAATGGAATTATACAGAAGAGGATTGCTTCAACCATATGCAATCACAATTCAACTAATAAAGGAGTCACAGTGCAGAAGAGCTGTAATTCTAGTTACTTGCATCCCAGCACAAATGGTATGCTAAACACTTGTGAATTCTGTAATTAATGTCTAAAATAAATAGATGAACAATGGTTTGGATTCTGTTTCATGTTAATAGTGGTTAATAATTGTTTTTATCACGTAAGGAAAAAGTAAGGACAGTGTGATTTAAAATGTAACCTCTATCAGTATTAGAATTCTAGACAGATGATTTTCCATAAAATCATCAGTGTTCATACTTCCTTACAATTTTATAATTAGACAACATGGGATTGGAATTTTCACATAGATTTCCTATGTTCTTTGCTTATATTTACTCATCTAAGCAGTCAAAGATGGTACCTGCAACTTTACAAAGTGATATATTGAAAGCGATCTGCTATTCTTTGACTTTATTCACGTTATTATGTTTGCAAGTGTCCTTTGTCTACCCACTTTGGACTTTAGCTGTAACTTTACAGATTATTTATATGTGCTCTTACCAAAATATTTACTTGTGTGCAAAATTTACATTAAAAATAAATGGAAAAGCGATGCAACATTTGTCTTTAGTCTCAACTTGTTCCATTCCTCTAACCCTGCCTTTAATACAGGTTTGTATTCAGATTACATCATTTCCTTGCCTGCAAGATACCTGGATGCTCTTAAAGATAAAGCATGCACCTTTGGAACCCTACAATAACTGAACACGTTGAGGGCATCTCCTCTGCATGGTATTGGTAGTCATTATTCAGCCTCTCTGTCTAGATCATTTTAGATAACTCTAGGCACTGGGCTATGTAACTACAGCATAACCTGTACAGCTCCAAAACTGCCAACAGCATGCAAGGAATATTATATTTTAAAATATATGTTTAGCAAGTATTTTTTTCCAGATGTTCTAATTTGAAAAGCATAAACATCACATCCAGACACCCTGATGTAGGTTGCAATTACATGGTTATAGATTAAATATCTTTTTGCTCTGGTTGAAAAGACCTAGATTCTGTTTTAGGTTTCTAAGACTGAGTTAAATCCATGTGTGGATAGAGTGAGAATACGGATAACTAATCTCCAAACAATGAAAAGGAGAGCATCATGATTTTATTAAAGACACCAGTGTACAAAGAAAGTGTCACTGGAAAGACTATCTTATTATAACTGCCAACGAGGAAATCAGCAGGATCAAGGGATAAAGTTTTGAAAACCTCATCTAAAGTCCCTACCATTACAAGGAGTAAAAAAGACACTTTCAGCAAACTTTAAGCCATATGAATCAAGACAGTATTTTAGTGTCATAACAAATAATTTCTAAATTAAGTATAGTTTTATATTATGTTATATTTTAATGATTTATACCCCTTAAAGATTGTAGAGGCTGACATAATTAATAACTTAATTTAAGGACACTATTAAAAGGCCCATACCTCAGTAAGCATTGAAACCGCTAATTAGGATAATAGGAAATTACTTGTCTTTCCCCAAATGTCACTGAAGTAGGTCAGGATAATTAACATGCATGCTGACTTTTCAAAGAAAAATAAGACATGTCTCATCTGTGTACTTTTAGTACCATCTATTTCAGACTAAAATGATTTCAGCCTGAGAAAATTGTCACAGTATGACTCAGTTAAATAACTGAATTTCAAATAAGACAAAAGGTAGTTCAACCATGAGCAAAGAGATTGCAGTCTGTTCTATGGATGGCTAAATTTTACAGCCAGAAGGAAATAAAAAAAAATATTCAGGGTTATGGATTTAGGCACCTCTTGCTCCTTGGAATTCATTGCAAACATGTGTTATTTAATATATAACATTACTTGAGGTGAGCCAAAATAAATGATATAAAAGGAGTTTGGTTAATGATACTTCCTCATGCTTAAGTTATAAAACAGTTTATATTTTCATGTTTTCTTTCTTTAAATTGGATATTTTTATTTACATTTCAATCCGCCCCCCAGAAACCCCTATCCTATCCTCCCTCTTCCTGCTTCTATGAAAGTGCTCTCCCACCCACCCACCCACCCACTCCTGCCTCCCCACTCTGGCATTACCCCACACTGGGGCATCAAACCTTCAGAGGACCAAGAGCCTCCCCTCCCATTGATGTCCCGACAATGCCATCCTCTGCTACATATGCAGCTGGAGCCATGGGTTCCTCCATGTGTACTCTTTGGACAGTGGCTTAGTTCCTGGGAGCACTAGGGGGTCTAGTTGGTTGATACTGTTGTTGTTCTAACCATCAGACTGAGCATAGGGTCCCTAGTGGAGGAGTTAGAGAAAGGACTGAAGAAGCTGAAGGGATTTTCATGTTTTCTATTACCTATTTTGGTCATCTGTTAAACACGTCCTTTTTTAAATGTTTAGGCAAAAAAAAAAAAAAAAAAAATTCTGTGCCAGAGATATAACACTCAATTCCCCTGCATGCGATTAGTACTCATTTTCTTTAGTAGATTAAGCTGAGTGCTGGCCTGAAGCAGGATAGCACTACACTGCTGAGAGACTTTGAGGTTTGCAAGTTTGCTTTGCTTTTCAATCTGTGTGGCTACATAAATGAGTGCTCTGTGTTACAGGATGTACATTTGAGTGTGATGCTGACATCATGGCCCACGGCTTTTGTTCTTTGTACAATTTTGTTTCTGGCATAATGCCCAGCAGTTTGGCTTGAATAATCAGCCTTCATGGTTAAAACCAATCCACACAAGGGATGATTATGACATCCTCAAAGTAGATTCTAAATAGACTGAGACACCAAACAAAGAAACATACACAGGCTGGAATGAGACCCCCGGCACATATGTAGCAGACATGTAGCTTAGTCTCCATGGCTGCATTGTCAGGCCTCAGTGAGGGAGGATACATCTAACCTGGAATACCTGATGCACCAGGGGTGGGGTTATTCCCGGGGCGGGGCAACTCTCTCAGAGGAGAATGAGATGGGGGAAGAGTCTGTGTGGGGGAATTAGAAGGGGTAGTGTTTGATATAAATAAATGGTCAAATTATCTGTCTTCTAAAAGAACTGATTTTTAAAGTGAATCTTTCCCAAATGAAGCATTTATCATGATACATAATTCTAAAAATTTAGAATGCAAAAAAAAAAAAAAAAAAAAAAAAAAAGGAATCAGTCACCGTCAGGAAGGTGAACTGAATATATTGAACTGAATAAGAAAAGTCTAGGCAAAATGGAATGAGGTGATCAATACAGAACAGTTTGTAGTGCATGAAAACAATTAAATGAGGAGATTTATGGAGTACTCTGAAATAGATGGGTCCTCAAAAATACTACATGACCATTTTTAGTGAGGCAAATCATAATGAAATTGCATGGACTGCCCCACTGTACTGAACTATGATGACAAAATGTGTAATACTAAATTTATTGACAAACTCATTAGAAATGTTCTGCCTTGCCATGTTGATTCTGTAAAGAGCTCTCTGAAAACAATGGACAGTATCAAATAATTATGCATTTAATGCATCTGTAACCCACACTTAAAAATATCATGGGTATATCAGAAGATAAGTCCTATACACAAAACAATAAAAGGAGGACCCTTGAAGAAAAAATAAAAAAACATCTAAATAGGGATGCTCTCTGAGCTTTGGAAACCTGAAGACAGTGCAGCTCTGGTATCATGTTCTAGCTATGATTGCTCCTTCCTACGGATTCCCAACATGATGACTAGGGCAAACTCTTAATAAATCATTTTTAAAAAGAAGAACTGGTGACTTTGCCCTTAAAATTGGTAGAAAGTTTTATGAACACAATTTTCTATTTCGGAATTTAATACCCTATAATTGGCAGAGATGAAGTATTTTCCTTCCCCAGGGTTTAAAGAATAATAAACAACCCCTATATTTATGTATACCTGTTGTAAAACACCTCAATGAGAACGAAAATCAATTTTCTAACCAATATTTAAAATTCAGAAGTTTGTTAATTCTCCTAATTATTAGAATATTAAGCCTGTATTAGGCTTGCCAGAATGCCTAGTAAAGCATAGGATGAGCCCTAAATACCCTTTTTCATAAGAATCCTCTATAATCACCGATAGATATAAATGTTGGGAGGGTTTGCAGGTGATGGGTGCTAATTATCTTTTCAGCATTTATAGGCATATATTTTGTACTGTTCTCATGGACACTGTGGCTAAAATATACTTTATATTGAGAATGTCTAAGCATGTAGATTTGATTACAAATGATTCTTATATTTTGTGGTAGAAGATATAGAATTTCTTTTCTTTTCTTTTTTTTTTTTTAGATATATTTCTACCAAGTCCTGAATAAAAGGCTCTTTTGCTAAAGGAACCAAGCGTCACACTGACAGAGTCCTGACCTTTTTAGTAACTTAGAAGATATGGATTGTTTTTTTTTTCCACTAGTAGTAATGCATAACTTATGCTAATGTATACTATAAGCAAAGTCTCATATGCTTGACTGACAGGGTGAATCTCACATTTTATTTGTATCTTCAAAAATAGGTGGTCAATCCTTTAAAGGAACCGAATAAATAACTTGTTCAATCATCATTGTTTCCAGTCATCTATACTTGTTTGCTTAATTCATATAATGCTATTCACCTCACCTACAATCTTTTCATTTTACGGTTAGGACTTATAGCCAGATGCTTAATAATTTAAATAACTGAATTAAGGCCTTTACCTTAAATAACTAAGGGTTCTGAACCAGTGTTTCACTGTAGTTTTAAACAGAAGCTTCATATTAGCACGTTGCATAATAAACTTGACAGCTAATAAATATATTCAGCTTTTACTTTGAGACAGGGTCTCACATAGCCTGTATTAACTCTGAGCTTGCTATGTACCTGATGATGATCTCAAATTCCTGATCCTCCTGTCTCTAAATTCCAAGTGTGTGTGTGTGTGTGTGTGTGTGTGTGTGTGTGTGTATGCACCACTATGTCTGTTAAAAACATATTTTTAAGGTAAAAGCCCCCACAATTACTAGAAAAGTTATTGAATTATCTCCTTTTTCTTTTGAGTTAATACCCATAAATAGAGTTTTATAATAAACGTACATACCAACAAAATAATTGAATGCATTCAGCAAATTGGTGTCTAGAAAAATCTGAGCAATTTGGAATGACATATGCTGTATGAAACTTTTTCTTGGGGGAAAGTGCTTTTTGAACCTTTCCCCTGACTATGAGAGGAAAGACATAAATGTGTGTGTAAATGTTGGTGTGCATGTATGATCCAGTTATTCAAGCAGGGTTTTGTTGACACTCTACTCAAAACATTTATAGTTTCTTGACCCAAACTCAGGGGCTAATCACTATGGACTGGCAAGATCAATGCATGAAAGTAAGAAGAAAGTAGAGAAGGAAAAAAAGTAAATAAAACTATTAACCTCAAAATGCGAATGGGGAGTTGGGAGAAAAAATATTTGTTTTAGTGGTGTTTGTCCTGGTTCATAAATTAGGGAGACTTAACTTCCTATCCAGCAAGATCATTATTTATTTTTTTAAAGGGAAAAAAAAAACCTTCAAATAAGAAGTTGAAAGGCTATTACTGTTTACACAGGCTAAGAATTTCCACAAACATACTTACTTTTCTCTCCTGTGTTTTCTCCTGCTGCCTCCTCTTCCTCCTCCTCCTCCTCCTCTTCCTCCACCTCTGGTGGCTGTATGTCATCTTGTGGGTCACAGGCACTGACTGGTGCGTTCAGACAGCAATGGTTGAACCCGCTATCTCGGGGTAGAGTAAAGCTTCGAGGCTTGCCCCCATTGCCATTTAACACTTGCATCCTCTCGCTCTCAGCTAAAGGGTATGGGCCATAGTGATCCTGGAGGTGGCACTTCTGAGTTGGAAGAGTGGACTGCCGCCTGTGCTCAGGGGAGATGGCTGCCGAGTCAGAGAAGACAGAATCTTCCAGAGGCAGAGTCTGAAGGTAGTGTAAGCCTGAACTTGTCAGTGGTGTCTCGATTAAATCCTGCCAGGAGCGACGCTGACTGGCTGTCTTGCGAATGGGGGACACAACACTGCTTCCAGTAACTTCCTGGCGGAACTCCTCATGTGAAGACTGAGACTGAGAGGTCTCTGTGGAGGAAAGCCGGCTGTGTTTTGCTTCCACATAAGGACTGGCACAGCTCATCTGTGGAAAGAAGCCCGGCATCAGCTTCCTCGGAAATAACAAACCGCTCAGATTGTCAAAGAATTTTTTTTTTTTTTTTTTTTGCTTTTTATCAGAAAGTTTTTACTTGAATAGAAATCATACACAGTCAAGTAACAACTGCATAATTTCGCAGACATCTTGAAGTCTAGGACCCTGCTCACACTTTAAGAGTTATGATTTTGAATGCCTTGAAATATAGATAATACAGTTTTCCACGAAACCTCCAATACACTAGTACAAACCTGATAATAACAAAGGTATGAGAAACCATAAATTTATGTTTATGTAAGAAACATTCGGCAAGTAAACAATTTTAAAATGTTTATATCTTTTGAAATTCTAAAACAGTCCCCATGGATTCCTCTTTCTGGGTTTTAGGCAGCTTAGGTGGTGAGAGAAAAATTGTCTATAAATAGAGGAACTTTTTTGCTCCTTCATAGGTAAGTGTCTGTCCCTGTGGGTCCCACAGAGAAGCCGTCTTGTGGTCTTGTCAATTCTATAGTAATTTCTGGAGAGCTAAAAATTGGGGTGTGGGGAGATCCTCTTGGAGATGGGGGAGTAGAAAATGGATGAGGAACTGTCTGAGGGCAGAATGGGAGGGGGTATAATGACTGGACTGTAAAAAAAAGATTAAAGGCAATAAAAAATATGGGTAGGATGAAATTATGGTTTGCTGGGGATTAGCCTATTCACTATTTAGAGTACTTAAAAAAGAATATATTTTGTGCATGGATTTAAATTTGGGAAATATATTATAGCATAGAAGACAAACAATAGCATCAATAAAATGCTATAAAATTATAATACAGCACTCTACCTGGCACAAGCCTTACTCCAGCTCTAGAGGCCAGCAGGCTACCCCAAGTGCCTTTCAGTTAGAAGAAATCTGGTTGAGATCAAAATGTCACTCCATTTGGAAAAGGAAGAGAAGGTATTTAAAAGCATCCATGGGCAGACTGTTACCTTTGAACTACAACTTACTAGTATGAATAGTTCCTTTCTGCAATGCTACGTTATGCAGGGAAAAAGACATTAAGCAGAAATATACTAGAACACTGGGGACACAGATGCAATACTGGGAACCAAAATATTTAAGTGGGACTGAAGGCAGGAGGGAGAGTAGGGTTAAGCAAAACTAAGGATAGATTCAAAAAACACAAGAAAACCTATTTCTTGGTAAGGTAACTAAAAATAATTAAAAGATTAAAGCTGTGGGTTTTCTTTTATCTTTTAAAAATATTCCAAAGGAATTATTCAGATCCTGGTATTTTTAAAGAAAGAAAATACTAATTATTTGAAATAATACAAAGAGACTGAATTAAGTTGACCTTTGTCGCATAAACTAGCTTTATTTTCATTTGTGGCAGACTAAGTCCCATGATACAGAGAGCTGATTACTTTGGTAAAATTACAATTAAATTCAATGGATACACTGACCTACTCTCAGTAATTTTCATGGGAAACAGACACAAACTGGCATAGTCTTTTAAAAAGTTGGATAATTATTTAGCTTAGTAAAAGATTGAGCTACACTTTCTACATGGGGTGATTTGCAGATTGAAACATTCTGCAGGGATCATGGAGCACCATAAATATACACATTAAAACAGTTATATAAAGTACTTCAGCCAACACTCCTTTTTTTCTAATTCGACACAAGATAAAGTCATCTGGGAAGAAAGAATACCATTTGAGAAAATAATCCCACCTCATCGTCCTGTAGGCTGGTTTGTGTGGGATTTTCTTGATTAATGATTGATGTGGGAGGGCCCAGGACATTGTGGGTGGTGCTACCCTTGGGCTTATGATGAGAAAGCCAGTAAGCAGAGTCTCACCATGGCCTCTCTTTCAGTTCCTGCCTTGGCTTCCCTCAATGATGGATTATGATCAATACTTGTAAAACAAGCCCTTTCTTCCCCAAAGTGCTTTCAGTGTTGATGTTTTCTTATAGAAACAGAAAGCACTAAGACGGCACAGGGCATCTATTACCGAGCTACACTTCCAGCTCTATAGCACTAACATGTATCAGTTGTTTCTAAAGGACATATAATTAACTTTACTAGTATGGAATAGATATAATCAATTCATAAATTCGATCTAAGGAAACTTTTCTGTTGTTTTTTTTTAATTCCTTTTAATCTGGCGAATTCATTCTGCCAAAAATCTATGGCGATTGTTACTTGACTAAATATTCCTTGTCAACATAAACATATTTTCCCACTGATTTCAGATGACACATTTTCTTTACCCCAAGAAGTCTTGTTTGACATACAATTTAATATAGTTTTTCAGTTCAAAGCATCCAGCTATGTCCTTAGCACATTGATATTAACTTACAGAGGGAGGCCGTGGGTATGTGTCATAGGGGGGTGGAGGACTGTCTTGTTTGGGTGTTGATGGAGTATCTGCTTCTTCTTTGTCACTCTCACTCCAGTAATCTGAAAATTTACACACACGGACACCTCAACGTTATATAAGCACTTATAGCTGTATTTCTCAAGAAAAGATAAAATCACTTAACCCCTAAGATGTCAATGTCGTTACTACAGCATGTCCATTGTCATTGCCACACCCAAGAGTCATCAGTTTCATTTTGGAGAATAAAAACAAAATAATCTCATTAAAATTAATAACAAATAGGAAGCCTTAATATAGTACTCTATAAACCAAATCCTGTTTAGGATACATTTGATTTTAGATCAAATTACTCAGAATCTTTAATAAATACCACATGATGTTTCTTAAAGTATGTCATATTACTGTGATGACTACTCAGAGAGAAAAGCAATATACCATATGCTGCTGTATATCTCTAATATAAATGCTTCCAAAATTAATGTTCTAAATCCCTTGTTTCTGGCTTCAATTCACTGGTTATCTTACAAGTGCTGCTTTCTAGAGTCAGCTGACATGAATCTTTCAATGCCACACTCCACCTCTCCTTGGAAAGTCATGGAAAACTCAAACACAAAATGCACACCAGCTAAAGTGAACTAGCTACAAGTACCACATTTCCAAAATTACCTAAAAGGTAGGAAATATAAGCCACTAGACAAAGTTACTTGGCAGACCCAAGGCAAGAGGAAAGATGAAGAACTCTGAAAGCTGTATTAATACTGTTAGTCAAATCCAACAAAAGACCAACAATCAGAATCAGTTTTACTATATCAGCTATTCTTCATGCGAGTTTCAAGAAAAAAGCTGGCATGATTACAATAGCAATTTTAGGTGAGAGAACAGGTATTAAAAACAGAGGAAATTTGTTGTCTGAAAGTATAGATTCTAAAACAACCAGCACAAGGCTCAAGTAGTATTCAGATTCAAGTGAAAAACAGCACTACATATTTTTGCAAGAACCCTTCTCTTCCCAGAAATTCTCAACTGTATGTTTTTCTTATAGCACTATCTAAAAGTACAGCTAACTCCCCCCCCCCAGAAGTTCTGGGTAGGAAATAATAGAGCTGGATTTGAACTAAGATATTACCTTGATCCAAAGCTCTGAGGACTAAATTTCTGCTTGATACATCAAGAGCGTTTAATGTTAATATAGTGAGGCTATGTAATTTCCATTACCTACTCCCGATTTTTAACTCTGGTTGCTGTGAATAGAAAGTCTCTATCAGACAAACATGTGGAAAAAGAAATTATGGAAAAGGTACCCTTCACAATCGTCACAAAAACTATGAAATACCTTGGTGTGACTCTAACTAAGCAAGTGAAGGACCTGTACGACAAGAACTTCAAACCTCTAAAGAAGGAAATTGAGGAGGATCTCAGAAAATGGAAAGTTCTCCCATGCTCATGGATTGGAAAGATCAACATTTTAAAAATGGCCATCCTACCAAAAGCAATCTACAGATTCAATGCAATCCCCATCAAAATTCCAACCCAGTTCTTCATGGAATTGGAAAGTTCAATGTGCAATTTCATATGGAATAACAAAAGACCTAGAATAGTGAAATCCATCCTCAACAACAAGAAAACATCTGCAGGAATCACTATCTCTGACCTCAAGCTATATTACAAGGCAATTGTGCTGAAAACTGCATGGTACTGGTACAGAAATAGGCATGTGGATCAATGCAATAGAAGATCCAGAAATGAGCCCTCATGTATATGGTCACTTGATTTTTGACAAAGGAGCTGTAAACATTCAATGGAAAAAGAAAAGCCTATTCAACAAGTGGTGCTGGTCCAACTGGCACTCAGCATGCAAAAGAATGAAAATAGACCCTTTCTTATCTCCTGTACAAAGCTCAAGTGTAAGTGGATCAAAGATCTCCACATTAAACCAGATACACTGAAACTATTAGATGAGAAACTAGGGAAAACCTTAGAACACATAGCACAGGAGAAAATTTTCTCAACAAAACACCAATGGCTCAAGCTCTAAGGTCAAAGATTAACAAATGGGACTTAATGAGATTGCAAAGTTTCTGTAAGGCTAAGAACATTGTAAAGAAAACAAAACGGCAGCCAACAAAATGGGAAAAGATCTTTACCAACTCCACATCAGATAGAGGCCTAATATCCAAGGTATACAAAGAACTCAAAAAGCTAGACACCAGAGAATCAAATAACCCTATTAAAAATTGTGTACAGAGCTAAACAAAACGTTCTCAGTTGAGGAATATCGAATGGCTGAGAAATATCTGAGGAAGTGCTGGACATCCTTAGCCATCAGGGAAATGCAAATCATTTCCCTGATGAGATTCCACCTCACACCAGTCAGATTGGCCAAGATCCAAAACTCAGATGACAACAGATGCTGGTGAGGTTGCAGAGAAAGAGGAACACTTCTCCACTGTTGGTGGGGTTGCAAACTAATACAACCACTCTGGAAATCAGTCTGGCGATACCTTAGAAAATTGGACATAATACTACCTGAAGACCCAGCTATTCCATTTCTGGGCATATACCCCAGAGACACCTTAGTACACAACAAAGATATATGCACCACAATGTTCATTGCAGCTCTATTCATAATAGCCAGAAGCTCGAAAGAACCCAGATGTCCTTCAGAAGATGAATGGATATAAAAATTGTGGTACATTTACACAATGGAATACTACTCAGCCACCAGAAACAATGACTTAACCAAATTCTTAAGAAAATGGCTCCATCTAGAGAATATCATCCTGAGTGAGATAACCTAGTCACAAAAGAACAGACATAATATGCAGTCACTGATAGTGGGATGTTAACCCCAGAGGCTCGGAGTGCCCTGGAAACAACTCACAGACTGTATGAAATCCAAGAAATAAAGAAAACAAAACAAAACAAAAATATAGTCATGCTCAATCCTTACCCACCAAGAACACATTGACAAATTCCGGGTTGTACCCTGTATTACATGTACTGTCTGCTCATTGTAAAAAAAAAATCTTTACACACCAAGAAAACTCTGACTATTTCCAGGTTGCATCTTGTTTTACATGTACTTTATGCTCATTGTTACTGGTGGGATCTTTATCACACTATCAAACCTTTAAAAAAAAGTACTGACAAAAATGTATTGTATAATTTTATGCAAAAAATGCTTAAAATCTATACATTTATCTTTGTTTTGTAAATAAAGTTGTTAGAAAAAAAGAAAGTATCAATGGATATTGAGCATAAAATAAACTGTTCATTCTATTCAGGCCTTAAAACACAGGAACCCTGACAATCCCCCTGAGAAAAAAACCAAAATGTGTAATTAATCTTAATTAGATACCTATTCCCCCTTACTTAAAAAAAAAGAAGTGTGGAACTAGTCATGGGAGCACACAATTGTAACTCCAGTACTCAGGAGGCTGACCCAGGATTTAAAAGTTTGAGATTCTTAAACCTTATCCAAAAAGCCCAGTGGAAAGTAACAATGGAGATACTGGACAATGACCACTACTATAACTAAGGCCTCCCTAGAATAGTGACATAGATGTTCAGAAACAGAGACAGTAAATGATTTTGGACAAAGCATGACTGATATTCTTTACAACTTTACCATGCATCTACGCTCTTACAGGCATCATTTAACTTCTGGGTCTATTCTATAATCTGTAAAAGGGAACTGACTTTCAGAGTTGTGAACATGGGAGAACTAAATAAAGTAACATATATTGAAGCACTTTGAACCCTGAATACATTCAAGAAGTATTAGGAGCATTTATTTTCTTGGATATATTTTAGATTTTGTGCCAGGACGGTCAGACATAGATCACAAAGGCAGTAAATGCCTGAAGTTAATTTTCCCAGACATTCTTTTATTTTTCCTTTGTAGCATTTTTAAACCATGAAAAATTAAATTTAGAGTCCCAGTGTCTATACAGTTTTGTGAGAGACTGGGAAGTCAATGCTAGCATTCACCTTTCCACATCCGACACAAAGTAGTGGGCTTGCTAAGATCTTTCTACCCTTATCCATTCCATTGTTTCCACTAATGCTATTTGAGTTTATCCTCAATGTTTGCACTGATACCTTGGGGTCTTTGTGCAATAATACTTCAAGTGGCCCTCATGAGCACACTGGAAAAAGATGATTAGCATTTTATCCAGAGCCCCGCAGCCATTAACATATATAAGAGATCTGAAGTGTTTTTCTTCCTCAGATAAATTTGGAAAAATGCTAATCTCAATTTGATGTAATTCTTGGCTCATTAAAAAGTAATAGTAATATAAACATTTTCTGGCTTGTTTAAGAAAAGGTGGAAATAGTATTCTACAAATTAACTTCTTGTGCTAAGCTATGAGAAAGGGAAAAAAGCAATGGTAGAAAAAAAGGCAACACTGAGAACTTTCTTGGGCTCTTTAGGAACAGTTGAAATATTATACATACCATTCCTTAGTGGATGAAACTAATCTTATATATTTCTAAGAGCAAATAGATTTTTAGCTCTCAAAATTATAAAAGCATATATTTAATGTGTCTGGTAGTGATACCAAATTTTATGTTATTATGAATAAACATGGCCATCAAGAAAAGAGGGAAACTCCCTTTTTACTGTTATATGTTGATGCAAAGGACATATTTTTAAAAGTTGTTCTTATTTAGAGCTGTTAAAGAGATACAATACATGTCATTGACTTTTACATGGTTAAAGCTTCATAATGACCTTAAGAAATTATTTTTATGTTAAAACATTAAAATTTCTTTTTTTCTAGATTTATGAGGCATACATCATATTATCATCATCTATATCCATCTTGCTATACAATAGTACACAAGAACTTTTACTTACTACTCTTATCTAACCATAACTCAGTACTTCTTCACTACTTTGTTTAGTACCTACTTAATTATTCACAGACTTTAGTTACTGCTACTCTATGTATAACTTCAGAGAGCTGTACTTTGTTTGAAACTTAACTTCAGTACTAAGAATTATACTCCTGAGATGTCAAATAGCTATACAAGATTGGAGTTGACATGTATACTTCTCTTTCCCTAGTATAAGACCAAAGGACTTAACCACATATTAAGTAGGAAGTATATTATACTTTTGTTACATTTTCTATGCATATATTATTCACATTTCTAGCTCTTATATCTTTAGGCAGCCAGGCAAAACAGCTCTAAAGAGCTACTTTACACGTTTTCAAGAAATCTGAAAGGGAAGGCTGATATATTTTTTGTAATCTTACCACAAAAATTAAGGTATAGAAATTCCACCAGGCATAAAGGTGAGGAAGTTAAGCCACTAAGACACATTTACTACTTCATAGTCTTAGATGAGGTTTGCCTGTGCATGGTGCTTTGATGAAGATTGCTTCTACATTATTTGTAGAATTGTGCAACCTGCTTCCATTCTGTGGATTATAGTTACTGCCTTCTGTCCACATAATTTCCATTGTAAAGTTCAGAGAGGAGAGACAACAGTCTTTTAACATTGTCTTCCCAGAGGATTCTGCTTATCCTAATTTCCTGGCATCTGTTCTATGTTACTATGTTTCATGTTCTTCATTGCACTAAAACTCCCTTTTTGAGCAGAACCCAGTATAATTACAGAATAGGTGCTTATATTTTCACACAAGGGTGCCATACAGGATTTTTTTGCAAAAATAATTTAATAAAATATTGTATCTTTCTGTTCACTATCAATATTATATCAAAATTCACCGACAATTTTCTTCAAAATATTTTCCCTCATTTGCCCTGCCTTTTTATTCAAAAAAGTGTAACGGGATTATAAAATAAAAGGTATTTCTTTACCTTGTTCTTGTTTAATTCTCTCTCTTTCTGCGTATCCTGCAGTCAGCATGTTAATTCTATTAAGCCACCTGGAAAAATAAAGAAAAAAACCCAACAATTCATTATACTTGTTAGAAATACTTACTGTAAAATATCTAAAAAACAAAATAACTCTACATATAAAACATATTCTTTATTAAACTTGAGAAATTTGAAGTTCTCATAGGGCAATAGTCTACAGTAATATAAATTGTTCCCACACTGAAGATGTAATGCCAATGCAACAGGTATTTAAAGCTGTTGGTATGTGCAATACAAAAGATTTTGAAATATTCAAAGCTCTATCATTTCTTTTCCTTCAAATGTATAATTCAACTATGCCTGTCTTTCTGGGTTTTTTTTTCCACATCAAATGCACCTTTGGAAATACTTACAATAGCCAGTCTAATTTATACCAATAGGAGAAGTTTTAGAGCTTACCTAGGAAAATAGTAATTTTACCATGAAATAATAAGTTTGAATTACAGAAGAAATTGGGGAGAACTAACATTTCAAACTACTGTAAATAACTTTGAAAAGACTGGTAGAGTTCATGACATTATATTATAGAATAGTCTGATCTAGAAGTATTTTAAAGAAACCTATGTTTGAGAATTTTTCTCTTAAGATTTTATATCCCTTTTAACTAGAAAGTAAATTCAACTGATTCACATATTTAACAATTTTTCAAGTAGTGTTATGGGTATATCATATATACCTAGCAAATTTTGAGAGAGGAAAGTTGTATCACTGATGGGTATCTTTTGAAATTTAAACTTCAATGTTATAAAAAGTAACTTAAATACAAACAAGTACATAAAAACATATCATGTATATTACCATCCTAAATAACATATGGAAAGTGAAGAGAAGACTATAGTCATAAGGGCCGAGAATAAAATATTCACTGAAATTCAATTACACACACACACTTTATACACATTTTTTCAGAAGATGATAAATTGTAAATTAAACTTTGTGGTAAAGCTTCATGATAAAACCTTTGAAAGTGACAAATATTAGCAAAGGTTGAAAATAAAATTAAATATGCAGTTCATTTGTAGTGAGAACAGGGTTGAATTTGTATTACATGGTAAATCCAATTACTTTGGGGAAAGGGTAGAGTAGAGTGATGCTGGTAGTAACAAGGATGATAGATGGAAACTCCAATACACATAGGGAAACTACACCCTAGAAAAAGCAAGAAAGTAATTTTCTTTCAACAAACCCAAAGGAAGACAGCCAGAAAAAACATAAGTCTACCTCTAACAAAAAAAAAAAAAAAAAAAAAAAAAAAAAAAAAACCAAAAAAACCAAAACAGGTAACAACAATCACTATTCCTTGATATCTCTTAACATCAATGGACCCAATTCCCCAATAAAAAGATATATAGACTATCAGACTGGATATATAAACAGGACACAACATGTTAATGCATACAGAAAATAAACCTCAGTGACAAATACAGACACTACTTCAGAGTAAAAAGCTGGAAAAAAAAAGGCTGAAAAATTTTTCCAAGCAAATGCTCCCAAGAAAAACGCTGGAGTACCCATTCTAATATTGAATAAAATCGACAAAGATATCAAAAAAATAAGGACAGGAACTTCATACTCATCAGGGTAAAATGAACTCCAAATTCTGAATATCTATGCTCCAAATGCAAGGACACCTATGGTCATAAAAGAAACCTTACTAAAGCTCAAAGCATACATTGCACTTCACATAATAATAGTGGGAAACTTTAACACCCCACTCTAATCAATGGACAGATAATAGAAGCAGAAAATGAACAGAAACACAGTGAAACTAACAGAAGGTATGAACCAAATGGATGTGACATCTACAGAACATTTCATCCTAAAACAAAAGAATATACCTTCTTCTCAGAACCTCATGATATCATCTCCAAAATTGGCCATATAATTGGTCACAAAACAGGCCTCAACAGATACAAGAACATCGAAATAATCCCATGCATCCTATCAGATCACCATGGATCAAGGCTAGTCTTCAATAACAGCAAAAACAACAGAAAGCCCACATACACATGGGGGCTGAACAACGTTCTACTCAATAATAACTTGGTCAAGAAGGAAATAAAGAAATAAATAAAAGGCTTTTTAGAACTTAATGAAGATAAAGGCATAACACACCCAAACTTATGGGATACCATAAAAGCAGTACTAAGAGGAAAACTCATAGCTCTGGGTGCTTCCAAAAAGAAACTGGAGAGAGCATATACATCTTGATTGCACATCTGAAAGCTCTAGAACAAAAAGAAGCAGATACACCCAAGAGGAGCAGAGGGCAGAAAATAATCAAACTCGGAGCAGAAATCAAGCAAGTAGAAGCAAAAAGTATACAAAGAATCAACAAAAAGGAGCTTGTTCTTTATGAAAATTAATAAGATAGATAAACTCTTAGTCATACTAAGAAGAGGGCACAGAGACAGTATCCAAATTAACAAAATGAAAAGGGAGAAATAACAAAAGAATGAGAGGAAATTAAAAAAAAAATGTCCTATTACAAAAGCCTATACTCAACAAAACTGGAAAATCTGGATGAAATAAACAAACTTCTAGATAGATACAAGTTACCAAAGTCAAATAAGGATCAGATAAATCATCTAAACAGTCCCCAAAGCCTTAAAGAAATAGAAGCAGTCATTAAAAGTCTCCCAACTAAAAAAAAAAAAAAAAAAGCCCAGGACCAGATGGCTTTGGTGCAGAATTCTATCAGACCTTCAAGAAACACCTAATACCAACACTCTTCAAACTATTCCAGAATATAGAATGAGAAGGAATACTATCCAATTCATTCTATGAAGCCACAATTATGCTCATACCTAAACCATATAAAGACCCAACAAAGAAAAAGGACCTACACACCTATGCACATTTGATCTTTGACAAAGGAGCTAAAACCATCCAGTGGAAAAAAGACAGCATTTTAAGCAAATGGTACTGGTTCAACTGAAAGTCAGCATGTAGGAGAATGTAAATTGATCCATTCTTATCTCCGTGTACAAAGCTCAAGTCCAAGTGAATCAAGGATCCATTCTTATCTCCTTGTACAAAGCTCAAGTCCAGGTGGATCAAGAGCCTCCACATAAAGCCAGGTACACTGAAACTAAGAGAAGAGAAAGTGGGGGAAGAGCCTTGAACACATGGGCACTGGAGAAAATTTCCTGAACAGACCAGCAATGGCTTATACTCTAAGATCAGGAATGTACTAATGGGACCTCATAAAATTTCAAAGCTTCTGTAAGGCAAAGGACACTGGCAATAGTACAAAGTGGCAACCTACAGATTGAGAAAAGATCTTTACCAATCCTACATCCCATAAAGTGCTAATATCCAATATATATAAAGAACTCAAGACGTTAGACTCCAGAGAATCAAACAACCATATTAAAAAACGGGGTATGGTGCTAAACAAAGAATTCTCAACTGAGAAATACCAATTGGCTGAGAAGTACCTAAGGAAATGTTCATCATCCTTAGTTATGCAAATCTAAACAACCCAAGGTTCTACTTCAAACCAGCCAGAATGGCTAAGATCCAAAACTCAGGTGACAGCAGATGCTGGCGAGGATTCGGAGAAAGAGGAACACTCCTCCATTGTTGGTGGGATTGCAAGCTGGTACAACCACTCTGGAAATCAGTCTGGCGGTTCCTCAGAAACTGTACATAGTATTACCTGAGGACCCAGCTATTCCACTTCTGGGCATCTACCCCAAAGATGCTCCAACATAAAACAAGGACACATACTCCACCATGTTTATAGCAGCCTTATTTATAATAGCTAGAAGATGGAAAGAACCCAGATGTTCTTCAACAGAGGAATGGATAAAGAAATTGTGGTACATTTACATAATGAAGTACTACTCAGCTATTAAAACCAATGACTTCATGAAATTCTTAGGCAAGTGGATGAAACCAGAAGCTATCATCCTGAGTGACATAACCCAGTCACAAAAGAACACGCATGGTATACACTCACTGATAGGTGGATATTAGTCCAAAAGTTTGGAATACCCAAGATAAAATATACAGACCATGTGAAGCTCAAGAAGAAAGACCAAAATGTGGATGCTTCATTCCATAGAAGGGGGAACAAAATACTCAAGGGAGGTAGGAGGTGGGAGGGAATTGGGTGGGGGAAATGGGTGGCAGGACCAGGGATGGAAGTTAACAGGGATGATATCTAGAGGGTCAGTAATTTGAACAGAGATGTGAATCAATGGAAGATGAGGAACTGGGCATAGCCGTCTGGGAGTCCCAGATGCCAGGAAAGCAAGAGGTTCTCAGGATCCAACGGGAATAGGATTAGCTGAAATGCACAATAAAAGGGAGGGAGATCCTGTAGAGATGATATCTAGAGGTTAGGCAACGCCCCAGATTGGAGGAGTATGCCATCCACTCATCTCAAATTTTCAATCCAGAATGACTCCCGTCTCAAGGAAAAATGGGCACAAAGTGTGTAGCATAGGGTGAAGGAAAGGCCATCCAGAGATTGCCCCACATGAGCACCACTCCCAAATATAGACACCAAACCCACGCACTATTGCAAATGCCAAAAAGTGCTTGCTGACAGGAGCCTGTTATAGCTGTCTCCTGAGAGGATCTGCTAGAGCCTGAAAAATATAGAGGTGGATGCTTGCTGCCAGCCCTTGGACTGAGCATGGGGACTTCAAGGGAGGAGTTAGGAAAGAACTGAAGAAGCTTTAGAGGTGTGTAACTCCATAGAAAGAACAACCATAACAACCAACCAGATACCCCAGAGCTCCCAGAGACTAAATCACCAATCAAAGAGAACATTTTTTAGGACCCATAGCTCCAGCTGCATATGAAGCAGAAGATGGTCTTGTAGGGCATCAACAGGAGGAGAGGCCCTTGGTCCTATGAAGGCTAGATGCTGTAGTGTATGGGAATGCCAGGGTGGGGAGGTGGGAGGGAGTGTGTGGGTGGGTTGGAGAGCACTCTCATAGAGGTAGGGGTGGGGTAAATGGGATAGGGTGATTCCTGAGGGGAAACTAGGAAAGGGAATAACATTTGAAGTTTAAGTAAAGAAAATATCCAAGAAAAAATATTGTAATGTAAATACATAAAATATAATAATAATAATAATAATAACAACAACAACAACAACAACAACAATAATAATGATAATGATAATAATAACCCACTGACCATCAAATCAGAATTCTAAAGAAAACGTAGGTTCTTGGGAGGTGAATTGAGAAGTTTAGAGCCTTCTTCAACTTTTTAACTCATCATTTATTAAATGTCTATTAGTGTTTAACAACAAACTATGTTTCCAAGATATGAAAATGTATAAGGTACAGTCCTTGCTTTCACCGTCTCTAGATTGCTAAAATTCCTAAGACTACTTAGAATTTAACTTATTATTAGGAAAAGTTCTTTTTATAATAAAAACTGTTGAGAAACTGTACATATATTCTCAGGCTGCTGTGTACAGCCTAAAAAGACAGAATATTGTCTCAATGTTGCTGGGTCTTGGATATTCTTGTTCTTATGCTACAGCTGGAGGAACCTAACTGTCTGATATTTAGTATCAGTATTACTGGTACTATTATTTGATCTTTAAGCTGTTATGAAAGCAAATATATATGTGTTAACTGATTCCAGAAGTATTTATTAAGAGCCTGTATGTGACAGAGATGGTTCTAGACACACAGAATACATAGCATACAAAACTAAGGACCTATCTTCATGATGCCTGGATCTTAACAACAGAGGCCGGTGACAAACAGGGATAAAAGGAAGCATCTCTGGGCAGGACACGCCATCTTTTAAAGCAGCAAGGAAAGTTAAATTAGAATGTTTAAAGTTTCTATGGAGTATGGAAGTCGTTTAGGAGGTCAGGGATACATAAATCCAATTTTCAGTATTTTCAAACACTGATATGGAAGTTTGTTAACATTACTCCTATCTTTTGATGCTTTAGAACATGAACATATAAGTAAGGGTATAAGCTTAGAGTGACAGAGATTAATACACTGAGAGAAAAGTAAGTTAAGAATCATGGTAGTAATCTGGAGTATTAATTAAAAATACAAATTAGTAATTTATTATAGTAACAAGAACACACACATATTTAAAAATGCATACTATCTGTGAACACATATTTTACTAAAAAGCTAATATTTTTCAAATTTATTGGATATTCTCTATATTTACATTTCAAATGTTATACCAAATGAATTTAATTCAAATGAATTTAGGGAAGGCTTTTATACCCTTATTAGTTAGTCCTGTTACTACTGGAATTACATATTTTTTTAAAATTTAGAATATATATACATATATATTTAGTACTATGGTATAATTTAATAAAAATGGAAATATTAATTCCTTTAAAGTAATAAAATAATCAGATAAAGCATGTACTGATTATAATTATATTTCTTAAAAAATATATCCTATATGAATTAGGCATGTCTCCACTTTCCTTTCTGATTTTGTTAATTTGGATATTCTCTCTTTGCCCTCTAGTTAGTCTGGCTAAGGGTTTATCAATCTTCTTAATTTTCTCAAAGAACCAGCTCTTGGTTTTGTTGATTCTTTCAATGGTTCTTTTTGTTTCTATTTGGTCAATTTCTGCCCTAAGTTTGATTATTTCTTGCCGTCTACTCCTCTTGAGTGTATCTGCTTCCTTTTGTTCTAGGGCTTTCAACTGTTAAACTACTAGTGTATGCTCTCTCCAGTTTCTTTATGGAGGCACTCAGAGCTACGAGTTTTCCTCTTAGTACTGCTTTCATTGCATCCCATAGATTTGGGTATCTTGTGCCTTCATTTTCATTAAATTCTAAAATGTCTTTGCTTTCTTTCTTTATTTCTTTCTTGACCAAGCTATCATTGAGTAGAGCATTGTTTAGCTTCCATGTGTATGTGGGCTTTCTGTTGGTAATCTGATAGGATGCATGGGATTATTTCGATGTTGTATCTGTTGAGGCCTGTTTTGTGACCAATTATATGGCCAATTTTGGAGAAGGTACCATGAGGTGCTGAGAAGGGATATTCTTTTATTTTAGGATGCAATATTTTATAAATGTTGGTTAAATACATTTTGTTCATAACTTCTGTTATATTTGCTGTGTCTCTGTTCACTTTCTGCTTCCATGATCTATCCAATGATGAGAGTGGGGAGTTGAAGTCTCCCACTATTATTGTATGTGGTATAATACATGCTTTGAGCTTTGGTAGAGTTTCTTTTATGAATGTGGGTGCTCTTGTATTTGCAGCACAGATGTTCAGGATTTAGAGTTCTTGTTGATAGATCTTTCCTCTAATGAATAAAAAGTGTTTTCCTTGTCTTTTTTGATGACTTTTGGTTGAAAATCTATTTTATTCGATATTTGAATGCCTATTCCAACTTGTTTCTTGGGACCATTTGCTTGGAAGGTTTTTTTCCAGCCTTTTACTCTGAGGTAGTGTCTGTCTTTGTCGCTTTTTGTATGCAACAAAAAGCTAGATCCTATTTACATATGCAGTCTGATAGTCTATGTCTTTTTTTTTTGGAGAATTGAGTCCATTGATATTAAGAGATATTAAGGAATAGTGATTGTTGCTTCCTGCTATTTTTTGTTGTTAGATGTAGAATTATGTTTGTGTGTTTTCTTCTTCTTCTTCTTCTTCTTTTTTTTTTTTTTTTTTTGGTTGCAAGATTAGTTTCTTGATTTTCCTAGGGTGAAGTTTCCCTCTTTGTGATGGCGTTTTCCATTTATTATTCTTTGTAGTGCTAGATTTTCGGACAGATATTGTGTAAATTTGGCTTTCTCCTGGAATATCTTGGTCTCTCCATTTATGGTAATTGAGTTTTGCTGGATATAGTTACCTGGGCTGGCATTTGTATTCTCTTAGTGTCTGTATGACATCTGTCCAGGATCTTCTAGCTGTCATAGTCTCTGTTGAGAAGTATGGTATAATTTTGATCAGTCTGCCTTTATATATTACCTGTCCTTTTTCCCTTACTGCTTTTAGTATTCTTCCTTTGTTTTGAAAATTTGTCATTTTGACTATTATGTGTCGGGAAGAATTTCTTTTGTGGTCCAATCTATTTGGGGTTCTGTAGGCTTCTTATATGTTCATGGTCATCTTGTTCTTAAGGTTAGGGAAGTTTTCTTCTACAATTTTGTTGAAGATATTTAGTGGGCCTTTTAGGTGGGAGTCTTCACTCTCTTTTACACCTGTTATCCTTAGGTTTGGTCTTTTTATTGAGTTCTGGATGTTTTGGGTTAGAAGCATTTTGATTTTTGCATTTTCTCTGACTGTTGTGTCAATGACTTCTATATTATCTTTTGCTCCTGAGATTCTCTCCTCCATCTCTTTTATTCTTTTGGTGATGCTCACATCTATGACTTCCAGTGTTTTTCCCAGGTTTTCCAACTTCAGGGTTGTTTTCTTTTGTTATTTCTTCTTTTTTTCTATTTCTCTTTTTAGTTCCTTCACCCGTTTCCTTGTGCTTTCCTTTAGTTCCTTAGTGATTTTTCTGTTTTTTGTGTTTCCTCTTTAAGGGCTTCAACTTGTTTGCATGTGTTCTCCTGGGTTTCCTGTACTTTTTAAAGTGTGTTATTTATGCGAGTCTCGAGAATCTCCATCATCATCCTCATCATGAAGTAATTATTTAACGTCTAAATGTTGTTTTTCTGGTGAGTCAGGATACCCACTATTTGCTGTGGTGGGAGAACTGAGTTCAGATGTTGCCAGGGAGTCTTGTGCTTGACTCTTGCCATCTTGTTATAGGTGATGCTATGTGATCTTGTTGCCTCTTACTGGACCTTGTCTCTCCTGTGGGTCTGTGGTTTCCAGAGAGATTGTTCCTGGGTGTTTGGCTCTCTGGGTAGGCTGTGAGTTCTGATGGGAGTGTCCAGGCCTGATACAACTGTGCTGGCTCTGAATTTGGGCTGGAAATGTTTGGTTTCAGGCAGCACCTCCACCTGGGCCCTGAGAGTTCTGGGTATCCTCTCTCTGGATAGACATTGGGGAGGGAGCGTGGACTTGCCCCTGTGTTCGGAAGTGAGAGCGATTCAGAGTGCCCAGCAACCTGTGGGAAGGCTGCCAGTCTGGATTATATTCAGTGCTCTATGGACAGGCTGTGAGATCAGATGGCCATGGGCTGGCTCTAGCTCTGGGAGCAGATGGAGGCCCACGGGCTCCGTAGGGAGAGCATTCTTGTGTCTTCAGTGGGTGCTCAGTTATCTGCAAGCAGGCAACCAGTCCTGATGGCAGTGTGCTGGAACTATCAGTGGCTCTGGGCAGAGATGTAGGCTGGACCAATCTGATTCCAGACTAGACTGTAATCTGATCCCTGTGCTCAGAGAGTTCTTGGAGGTCATGCTCAGACAATCAGTGGAGAGAGTTTGGGCTCACCTGTGAGCTCTGTGGAGAGTGCTCCTGCTTCTTCCCTGGGCACTCAGTTCTCTGGAGGCAGGCCACAAGTCCTGATGGCAGTGTGTTGGTGGGATTGCAACCACTCTGGAAATCAGTGTGGCGGTTCCTCAGAAAATTAGACATAGTACTACCTGAGGACCCAGCTATACTACTCCTGGGCATATACTCAAAAGAAACTCCAACATCTAACAAGGACACAAGCTCCACCATGTTCACAGTAGCCTTATTTATAATAGCCAGAAGCTGGAAAGAACCCAGATGTCCTTCAATAGATGAATGGATACAGAAACTGTGATACACTTACACAATGGAGTACTACTTAGTTATTAGAAACAATGACTTTACAAAATTTTTAGGCAAACGCATGGAACTAGAGAATAACATCTTGAGTGAGGTAACCCTGTCACAAAATAACACTCATGGTATATACTCACTTATAGTTGGATACTAGCCCCCATACCTCAGAATACCCAAGAAACCACCCATAGAACTTATGAAGCTCAAAGAGAAGGTCAGAAAGTGGATGCCTCTGTCTTTCTTTGAAGGAAGAACAAAACCTTCATGGGAGGAAATAATGGGACAAATAAGGGAGCAGTGATTCGAGAAAAGATCATCCAGAGACTGTTTCACCTGGAGATACACCCCGTAGGTACCCAATAAACCCAAGCACTATTGCTCATGCCAAGTAGTGCTTACTGGCAAGAACCTGAAATGAATGCCTGCACAGAGGCTATGCCAGAGCCATACTGATACAGAGGAGGATGCTTGCAGCTAATCATCAGACTGAACACGGGGACCCCAATGAAGGAGCTAGAGAAAGGACTGAAGGAGATGAAAGGGTCTGCAACCTCATGGGAAGAACAAAATTATCAACTATCCAAATCCATCACAGCTCCCAGGGACTAAAACACCAACCAATGAGTTCATATGGAGAGAATCATGGCCCCAGGTGCATATGCAGCAGAGGATAGCATTGTCTAACATCAATGGAGGAGAGGGCTTTAGTCCAGCAAAGGTTCTTTTTCCCAGTGTAGGGGAATGTCAAGGCGCTGAGGTGGAAGAGGTTGTTGGGAGAGGAAGCACCTTCATGGAGGCAATGGGAGGGGTAGGGGGATGGGATTGTGGGAAAGGGATAATATCTGAAATGTAAATGCAGAGAATATCAATAAATTTTTGGGGGGAAATAAAAGGAACTTGGCATCCTTTCAATCTTGTCTGCATGTTTCTCTCACTGATTATTTTATACTGTTGGCAAGTAATTTTAATTGCTTATTAAAAGTAAATTCTAGGGGAAAGGTTATTAGAAGCAAAGATATATTATAATTAAAATTTTAAAGTTCATATTTTTATGTCTGTAATTCTGAGATATATAGTATATAATGGCAAGTCTTATGTAATACAATCCTGCAGTGCTGATAATATTTTAGATTAGTTGCTTCTGTTCTTTGATCTACTACTTTGAAGTAAGGAAATAAATGACTTGGTTTTGGTTTACTTTCTTTTTTTCTTCTACAGCATTTAGTACCTTAGAAGTATAAGGAACGAACAGTGATATTGAGATCTTCTTGAATATACCATGAACACAGAATAGCACATTAAGACTAAGAAAGGTTTAACAATTGATAAAATGAACGGGCATTGTCTAAACTAAAATGATTCAAATTATCATGTACAAGGAATTATTAAATTATTTTAATTCTTACATGGAGGCAAATGTTAACTAATGCATTCATCTGGTATGAACTACACATTTATGTTAGTTAGTCCTTATTTGGTTGTAATGTATACCCTTCACATGAATCTACACAAACTGAGTTTTTATCATTTGACTAAACTATCCTGGGAGGAGAACTATAGAATTATAGGATAATTATAGCACCAAAAATAGAGAACCATAAGTCTTCCACTACATACAGGTGAATATAAACAATTTCACTTTTAGAGCAAGGAGAAAAATCTTAGAAAATTCTTAGTCGTGGTAAGAAAATTAAAGTATAGTAAATTATATAATTCATAAATGAGCACACTTCCTTTCTCTGTCCTTTCCTTTCACAAATCTCTTCTTTTAAAAGCCATGGCTGTACTTCCAGCTGTCAAATAATTGGTTTATAGAAGTAGCTTAAGTGTTCATTTCTTGTGCTTACACTTAATAATGAAGCCGCATAATTTTTATGCACAAAATGTTTGGGTACCTTCTTTTGGAGACATCTAAGAAAAAGTAAATGAGGTAAGAGAACAAATGTATATAAACATTAAAACTTATTTCTACTGAACTCTTACATAACATTTGAAACTTGAAAACCCCTAGTGAGAGAATTTTTCTCCTTTGTAAAAGGGTCAATTATTTAGTACAGAAATGCCAAGTTTCTTGTATACAGTTATATAGTAAATAAGCTGTAAAATTGGGATTTTGTTTTGTCTAAAGTGCTACAGTGCCAGTCACAAGGCTTTGCTGCCTCTGCCAAGAGTTGGAAAATTGTATATGCAATATAAATTAGTTCCTGCAATTATAACAAGAACATTTTGATTTTAAAATTCAATTTCTATTTTATTAAACAGAGGTGGAAACTAAAGGAAAGAAAGAAAACTAACTCAAAACAATAGGTAAGACTGAAATATGAACCAGTGTGTTATATATATGAAAAGGAAAATATGTGTGTTTTGCTTCAGCCACCAAATAACGAGAGCCATCAAATTAGGTGGCTATATAATCCTGTCCAATAACAGATGAAAGGTAACAGGAAGAATTATTACATTTGCTAGACCTAAACTATGGAAACGAATATTCTTTCAAATATACTTAGCACTTGAATAAGCCAGGTTTTGTGTATACAGTTGGACTATTCAATTTTTATTCAACTCATGCAGAATATACATTAAGATTCCCTAAAGATTACTGAAAAGGCTGAGAGCTTGAATTTTAGGCCTAATTAACTAAGTCACTTGAGATGTAAATAACACTTACCTGTTCATGTCATCAAGATGTTCAGCAGCAAAATAAAAGCTTTTGATTTTAGGATGGCAGGCTTTGAATGCACTGTGAACAAAACACAACAAAGAAGTTACAATTATACTTTTGCAAATTGGAAAACAGTTTTAATTCACATACCTTTCAAAAATTTTACTAAAGTTGGGAGAGGGGAAAGAACTTGATCAAAATATGTTGTATGAAAAACAATTTCTATTTTTTAAGCTGGGTTTGGTGGCAAACACTTTTAAGCCCACCTCTTGAGAGGCAGAGGCAAGTGAATGAATCTCTGAGTTTAAGGTTAAGTTCCAGGACAGCCAGAGCTTGACAGTGAGACCTTGTCTTTCTGTTTTGTTATTTAAAAAACATTTTATGCTGTTTATTTATTATTCACATCATCATCACTTGTGTTTGTATGTGTGCACGTGCCAGAGGGAAAAAACTGGGATCTGGGAGCTGATCCTTTCTATCCATGGGTTGTAGGATTGAATTCAGGACATCAGACTTGCATATAAAGTGCTTTATCTTGTTGCCTGTAACTAAATTTTTATAGGTAAAATTACTATAATGACTAACCCAAGTTCACATATGTATCACAATGACAGAAATCAGTATTATATATTATGTTATATCCTCAAAACTGTTTTCTTATGTCAGTTTGAAAGCACCACATAAACAACCTACAACTTAAAATCTAGAAAGTTCCAAAATAAACTATCCCCCCACCCGCATTCCCCCATAGAAAATTAACTTACTATTTCTTGCGGCATTCACTGGCCCTATCAATTTTAAATTCAGGCAGACTGATGAATCCTTCTGCTTTTTCATCCTAAAGAAGCAAGATTTCTGTTTAGTCTATCACACCAAAGATGTCTGAAGGTAATTATTCTGTACAAGTATGATGTAGATATTTCTTAGATATTTTAGAAATGTATTGTTCATTTATTTTGCAATTCCACTTATGTTCCATAAATTCTACATATCCATAAAGCAAGGAAGTATTTTAAAACCTTTTAATTTTTGAAAAAATTAAAAAATATTATTTTTTACATTAAAATGAGATAGAAAATAATTTTCAAATTAAAACATGTTTTATAAAAAATTTGAACCTTCTGTGCCAAATGGACCAACACTAAGCAATCCTATTTGTTTCCACTCTTCTCTGTGATAGCCACACACGCCTGCACACTGTTGAGTCTTTAGACCCATTTGACTGTGACCAAGTTGACATCACTTGACATCCTAAGTGGACACAGCTCTGGTCAGGCAACAGGTAGGCTCTGAGGCAGAGATCTCTGTGATACCTAGTGCTATGGCTAGTGGCAAAGACAGCAGGGCAAGTGTGAGCTAATTGGAGCTCTACAGGGAGGAGAGGCCTGGCTAGAAGGAATAACTGAACTCAAGTTTCAGAAGTGGCAGTCAGCCATGGTAGGGGACTCCCCATGGAGGTGGAGCTGAGTCTCAGGTGCCTGTTCTGAGCTCCCTTCTCCATATCCAGTTCCCCACATTAGCTAGTAGAAGGCTGACAGCAAGTAAGGGAACCTTAAGGTTCCTCTAAAAGCTAGAGTCTAAATCATAAACTTCTAGGCTATTGCTGCCTATGAAATCCTGGCAGCATATCATTAGGAAAGCTCCCACTCAATCCCAACCACACCCCATAACATCAGAAGACAATGGTCAGGGGACAAGGGAAGTGAAGGTGTGAGACCATCATCTTCTAGACTGAAGTGTTTCTTTGACATTCCTTCATGATTTCTTTGAAGTCAAACTAATTATGTCTAATACGGATATGTTTGCTGCTTTTCACTGGTGTTTTATCTAATGCAATAAACTCATTTCTGCCTGCGGGCTATGGGAGTAGTTCAGTGGTAGTATACTCACTTATGCAGGATGCATTATGCTCTGT
The DNA here is from genome assembly GCF_963924665.1 of Micromys minutus. NCBI lineage: Eukaryota > Metazoa > Chordata > Mammalia > Rodentia > Muridae > Micromys > Micromys minutus. Next base: position 31,694,235 of record NC_137970.1, on the reverse strand, counting down.
GTTAGAATGTAAACAACAACAACAACAACAATAACAACCCGAAATAACAAAAACAGGTAAAGGAAAATTTAGGCCAGATATGCAAAATTACTGAACATTTTACTATAAAATTTTGTATCATTTTAAAAGATTCATTTACTTCATGTGTATGACTAGTGTCAAAATATACATATAAATATCGTGTGCATGTGTGTTGCCTAACAGAGGTCAAAAGACAGTACTGGAAGCCAAGAGACTGGAGTTACAGAATGTTGTAAGCCATCATATAGGTGTTAGAAAAAGAGTAAGTGTTCCAAAGTGCTGAAAAACCTCTCCTGCCCCATTTTTTATTATTTTAAATATTTAGATATAAAATATGGAGATGTTTACAAATTCAAAATTTTATTTCTTTATAATAATTAGTTTATCAATTTTGAATTATTTTGCTATATAATTATTTTGTGAATTCAATAGTTTAGAAATTAAGCATGCCAACTGGATTTTCTTTTTTTTTAATTGAACAACTTTATTTTCAAAAACAGATAAATGTACAGATTTTCAAAGCATTTTTGCATAAAAGTATATGAATACATTTTTGTCAGTACTCGATTTTTTTAAAGGTTTGATAGTATGCATTAAAATCTTACTAGTTACAATGAGAATAAAGTACATGTAAAACAAGGTGTAACCTGGAAATAGTCAAAGTTTTCTTGGTGTGTAAATATTAAACTTAATGATTTTTCATTTTTTTGGCCTTTGTTTTTCTTGAACTTCACACAGTCTGTGAGTTGTTTCTGGAGTATTCAGAGCTTTCTGGAGTTAGTATCCCATTATCAGTGACTGCATATTATGTCTGTTCTTTTGTGACTGGGTTATCTCACTCAGGATGATATTCTCTAGGTGAATCCATTTTCTTAAGAATTTCATAAAGTCATTGTTTCTGATAGCTGAGTAGTACTCCATTGTGTAAATATACCACAATTTATGTATCCATTCATCTACTGAAGGACATCTGGGTTCTTTCCAGCTTCTGGCTATTATAAATAGAGCTGCAATGAACTCTGTGGTGCATGTGTCTTTGTTGTATGTTGGAGTGTCTCTGGGATATATGCCCAGAAGTGGAATAACTGGGTCTTCAGGTAGTACTATGTCCAATTTTCTGAGGAACCACCAGACTAATTTCCAGAGTGGTTGTACCAGTTTACAATCCCACCAACAATGGAGGAGTGTTCCTCTTTCTCTGCATCTTCACCAGCATCTGCTGTCATCTGAGTTTTGGATCTTAGCCATTCTGACTGGTATGAGGTTGAATCTCAGGGTTGTTTTTATTTGCATTTCCCTGATGACTAAGGATTTTGAAATGTGTGTTTTTAGATATTTCACATACACACACATACACACTCACACACACACAGACAGACACACACAAACACACCAGTTTTCATCTGAAAATTTAATAAAATTAATAAATCCTCCTCTCTTAAATACTGGTTAATAAATTAACACAGAAAAATTATCCAAAATATTATACTTGCCTCATGTTAAATCAAGTATAATGCGATTTGCTGGCTAAACTTTCGGTTACTGTGTCTCTTGCTTTGTTTATGACAAAGCTTCATAGACTTTACCATTCCAAATAGGTTTTTTGTTGATCTGCTAACCCAGCCCACAACTCTTTTTATCACAAATTTAAATAAGATGACTTCCCCTGTGCTGCATATGTGTTGGGGGCCTCATATCAGCTGCTGTATGCTGCCTCTTTAGTAGCTCATTGTCTGAGAAGAATAGATACAGCTAATCCTTAAGAGACTTGAGGCCCCAGGGAGTGGGGCTTCTGGTGGGGTGGGGGTGGAAGGATGGGGGTTGGGAGAAGAGGTATGGGATGATGAATAGTTAGAAGGTGGACCAGGACTTGGATAACGACTAGACTGTAAATAAGAAAAGATTGAAGAATTATAATTTTAAAAAGACTATGTTATGTGCATAATAAAACCACAATACATATTTACTGAATGCCTTTCTACTTGATTTTTAGCCAGACCAAAATAAAAACAAAAAAGACAATGGAAAGAAAAAGATTAGTCCCCCTCCCACTATTTTGAAGAAAAATACTACTCTCAGCTCTCTTTCTCTACGTATGTATGTATGCATGTGTATGTATGTATGCATGTGTATGTATGTATGTATGTATTTTGTGTATCTATGTTATTTCTATTACTAATGAGCTATGTTAAACGTGTAATTTTGAGCTTTAGATAGCAGCTGAAATTTATATGCTATATATAGAAGCAGCACTGCATTTTTTGCTTTTAAAGATATTCCCAATCTGAAGTTCTATTCTGAAGTCTCTCTCATGCATGCTACTTTTGACATCCTTAATTTAAAGCTAAAATATTTATGAAGTATATCTTTCCATAATGATACAACATGAAATACTATATTTCCTCTAAAATAACAAGAAGGTTCTTCTGGAAATATGTACTACAGAATTATTCATTTATATTGTACTTGGGTAACAGACCTTGCCAAAGACTAAAATATAGGCACTATTTAATAAAGCAGACAAAAGATTTTCATCTCTTATAGTTTGAAAGCCAGAATATAATTTAATATATATAGACAAATCTGTAATTGAATCACAATAAAGAAAAACAGAGATACTGCTTCTTGATACTTCATGATTAGTACATTAAATTTGAGTATATCTATCAAAAATATTTTTACATTTGTTTACAGTAACTAGACAGGATATACTTAGTGAAACAGATTTTTATTTTATGTAAGTATATGATTGCCACAAAATATCAAAACAAAATATTTTCACATGAGTATGTAGGAAATTATTAATTTAAGATCTTCTAAATAAATCTTCTATTAGTGCACATTAAGCACCAGGAATTTTGTAGGATATTGTTCTAACTTGTGTTACCGTCATTGATTCTTCTCTAAGAATGCCTAGTGAGATATGCATCATTACTTTCATTTTGGAGAGGAAGCTCTAAGCACAGTTACCCAGGTAGTATAATCCCTGAGTGCACTCTGTACTTATAGAAGATGGCAGCATAATAGCTTCAGGGAACATGAAGTTCTCTAGATATTTTATGCCACAATCAAATGTCTAATAGTGATAGTAACCTTCAGCAATTCCTATTCAAATGCAAACTGATTAATATCTTAGTATACCATATGTATAAAAAATCGACAAACCAATTGCACACACACACACATACACATACATACACAAACACACACACATATGTAAACTGAAGTAATAGGTATAAGAAACAAGTCAAAGCAGTGACAAGAAAAAATATAAATGAATGAATTACACATTGGCACATTTGGTGAGACATGATTTTGACTGGGATGATTAGTCTAGATGTAAATATGTTCTACCAAAAAGAAAACCCTAGAAAAGTAATTAGTGTAATTAAGATACATTAAATATGACCCTCTCCTCCCAAGTTGGCCAAAAGCAATGGATTCTTATACTTTTCAAAATTAGTTTACTATTTCTTTTCTTCTTCAGGAGAAACTGAAATAAACAGAAACAATACTGATTTACTTAGGTTACTCAGTGTCCCTTCCTCCAAAACAGAAACAGAAAATCCCTATAAAACTTTGAGCAAGAGGTTTTAAAAATCTATATCCTTTCAGTTAAGGTACCACATTAGTTGCTTCGTATTTTTAGAAACAGAAAACTTTACTGTATTTTAAGTGTGCCTCAGATATGTTGCTACATTAGAAAAATGGAGCAATGGTTCTTACAGAACTCTGAAGATAGATTCTGCATTGGCATGAGGGTGATATGATTTCAAAACAAATAGCTCAACTGTTGAGACTTTTGTTAGAGATGTATGAGAGTACTAATTGCTCTGTCTTACCTCTTCATTAATATACCAGTACAGGGATGCATCCTTTAGGACAAACCAGTACTTCTTCCATTTCTGTGAAAAATAACTCTTTGCATCTTTCTTTTTCCAAAGCCATCCCTCACAGTCACCGCGGCCAAGATCCTTGCAAGAAATTCTCCTTTTGCTCTTGCCTGCTATAGCTCCTAAAGAGAGTGAGTGGTAATACTTTATAAATTTTGGAAAACACATAAAAATAAAAGATTAATCTGTAGATCCTGAAAGCAAGTCAGATACTTATTCATAAAATTATCATTTCCAATTATGCAATCCTCATCTCAAGACTCTTTGAGACAATCCGTTATCAAAGATATCTGCACGATAAATGATCTAAAACCACACTGCCTTCAAGAAAATAATAAGAGGATTAATGAAATCTGCTGGGAAATATCACTGTAGAAATGGAGCAGGTTTAAGGGTTTATTTTCTTTTATTACCTTTGTTTTTCTTCTTTGATTTGTGCTGCAGAGAGGACTGCTGAAATGTCTGAAATTAAAGACAGGGAAGGTTAATATGTGCAGAGTGTGATACAGAAAACTCATAGGGCTACACCGATGAGTCTAAGTCCAGGTTAGAGAAGTAATTTTGCCATCAATATTTCAAAATAAATGAATATAACCAAATTACTTTCTCATATCCTTTGAAACAGGAGAAAGCCTGCCCCTGTTCTAATTTTATCGGCAAATTCTAGAGTAAGACAAATTCTAAAATTAATGTTCTTACCCCCCATACATAAGCAACTGTTCCCTTTGAGAGACTATTGTACTTTCTAATACATCTCATCTGATTCTCACACAATCCGATGAACTAGGAGGCAAATCTTTCTTTCTTGTTTCTGTCTCCCTTAAGTATCTAAATATATAAGCACTTGGATCAGTATCATAATGTTACACCTACTTATACCAGTATTACTGACTAATCTTTATGTCAGAGGTATCAGCACCTCATCTCATCTCTTCTTTTGAGCATATGTGCCTTCCCACTCCTCAATTACCAACCTCTACAACTATTTTTCATTTCTTAAACATGTTCTACCCATTGCCTCTAGTGTTTGTGGATTATAGTATAACACCATTGTCCTATCAATGAAAAATTATGTCATCTAAATCATCGACCATACCATCCAATTATACTTACATTTCTGTCCTACCTAGTTTTCATGAGACATCATTATAATTGTTCCTTTGCATTATTCCCTATATCTCTATATATTTAACAGTTTGCTATGTCTTGAGAAAAAGCCAGAGCTGTAGTGACTCACCTAACTTTAAAATAATGACTATAAATCATTGCTTCTACTCAGACAATATATTCATATTTTGAATAATTATTCACTGATATAATAAGATTAATTATGATTAGCTAACCAAGAGAGATTAGAAATTGCATGTGAGGTTTTAAGTCACAGACAATTCTTTGAAGTGAACCTTCTTTGGAGTAACAGATTCTTCTTTTTCTACACAAACATAATGGTCAAATGGAATTTATTTATATAATATTTTCTGATTTAGCTGTAAAATAAATTCATATTACTAAAAATACTATGCTTATATAAACCTTTTTGTTCTGTGTATGAATTATAAACATCTAGTATATATAAAGACAACAGTGAGATTAATCTCTTGACATAGTGTAATCTAGAAATAATAATCACCCCAGTTTCAAAGCACCATAAACATCTCCTTGTGTTATATTCACATATATAAACACACATATGAATGTGTACACATATTTACATTATATATACATTTATATGTATATGCATAGTATAGAAATCATGGCTATAGAAATTCAATATTAGTTTCTGAGAGAATAAAAAAATTCTTATGCTAGATGGGTAATTCTGCCTAGTGTTTAAGTATAATTAATTCATACATAATTATTTTACATATATTGTTTGCCATAAAATTACTGATGCAGCTTCTTCCTTTTCTGTTCTCTCAAGTAATTATTATAGTTTTAGTTTATTACTTTGAAACATGACAAAGATGGGAGATGCCTGTTTGTTTTTTCAGAAGCTATCTACATTAATAACGGCTTATAAGACTTGGGTTATTTAGTGTGTTACACCTTTTACACCTATTAGTTTGGTGTATTATGGTGCTAGAGATCAGACATAGAGTTCTAGCACTGGTCCTAGGTGGAGACATGACACTCCAACAATCCAAAGATTTCAGCCCCCTTTCCCATACCCAATGTAGTTATAAATAGATTTTTACTGCTAAGCGTGCACAATTATCTGACAGATAATTTGAAGCTAATATTTTTTTCTTTCTCTTCCTATCTCTTCTTCAAATATTAACTAAAATCTGAACCATGTGCATCCTATACTGGAACATCTTTATTTACCCCTCCCCCACTCCTTCATGTAGCTTTTGCAGGCATCTATTCCTGAAGCTGCCTACTTTGCCTTTCTTTGATTTAGTGATCTTCAAGCTTTCTTCTGAGTCATGTTTAGACATTTTCTGAGACTTTCCAGAAGTTTCATGACAAATGAGAACAAAATAATATTATCATTTTTAGTATATCTCTTAAATCTTGTAGTCCAATTTTCCCCATCCATAGTTTCTTAAGTTAACATTCTAAAGCAACATACTTAAACAATTAAAAAGTAAACTAGTAAGCATTTAAGATAAACCTGCCAGAAGTAAAGCCCAGTAAAACCAAAACCTTTGTCTCAAATTTAAATTATATGTAAAACCTTGCATTTTAGTTAGCTCTAGAAAACAGTCACAGAACTCTTTTTTTAAAATTAAGAACAAATCACAAACATGTTCATATGCATTTAAATAGGTCGGCAATCACAACAGTTACTAGCACACAAAGAATTAGAAAATCAACTATAAGAATAAAATGTCCACAAATTTCTTACTTAGCTAATTTCAGAAGTTCCAGAGGAAGATTGGAATTTTTGCACTCTTGATATTAGAGACAATTCTAGGTTTATAAAAGACTAGGAAGCTACAGCTGCCTCTATAGCATAACAAAGTAGTCAATAATATTTTTATGGTTACATACACAATAGTAACATTGTTTCTTATCGCAAATGATTCAACAAAAACCAATGGTTCAATAAGAGTTGCAAAGCTTTCCTGTCACATGGAATTCAATAGGTTTTAAAATGTACTTTTAAAAGACCTCCCATATTAGGAAGGCTTGGCCAACAAATGGGATCATTATATTATAGGTTTGTTTCTTGAAGACACTAGAATCTCTAGAAAGTCAGACCTCACAGCTTGAATAAGTCAATACATTTCTCTCCTAGAGCTGATAGAAGAAAGAAAACCGAAGTCAAAGGTGACCTAATCATGCTGTCATTAAAGACTCTGGCATCAGGAACATCAGAGAGATCTTTTTTCACCTCTAATGCCTCTAAGAGCTCTTTATTTCATGGTGGTCCCTACTTAGGCATTTCTAAATTATAATAGCCTTTGGGGCTGGAGAGATTACCCCTGGCAAGAGTGTTTGTTATACCTATGTGGAGGCTCTGGGTTTGATTTGTAGCACCCACATGATGGCTCATAACCATAAATAACTACAGTTCCAGGGAGTCTGACACTTCTGACTGGAACTATACATATATGCATGCAGCAAAAAATACACATATACATAATATCAACAAATTTCAATCAAACAAACAAATCAAGCAATAATAGCAAAAAGAGCTCAACAAAAGACCAATTCAGTTATTAAATGGCAACTGCGCCCAAAGGTTCAAATGAACCTTTTTTTCCTTGGGAACAAAAAAGCAGATGATTGAGGAGAGAGCCGGGTCACCACCATCAGGACTCAGGGCCTGGCCACAGACTGCTAAGCACCCAGAAAAGCCTCAGAAGCACTCTCCACCTGAGCCAATGGAGACAGAGCCATCAGAATTCACTGCCGGGCCTCAAAAAGCCAAACACCCAGGAGCAATATCTTTCCTGACCCCACTGGCCCTTAGACCCACAGGAGAGACAAGCTCCAGTCAGAAACAACAAGATCACCAAAATCACAGATAATAACATGGCAAGAGGAAAGCAAAAGAACTTAAGCAATGGAAACCAAGACAACCTGGCAACATCAGAACCCAGCTCTCCCACCACAGCAAGCAGTGGATTTTCCAACATTCCAGAAAAACAAGATTTAGACTTAAAATCATACTTCATGATGAGAATGGAGATCTTCAAGAATCGCATTAAAAACTCCCTTAAACAATTACAGGAGAACTAGGAGATCAGTCAAAGAACTACAGGAAAACACATCTAAACAGGTGAAGAAATTGAAAATGGAAATAGAAGCAATAAAGAAATCACTAAAAGAGACAACCCTGGAGATAGAAAACCTAAGAAAGAAATCAGGAGTCATAAATACAAGCATAAGCAAGAGACTACAAGAGATGGAAGAGATAATCTCAGGGGCTGAAGACAACACTGAAAACATAGAATATTCAGAGAAGATGCAAAAATCAAAAAGCTCCTGACCCTAAATGTCCAGATATCCAGGACACAATGAGAAGACCAAACCTAAGGATAATAGGAATAGAAGAGAGTGAAGACTCCCAACTAAAAGGCCCAGTAAATAACTTCAACAAAATCATAGCAGAAAACTTTTCTAACCTTAAAAATGAGATGAACACAAACATACAAGAAGCTTAGAGAACCTTAAATAGATTGGACCAGAAAAGAAACTCCACCAGGCACATGATAGTCAAAACACTGAATGTTCAAAACAAAGAAAGAATACTAAATGTAGTAAGGGAAAAAGGACAAGTAATATATAAAGGCAGACTGATCAGAATTATACCAGACTGCTCAACAGAAACTATGAAAGCTAGAAGATCCTGGACAGAGGTCATAGAGACCCTAAGAGAACACAAATGCCAGCCGAGGTTACTATATCCAGCAAAAATCTCAATTACCATAGATGGAGAAACCAAGATAGTCCAGGAGAAAACCAAATTTACACAGTATCTGCCCATAAATCCATCCAAACAAAAGATAATAGATAGAAAACCCCATAACAAAGAGGGAAACGTCAGCATAGGAATACCAAGAAACTAATCTTCTTGCAACAGACACCAAAGAAGAAAACACACAAACAACTCTAACAACAAAAATAACAGTAAACAATAATCACTATTCCGTAATATCTCAATATCAGCGGACTCGATTCCCCAATAAAAGGACATGGACTATCAGAATGGATACATAAACAGAATCCAGTATTTTACTGCATACAGGAAACTCATCCCAGAGACAAAGACAAACACTACCTCAGAGTAAAAGGCTGGGAAAAAAACTTTCCAAGCAAATGGTCCCAAGAAACAAGTTGAAGTAGCCATTCTAATATCGAATAAAATAGATTTTCAACCAAAAGTCATAAAAAAAGACAAGAAAAAACAGTTTTTACTTATTAGAGGAAAAATCTATCAACAAGAACTCTAAATCCTGAACATCTATGCTCCAAATACAAGGGCACCCACATTTATAAAAGAAACCTTACTAAAGCTCAAAGCATATATTGCACCACACACATTACTAGTGGGAGACTTCAGTACCCCACTCTCATCAATGGACAGATCATGGAAGCAGAAACTGAACAGAGACACAGTGAAACGAGCAGAGGTTATGAACCATTGAATTTAATAGACATCTGCAGAACATTTCTTCCTAAACAAAAGAATATACCTTCTTCTCAGCACCTCACAGCACCTTCTCCAAAATAAAACATATAGTTGGTCACAAAACAGGCCTTAACAAATATAAGAAGATTGAAATACTCCCATGTATCCTATCAGATCACCATGGACTAAGGCTGGTATTTAATAACAATAAAAACAACAAAATGCCCACATACACATGGAAAATGAACAATGTTCTACTCAATGATAACATGGTAAAGGAAGAAATAAAGAAAGAAATTAAGGATATTTTAGAATTTAATAAAAATGAAGGCACAACATACCCAAACTTATGGGATGCAACAAAAGCAGTACTAAGAGGAAAAGTCATAGCTATGAGTACCAACAAAAAAGAAACTGGAGAGAGCATACACTAACAGCTTGACAGCACAGTTGAAAGTTCTAGAACTTTTACAGCTGATAAACCACTTGAGCAAAGTGACTGGATATTAAATTAACTTAAACCCATCGGTAGCCTTCCTCTACTCAAAGGATAAACATCCTGAGAAATAAATTAGGAGAAAGACACTCTTCACAATAGTCTCAAACAATATGAAATACCTTGGTGAATGCTCAAGAAACTCTGGAAATAAGTCTGGCATTTCCTCAGAAAATTGGGCATAGTAGTACCTGAGGACCCAACTATACCACTCCTGGGCATACACCCAATTATAATTCTAATATATAACAAGAACACATGCTCCACCATGTTAATAGAAGCCTTATTTATAATAGCCAAAAGCTGGAAAGAATCCAGATGTCCTTCAACAGAGGAATGGATACAGAAATCGTAATACATTTACACTGTGGAGTACTACTCAGCTATTAGAAACAATGACGTCATGAAATCCCTAGGAAAATGGATGGAACTAGAGACTATCATCCTGAATGAAGTAACCCAGTCACAAAAGAACACCTGTGGTATGAACTCACTGATAAGCAGATACTAGGCCCAGCAAACTCCGAATATTCATGAAACAATTCACAGACCTTATGAAGCTCAAAAAGAAGGAAGGCCAGAATGTGGATGCCTCAGTCCTTCTTATAAAGGGGAACAAAACACTCATGGGAGGAAATACAAAGTCAAATAGAGAATCAGGGTTGAAGAAAAGATCATTCAGAAGCCACCTTACCTGGAGATCCACTCCATATGCAACCAACAAACCCATACACTATTGCTGATGCCAAGAAGCACTTACTGGCAGGAGTCTGATATGGATGCCTCTTTAGGGGCTCTGCCAGAGTTATATAGATACAGTTGAGGGTGTTTGCATCTAACCATTGGATTGAATATGGGGACCTCAATGAAGGTGCTAGAGAAAGGACTGAAGGAGCTGAATGAATTTGCAACCACATGGGAATAAGAACATCATCAACCAACTAAACCCTCCAGAACTCCCAGAGATTAAAACACCAACCACTGAGCACACATGGAGAGACCCATGGCTCCAATTGCATATGTAGCAGAGGATAGTATTCTCTGGCATCAATGGGAGAAGGGGCCTTTGGTCCAGTGAGGGTGTGTTTTCCCAGTGTAGGGGAATGCCAAGGCACTGAGGAATGCTGGGAGCAGGAGAAAGTCTTCCCTAGGGAAGAGCAGAGCAACTGGCTATCCAATGATCAACCTTGAAGGCATATATAGAAGTGACCATGTTATATTTAGGAATACACATACGGGTGGGGGGGACATAGATAGAGACAGAGAGACAGAGAGGGAGAGACAGGCAGAGAGAGAGGGAGGGAAGGAGACGGGAGAGGAAAGGAGAGAGAGGGGGGAGGGAAGGAGGGAGATGGGGGGAGGGAGGGAGGGAGGGAGGGAGGGAGGAGAGAGAAAGAGCGCCTTATTACTTCTGTCATTCATGTTTTTCATGTTTACCTTGATTACTGCAATACCTCCTTATCATTCTAGCTACTTCTGTTTTTAGTTTCTCCAAATTTTTAATAGAAGAGCCAGTGGAGCCTATTAAAATGTTCGGCATCTTATAATTCCTACATATGAAAAACTCCAGTGGTTTCTCATTGTGAATATACATTCATGTCCTTTCATAATCTTGAAGGCCTTACACAGTCTGGTCCCTTATGACATTTACCATTTCCTGCCATTCTTGTTTACATTATTCCAGCCCCAGTGGCTGATTCCAGATCAGGCTAAATTGCAGGTCTATGTCAGTCTTTACTCTTGCCACTACCTCAATGTTCCTTTTCCCAGACATTATCACTGCTTACCCTAGACCTCCTTTAAGCCATCACATAGATCGGTTAAGAGCACTGGTTGCTCTTCCAGAGGTCCTGAGTTCAAATCCCAGCAATCATATGGTGGCTCACAACTATCTGTAATGGGATCTGATGCCCTCTTCTGGTGTGTCTGAAGACAGCTACAGTGTGCTCACATACATAAAATAAATGAATCTTCAAAATAAAATAAACCTCAGCATTCTTTACATAAAATTGTTAATCCTCATGTAGTCAACACTGTTTTTTCTTCTTTATATTTAACATTGAATATGCTTATATTTCTTGCTTATTCCATAGACTCACTTCCAAATATGAACTTTAATAAAAAGAAATATTCTGTTTTATAAACTGTTTTGTCCTCTGCCTATTAACATTATGGACCTAATACAGAGAAACTTAATTCCTGGCTGTGAGTGAATAACTACTGAACAAATATTAGCAAAGAGCCCATAATACAACCTTAACTAGTTAACCATTTTAACCTAAAAATTGTTTGGTGGTGGGTACACAACATACCAGTTCTCTTGTGTCCAGTAATCTATGTGTGCAACATATCCTTGAAATGTATGTTCTTTAGTAGACCATTCCTCTGGAAAGGTACATCTTCTTTAGCATTAGTTGCACTGAGAATGCCTTAGTGACTTTAACAGTTTAGACTCAAGATGTGGCTGACTAAAGTACATTAAATCTGTGTCAAAAGTTGTTTATGCAAATAATTATATGATGAATTATGAATAGATATGAAGAAATTGTAATTCTATCCAAAAAATATAATGTGCTAAAATAAAAAGCCATTATGAAAGTACTGTTGATCCTCTTCTTAACCATGGTGATGCATGCAATAGGATTCTGTTTGGCTATAAAAGATCCCTTTTCAGAATTTGCCTGAAAAGACCATTTGTTTTACATTTGCTCACAGATGTTCTCTTCAAACTCCATTCTCCTGTCCTTTGGATGAAGGAGTAGGGGGTGGTAATTTGGGTCATTCTTATCCTGAAGATTTCAGAAGCACTTATTTTAATTGTAGAAGAAAATGACAGTTTCTGTATTGCATTTTGAAAGCTCTGCTACTATAAAATTCTTCTCAAGTTGCAAATTACTGCACTTATGGAAAAATTTGCAATCAAAATACTCTCTTGTTGCAATATAGAAACTTTCTTTCACTGTAATTTTCCACAAAGTTCCAAGATTTCTTCAGTGACTAGTCAAGCCAATATCATCCTTGGTCTAGATTAAAGAAGGTGCTTAGCAATTTGAAGTACTCGGGAGAAATGGCAGTTACTTCTACTATTCAAATTTTCAAATAAACAAATAAAATTATTTGAAGTCTTAAATATTTTAGAAAGTAAAGCAGTTTTTTCTCACTAATTGTTATATTTTGGCAGTAAAAGAGTAATGATATGAGTAAGGGGAGTACGAGCTAATAGCACTAAGCATTAGCAAAAATCCTTAAGAAATTGCACAGAACTTAACTGGTCTGTTGCTGGTGGTGAGAATGGAGTTGAAATACAAGGAGTAAAATATTTGGCACTGAATTACCACTAGATGTTTCAGTTCAGGGTAAAGTAGCTCTTGGTTGTCCATGAATCTAACTGGAGTTTTTACTAAAGAAAGATGCACTTATTTTGACTCAAAATTTGTGCTTGGAAAACACTATGAGGAGTCAGATAAGAATAACATGACAATTGAGATAAGTCTACATACCCTTTAAAGTACTTAGATTAGGCAAAGTAAATGACTCAGAAGAAGAATGACCTGCTTCCTAGCTTACATAGAAAGAATGTGACTGAATCTTATGCAATATCGTATAATATGTAAATTTTCTTTTTATGTATTACAGTTGTAAGGCAGGGAGAAGGTCTGATTAATGCATACTGACAAGAATTATCCCCCTTGGAAAATCAAAATTATCCTTCTGTGATCATAATAATCATTTACTGAAGGATTATTTAGTGGTAGGTACGGTATTAAAAACTTTCTGTAGGTTATCAATTTTCATTCTTATTAAACCTAAACAAACAAAAAAAAAACAACAAAAACAATAGTAAAGAGGCTATCGTTGACCATGTAGTAAGGAAGAGAAAATGGAGACATAGAATGCATAGACTACTTCTTCCGGATCAAAAGAATAATTGCAGAGTCAGATTCAATTTGATGTCTGTCAACTCTGTGCTCTTAACTACCACATACTACTGCCTCAAAAGTAAGCATTTTATTTAAAGGAGAAGAAAATTGCCACAAATGTCAGAAAAAGACATCAGGCATTCATCGTGATTGCATTCTGACACAAGATACAAGTTCACTGTTACATGAAAAGAAAGGGGCTTAGTAAACAGAAAGGGGAATTACTCCATGAGGTGGAGATAATTTGAATCAGTAACACCTATGAACAAATCTATGCTTTATCAATTTATTTAAGAAAGTTACATTGCTTATTGGTCAGAAAGGATAATTTCCACTCATATCATAACACAAAGGGTCATAATATTAACATCTCAGTTTTGTAAATGAGACAGACAGAATTTAAAGTGTGAAAGGTCATAAAGCTCAGCCAAAGAAGACAGGTATGAGACTGTAGCCACACTTGATCTCAAACCTATAAATAGTATTAAATGAAATCTGCAGTTTAAAAACTTCACGCCAATAACTCGTGTGAGTAAACCATAGATCCTAACAAGATTCTGCATCTGTACTAGTTCGTTATGTTGGAGAAATCTCTTGGAGTTTATTCACCCTTATGCAATTTTTCTCACTAGTGCCAATCCTTATTTTCAAAATAATCAATAACATTACTTGGTTCAGTATCTTATCATGTATTTTTTTTTTTTTTTTTTTTTTTTTTTTTTTTGCCTACTGTAGTAGTGTTTATTAAGGCAGAAACCATTTGCTTTGGTCACTAATGAATCCTCAGGTTCTCACACAGTACCACTTGCAAACATGAATCAAATAGTTACTGAGCATTTGACTGTGTAGGGAACTAAGTCACAACACCTCACAGGTGTCAGTACATCCTGGCAACGTATCTTCAAATCATATCCCGAGCTCAGTTCTGCTCCCAACTTTGACTTTAACATGCAGGCTTAAGCTACTGTCATCTTTCACTTAAACCGACCCTATTCTACCTTATTTTCCTACTTCAATGTTTGTTCCTGGTTCCTTCAATGTAACTTCAATATGCCTGCTGATGTGACACACTTAGAATGTTTATTTTTCGTTTGTAATGTAATACACAGCTCCAATACTATAGAAAGAATCAGGACATTTGACTTCTAATTCTCCATATTGTAGTCGATATTTGTGTTTTATGACTACTGTTACACCCTTAAACTCTTCTGACTTCTATTTTCTTTAGACCAGAAATTTGAATCAGTCTCTTGGAATATTTCATAGATTATTAACTTTATTTGAATGTCATTTATAAAGGAATGTTAATAGCAGCTAATTAGTCTCCATATAAATTTAATTAATGATTATTTAGGATTTGTATACACCTGTTTTAATACCCAATGCTAGATGGTTATTTCTTTCTTTTTTTTTTTTTTTGACACAATAATGCATTTATTCAGTGTGACTTCTCTGGACCAGGGTTGAAGATATAAATTAACTAATTATCCTTTGGGTCCTAACAGGTATAGATAGCAGGTATGGTATATGCACAAATAACTAATCTGACCAATCTGTGCGAATTTTTCCCATCTGTAAATACTTTCTCGATTCTCTGCTCCTTGCTTATTCAACAAAGATGTTCATTTGGGGGAATTACTCTTTCTCAGATTGATAGTTATGGAGAAATTCAAAATCCATTGGGTGCACTGTTTGAAGACATGTTAGCTAAAAGGAGATACATAAATGCTCTTTGGGGGCTGGAGAGACAGCTCAGGAGTTCAGAGCACTGACTGCCCTTCCAATGGTTCTGAGTTCTATTCCCAGCAACCACAGGGTGGCTCACAACCATCTGTAATGAGGTCAGATGCCCTCTTCTGGTGTGTCTGAAGACAGTGACAGTGCACTCACATAAGATAAATAAATCTTAAAAAAAGAAATGAAAAAATTAATGCTCTTTAGAATATCACTATTCCTACCAGATACATACATAGGTCAGTGACGACAGGACTGGGGCTCAGTTTAAGGTACAACTGGGTACTGCAGCTGGTGGACTATGGGGTGATGTCACTGATGGCTACTGGTAGTTGCAAAAAGCTGGAGGACCAGGAAGGAGGCTGACCCAAAAACATTGGAGTGGATACAGAAAGTACAACAGGAGCTAGCGTGTCCTCTGGTGCTCCACAAGCATCGCTCTTTGACTTTGATCCTCTGGCTTTCACACTTAAAGCTCCTTCCCCGAAGTTCACCAACACTCCAGAGCTCTCTGTAAACATCTGACATCTCCAGCCTTAAAGTGACTTCTGATTCAGTCTTGGGTTCCTGACAAGCTCCATGTCATCAGGAGTCAACATCCTCATAGCTGCTAAATGCGTGTTTGCTAGGAAGCAGAATGTATCCCTAGATGGTTATTTCTTAAAATTAATTAATTTATTTTATAAAATATTATTACAGATCACAAAATTTATTACATAATAATATATGATGAATACATGACTTTTTCTTTTTCTAATAAGGACTGAATTTCATAAAGTCATTGTTTCTGATAGCTGAGTAGTAATCCTTTGTGTAAATGTACCACAGTTTCTCTATCCATTCCTCTGTTGAAGGACACCTGCGTTCTTTCCAGCTTCTGGCTGCTAGATGGTTTTTATAAAAACAGTTTAAACTCCACTATATATGGAGATAAACTAATACAGCCATACTAGGTACCTATTTTGTAAGGTTTTTTTGATCTGGAGTTTTTTTTCATAATACATGGGACTTTCATCAGGATAAGACCCTATCTTGGCCTGTAAAGTAAACCTTAATTTTAAAAGGAAAGAAATGATACGAAGTATACACTGTTAATCTTAAAAAAGAAACAGGAACCAGTAACAAAAAGGAAATAAGTAAATATCCAACTACTGGGCAAGTAAACAGCATACTTCTGAATAAACCTTAGATAAAAAGGGAGTCTCAGAAAAATTAAACTGAATGGAAATAAAACCAGCATATGCTTAGAGGAAAAATTACAGCAATACATTCTTCTGTCAGGTTAGAGTGTTGGTACACACCTTTAGTCCTACTACTTGGTTTATTTTCAGTCTTCTATTTTGTGATCTCAATTATAAAACAAAAGGTAACATGGAAAAAATTTTCAATGCATTCTATCAAATCTTTAAAAAATCAAATACTGACAAAAATTTATTCATATAGTTTTATGCCAAAATGCTTTTAAAATCTGTACATTTATCTCTTTTTTAAAAAACAAATAAGGTTTAACTAAAAAATAAACAATTACAGCCCAAATATTTTTTTCTTTCCCTCCTTTAAACATATATCTACACCTTAGGCAGTACATTTCAATTGCTTTTTTTCTGTGACCTCCTAAAACAAATGGGCAGATCCCTTGGGTCCTCTTAGACTTGTGTCCATTCTGACCAGTATTGTTTATTCTAATACAGTATTACTTTATAGATACTGGCGCAAGTGGATAATTCACAGCATCATTAGTAGAAAAGTATAATAAAATATGAAGTACTACATATTAGAGGATGAAGTTATTAACCTTCAACAGACTGTAATTGATAGTGAAGAACTCTAATGATAATTAATAAGGGAGAAGAACAGCAAATAAAATAATCAATGACTAAAATATTCTAATGATGTATGAATGTAACCTTTTCCCTGAAAACCATAAACTAGGACCATCTACAGGTGTGCTCTGCTACTTTCTCATGGTTGTTTGGACACTAGGTTTACTGAAAAAAATCCCACAGAATTCAAATATTTAGTAAAAATTATTCAAGGATTATTTTATAATTTTCAACTTCTGATTTTAAATTATCCAGCAGGGGACTGAAAGGAGGCTTCACAGATTAAGAACACTTATTCCTTTTGCAGAAGAGTGAGGTTCGGTTCCCAGAACCTACATTGAGTGGCTCAAAGCCACTTGTAACTTCAGTTCTAAGCCCTGTGGACCACTTACACACATGCACATAGAAATAAAGCAAATCATGTCCTGAAGGCTAACAGAAGTATGGGAACGTATCTGATCCATAAATAAATCACATTCAGCACTGTCTGTCAATTTAAAAAAAAATCATCTAGGGCAGTGGTTCACAGCCTGTGAACCATGACCCCTTCAAGGATTATGTGAAACAACCCTTTCACAAAGGACTCATATAAGATATCCTGCAAATCAGATGCACATATTATGATTCATAGCAGTAATAAAATTACAGTTATGAGGTAGGCAATGAAATAACTTTATGGTTGGGGTTACCACAACATGAGGAGCTGCATTAAAGTGTTGCAGCATTAGGAAGGTTGAGGACCACTGATATAATAGGGGAGTGATAAGCAATATGTCTAGTCATAGATGATAATGTTATATTTCACTTCTGGTCCTTTGAAACTCTCTTATTTGGTGCATATGCATGCAAAGTTGAAATTACTACTTGCCCATAAAAAATCAACGACAGGATTCTCATTTCTGGGTCAATCCCAAAGCCCTAGCACATTTTGACAGGGATAGCCCAGAGTTAGCATCACTGCTCTGAAGTAGACTACTGACAGATTGAGTTCATAGTCCTGACTGTTGAATGATGCCTTATCACTTCTACTGTGACTTGGCTTAGTAAATACTTTGTTTTAAAGTAACCCAGGCATCCATAGAAACCAGAACAAACACAAAATACCATAATATTTAAAATAAATAATTAACATGCTTGCATGCTGCTTGGAAACATGGTACAACTGAAGCCATTTTCTAGGTGAGTAAAGTCAAAATGGAGTAAAATTAGCTGCAAACAGCTGTGGGCTTGCAGATAATTTCTTTGCACTAATACTAATTGTCCTCTTATTTTAGTTACTGTGATCAGGAAACAACATAGTTAAGTAAGGTAGCTGCTAGGCTGCTTGAAACTCAATAATTTAATAATTAATGTTTATATGCTGATTATAGAAAACCATAGTTTTATCTTACCTATTAGTAAAATTCCCAAATGATGGAGGAAGGACCCGTGTGAGGGGAGGACCAGAAGGAAGGGTGTGTGATTGGGATGTAAAGTAAGTAAATAAATTAATGAAAATAAATTTAAAAAGAAAATGGCTTTATTTATCTAAAGACAGGAATTTTAGACCCAACTCTGATACTTTTTATCTCTGTAAAATGATCAGTCTCTCTTTGCACCTTTTAGTTCTGCAAACAGAAATAGTGTTAACAATACCAACATCGTAGGGTCTATTTGAAGATTCAACAATAATCCATACATTTCTGCTAAAGTTAGGCTTGTTTTGAAGAGTTGTTAAAATGCTGATGAAGAGTTGCAACACTGATGTTCAAATCTCAGTTCCTGGGACAGCAACACAGCCACAGAAACCTTGACCTACCATTTGTCCTGTCTGCAAGATGTACTGGAATAATGGTGGTATAGAACTTGTAGGAGTGGCCAGCCTACAATGGTCCAACTTAAGACCGACCCACAATTGATGACTAGCCCAATTGCCATTAGAGAGGTTCATCCAGTACCTGATAGGAGAAGCTACAAAGACCTACAGCTAAATACTTGGTGGAGCTCAGGAATCCCAAGGAAGATGGAAAAAAAAGGGTTGTAGAAGCCAGAGGGGTCAAGAACACCACAGGAACATGGCTCACAGAATCAACAAAGCAGGGAACATAGGGTCTTACTGAAGTGGCAATCATGGAGCATGTGTGGATCTAAAGTTGGTCCTCTGCATATATGTTATGCTTGTGTAGCTTGGTGTTCTTATGGGACTCCTAATAGTAGGAATAAGGGTGTTAAAGGGACTCTACCTCCTACTGGGTTGCTTTGTCCAGCCTTCATGAGGGTATGGGCATAGCTGTATTATAACTTGTTATGCTGTGATGGTTGATATTCCTGGGAGGCCTTCTCGTTTCTGAAGGGAAGTGGAGGAAGAGTGGATCTAGGGGAGAGAGGAGGTAAGAGATGCTGGGAGGACAGGAGGAAAGGGAAACTGGTTGCGATGTAATATATGAGAGAAGAATTAAGAAATTCAGTTCCATCTTGTAACTACTTTTAGATATTTGTGCCCTGGCTTCCAAAACTGTAAAATGAGTTTAGTACTAGTATCTTTTTCATAGGTTACTGGGGATGAACCATTAATACTTGAAAAGTGATTTGTAATGTGGCCTTTTCAGTCTAATTGCTTATTAGAAAGAAAAAAGAAAAAATATTTTTAATAACTATACACTGACCTTTTAGTTTTATAAATATATCAGAAATATATCAGAATGGTTAAATCTACTTATTAGGAATAATATAACGCTAAATGTTCACACTTACGTCTTAAAAGTTAAGATGACTTACAGATATGTTGGGGTGTTAGGAAAGGAATTAACAGAGCTTTTGACGCCTACTCAAAATCTGTTTAAAAAACTATTTAAATTACATTATGAAACTATACCAGCATTATGCATGGATACATAATCAGATTTCACCCATTCTGGTATATATACATACAGAGTCCAATTAATTAATTGCAGTTATAATAAGGCAGCATATTGTTATTCGCATATTATACTACACAAAAGTTTATACTCTTATCTTCAAAGGTACTCTAGCAGGTTTATGATCTACTTCACTAAGTAATGCCCTTTGGAAAGGTGGCAACAATTTCTTCTCCCCTAAGATTGAAAGATGAGATTGAGGGCAGTCCAATTATTCTTTATCTTCATAAAGGTTTCTTAATACATTTAGATTTCATACATATATACACCACTGTCTACCTTTCTTTGTGTGCTGTTAAGGTCAGCTAACAATGTCTGCAGTTTCAGACACAGAATTAACCTAATTTACTTACAAGTGAAAATAATGTTATGATTAGAAAAAATGTTTAGCTGATGAGGTAGGCACAGTGGGATGTCTGTAATTAGATAACCAAGCAAGGAAGAAGTAAGGACTGGATGGAACTGAAGTTCTGTATTACACTATAAAAGGCATGACATGAGAAAAATTCATCTTGCCACCATTCCTGGGACTGTCATATTAAGATATGCAGAAAAGTTCTCTTTCAAAGTCAAAAATACTGAGAAAGACACTAACATTGCAGTTCACAGTCACTTACTTATTTGTGGAGTTACTCACTGCAACTTATTATGTTACTATAAAATTCTGATGGAACCCTGCTAGCAGATTAACACATTTTCTCTAAATCAGAAGGCAAATATCATTAGACTCCATAGAATTAGTGCTAAAGCAGAGACAGTGTTCTATGAAACTCAATATTTAATCTTCCCCTTACGTCCTATTGTATCAAAACATCCATGTTTTGCAAAAAGCATGAAAATTAAGATGATCATTTTATCTTGAAAGTGATTAAGTTACATATTGATACTGACCTTGTGTTTTGAAGAAACTATAACATGAATATTTCTTTCATTTTAAAATGAGCCTCTAGAAATGAAGTTACTCAACCAGACTTCAACAAATAAATGCTCTTTGGAAAAGTGACAACCATTTGTAAAACTAGGTAATACACAATAGTCTTAGTGTTTTAATTGCTTTTTTATTGCCTTCCTTTCATCAATACTTCAAAAAGTCTCAAATTCATTCTCTATTTTCTTTTCCTAGTGTCTATAAGCCTTTACATGTAGAACATAATGATCACACTGTGTATATGAGTATGTGTTTGCATGATCACCACTCTTCCAATGGTAAATCCAAGCTTCCCACCAGCTAAATCTACTTGGAATCAATGTAGCCTCTTATCCTCCCTCCAGCTTCATCTCTAACTACCAATTCTGCTCTTGAATAGGCTGGCTTTCATCTTGAGAACTTTGCATAGGCTGCTATTTATAATTGGAACCGCACTGTATAGGAAATTCATTGATTAGATGACTCTTCTGAATTGTGATGATAAGTGGACCCATTCATAGCTGTCAATGAACAACACTGTTTTGAAGTTTCCTTCAGATGTTGCTGGGAAGAACAATGGTTTATCAGCTACCTAATGATGGGACATTCTAGCCTCTTTTAGAGGAAGAGACATGGGAATATGGACCTGGGGAAAAAGTAAGATAGGCACTGAAGCTAAGGAAACTCTAATCAACATAATGAAAATACATTTTTAATCTAGTTTTATGAGAACAGAAATGATAATTTAAGGTATTAACTCCGAGAAACATGTCAAATATAAAGTTCTTACTCTTTTACATCTGTATGCTTAGATGGTATACCTTATGACACTGTGGCAGATTTGGTATTTTGAGCATTAAGTTCTATTCCTCCACATACTAACTAAAGATCATGTAATCTTTTTCATGGATGTGCATGTTCATGTATGTGCACTTGTGTGTGAGCATATGCATTTACATGTGTGTACATCTATGGAAGCCAGAGGTCCACTTTTGTTGTCCATTATTATTCTCCACCTTATTTTTCACTGAAATTTCAGTTTGTTTGGCTAGACTAGCTGTCTAGCAAGCTCAAGACGTCTTCCTGTGTCCACACCTCCTCTTTAGCTGGGCGTATAGGTATATATCACCATGCTTGACCTCTTATGTGGGTTCTAGGGATCTGAATTCTGTCCCATGACTATATAATTACTTTAGTGACTGAGCCACTTCTCCAGTTTCATGTAGTCTGTTTTTCATGGTTCTTACATGGAAGCTACACTTCTTTTGTTAAAAACAAACTCTGTTTAGCCAAAGTAGGATAAAACATGTTGATGATGTAAGAAAATGTTATGACTAATATGATTTTTAGCTTCCACATGGCTAGTGTTCTGGTTCTTCACAATCCATCTGCCATGGATTTAATGGCTCTGCCTTTGACCTCGCAAGTAATATGCTTTCATAAGAAAGCTACTGTGTGCCATTGTGATCATACATTTTCAGCTCAAAATTCATCAATATACTCTTGATTGCTGTAGGAGTTTCACAACTCCTGTGATGATTAGCATTTGATTTTTCATGAAGGTATGACAACTTATTTTGTCACTCTTTGCTCAGATGCTGCCCATGATGAAGGTTTTTCTTATTTTCCCTGAAGTGTAAGGCTACTTTTTGCATCCTCCAATGTATAACTTACAGTGAAAATCTCAGCATATTTCCCCATATAATGCAGTGCTTTTGTGTATCAATTTGTGTGTGTGCGCGCGTGTGTGTGTGTGCATGTGTGTGTGCATGTATCCATGTGAAAGCAAAAGGTTGAATTTGGCTATTTTCTTACTCTCCATCCATCTTAGTTTAAAACATTCATTCATTCATTTAATGTGCATAGTGTTTTGTAGGTACTTATGTTTATGTGCCATGTATGTGCCTGGTGCCTGCAGAGGCAAGAAGAGAGTATTGAAACCCCTAAAACTGCAGTTGCAGAAGGCTGTCAGCCTCCATGTGGGTACTAGGAAGTTATGACTCATTCCCAGGAAGAGCAGCCAGTGCTGTTAGACATGGAACTCTTTTTAGCCCCTCACCTTACTTTTGCGAGGTCACCCAGTAAATGTGGAAGAACTAATTTATTTGGGTTAGCAAACTGGTGAGTTCTGAGTATTCTCTAGTGTCTTCTTTCCCAGCACTAAGAATATAGGCAAGCAAGCCTAAACTTTTCTTTCCTTTTTAACTTTTCTAACAGGTTTATATAACTTCTCAATCCACAAACCCTTTACACAATAAGATTATATCCAATGGACAAAGATACAAACTGCCCTTCTATCAGAGATGAAAAGACCTATAGAATCCCTTAAGAATGTTCATATCTACTCAATGCCAATTAAGTCCACCTGGAGCTAGATCACCCTACTTGAGTTAACCTTTTCTTATGTGCTGAGAATGTAAACTTGGTCCTCACACTTGTGCAGGAAACATGTTTCCAGTTGGATCATGTTTCCAGCCTGATGCGATGCTGTCTTCCCAGTTTCACTATTGGATAATGCTTTTAAGGAAGAGTCATGAAATACTAAAATTCTATTTCTAATGTTGATTCCTAAAGCTGCCCAAGCACTGTGTATTAACATAGGAATGAGTAATTAACTAATTACTCTTTTGTCAATATTGTGCTTATTAATTATTTTAATAAGATAGAGGTTCCTATGAAATATCAATATTTCGATCATATAAGCTATAAAACAAATCAATCTTTAATAAGTTTCTTTCAGTTTCTAATTTCTAATGCTAGAATCTTTTATAAAAAAATCTGGATTTTATGAACTATAGTAATTTGCTTTCCAAGAAAGTAAATGACTTTAAAGACTTTTTGAGTTTACTTACGTGGTACAGTGTGGTTTCTGGCACTGGTGTGCCCATGATGTCTTGTCTCAATGCATCCATTTGCAAACTAGGCAGCAATGAGTAGTGAGTTGGGCTATTACTCTTATCACCCTTCTTTTTTGACTTCTTCCCTGTGTCTTTTTTGCTGTTTCTCTGAAACATGTATTCTTCTTGAGCAATTTTTTCATTGCTCATATATCGAAGTAGAGAGTTTTCTACATAAAAAGAGAAATATACTGATATAAATATGCAAATATTTGGAATGTACCATTCTTTCCAAATTGCACTGTAAGATTTAATTTCAGTCCTTAACTTACAAAATATGTAGTAACAGTACAGTAGAACTTAATTATTTGGAACAACACAATAAGACATATTTTTGGATTATTTCCTCTAGTTTTCACTCTGAAGATTTAACATCAAAATCACCTGCAGAATTTCAATTTGAGTGGATGGACCTTACAGTTTGTAGCAAGTTTCCCAGGAATATTCTCCTAAGCCTTGATAACAAAGAATAGCCTCCAACATTTTAGGTAACATTCTTGGAAAAGTTAAAGCCCACATCATGAACTTAGTTCATTCATAGACTCATTCTTTAATTAGTAGTTAGCTCTTAGTAGTTAATATACAAAGTTTCCCCAGGATGTCAATATTATAGAAGTCCTAAAGAATAACTTAGAGATGGCATATGATAAAAATTATTTTTTCTTGATTTATTCAATAAAACTATAATAAGATTAGATACTAAAGTTGGAAATGAAATTAATAGATACATGTAAAGATAATGAATGTATTCTTGAACTTCTTAACATTTTGGAAATGTTCACACCACAAAACACATGCTAAGGAGACTAATGAAGCAGACAGTTATATTTTCTTGCCTATGTGATCTGTAGATGTTTTACAGTTCACTGGATAGAAATGATAGGTAAACGGGTCAACCATACTATAAAGGAAGTTTAGTTTATAGGAACAATTTTGGTTTGTTATCTAGCTACAATTTATGGCTCTTTCCTGAAATTAGAAGTATCAGAATCAACACCTGGGCTCACCATAGCCACAGTTGGTTAAAATCTACTAACCCATGAAGGTTTCACTTACGTTGGGTAGATACGTCAAAAGTATTTCTGTCCCTTGTAAGAGAATAACCCTGAACAGCAAACAGAACAGAGAAAATACAAAGCACCCCCCCTTCATTTCTGTATGGTTGTTAAGAGTCACTGATGCAGTTTACATTTTAAATTTGTTTTACACCTATGTGCTGCAATGCTCATTATGAGATTTCATCATACCAGGTTTCACAAAGGAATAAGCTTCATTGCTGATTAATCGGGATTGATAACAAAACTGGTTTTATTTACTGAACTGAAATGAATTCTTTTATGCAGTTTCACACTTCTGACCTTGTTTTCAAAATATTAACTTCTAATTTACAAACATATATTCATCTTTCTCTGTGTAATTATCTGCCCAGAATTGCTTAGAAGGCATTCATATACGATACCTATTACTAATGGGTCAAGAGTCAACTCTTGAACTGACTTCATTTTTTTTGTCCTGTCAGTTAATCATGGAGTAAGTTTCTGCTGAAGCCATAATAATCTATTTAAAGAACATTTATATTTGCTTATTGTTCAAATAACCCATCCTACACTGAAATTCTAGAACACTTACCTCTTCTACTATCTCTCTTCATCTTATTTGGATCTTCATAGTCCCCCACCCAATTATATTCGACTGGCATAGATATAGGTCGTAGCTTGCCTAAACACAGAGAACAAAGTTTTCATATCACATTGTTTTTCGTCCCCAGGTAGGCTTATACTTAAACTGATTTTCAGCTATAATATGCAAAACACACTCTCATATGCAACGTTATGGTTGGCATGTGTGGATGAAGTAAATGTGTGTTTTGAGCCAGAAGGTGAAACTGCCTCTGAGAACTGTCCAGAGAGTACTAGTTTAAAGTACTTACTATAGATAACAAAGAATAGCCCATGTTTGCTCTCGTTAAAGACCGAAATATAAAGGTATATAATATTTTACAAAAAAAAATCAGTTTTCAATTTTTTTCATTTTATTAATTGATTTCAGTCTTATTCCTAATATCTATGAATCTATCTCTTGCTACTCCCTTCTAAGGTGACAGATCCTTGCATTTAACTTTATTATCAGGACATTAACCTACTGTTTTATGGTAGACTATCACAAACTAACTTAATTTTTTCTAATTGATCCCATCATGCATTTGAATACTTCTATGCTGTAGCAATATGGGGATTCTGTCTGATGGCCTTAAATATAGTTGTGCATAATTTTTGATAGAATAAGCATGTCCGGTCTATAGAATCAAGTATTCTCTTCTGTGTCCAATGTCCGTCAGACCATTCTCACTAAACATCACTTTGATTTAGTGAGCAGCAGCCAAAGCAAAGACTTTAAATATAACACTCTGGTAGAGAAGTACTCAATTATTTTGTTCAACTTAAATTTCCTGAAGCACATAGTAGCTAATGAAAACCAAATAATCTAAAAGTTTTAAAAATATACAACATCTGACAAGAGGCAGTATTTTAATAAATTCTGAATTAATGAACACTGAAAATATGCAAGGCCTAGATCATAAAAGTACCTAGATCATAAAAGTTCTCAGATCATAAGCACTTGGCTACCCAAGAACCTCCTAGAGTTTGATTACTATTGGGTCATTAAGTCCTTATGCTCATGAGAATGAATGCTTTTAGCACAAAGAAACTGTGAAGTAATGCGACTAAAGAAACACAGCTGGTAAATGCCTGATATCAAGATTCAAATCCTGGCATTTAAATACCAGTTGCGAACATTTTTCATTATATTTTTATACATGCAGATAATAAACTTAGATAGTCTTTCCTTCTGTATCCCTAGAAGTCACCCTTTTAATTTCATGTCTTCTTTAATATGTTGGTCAAAATATTACAAAGTTTTGTGGGAGATTTTAATTCTACTTTTAAGGAAAATAAACCAAACTTACACCTTCTAATTATCTGCAGAGATTTAATTTATTTTGCATATTCACTAGGTTGTTTTGAAGTCTGAGAATAAACTAGGCATGATAAAATTATTAATGATATAATGTGATATTATTTAAGGACTTCTTTCCAAGGTGTGTCACTACCTTTATAAATTGTCATTTATGATTGTAACATTCCTATGTAATTTATCTCTCTGTTTCACAGAAAGAATGAGTGAGATGATATAGTTTAATATATTCTGCACACCAAGGTTGGGGTAAGCGTGTGAAGAAAAGTCTTTGGAAAATTTCTATTCTATTGCTTTATAAATAAGTCCCCCAATCTTTTGATTATATAAGCACTGTATTTTCAAAATACCCACAACTAATTCTTTTAGAGTTTAGTTTTAAATATAAATCCTACTTTAGCATGCACACCAAAACTAAAGCAGCTAACAGCTCCTTTGCAGACTACCAAGAAAATCTTTTGCAAAGTAAAATTCTAATAAATAACAATTATTCATCGACTATCAAATAAACAGTCATTTGATAACTATCAACTGGTTTAGTGGTTTTAAAAGTATACTTGTCCCAAGTAGCTGCCCAAGACAAGCAGAAACTAGTTCACAGAGAGCATGGAAATACAAAGCTATTTATTGTATTTTGGTAATATCTATGATTTGAACAGAATTAAGTCATTGATATAGGAACAGCATTAAATATGACCTTTTATGCTGCCTTTTCCTGAGTCATCATTTAACTGTTCATTTTTCATATAGAATTGAAGGAAAATTCCTGTGACCTATAAACATGCTCAGAAAAAAAGAATTTATTTATTTTTGGAGAAAATCAGATGTGTTGTCTGGGATTTGTAATCTTGACACAAACTTAGACATATTCAAGAAGACAAAAACTTTGTGTTTGTTTGGGTTTATTTTTCAAGACAGGGATTCTCTGTGTAGCCCTGGTTAACCTGTAACTCTCTTTGTAGACCAGACTGGCCTAGAACTCACATAGATTAACATGCTTGCCTTTGTCTATGGTGTGCTAGCACTAAAGAAAGCTGCTTATTGGATGAAGCCCCCTAATGACAACTGGGCTTCAATTGTGGGTAGGCACTAAAGGCATGCACCATCACATCCGGTGCAAGAAGAGAGAAAACCTTTACTAGCGTTTACTTCAGCTGACAGGTATAATGAGTGCCTCAGATTTCTAGTCAGTCAGTTTAAATGTCTATTCTTATAGAAATAAAAATGAATAATAGTACATAAAAGTGATCACAGAGCTAACCAGTCACAGAAACTGGGAACAAGTGTGGATCTCTCATGCAAAACAGGCAGGAGGTGAGAAGGGTCAGATTGATTTGCAAATCAAGACAGGAAATTGAAAAAAAAAAAACAACAGAACTCAGTTCAAGCTAGGTTACTACTCAAATTTCCTTGATCTCTCCCACCTGAATGGGAGAAATCTTAATCAAGAAAATGTTTCCAAAAGATTTGCCTGTAGACAAGCCTGTTGTCTTTGTTTTCTGATGACTGACTTGGAAAAGTTCAGCCCACTACCATTTCTGGGTAGGTCTCTGATGTATAAGGAAGCATGCTGTATAAGCCAATAAGCAGCTTTCTTTATTGACCTGTTCTTTGACCTGTTCCATGATCCTGCCTTGAGTTCCTGCTGTGACTTCTGTTAAAAATAGACTTTGATGGCGATAAGAAAACCGATATAAATTATTTCCTACCCAAGTTCCTGTTGGTTGTAGTGTTTAATCTTAACAACAGAAATCAGGATTATACTATTATAAAACAAAAATCTAGCACTGAAATTCTTTTACAAAGTTAAAAATTAGGTAGATCATTGACCTAGGTAAAAAATAATTTAGCTTGTCAATATTACTACTACTACTTCCTCCTCCTCTTCCCCTTCTTCTGTTCTCCTCTTCTCTTCCCTCCCTCCTTCCCCCCTCTCCCCCTCCCTCCCTCCTTCCCTCTCTTGAGGCATGAGCCACAACTGCCCAGCCTCAATGTTATTTTTAAATGTTGCGCTATGCTAAATTACTGAAGTACATTTGGCTTCATGAGATAGTAAAATTCAAGTGGTAAAAGAACTTTATAGTTTGCTATTATTGTGTTGGTGAAAGTGTTGTAAGCATTCTAGTATACTTAAATATATACTGTTATTTATTACATGTATTTTAAGCTCACATGACTTAAGAATTCAATAGAAATGTTGGTTCAAAATTTAAACATTTGATCCACCATTATATAAATGTTTATAAATTTACTAAAAATACTGTGGAAATGTACTGACTTTACATAGTGATGCATTAAATTTTTAGGTTGTAGTTAGTAGTATTTCAAGAGAAAAACTGACTGCAAAAACTGCAGTCAAGGAAAATGAGAACTGAAGCTCTTCTAAATTTCTTTTGTTATCTATTTCTTCTTAGAGCAAAATTTGTTTTTGACAGTTTAAAGCATCTGTTACCTCTAGGGTTCACTTTGAAATGTTATACAGGAGCCTTGTAATACTACTGTTCTAATGCATTGTAATCTAACTACTGGTTTTTTATTTGAGTGTTTATATTTGTTGCACATCTGGACTTTTCTGACTCGAATTATTATAATAACTGGGTTTTATTTTTATTGTATTCTAATAATTGTGAATAATTACTTTTGGGGTGTGTTTGCATATTATTTTAAAATTAATGGCAAGTAGCCTTTAAAAATTATGAATTGTATTTAAATACAAAATCCCACAAATAAGACATAATTTTCTAATAATTAAATTATAGATATCTATTTAGTACTTTGTAATGACACATCTAAGTTATTTGCTGTGTTTTGACATGAAATTAGTATTTAAAGAGATAATTTCTTCTTTAACACTAGCACACATAATTGCTTATAAATGCCATTAGTAGGTGATATTAGAATTACTAGAATTCCACTTGACAAAATTATTTGCTCCATCTGTTGTGTTTCCTCATACCATTGGTGCATATATAATGCTTTATTACACTGTATTACTGCTGTCCACTTATATGCTTCTCTACTTTCTGGCAGGAATTCTCTTACATATCTTTTTATGACTATCCTTGGCAGGTTCAGAGGTGGCATTCATAATTATTTTAAGTGCTAGACTGAAAGAATGCCAGATATTAAGCAACTCATGAATTATCAGATTGTTTGATCTGATTCCCTCTGATCTAAAAAGCCTACAAGAAGATACCTTAAAGAATCACTTTTTACACTATAAACTACCAATCCATAACCCTGTTCACTTGTCTTATGTTATAAATGTTACCATCAGAAAGCTGTTTTAGATGATCAAAGTTCTTTCCTACTCCACCAGGTCACTAGGTCTTCCACATTACTTAGTTGAAGTCTGGACAGAGCTCTTGAGTTTTCACATGTGTCTGCAGCATTGGGAATAGATTTTATTCTTTCCATAAAACGCATTCTACTGCACTTTCACCCAGGGCACTGTCCCTCTCTGGTTTTACTCTCTTCTCTCACTAAATTCACATGTACCATTAAGTGCTAAGGAAAATCACCTATTTCTTCCATGACATATTTCTTGTTCAATTCTTCTCTAAGTTCCTTGTGACATACTGATATGTTCCAATATGTTTTGATTTAGTTGTATGACTTTTCTTCCTTCTAGGAAAATTAAATATAAATGTCCTGTGGGCAAATCTACTTGTCTTCTGTGTTGTATTTTCCTTACTTGTGTTACCCCCATACACTAAAAAGAGCCATAAATGCATTGAAAGTTCTGTACTTGTAAACATCTTGTTAAAAACCCAAACTAAACAAAGAAAAGATAAACCAACTTGGGTTTTCTCTCTGCACTGCACCAAAGCTCCAAGACACTTTCGTTTTGTATTTTCATAGTTTTATTTCTCTTCCTGTGTTTCCTATCCATCCAAGTTAATGTATTACATTTACTCACCCACTTCATTTGAAACAATGTAAACAATTTTTATTTGTGTATCTCTGTGAGAGTATGCCATGTGCAATAAGACAGCATTGAATCTCCTGGAATTTGAGATACAGGTGTCAGTGAGCATTCTATATTGATGCTGGAAACAGAATTCAAGTCTCTGGAAGTGCAAAAACTGCTCTTAATGGCTTCCTTATGAAGAAAAAAAGCCAAATTTGGCTTTGAAAAACTGCTTGGGAGTAAAGTCAGAACTACAAGTCCTATTTCCGATTTATCTTCTAACAAGTTTCCATGGTTTGCAATCTGTTGAAACACTAGTGAGCTGTTTCCTTTCCAGTTTTGTCATCCCCCCTTCCCAGCGTCTACGCCAAACTCATTAGGTTTCAGTATAATAAATAGCACCTGTGTAGAAATAGCCCCTTCTTTGTTGGCAAAGGTTAAGAAAATGGCAGGGAAAGTATTCAAAAGTCTGACATACTACTTAATGCTCACAGAAAGCTTTCTCCAGAGGCTGAAAGTAACAGATGTATGCATCTGTTCTAAATATTTCAGCCAATATTTTGATGAAAATGAGTATAGTAAGGAATGCTTAAGCTATAAGTTTGTTATATAAACCCATCAAACTCCTCACATACCAGACAGAAAAATTACTTTCAGATGGTTGACTGCATCTTTAGGAAAACATCCTCGGGTTATTTAAGGTAGACAGGCACACATTCAAAGAGGAAGTAAAACTGAAGTAAATGTAAACTCAGTAAAATTTTTGAAGGAGAATGACATTTATCTGGATCTAATAAAATAACCAAGAGTGAGCAATTTAACTGTTAGCATTGCATTTGATGTTTTTGTTTTTAGGTAAAATACCTTTAGAAAAACTGGCTTGTAAGTATTTCAATGGGCTGATTGTTTTTCAAAAATAGTTTATAATAATACATATAAACAACAAAAAGCCAAGGCAAGCTGAATTTGTTACTAGCTTTATACTTTAATGTTTTCCTACTGAGATACCAAAAACAACTGAAATATCTTTTCTATAACTAGGTTACAACTTGTTCATGTTTACTCTTGCTTTATAAACTGATCTACACTTGAATTGAGGAGTTATATAAGTACAGAACACAGGGTTAACATCACATGGTCACTTTACTGTTTGAGCACAAGGTTAACTTTTGGAATCCAATTACTTTTTTTATAAAGGTAATTCCACCTTATTTCCAAGAGAAGGAAGTATATATAATGTACTAGTATTATAATATATTCTATATATTATTATATATTATTGAATTTGCCATATAGTTCCATTAATGTGAGTGAAGTCAGTATTTCTTATCTTAAACTTTGCTGCTGTTCAGTGACAATTACACAAGAGTCATAGAAAAAATGAGGAAGGATTAGGATACATAGAAGAATTCTGGGCCCTCCTTTCAATACTATGGAGGGGCATAAAACAAAATTTGAGAAAGTACATTGGCCTCTTGCTACACTCAGCTTAATATAGACCTGGAGAAGGCAGATGCCATGGGCATGCAACATTATTTGTTTAACTGCACATATCATTTATTTAAAGGCTGTAAGTTAATTGCAAATTAAAGCAATTAAAACATCTTAGTTGAACAATATATTGAAATGCCCACTAGTATCCAGAAGGCAGTTACATTTCCTCATGAAAACTAAAATGATTATTAATTTAAGATTCACATTTAAATACTAATGGCATCCTATAACAACTTTATAACTTCTTTGTTATATTCATCTTTTTGGAATCATACTCTTGAAGTTAGTGAAAAGTTTACTTGAAAACCTGACAAACTTTCTGACAACGTCTTAGGGTTTTGCAGATACTTGCTCAGAACTTAACAGTCTCCTATTCTTATCCTGGTGCTTTTCTCCAATGCACACATCAAAATGTTTCAGTGACAGATAAAACTGAAAATCACACATGAGAAAAATGTGAGTTTGTTTCTCCAAAACAATTCGCTAACATGTGTGATTGCTGTAGCTTTTGTTTTAAATGTCTTTACAGTGACTCTACAACTCTTACAAATATTCTGAATGTTAGATGAAGAATTAATGAAGAATTACAGCATAAATTGTGAATGAAGTTCTGTTTGAAGTCCTTTGTCTTAGGACAATTGAGAGTACATTGGCATTACAGGGTGTGTTACCCATAAAACAATGACAGGTTATCACATTGTCACTTTTAATTTGTCATGAATTGTTTTAATTATTTGCACTAATGTATGTAAGAGTCATTGACATGGTCAGAATATGATTTCTAGCCACTTGCTCTTGAAAAATATTGAACACAACCCTTGATATTTTTCTTTCCTAGGATTTCTTTTCTTCTATCATTTCTAACATAAACCATTTTGCAATGAAGTCAGTAACTCAGCAAGTATATATTATAGAATGCAGTACACTGATCTTTCTACTTGGTTTTTATTACTTTGATTTGGAATTTTATCACAAATCAAATTTATCCTATAAATAGACTCCATCTGGCTTTTCTTAATTTTTCTTTTATTAATTAAAAATTAATGACATCTAACAATTCAACTGGGAAATATAGCAAATTTACTGTTTGAATTTTTATTTTTTGTCTTTTAATATTTTTACTATTTATTTATTTATTTATTTATTTATTTATTTATTTATTTATTTATTTGCTCTCAGGACTGTTTGGATCTTAAAATGCAAAGGAATTTCAATCATTGATACCAAAGATTTGAGGTATTTCAGCCAAATTGTAAGTTTTTCAGTATTTCCCAAGTGTGTTCTATATGGTGTTTGTTAAAATGAAAATTAATACATATTTCGTGACCTCCAAACCAAAGATTATATGTACAAATATACTGCAGAAACATTGGATATAGTCCAAATGTAACAAACATTTAATGCTGTTTGCATTTATCTACCAGGAGTATAAAATACGTAGATACCCCAGTCTTATAAATACCACGCAACTTTCAAAACCAGAGATCTGAAGAAAATGAGACAATATTAGATTACTTAATCCACATTATGATTTGAAAGCTACCACTAATAGCTCTATTTATCTGTTAGCAAATGCTACTTGCTACACTTTCTATTTTTAAATTTTTATTGGATATTCTTTGCATTTTTAATAAGAGAGGATGCATTCTAATTTCATTAGGGAAATAAAGAGAACAGTCTCTGTATTATATAAGTTCTCTACTTGATTGTCCCAGTATCTGTTTCTGTAAATAAGTTTTCAGAATAGTCAGGGTTTCTCAACAATAGCATTCGGTATATTCTTTATATTTGTACACTTTCGGGGCATTGCAAAATGCAGAGTAGCAATCTTATCTTCTACCTGACCCACTGGGTACCACTGAGACCCTTCATCCTTTATCATGCCATAATTGCAATCTCATAAAAATATTCAAGAAATTGCCAAATGTCCTCTAATGGGGAGGAGTGTCATCAGATGAGAATTTTTAAGTAACTTTCTATTCTTGGCTTTTCCATTCTGTATGTACTAGAGAGCACTATTTCAACTGTGCATCATACAATTCTATTGAATAAGTCATATGGGAAGGTTTTTTCTTTTTTGATAAATGAACTAAATAATCAATTTGACATAGCCATCTTTACATCTTCTCTATATACTAACATTCCATAGCCTTATCAAAAGTTTCCGTTCCTTTACTGTTTTCTCTAATAAAAGTTTCCTTGACTTGGTTCAGCATAAACCTTTCTTCCAAGGGTTCATTCCTTTAGCAGTTTACAACACTTTTATTTTTAACAATATTTTATCCTTTATTTTTGTAGCAACTCATCCAAAACTTTAAGAAGGTATGAATGTCGAGACATATTTGAATTCCTTAATTGACCCAGAATACAACTTGATGCTTTCTACGATGGAAATTAAGACATAGATAAACATATTTTAAACATAGATAAACATAGATTTACCATATTATTAACAGTTTGCATGTTCTTTCTTTTTATTTAACAATGTTACACCAAAATTAAGTAAATGCTATGCTTATATTTCTTTTAATTGTTATACTTAAATAGGTGGTTATTGCTTTAGTAGAAAGACCAAGCATGAATATCTAATTCTACCCTTTTAATCCTTTACTAGGATTAAGTCCTGTGAAAGGAAGGGAATTAAATGCTAATATGATTTATAAGTAGTTGAAATTCTTTGTCACATTTGATTTATGAGTAGTAACCATGTACTATGCCATTACAGAACCATTTCTTAAGAACGGCCTATGAGGTGAACATTGTGCTAAGTGATTGACATATGTAAATCCTTGTTTAGTCTTTATGGATATAGTAGTAGCAGTGTTGTCACTCCATCTTTTTCCAGATAAAACCCTTAGTGGTATAGTCTCACTTGAGCTCAAGTATTAAAGGCCAAGGGAGTGGTTAGGCGGGTGGAAGGACTATAGGAGCAGAAGGGGTCTGCAACCCCATAGGAAGAACAACACTATCAACCAACCAGACCCCCCAGAGATTCCAGGGACTAAACCACCAACCAAAGAGTACACATGGAGGGACCCATGGCTCCAGCTGCATATGTAGCAGAGGATGGCATTGTCTGACATCAATGGGAGAAGAGGCCTTTGGTCCTGTGAAGGTTCGGTGCCACCCCCCCCCCCGTGTAGGGAAACGCCAGGGTGGGGAGGCAAGAGGGAATGGGTGGGTAGATGGGAGAATACCCTCAAAGAAGCATGGGGATGGGGCTGGGATAGGGGGTTTCAAGAAGGGAAACTGAGAAAGGGGATAACATTTGAAATATATATTAAAAATATTCAAGAAAAAAAAGAAGCCAAGCTATGGCACCAAATTAAAGTTCATCTGTCCTGAAAAACTAATGCTTTTCTATCCTACCAACAAAATTGTACAAATTGAGAAAGAGGGCATTCCCCAGATGATTATTCTAATTTTTATATTAGGAATAGAGTTTTCTATTTTTATGTCAAAATATTGCTGAACTGCTTTTTCATTTGTTACACAGTGCCTTATCTCCATTAGCTTGATGCTAAAAATTATTGTGAAGCTAACCAACATAGTTATTTATAAATTGTTTTCAAAAGTACAAATGAATAATAATTCATGTGAGCATAGTTTATATTTTATATTCATTAAATTATATCATTATTTCTTTTGGAATAGTACTTCTTATTTCAATATAGATATATCCTGTGGATGGTACCCTATTTTCTTTTCTCTCTAGGATAGCTAATAAATTAAACCTGAATTTTACCTGCTAAAAGTTACTTATAATAAAAAGTGACAATAAAGAGAGCAGGCATTTGCTCAGAAATGAAAGATGAGTAAATATATTCTGTGATTTAGACCTTTGTGAAATGTTTGAAAAATACTATTAATTATAATTTCACTTCCTCAAAGAGAATACATTTTAAGACAAAATTAAAGGCAATTAAATGATAACAAACTTGGAAACATACAAATACAATTTTTATTTCACAGTAGCAGAACTTTGCCTTTCATCGTGGCATAATAGGTCATTAAAACCATTTACTATTTAGGTGAATAAAGGGGAGAAGTTATTTGATTTTCTTTAATCAGTCAGAATCAAATGTCTAGGTATAATAGTCTAGACACACAGTTTACTCAATGCACAATATATACAAGTAATACTTAAGAGAATCATATTCCAAATACCATGTATTCATTTCTATGCTTTTCTTAAGCTACTGGGTTTTCAACCAACCAGAAAAAAGAAAAGGATTCCCATTTCCCACCTTACACAGTCCTTGATATACTTTACATTGTTTTCCCACTTTTCCTACAAAATTTTACTACTTGTACCAACAAGGGGATTCAGCCTAAATTTCAGCTAAATTTCTATGCATAAAAAATTGGCTAGAATGGTGTGCTGGAAATGAAGAGGCAAGGTGGAACATTTGCATTTGAAATCTGAGAAGATGAGACCAAATTTTAAAGAGGTGATTTAACTTCATTTTTAGTTTTTTAATGACAATAATGTAAATTAATATCTAATATACTGGGTACTGAGGCCAGTTATAGTCCATTGTCAGTAAACTACCACCAAGACTCTTACAAAGCAGAAATCATCTTCATATAATAAATGAGAAAATGAAGAAATAAAGTAGTCACTTCAGTGTCACTCTGGAGACAAGATTCATGGGTATGGCTTACGTCACAGAGAATAAACCCCAATCTAGCTTCTGTAAATACCATTTATTCCTGCAAATTATCTCAAATTAGTTTTGTTTTTATTTCTAGAAAGATGAAACAAATTTTATCCTGGTTTAAAATGATAAAACACACGCAGTTTTTCCTTACCATATAGCACGCTTAAAAAATTTTGTTAGAGTCTTATCTATGCAAATGAATGTTGATTTGTCGTGTGAGAGTAGCTACAAAATATCAGATCAACAAAGACATAAAATTAGGCCTATAAGTGCTTGCTTGAAATAAAATTTACATACCTGTATTTTTAACTCATTCATTTAAAAACAGCGAGAAGATAATGCAAGATGGGCACCTTGGCTAAGTAACTATGCTTTATATTATACAACTAGAAAAATTTTAAATTTTTCTCCCTACATCTATGCTTGATTATCATTGTCTGTGTTGACTAATGTAAATTTAACAGGATTTACAACCATCTAAGGGACAAACCTCTGGGCTAGTTAGTGAGGAATTATGTAGATTAGACTAACTCAGGTAAGAAGAACCACCTTAAATGTGGTGGCACCATTGCATGAGCTAGGATACCAGATTGAAGGAAAAGGAGAAAGTGATCTGAGCCCCAGAGTTAATCTCTACTTCCTGACTGTGGATGCAATGTGACCAGTTGCTTCAACTTCCTACTGTCATGAATTTCCCTTCATGATGGATGACACTCTCAAACTGTGACCCTCCCAAAAAATTCCTTTCTTCATCAGGTTGCTTTTGTCAGATATTTTGTTGCAGCAAGTGGAAAAGTAACTAATATGATATTATAAAATAAGCTCCCTACTTTCATATACATGTGTATGATAGTTTAGAATATAAATGCATTGAGACATACTCAACCAAAGGTACATCTGTGTGCTATGAACTGTGTTATGACCTCAAAGATTCTCCAAATTCATCCAAACTTTTCTGAGATTTTGTTTTACTTGAGAGAATGTTTTCCTAGGACATTAGCCTTACCCACATCAATCACTTTAGTTCAGGGTGAACATGAACTAACAGTCCTCATGCTTCAACCTCTAGGCTGTTAGGAATACAGGTGGGAGCCATCACAATCAGCCAAAGCCTAATAACCTTAACTGGTGGATTAATTTTCATACTTGAAAATGAGAGCATCTGTGAGTCAGAACGAAGGTGAATGTTTTCAGTATAAAAAACTTACACAGTATCTGTGGGGTATGACACAAAAGCCAGTAAGTTTAACTATCATCATTTGCTGAAAAATATCAAATGTGACCTTTTGGTACTTCAGCTTGTTTTGTAATATATTTCAGAAGGAAGAATTTCCTTTCATAGTGTTTGTCATACTTTGTCTGTTCAGAAATGGGACTTAGTTACTTAGCAAAGTATAAAGTGTTCTATATTGGAAACTTTGAGGATTTGGCTTAAGATTTATAGATGCTCTCAGGTTCTCAGATCTAGCTTCTGAGAAATACCAGGTGTTTGGTCTGATAGGCTCTTAAAAATCCTGGATAACTGTTTAACATTTAAAATCAAACATAAATGTCATGTTCATTTGCTAGACTTCCCAGACTCCAATCCCACCGATAACATGTTATATACATTCTTCTACTTACCTGAAGTTACTACAACTTTGATATTTTACAGGGATTTTTACCTTTGGGTTATGCCTACTTTACATGGAAATCTTAAATTCTATTCACCCTTGTGTCCCCAGTGCCCAAGTGACTTTATATGTGAACACAACAAGACACTAGCTGAGTAAGCTAACAAATAAATTAGTTTTGAGAAAAATTATGGAAACACATTTTTCTGTAACTGATCAGTACATTTCATTACTTAAAATCTGGCTTTGAAAGAGGAGATACATAATGCTGTTATTTACTTACAGCAATCCTCATGTTGTACCTAAAAAATCTCCATGAGACTATCTATAATTACCCATACTGAAAATATATTAAATCATATTACTATACAGTCTAAATTTAGTGTTGACATTCAGTAATTAAAAAACAAGAACTTTGTTGACTTTCTTTCTCTCTTGCTTAAGCATATACCATTATTTTTCCTCAGCAGATACATATAAATATCAGGAATCTCTAGACTATATAAACTTTCTAAAGTTAAGTTTTTTTTTTAAAACTGGGGAAGATGTGCATTGTGGGAAGTGACAGAACAAGGTTCTCTAAACTGTAGTCTGAAAGGAGTAACAAATTGTAGCTATTGAAGTAAGAGCTTATATTTGACTATATTTGGTGATGATAATTTCCCCTTAAATGAAGAATTTATCTAATGAGATATGTGTAGAAAATTCTAGAATGTGAGAAAATAGAGTAGAAGTACTTATTGTACAGCCTAACAAATTCTTATCATTTGTGAAATAAATAAAACTTTTATATTATCTCATGGGCCTGAATAAAAAGGGATAAGATGACAGCATACTTCTATAGCTCAGGGTTAAAATATGCCTACAATATGTGATAGTTTGACATAAGTGCAACTGTAACAGTATAATTAAGGTGCTACATTAAAAATGAAATACTTATTCTTATGATAAAGCAGGTGCACAAAGATGAACACAAATGCATATAAGGACACAGGCTCTTTCTGTGTCACATGTGTGGATGCCGAGGCTAGCTTTTGGTATTTGTTTGTTCTACTTCAATGGGCTCCAGGATTGTACAGCATGTGCTTTTATCTGTGGAGCTACCTTTCCCACTTGGTTTCTATTCTTTAGATTAATTTTTGACAAAACTTAACATATATAATTTTGCCAAATAGCTGTGAGAAAATTAAGCATATATAAGAAGAAACGACTGCTATTTTAGGAACAGAGCATGAAGCCAGGCTGAAATTATCATGGAACTATCTTGTCTTTTCCCAGAGTATATGCTTCTTTCTCTAAAGGCTTACTTTGAAACTGGAAAGGGAAAGGCATAGTTTTCCAATTAAATCTATTCATATGCAATTGTTAGAGATAGTGCATATCAATTTCAACTATTTGTGATTGTGTTAACTTCTTGGTTATACATGGAAAGTCAAGACTCAACTATTAAAAAAATCCTAACAAAGCAACTCTAGATCCATCTATAACCTAAATAAGCTCAGTTCTTTACAGGTAAAAATTTCCTTTACTCAAACATAAGATCAACCACACAGCTTCTTAACAAATTTTTGAGGATTAAGAAAATGATTCCATTTCAAAGAAGCCATGTTAATTATGAGTATTTAATCTTATATAAAACTTATTTATTTAATTTTATTTTTGTCCTCTATCATAGAAGATGTACATGTGAATCTAAGATTTCACATGCCATTGAGTTAAAATGTTAACTATTCTTTGGAATATCTACAATTATTTCTAGTATCAGGTCTTAAATTCTTGCTAGTCCACTTAGAAGTACATGGTGTCACTGATGAATTTTAAACACTCAAGACCAATTAAGTAGTTTCACAATTCTCTAAAGGATAATTGAGAAATTCATGGCAAACACAGCTTTTATAGAACATGAGGGAGAACTCTTACCATAGGTTGGTG
The DNA here is from genome assembly GCF_963924665.1 of Micromys minutus. Classification (NCBI taxonomy): domain Eukaryota; kingdom Metazoa; phylum Chordata; class Mammalia; order Rodentia; family Muridae; genus Micromys; species Micromys minutus. The sequence continues at coordinate 31,653,480 of NC_137970.1, read as the reverse complement.
TGCTTTCTCGCCTTCCTTGACTACTTGATCGTCCTTTTTCATATTCATAGCAATACAAGACAGTATCTTCTTCAACAATGTTAAACCTCTTTCGATACTCCTGGTCCAGAAATGAATTTGGGGATTCAGATCCCTTATGAACTGGCTTGCCCACCATGTGTCCTCTGAGGTCTTCACAAGGAAGGTTTCCTTTTTCATCCCTAAAGGAAAACGAAGGTAGAGATGAGCATATTATTAGGGCCATACAAAATTACAGGGGTTTAAAATACTAACAATATATCTTCAGAGCTTTATACCATTTCAAAGAAATCATAGGATAATCTAAAATTATTTTTATTTTTCTCCCACAAAACAGTGAAGCTGAATGTTTAAATAAGTGGCCCCCGTGTCACAGAGATACCCAACAGCTAGCAACACAACATGGAGCTTGGAAATTCAGCTTTAGTCTAATTTTCACTGGGCCATGTCACAAGAAGGAAAATGATCTAAGCGCACAGATTGGTTTTAGGTAAAGGATAGATTAGGTGTAATGCTAACAATTTAACCACATGGTTTTCTTCTGCCTGTTTATCTTGTTGGTTCTGATAGAATCTGTATTGCGGAAAAACAAGTTATTTACGATTTTATCACTGATAAAGGGGAAACTATGATCTTATGAAAGATACCACATAAATCAGTATTATAAGAAGCTCAAACAGTAAGTTATTAATTTAAACCAATTTTAATGTTGATGAATAGTATAAATATTCAAACTCTAGGTATCTCCTCAGAGAATAAAAGGGTACATATAAGGAACTCATTGAGAAAAGCTATATAAAAAATTACATACTAGCAATGCTTTTTATGGAGAGAGGGTGAAAAACAAGGTACAATATAGAATTTCAGAATGGGATTTGAGAATTAATTTTTCATCTGTAATAATTTAAGGAGAAAAAATCTCAATAGTCTGAGGTCCCTAATTTCTATTTTTGCTATTTAAAAACATTTCCTTTAATTTGTTAGTTTTTTGTACAGTGATTTCATTTTCAATTGTATTAAGCATTCTGTGTGTTCAGTGCATTCTGGTCATATCCATCCTCCGCTCTACTGCTCCTGAGTTTCCCTCACAGACCCTCCCACTGTCATACCTCTTTCTGCTTTTCCACCTCTATCACCCTGTCGAAATTTTAATTAGTGCTGCTCAGTTACTTTGCTAAAAGTCTTTAGTTTGGGTTTACTTTTTCCCCATGAGTAGCCTAAGGTACAAGGCCATTAGTTTTAGAAAGTAATGGGCAACTGAGTTCATAATGAATGTGTACTTCTAGGATTAATAAAAAAAACACCTTGTTTATCTTATGAAATGTTTCCATGGCTATCTGAGGAAATTCATTTAAAACTTGCTTTCTAGAATTTGACTATAAATAGCATCATTGTGCTGTGGTGGTGGTAGGTGTTCGTAGTTATCCCACATCAGCATTACCAACTCTGAACAAATGAATTGTATATCAAAATCTGACCAAAACCTTCAACTTGCAAAATAAACTGCATCATATTTTAATTATCTCCCATGGTACCTTTCAAAATGGTGATGAATTTATAAAAATCTGTCAATGTAATAATTATAAATCTCGGCCTACCAAAAATCTGTATTTATCTATCTCGATGAAAATGTTTAGATGTCCAAATTTTAATGATTTAGAAAGCAATAAATACTATTCTCAAAGCTGAGTCAATCAGAAAGTTGTGTTATTACTGCATTTCCTCATCAGATAGCTACCATTTATATAATCATTTACTTTTTTACCTCTTAAATATACTGCTTATCACTGAACTACAAATATATAACTTGTTCTGAAACATGAAGAACATACATATAAATCTCAGTGCGAATTTTATTTTCAGTTAGCTGAAGGCTCTCCTTGAACTAATTGCCTGTTAGGTTTTCTTACTGTTAGGTCTTTATTGAAAAGAAATTGACATTGCAATTAGCTTGAAAACAGACCGAGTGAACTCAGGACACTGGAGTAAGGCTATGTTCATCTGTACATTTGCAGATTTCTCCATGAGGCTCGTGACATGAATGCTAATGCAGCTTGTACCAGAAGGATTCAGACCTATTAGTTTATCATGTTATATTTATAGAGAAATCTTCTATGGAAGAAATTTTCAAGGGCTGGCATTTTCTATAATACAGGATTATTATGGAGAAGCAGCCTTTTATCAACAAGTCAGCTTTAATAAATATGACTATATTGAGTAGAATGAATAATGTAAAAAATTAAGAAATGTACCAAGGGAAATAAATATTTTCAGTGAAATAAAGTAATAATATGTACAAATATGTATATAATTAAATACATAAATGTATGTGCATGTATGCATTCATAGTATAAGATTCTGAAGAACTTAATGTATTCACTGTAATAGAAACACTTTCATTTTTCTTAAATTTATATGTGCGTTTGCAAACAGTAAATCTATACTTATGCTCTGGATTTAAGGAGACAGATTAAAGATCATTGCCCTAGTGGATATTCTTTACAGTTAAGGAGACATAATAGGTTTAATAAGACAAATTAAGTTATTATGGCTTAATATTGCTTATGGACCTATAAAATATTTATTCACATCACAAAAAGATATTTGGTTAGTTACAAAATATAACTTGCATTATAAGACTGTATATACAATAAAAAGACAATAAAATTTTGACCATTTTTAGATAACAAAGCAAATTTTCCCTTAAATGTTTTCAAAAATGTAACTGTGTGAAAATGTTTAATTCTAGCCTTGTGTTTCCCCTTTTAAAGTTAAGAAAGCTATTTATCATGTACAACTGTTATTGAAAACACAACGTATGTTTATATATTATCAAAATTCATATTCTATGAAAAATGTACTTATAATATTTTTAATGAGCATCTAAAATGTGAGATGGTAAATCCAACTTCTCACTTTAAGAAAGTATGAGGATCACCTCTAAAGTAATCATTTGAAAACAAGAAATGTTTTATATGAAACTGACGTTTCTTCTGGCTTCACAGTCAAAAGTCCTCCCTCATTATTTGCCTTGTAAAATAATCTTGGTTATTTAATATTACTTTCCTATTATATAAGATAACTGCTGTTACTAAGAAGATCACTTTTCCTATCATACAAATTAGGTTTTATAATGTGTTCAGAATTCCTGAGAAAAATATTCAAATTGTTCTCTAAGAACTGACTTCATAGTGTAGAAGCTATTAGATTAGTCTTAAGTTTGAGCTGCCCAGAATAACGACCTGGATAGTTTATACCTGGGAATATACGGTTCTGCCGGAGGAGGGGGAATGTACAGATCCTGGAGAGCCGAACTGTCTCTTTTGCTGGGTGTACTGATGGTGCTGGAGGGCGTGGCGACGCTGCTTGTGGGACTTCTAGGTATAAGAGGCTGGTTAAAATGAAAAAGAAAATACATACGCACACAAACAACACAAAACAACAACAATGACACATAGTTATCATTTAAAAATTATGTTTGTTCATATTTCTGAACTTGGCTGAAATCAAAAAAATGTTATTTACCATATGAATAGGCCTTTGGGTTCCCCCCAAATAGATAATATATAATCAGGTTTTCCATGCAGTTCCCAACTCACCTTTTCTATGGTTTAACCAAAAGCTATTTATAAAGTAAGATACTATTCAATGATTTGTAATGATAAGAGTTATGTCACTCAAAAATGAGAAACTATTTAAATTACATTTGCTGGAATCCCACTTTTAAAAGCTAATAAAATAATTCATAAAAGACTTAGCTTACTCACATTCTGACTGACATTTGACAAATCATAGTTTTATGTTAGTAAGAATATGACAGAGGCTCAGAGAAGGTGAAAAAAAAATAGAGACCAACACCAAAGAGTACTTTCCAGAAAAATATAGTTTCTGTCAACATAAACACAAAGGTGTCTCTTCTAAGCCATTTTCTATTACATCTTTGAAGTATAGTAAATGAGGTGACAAAATCATTTCATCTTTCACAGGCGCATGAATTTATCTATTATTTAAAACTCATCTCCGGTTCCATATCTATAGATGTCCTGTATTTGAGCATTAAATAGAGGCCGTTTTCTAAAAGGTGCTGTATAAACGGGATTCATCATGTATCAGGATATCTTAAGAGCATTCCCAATTCTAAGATTCACAAAATGTGAGAATCTTATGGATTGAAAATTTATCCTAAATAAAACTAAAATTCACAAATTTTATATTTATCTTACATATCTGATTAAGTGTACATACAATTAACATCAAAATATAACCCTCAATGCAATCTCAAACACAAAATGATCACAAAATGAATTGCATCTTCACATGACAAAATGGTACTATTTTAGCATGTATGAAACACATTTGGCATATCCAGATAAAGTCACAATTCTACTTCAACATGCATTGCTGGACATTCAAGTAAATGCATATTACAACTACTCATATTGTAGCATTACTTTCATACAGATAACAAAACGTTTTTGAAAGCCAGGCATAAATACAATGAAAATTACAATGTAGGTCACTGGGATAGGCTACACAATTCGGAACTCAGTTAATGATTTTAAACTTCCTCATTACACAGCTTATTTTAATAACTTCAAATCACACTTTCTTGCAAAAGGAGAAGTGAATGTATGTGAAATCAAAGGTAAAGAAAAAGGAGATAGAAAAAAGAAATGGTAATGTATGAGATCTTAATTTTCTATCACATATGATGATTTCAAAGTGTCACAAACTTTACACAGTAATTAAAGAATTTTAGACATTATAACAGTATGCAATAAGGACTTCCCTGTCTAACAATATTTTTTTTTAATAGAATCGAGCGAATCTATACATGTCCCATAGAAACCAAATTCTTGGCAATGAGAAACTCTGAGATTATACAGATGATTAGAAGCATTATTTGTAGTGATGAATGCCATGAAGCCCAAGATAATAAGAAAATGAATTTAAGTGCATTTCATGCCTCTATAATATTTGAATGAAAGATTCAGTGATACATACACATGCACACACACTCACGCCTGTATGTTCTGCAATATGACAGCTTGCAGTTCTTTTATGCTGTTGTTATATTTTGACTCAAAATACAAACAACCCTAATACACATGCAGTAAAAGAAAAACTCAATATGCAATATATTAATTTCCAATATTCTAAAATCAATTTACCATGAAAAACAAATTATCCATATGGTTTTCAATGTACTTTATCTTTAAAAGATCCTAATAGTACAAGTGAGCTTCAAAAAGCTTTCTAATGATACACGGTTTTAATAAAAAGTAATCTAACTTAAACTTTATTATTTTTCTTCTTTTGTAAGGTTACTAATTATACTTTTACTTTGGTAATCTATAGTTTTTCTTGCTTGTTTGTTTAGTGTCTATTTTCTTCCCCCAATACCCCAAAACAAAGAAAAAAGAAATTGTAGTCAACTTGTTACAAGAGTATTTAATTATGCCTTAAGTATGAGGTAGAGACTAGAATTTTTATTTTGAATGAGCAATCTGCCAAAATTGTGCACTTTTTCTAGATTTCAGGATCAGCTATGCCAACATTTATCAAATTTCTATTACCCCTATATTTCTAATTTCAACAAGGAGTTGTTATTAATGTCATCATTTAATGTGAGTCACTATATTGGAAAAGAAAATATAAGAAAAATTTGTATCTTTTTATTTCTATTTTCAACAAGGAGTTGCTATTAATAAGAGTTATTGTGAATTATAATGTTAGAAAATTAATATAAGAAAAGTGTTTAAAATGCTTAATTAGATACCAGACTTGGTTATGTTACCCTGGTACAGTGAAATGAACTTCTATAACATAAATACAACTTGTTCTTACAGAACAAAGGAGGAATGTCTCGATTATGTTCCTGAATTCAACTGGTTGTTTATTTTCTTAATAGATAAACCAGAGGAAGTATTTCAATGAGTTTATTGTGTGGAAGTAATCTGGCTTATCAGTATGGTCTATATAAATTAAAGCTCATAGTAAATATTCAATATATGTAATATTTTTGTACTGTCGGTGCTATTATTGTCAAGCTAAACAGAATTAGAAAGAAAACATTTGAGGATCATATTAAAATATCAACTTTGCTACTGATATTAAAAAATAAGCTATGTGTTAACTTTAATTTTTTCTGGACAAGAACTGAAAGAGTATAAAATTAAATGAAAGAAAGCATTTTATAATCATTAAGGAACTTTAGGAAGATGTGTAACAGCATAGAACAAATAATATTATTCTGAAATTGTTGAAAAATTTCTAATTGTAACAAGTTGTGCTAAAAAAATCTACCATTAGTATGAAAATATATGGGGAATGACAAATTTAGTGTGCCTTGATTAAAAACTAAGAGTATTTCAGAATTCAATTTAATATTAACATATATGTTAATAAATATATATTCTTTGACTAAAATTCTCATGTAGCAGAATTTAATAAAACTAAAATAACCCCTCTTATTCTAGAGACATTTACTGCAAACCATTTATTTATGTTATAGCATCAGAAAAATAGTCATGATTGTACTAGGAAGAACTTTCACTTTACTCAAAAAGTTGAATTAATCCTTTTCTTTCTTTTTTCCCCTTTTCGATTGGATATTTTATGTATTTACATTTCCAAGCCCCTCCCTCTTCTATTCCCCCACCCCTTTCATGACTTTAGTATCTTTGGTAAATTTTCTTTTTTGGCAAAAAATATTATCGGTGATTAAGGGTATTATTTTAAGATGGTATATTATCCTAAAGCTTCAATATAATAAGGTATCATGGCATGCTATCAAGTATGATTTAAATCCATTTTAAATTCTCCACTGTAGTTTCTTTGGAAGGACCTGGTCATATCATCAAATATTCATTTCTAAATGTTTCTTATACCATAAAGCCTGCCTTCCACAAATTGAACAGCACTCTACTAAAAAAAAGACCATTTGTGTATGTGTGTATGTGCATATACAAAAGCATGTGTGCATATATATATATATATATTACTCTTAGAAATGAAGTCTGATATATTATTGTAGATTATTGCCATTTATCTCCCTACTTTTAAAATTCAAAATCATATGCAGCTCTTTAGTACATTAGATGCTTAATGAGTAATTGCAATGGTCAACTGGACTTAGAAATCTACTTAGAAATCATACATGCATTTCCAGTGTCATTTTAAAATATATAAATACCTTGAAGACATACTCTAAAATATAATATGGTATACATCATTCTGAAATATGAGAGAGAACTTAAGCAATAACACATTCCCCATCAGATTACAAATTGATGGAGGGTTGTAATTGTCAAAGAAAAATTTTGCCTTTTCTGAGAGATAAAAAAGATATTACTTTAAATTATTTCATGACCCACGTCTTTTCTTCTTTGTGTCTGTCAATTCTATTATCACAAATAGAACATCTGCAAAGTACTGATATAGTACTGATACATCTATCTTTCTGTCTGTCTGTCTGTCTATCTATCTATCTATCTATCTATCTATCTATCTATCTATCTATCTATCTATCTATCTATCTATATCTTAGTACATATAAAAGCTCCATGGTAAAGATTATCAAAAACAATGTCCACACTTAAGAAACTAAATTAGAATTTTATGTTTTATCTGAAATATTTAAAAGTTTTTGGCAAGTGTATCCAAATTTAGTTGTCCTTCAGTTTAGTAACTTATCTATTGAAGTCAGAGATATAAATTTCTTCAAGGAAACCAATGCCTTAGAGGCAGCCCCAATATTGAAATGTTAAAAACTGCAATAGTACTTAGTTGTAAAAATCACTTATGTGAATTTCACACAAAAACTTGTTTTTTCCCTATCACGTGGAAAATATGATTTGAGGTACAAATGATTACATTAAGTATATATAACCTAGCCATTCATTTTATTTATTCTTAGAAGTATTCACAAACTCAAATTAATCACAATACCCCAACGTTCTAGCATAAGACAGTCTTTACACAGTTCAGGCCCATTCTTATTAAATTCCCAATATTGGTATCACTTAGTACCAGAATATTGCTTTCTATTAACAATTATTTCCTTGATCATCTCAACAAATGGTCGAGAGAAAATGTATTGTGGATTTGGAAGCAAGAATTTATGTACAATCTTATACATTTCTTGACCACATAGAAAATGATAGCTATAATTTCAAAAAATGATGTGCACATTTTTACCTAGCCAAGTTTTTATTTGAGAAAAACTTAAGCAACATGATTGTGTGTTTAAAATTCTCCCTTGGCTTCCCAGCTTCTATGAGCGTACAAAAAGTTATAAATACAAAATATTATGTTTTCTTCTATAAGCATTTTTCTATAAGCATGTCAATTTTCTGTTCTTCTTACTAGAGTATAAAGAAAGTGGGTTTTTTTTCAGACCATGGATGTGATTAGGAGACCTTAGATTCAAATTTAAAAAGCACAGATATAAAGACATAAAATATGTATGCTATTACACAATATCTTACATAACATTTGGAGTCATATTACAAAAGAGCTATTCCTATCAAATCACACTGTACTGATAAGGCTAGTATATGTAATATTGTGCTGTTTGATCTTAAGTACTTAATTTAATGGCAATATTAAAACTGAAATCAAGTGTTCTAAAATATAGATAACATTATTCTGGGATATTAATAGAAGAAATCATGGGAAGTTGATGTTTTATTTGAAACACTTTATCATTAAGATTTTGAAAAGCATAAGTTTAACTTAAATTGTCAACTGTTTAGCAATGGCTAACTTCATACCATGTGTTATTCATAGGGTTAAAACTGTAAAAGCATTTGGCTTAAACCCACAAACATTACTTAGATTCTTTGATTGCTTAAACTCTGATGAACTTCAATGTGATATGACAGTTCCTTGCAGTCATTTCCTAATTTAAGCACATAGAATATAGAAATGCCACTGTTGTTCAGTCAGGATTATTGCATTTTTACTTAAAAATATACCTCAAATAAAAGGCTTTCCTCATAATATGATTTTGAAACAAGACTCTCTAAAATGCACAAACTTTCACTACTGTTCATTTAATGACATGAAATTGTATCTTGGATATTGAAATAAAATTTATTGATTTGTTTTGACTTTTACATGATGACTAATCAGCTATTACTGTAAATTTAACGTGATCACCATACTATAGTTGTTATACTAGTTGATATACAAAACTAACTGTTGTTGATAATTTTTATCTCTTGTCAGTCATTACCTGACTGTAAAGTATAAACTGCCATCAATAAAGTAAATTTTGAGAAAAAAATCACAAACCAACATTATAGTATCAATATAAGAGATTTATGGGGTATAATATAGTTTAGGAGCAAAATGTTATTTATATAGATCAATATATATGTAAAAAGTGCTGAACAACATTTAAATCAGCATTAGTTTATTTGAGATGTATTTCTCCACTGAGAGCTGGGTTCTTCAAGAGTTTTAAATAATCACTGATTCCCAGTGATTTAAGGAAATTTCTTGCCTGTCTCCATTTATTTCTTCCATGTTTCTCTTGAACGAAAAAAATGACTACTCATATGTTCTTGTTGCAATGGAGCAATTGCATTTGTGTGGCAGACTTCTAATTATCAACTTGTGGTCTATACAGTACTCCCTGGAATTCACTTTATTAACAGAAGAATGTGACCATATGCAATCATGCTTACCCACATCCTGGAAATTATCTGAGTGCCCTTAAGGAGATGTTTTGAAAGCAACTCTTAGGAGGCCAGGCACACCTGTTTATACCTTCTTAGAATTATAGACTGTATCTCATAGACAGACATCTCTGCTATTTATAAATGTATACAGATGACAAAAGAATTCAAATTTTCAGATGGGATTAAATTTGGTCTTTGTATCTAAGGGATCTTTAAGTCCTTCAGTTCTATTATCAAATGTTTGAAAAAAATAAAATTTTGTCAAAAGAGCTGCCAAAGTTTCATGAAATGTGCTGATGAAATTGCTCTGTAAGCATGAAGTTGAGTTGTATGCTTTTGCTTATTTGGGTATGAGTTCCAAAAAAATTCCAAATCAAAATCTACCATTTCAGTAATTAATATTAAATAGTACTATCATTTTAATCAGTTTAGAAATAAAATATTTCACCTTAGAATACATATATTTTATTTTATTATAATTACAAATATTGCCATATTTGTTTGAAATCATTAGATTTCTAAATAAAATATACATGGTAATTTAAATAAATACAACAAATTCTTTGTATAGTTTCTAATTAAATTAATTATTTTTTAATTAAATTGTTATTAGATTATCGGCATACTTGAGAAAAAGAACCAACATAATTCAAACTTCAAATTATAATATTGATGACTGATAATTAATGCCCATGATTTAATAAGCATTTTGGTTCTAGCTGATTTGTACGGATACTAGAATTAAGCAAACAGTAATAATGCCACTTGTGTCTACACAGAAGATGATTGCTGCATTAGATTTGTGGTTCATATGTGAGCCTAATTTTCAGAAAATATGACCACTGACAAAACCATGGAGAAATCCACAATTGCTATCTACTCATACTCTGCTATTGACATTTTGTCTCTGGGACAGTATGTATTCAAATTCTCCAGTTTGAAATCTTAGGGGGTTCTACCTTTACTTGAACTCAACTTGTATTCTATAAAAAGTCTGATAGTTTCCATTAAGCTTCAGGGTGTACGGATTTTAGCACAGGCTAAAGCTGTAAGATCAATTAAGGACTCTATAATGATACAATTTCCAGTTCTTGATATACGATATAGGATCAAGTTGTGTTTTTGTTGTAAAATTATAGAACACATCCATCCTTACTCTTAAAAATTAGTTTTAGCACCACTAGAAAGAATTAATTAAAACCAATTCCCCCCTTTTGCCATGTTAAAGTTAGGTTTGAAGCAATTTTCAAAGATGTTAAGATAGTTTTGTTTTCCCTAATAGCCTTGCTACCTAGAGATGGTGTACTTCAGCCAATACATTTTAGGTTCTCCAAATTCAGTTGAAATATCATTTACAAATGGGTTGAAATATGCACATGTACTTATTTAAATTATTTTCTTTCCCTCCAGATTTTAGTATTATGGAAACATAAATTTATAAAATATTCAGCATAAATTAATGAGTAATAAGAAATAAATGTAATTAATAATTTACAATCTTATTTATAGCTTTTTAAGAACGGACCTAAAATAATACCTTAAAATTTTATAATTATATTGTAAAGATTGATGGAGTTAACTTTTAAAAGACATTTGTGCTCTTTGAACAAATATCAAGCATATGTATAACATAGGTAATACTTGTTTCTGGTTTACTTTAGTTACTTATAAAAGTGACTTTTAATTGCTTTACCATTAATTTTCACTTCAGCTTATACTACTGGACAAAGATCTAACAATGGAATGAATATTCATTTGATTTTCTAAACAACCTCAGAGTATATAGGTCAACAAAAACTAGCATCTATTTGGTATTTAAGTTCCTTGATGAAGGGCTATAGTAAAGGAACTCTTTCTCTGAGTTCCCATTCCTTCAAACTTTGTAAAAGGACCTTTGACATACACGTGTCAATAGGAAATTCCAGACTATAACAAAGGAGTGTATAATGTAGTAAGAAAAAATGTATGTGATAGAGAATTTTTATCTGATGACATATAACCTGAAAAAGCATACGGCCTCTAAACTTCAACAATCATTAGATATTTTGTTCTAAATAGATATTGTAAGTAAACTGCATTTAGATACATTAATATAATCTATTGAAAATAAAAATGCTTCACATTACTTATGTAAATGTCTTAACACTGATATGTGTTTTAATACTATCAAAAATAATGCCATTTTGAGACTGATAAATGGTAAAGCTTTAAACAATGAAAAAAATCTTAATTCATAAGACCAGTTTAATGGAGAACTTATTTAAAAAATTGTGGCTTATAAAAGCACTAATAGGTTACCAAATCTTAGAAAGCAGAAGAAACATTGAACCTTTCTTCTTAATCTGAAAAATGATCAGTATTCCAAATTCCAAATTCAATTATTTAAAATCAACCAACTAGACTTCTGTAAAAAGGTAATAGTCAGTTGCCTTAAAAACAGAAGATTTGTGAAAAAAATATTTAACGTTGTTTCAGAATTCTATCCTGATTAAAATAAAATGTACTTTTATCTTTGTCCAACCACAATACTTTTTAATTTTAAAATAACTTTATACACTTTATTGCCATCCAAATTAATATTTTATAGTGAAGTCTCATAATAAAGAAAAAAGAAGAACTCCCAATGTAACACTTTCCTGGTTTTACTACCATACATGATGGACAAATGAAATGTTCTGAGAAATAGACTAATTAAATTTTAATTGCTAATTTTAAGATTCAATTCCAACTCTTTATAAATTACAAGTTTATATTCTAATTTAAAATGTATTGTAAACTATCCACTAGATTCTTCCAGAGTGTATGTGATTACAACTTATAAAATGTAAGTTTATAACACAATAATAAATTTATTTCCTCTCCATATTTTGACATGGAGTAAGTTGTGAAGTTTTAGAATTATGCTTTGTTTTAAAAATGAAATTAGTGTTATTCTTCGGGTTTTAGTTATTCTTTCAGATTTCATCACAATTAGGTCTATCAGGATAAGAGGTGAAGAGATAATTTCACAAACAAATTTTCAAAAGCATACAAGATTGATTCATATGCTGCTGAGATGAGGCACAAAAAGAAGCATTACTGAGATAATCTATGGCTAAAATGATGGTGTATGACTTATGATTAAGCTTCATTACCTGCAGAGCAAGGGGCTTCCATCTCATATTTTTCAGTAAAGCTGGTGCTGAGGTAAGCATGCTCTGAGGTCGCTTTTTCAAAGTTAAGATAACACCACTCGGGTCCTCTCGTAGTGCATTCACCAAATTTTTCAACTGCCACCCCACCTGGTAACCAGCAAAATCATTACAATAAAATTGAGGTACAGTACTCAAAGATTTAATGTTCTCCCCCTTTAATAAGATTAGTTTAAAAAAAAGATATCACATAATTGGTGTATCATCCTACCTACTTTCAGGAAAATATATTCAAGAAAAAGTTTTATATTTGTTGATTAACCATATTATTACACTAGAGTCCATAAAATTATGAGACAACATAATGGACATTTACCATATCAAAGCAGAGACTAAAACATATCTTGTCATTCGCGTGATTTGGAATGTAAAGAAATTATATCACCATTAACACTGCTCAGCTGCTAAATCTAGGTCCAAGCTCTCTTCACAAGTACGATTTAAAAGTTCACATGCCAGAAAAGAAAGAGTTGGCCTGAGCTAATAAACCACACCATATGTTTTCTCATTGCCATCTTTTAGAGATAGGTGGTTACAAGTGTTTTTATTTAGACTGACATTGTGCAACAAACAGTAGGTACGGACACACCAAGGAAACATTCTGATGCAAGGCCAGTAGCATCAGTGAAATCAACCCTTTATCATGTTATAAATAAAAATTTAAAAATGACATGGCAATGCTGTTCCAGTGCAGCATCTATTGAAACGTGTTCCAAATAACCCTATAAGCTCAACATTTCGTATGCTAAATTTAATGAACTCATTTTATTAAATATCTGCTTAAAACGACTGGATCAACGATTACTTTTGCTAAATTATTTCACTAACCATCTTTAAAAAATTTTAAACATAGAAATTTTGTTTGCTTTTGAAATAGATTAGTGGTGTAGTATCAGTAATTGAGGTCACAGTACTGGGTAGGTAAAATTGATAGTTTAAGGGAAACATTAAAAATCATTTATTATTTGTTTTAAAATATATTTCATATTAGTGTCTTAATATTAATATTAAGTGAGAAAACCTTTTATCTGAAGTCTAATGAAGCCATATACAATTATAGTGGGTCAAAACTTAAGTTAGATTGAAAAAATAATTTAGCAAATGTTATAAATAGTGATATAGTTATGTCTTAGACACCCAACACAAAGAGAACTGATGTCTTTTGTGTGTTCTTCATCATGTTTGTGCCTAGTGTATACTACTCAATCTGGAGAGAAAAAAATCCACTAAATGGAGCAAAGATCTTATGAGACTATAAAGAAGTAATCTGGAATGTATCCATTAAAGTTTAATGACTGATTTTTGGTATATTTGTTGAACATTCTTTTACTGACAAAATCAACTGCAGATGAATTCAGTAAAGACAAAACAAAAAAAGCAAAACACAAAAACAAAAACAAAAAACAAAACAGGTTCAAAGGGGGGGGGGGCAAAGTGCTATGATACACAAAATCATGAATATCTTGGGTATGAATCAAAATGACTATAATAATACTTGGCCAACATATATAAGAGTATGCTTCTTTTGAAAAAGAACATTAACGCAGATCAACTGAAATTACAGAACTGGCCAAATGCCTACTATTTTAACTAAGAGGGGTTTATTATATATCTTACATCTTCTCAGACCCCTCTGATAGGCAATATCCTTACAAGCAAAAAAGTAAGAGTGAATGTGAATCTCAGTATTTATATTCTTGCCGTAAATAAAATCTATTATTGAATTACACATTTGAAGAAAGGCATGCAAGTTCTTCATACAAAATTTATGAATGATAACCATACTTACTTATTAAGTTTGTAATTAAAATAATAAACAAAGAACTGAGTTTCCAATAATTAATTGCACATTTATAACTATATATAATTTAATACATTTATTTACTAATCCATTTTTGGTGCACGTGCTGCTATGTATTCTGGGTAGGCTTTAACTTATGAATGTTTGATAATTTTCTTGCCTTTGCCTCTCATGTGGTTGAATTACAAGCATGTGATCAAGCTAGGTGTAAGTTGAAGACTTTTAAAAAGTAGCATGCTTTCTTGTGAAATGTTCAATTCAACTTAATTTGTCCTTTTCTGTCTATTTTTGGGCAAATAACCAAAAACAGAAATAATTATCCACAAGAAAGTAGAGTTCCTTCTGACAATAAAATTAACTTTAATATACTTTAATTTTACCCCTAAATGATATTTAATAGGAGCGTATTTGGATATATAATTTAACAGTGTTTTACCCAACCTGTTTACTATCATTTAACATAATGTTACCAATGCTTTCAACAAAAGCAAATGGACATTTATCAAGAACCACATTTGATAAACATGTTTGGCTCACAAATTCTATTTTCAATACTATAATTAAACGACAGGAGAAATTGTAGCACATTAGAATTAAACAGATACTGTAAATTATATAAATGTTTACTATGAAGGAATATAGAATTATGTGTGGAACAACGTAACTCTCACAATAGCAAAAATAATTTATTTTTGTTAAATATGGATATAGATACGGAAGGCATAATCAGATGCAATATCATTAATGATTACTGCATTAAGGAGAAAAGTATTAAGTACATTGCATTTTTAAATGACTAATGAAAGCAGTTACAAATTCATTAAACAGGTGTGTTCAGTAAGAACTAGGTAGATGTTTTTCCTTATTTAGTGACTGCTTTTGAGTGGACACACCAGAAAAGCATTAGGTCCATTTCACATAATAATTCTGGCAATACTGAAATGGGAATTTACATCCATGCCTAACCTTTTTCTCTTAGTAAGAAACACAAGTTTTAGCCATATCAGTTCTCCACTTATATTTGAATGTCTTAAATGACATAATTTCAAATTATTCCCTATCTTTAGTGCCTATCATTTTATGTTGTCATATTAACACTTGTCTTCATTGTATCAGCAAATGTGATGAATTGGTACAACTTCAGGCAAAATGATGCCCATATATGGTTCTGTGGTATCACCACATTCTTGAAGTCATATAATGAGGAACAAAGAATTGTTGAAATAGATTTGTTACCTTTTAACTTATTGACATACTTATAGGTGACAGATAATAGGAGAACATGGTTAGAAGGTGTGATAAATGAAACATATTAGAGCATACAGCTCTATGAAGGTTGTAAATATAAGTGTAAAATGTCAAAATAGACAAAATACACAAATTGAAGGTAATTATTTTTCTAGATTAACTTTCCATTTTCTATTTATGTTTCTGGCTAGCTTTAAAATATCAAGTATGATGGACTTAAATGATGTGAATATTTAAGAGTAACATGGAAAAGTGATAGTATTCTTTCCACTTGTTTGTACATTTTCACATAATAAGAGACAGAGAATGCTTGAAGTAGTGAAGGGGGAAAATGTTGGCATCCTTTTCTCTAGCTTCTGAGTTTTAATGTAGTAAGAGACAGCGCAATGAAGTGAAGACATCTTTATGACTAAAATGTTATCAACAGTATCAGCCACCAATATTGGAAGGGATCAAAGTATAAAGTTTAGAGATACTATACTATGAACAAACAAGGAAAAATTTACTAAAAAGAATCAAGCTACATGAAAAGAGATTTCTTGAATTTTGAGACAGAGAGCTCAACATTGAGTTGTTTCAATTATTTTGTACAGTTCAAACAATTACAGAGCTTCCATACTGTAAGTATGGAAGATGATAATGACAAATTAACTTGTGTAGATGTACATAGTCCTGCTACATGTCTGCCTCCTTGTCTTCTCTCTTCTCAGTGCTTGTATGAGGTAATATTTCATGCTTTGTTACAATAATCTCTTCTCTGTCAATAGTCTCCATTCGCAACTTCTTAAATAGGACTCTAAAGTCTTTCTAACTATTTTTTTGTTCCTTTTGAGGGCTTCAGTCACATACTCTAAGAGTGGTGCTACTGTCTACTAAATAATAAAATACCAATATTTCACTGAGGTAGATTCTAAACATTAATATAAAAGTATTTTAATTTTAATTTTCCTTCTTACAACAGCTTAATGAAGCAAGGCATAGAGATAATGTTACATGTAAAGAAATGATAATAAAAATTGATGGATTGAAGACAAGTTTACAAATATATTAAATGACAAAGAAATACTTTACATTTGAGTCTGTTTAATTGTATAGCCGAGTACCTTATTCAAATACCTTCTAGCATCTCAAATAAAGTCAGTATTCTAAAACACAACTTTACTATCTGCTTTTTAAAAAAAAATCATCTCCACTACCAACAATTCCCATATAATACTTCCAAGGTCAGAGTCACCTAAAGATATGCCCCCCTTTCAAATTCATTTTTGCACCATAAAAAGATATTAGTAATGAACGTTTCTTTGTATTGTTTTAGTTCTAGATAGGCTACTTACTTGCTAGACTCAAAGCAGAGTAATAATCTACCTTGTTTTCTTAGTTGTTCCTTTCAAAGCATTAAAGATTTTCCAAGTTATAGCTTTTCTTCTCCAAATTATGTTTCTAAAGGATGAATTTATATTAAAATCAACCACAAAGGTACCTTTCAGTAACACACCTGCTGAATTTCACTCCAGAGATTTTGACCCACTAGTTCTGAGGTTTTAGCTTAACCATTGATTTGCTTTCTAAATCCAAGTTTCCATACGATGATAACACTCTTTGCTCTTTGTTTGGGAATCATATTTTGAAAATTGATATATACACACGCTTCACTATGCTCATAACAGCCTTTTTTTTTTGTAATAGCCAGAAGCCAGAAAGAACCCAGATGTCCTTCAGTAGATGAATAGATACAGAAATTGTGGTACATTTACACAATGGAGTACTACTCAGGTATTAGAAACAATGACTTTATAAAATTCTTAGGCAAGTGGATAGAGCTAGAAAATATCATCCTAAGCGAGTTAACCCAATCACAAAAGAACACACATGGTATCCACTCACTGATAAGTGAATATTAGTTCCAAAGCTCGGATTACCCAAGATACAATTCAGAGACTACATGAAGCTCAAGAAGTTGGAAGTCCAAAGAGGGCATGTTTCAGTTCTTCTTAAAAGGGGGAACAAAATATTCAGAGGAGGAAATACAGAGACAAAATTTGGAGCACAGACTTAAGGAAGGGCCATGCAGAGACTATTGGGATCCATTCTATATGTTCTCACCAAACCTAGACAATAATGTGGATGCCAAATAGTGCACGCTGACAGGAGCCTGATATAGCTGTCTCCTGAGAGGCTCTGCAAGAGCTTGACCAATACAGAGTTGGATGCTCTCAATCAACCATTGGACTGAGAATGGGGTCCCCAAAGGAAAAGTTAGAAAAAGGGCTGAAGGAGCTAAAGGGGTTTGCAACCCCACAGGAAGAACAATAACAACAAACCAGACTACCTGAGCACTCCCAGAGACTAAACCACCTACCAAAGAATACACATGGAGAAATCCATGGTTTTAGCAGCACATGTAGCAGAGGATGGCCTTATCTGGCATCAAGTAGAGGAGATATCCTTGGTCCTGTGACGGCTCAATACCTCAGTATAGGGGAATGCCAGGGAAGGGAGAAAGGAGAGAGCGGGTGGGTGGGAGAGCACACTCATAGAGGTAGGTGGAGAGGGGATGGGATAGGGGGATTCCAGATGGGTAAGTGGGATAGGGGATAACATTTGAAATGTAAGTAAAGAAAATAAATAAAAAACAAACAAACAGAAAATTGATATAATAAATGATGAGTTCCAAAAAGGTGGTGACTTGCCAATGCCTAGCATGTTTTATATGATTTTAAGACCAGTTATAATAACTGAAATCAGTATTATTATGAGTACCTTAGAGTATGATTAAAATGGTGTAGCACAATCTGTGGAGTGTTAAAGAGCATAATGACCAGAGGAAGATATGAATATGTGAACAAATATTTAGAATAACATGAAGGAAATTCCTTATTACAACAAATACAATACCTCAAAAAGGGGGCAACACAACCCATATCATCCTTAGAGGTTGGTGGAGGAGATTTCTTCTTAGTCTAACCTGAAATCTTATCATTCACAGTGAACAGTGAATATTTATATTAAATATTCTAGAATTATATCCATTGTAATGTGATTATTACAAATAATAGAATAGTGGACAAAATTTCTACTTGTCCTATAATATTTTACAACCAAAATGACCTTTTAAAATTATCACAATTTTTTTACACAGTGTGTCTCATTATTAACTAGAGGTAACGTTCAAATTAGACAAGTCATGAAGAGTGGCTAATCTTATCTTGCTGATTTGTAACTAACCTCTAACATATACATTAAAGCATATTTTATGTATCACACAAACAAGAATAAAACTTCCCAAGGTCACTGATATCCTCCTGAATGTCAGAAGCCAGAAGTTCTGCCTTCTCTTAGAGTAGTGCTTTTGAGCCTATTTGTGAGGCTGGAGCAGTTATTATGTATTACCGTGTAAAAAGAACCAGAAGTAGGAGCATTCTGAAGGATTAGTTGCATGGATTGAGAACACAAAGGTATTTGGTGCTGTAGAGTTTTGTAGGTTTTATAGGTTTTGATTCCTATGGGCATAGAGGGAAGAAATTTATTTTAGAACATTCCTATCCTACCGGTTTTCCAAACGCATGGTGAATCATTTAAACAAATTATGAAATGACAGATATTTTTCTTTTGATAAATTAGTACAACTTAAAAATATAGGTGAGAGACAATCAGTACTGAAAGGAAGGGAGAGACTTTACATAAAATGCCATACCTACAATTGGGAGAGTGAACCTAAAGAGTCCATCTCCAGTAAAACATGAACGAATAAGGTTGCCATGCTACAGTCAAAAACTCTGACACACAATTGTTCTAGTCTGAAAGAGCTGCAGGGACAAAAATGATGAGGAAAATGAGAAAAAGGAGGTCCGGCGACCAGACCAAATTGGGATCTGGATCAGGGGGAGGCCCCAAGACATGACACTGTTACTGATGCTGTGGTGTGCTTACAGAGAGGGGCCTAGCATGACTGTTTATTGAGAGACCCAACAAGCAGCTGAAAGAGTCAGATGCAGATGTTACACCCAACCAATGGACAAAAGCTGCTGACCCCTGTGGGTGAGTTAGGGAAAAGCTGGAAGAACCTGAGGAGGAGGGCGACCCTGTAAGAGGACCAGCAGTCTCAATTTAACCTGGACCCCCAAGATCTCTCAGACACTGAATCACAATCACCAACCAGGGAGCTTACACCAGCTGATATGAGTTCCCCAATACATATACAGCAGAGGATTGGCGGGTCTTGACCCAGTGAGAGAAGATGCACTTTATGTGCAGGAGTCCCCAGGGAGTGAGATGGGCTTGTGGGGGTGGGGAGATGGGTATGGGGTGAAATGAGATGTGGAACAAGACATAGGGCATACTTGAATGGGGATAAAGACTGCACTTTAAAAAAATAATTAAAGAATAAAAATAATTTGAGACTATCATATCAATGTAGAGATTTCTCTTTTTCATGGCTGTCTGTAGAGTTTCAGAGATCATCTGTATATCCACAGGTAGGAAATCAGGATTATTTTTTAAAACACTTAAAAAATATTAGCTTTCAATAAGAAAAAAATCATTTATATATGCTTGTGTATACTCACATTTTTACCTCCCCCATGACAATGTCTAAATGATACTATATAAATATGTGACATTAGGAGTTATTATACACTCAGATGTCTTTTCAAAAACACTAAGAAGACCTGTCTCACTGTAGAACTGATCACATGGTGACTAACAACTCTCAACTTTTGCCAAAAATTTTTATACTGATGTGTTTCTTATAATATTGTTTCTTAGAATTACTTTAAAAATATAGAAGTTTCTAATGAATGGATACTTTATGCCAGTGACTTCCTTTTACTTTAGCAAAACAAGCTCCCAGAGAACATGTAATAAGAACAAACGGCCTGAGGTCAGTATTTTCATCTTGGTAAAGCTTTAAGAATAGCACATGTACCTTGATCATATTAGCCCTTCTTGCCCTGAGAATACTTTTATTCCTTCCCAGTGTGATAAAACTTGCCTTTAGCAATATCAACATGTTGGCAGCTATAATTGGCTTTAAACTAATAATGGACTCCCAGACAGAGTTATTAGTTTAACAGGCTGGCAATCAGAGACAGGTAAGTTCTGCACAGAGCCTTACCAACCTAAAACAGAAGTGCATTGCTTTTGATCATGCATATTTCACAACGGGTAAATAAGATATTCTTGTCAGAACAATCTAAAACAGATGCAATCTGGTAATGAGATAAAAAGAAGGGAGATATGGAGAGCTCTTGGGGCTGCTTGGAAGGAATTTGACATTGGGCCAGGACAGGGAAGTAAGCTCAGACAGGAATCTGATTTTTAAGCTAGAACAAAGAAGTAGGCTTCAGGCATGAATATTACTTTGGCCCAAGAGAGGGAAATGGGCACAGATATCTTGGTGATCCTGACAATCCTTTAGAAACAGTGATCATGGGACTCTATTGCTTTCCTTGTTCCTTGACTATTTGTGTCTATTGTCTTGCATGTTCTCTTAAGCTAAAAGTGACCTTATTACTTGCATGTAACTAAAATGTTATAAAAGCAGACCAGGAAAAAAATACTTGCCTCAGCCTCAGAACTGGCTGGAGTCATGCTAAAAATAAAAGGGTTGATGATCTATTCTATCTTTCAAAGGACAGAATGATTAAGTCTAAAGCATGAATGTACACAATTCACCTTCATTCAATTTGTCACAAAATGTGAATAAAAATCCCACATTTTCAAGCATCTGGTGGTAGTATAAATATACTAAGTTAACAAAATATATTAAAATAAGTAATTTTTAAGTTCTACCATGAAGTAACTTTAAAAAGTAAGCGAGAACCGCCTGAGACATTCTAAGTTTTATCTACTGCAAATAAAACTTTAGTATTAATAGTTTCCTCAGATAATTCTTAAAGATAGTCTTGGCATAAGATAAAATAAAAATATTTGAAAAGATAAATATGGTAATTAAATATTTCATTTTCATTATGGTAAACATGTACACAATTTTATGTTTATTGAATAACTCTTCACTTTACTCCTCCATAATGATAAAAGGCAATTCTCAAGTACAACAGTAATATTTCAAGGTATGTGTAGTTATTTTTTAAATGGCCTTTGTTTTTAATGTTGCTTAATTTCAATGTAAAACTTAGAAAATATTTTATTCTTAATTTAAATGCATATACATTTTAATACTTAATATTTTCATATGAATTTTGAAGTCTTGTATATAAGATATGTGTATATTTATTGCGTGTCTAGATCTGAAGTTCAGTATTTAACAGAAAAATTTTCTAAAGATAACAATTTCTTATTGCCTAGTTAGAGGAAGAAAATAAATCAAGCCAATGTAAGCACTCTAAGATGTTATAACTCCCTCAGCCCTTGCCCTTTAGAATCTGTTCATTAGTCATCTAGAAGTTCTGAGGTGTGCATTTTGATCATGCCATTTGCAATCTGGGTGAAAAAAATTGCAATCCTTTTTTCCCTGTAGTGAATTCTCCATGCATTTCTATTTCTACAAACTATCACTTATATTAAGTGTATATTTTGTGTCACTAGCATCTCTGCTTTGGTAAGGTGATACCAAAGATGTGAGCTCAGTTCAGTATCTTGTACGCATTGCTGTTATTCCCTGTTCCCATTTCAACATATCAACTGGTAATGCAGTCTCTGCAGGCCAAAGTTTATTCTAGAGGCTTCATACTATTCATGCATACAGGCAATAAAAACTAAATCAAAGCAAAGTTGACTTTACTTCACTACCACTTATAATGCCCTTTGATTTCTTAAAATTGCAAAATTAGCTGAGTCTGACAAGTATTGCTAGGAAAAGAAGAGACAGGAAGCAATCACATTGCAGCACACAGTAAAACTGTGGGCTAAACTTCTGATTACATAATATAGAACATTAGTCCTAAGAAGCAATTGCATATTTTAAAGAAATGCAATAATACAGACCTTAAAATAAATTCTATAATATTTTTGAGTTAAAAAATTCAGAACAATATTATGACTACATATATTTGAAGTTATTCTGTTTTAGCCACTCCTTCCTATAGTTAAGTTTTGTTCTTAAAAATACAATGGAAATCTAAAAATAATGATAATATTCTCAATTACCAATTAAGTTAGTGGATTAAACAATTTTTACTTATGGATTTTTGGAAAATACATATACTTCTAAAAAAGTTAGGCTTAAATTGTGTTTAGTAGCCCAAATATCAAAAATCAATAAACAAGCAATTCAAACCTCAGCATTAGAAAGTAACATACATAAAAATGTGTAACTGGTTTGAATAATTTTTAAAATGTCATTCATAAATACTTCAACTAATGTGTGACTTTTAAAAAATACTTCTAAATATTTCAATATGTTTAAATTACATTACGCAATAATGCAAGTATAAACATGCACATGATTAGTTAACTAAATACGATTCTAAATATTTATTACTAAAAATTTTACTTTAAAATTTCCACAGTGTAGAAATTGTCTTTAAACTCATTTTTATCAGAATTCTGACAACCAACACACTAGTGTGTGCTCAGTGGCAGGCTTCCATTGACCATCAGCATCTGTATCCAATCAAAAACTACCTTTTCCTGCCCATTCTGAAGATAATAAAATGTAGAAAGAAGTCAATGGGAGAAGAAATTTAAATAAGGAAAATGGATGGTAATAAACAAAATTTTAGCTGCAATGCTGAACAGAAGTTTACTCATGATGTTGAATACTGGGGATAAATATCCTAAAATAATTTCCAATTGATCTTATCATCTCTTAAGTTTTCTATGTCCTGGTGTTCTATAGTGTTTCTCTTTCATTTATTAATTTTAGCAGAAAGGAAAATGCTATCTAGTAATTTCCCAACCCTATTTTTCATAGGAAGGAGTAGATGAGGTTACTGTAACTGACAAAGGAAAGTGCTGAAAGTATTGATGTTAATTTGCAAATGAAATACACACTTAAACTAAGAACCTAGGTTATGTAAAAAATCTGGCAACAGGTATATTTCAAGCATACAAAACAATCACTTGTAAATAGTTTAAAATTTAATAAAACAACTATACGGTGCTAAGTGTACATTGGCACTTAAAGGTATTCTAATAATAAAAAGAAGTTACAGCAACCACTTAAATAAACAATTATACTGTTTACAATGAAGGTAAAAATAAGAAAGTAACAAATCAAATGTTTGCAAAGAAAAATGATTAATATGAAGTTATGTTTATTAAGGTACAACATAAATAATTTCTTTCATGTAAGAATTTAATAGAATAAATTCTAGTTTTATAATAGATAGAAAATGAAACATTATGGCGGATGATGAAGTAATGAGTTAATTATTCAAAATACATGATACAATTTATGTCAAATAAGTGGCAATTTAAAACCAGTTTGCACACAATTTAATGACGTTCAACTTAAAATAAAAGCTAATATCTCATAGACTATTATACAAGATGAATAAAAATATTATTATGAATAACAAATATTACTTTAAATAACTAAAATGTGGATACACTGTTTAATTTTGTGTTGTATATTTTCCCCTTCTAAATTATAGCATTTCATTCACTTTGCTTTAAAATACCTTTTCTGGAGAATCCAAATATTGCTCTTATAGGTAATTATAAAAAAATTATTCATTAATATGTTAAATAACTTTCTAACATATTAATTTCTATAGTCTAGTAACATCTGTGACTATATGAGTATTATATGGGAAATGCTGCCATTTGAAAACTTGATTTTCAACATTTTTGACATAATGGAGTATAAGAAAAATAACTTCTCATTTGAGAAAGGGAATCAGAAGAGGCAAGGATAAAGAAAATTGAGCATAGCAATAATGGAGAAGAAAAAGTTAAGTGAGGAGAGAAGTATAAAATGAATGGAAAAAATAGAATAGGAAGGAAAACTACAACTATATCAGCCTTACTCAGTAATATTTACCATCTTGAGAGTAAAAACAATACTATCTTATAATGTTTTTTTCTTACATCTCTCAGCATTTGGTGATCAACAGTATTACTTTGACATTCTATCTTCTTGACATCTCAACCTGGTTGTTCCATTTAGTTAGCTTCTATAACTAAATATATCAAACCACCTTTATCAAAATAATCATTAAGTGCCAAGAAAACCTTTCAAAATCACAATGGATATGTTTTAGTATTAATGCAACAAAGGAACTTTTTCCAAATGCCAGATTCAGTCACCACACATACCCCCTGCTTTAAATTTTATACTTAAAAAGAAAGTGTATGCTTTAAGTATGGACAAAATACTTAGAACACTCATACCAACAAAGGTATTAACCTGTAATTTAGTAGATTCGTTAGGAACATGCACACATGTTTTTGAATACGTACAACATCATCAGCAAAAAACATGTTTTGACCCCATCATGAGGGAGGAGTTCCTGGTTAAAATGATGCCAAGGTGGTAAGAAAAGGGAGAGAGGAGAGGAAGATGGATAAGGAGAGTGAGATGGAGAGAGATGGAGAGAGAGAGAGAGAGAGAGAGAGAGAGAGAGAGAGAGAGAGAGAGAGAGAGAGAGAGAGAGAATGAGAATCTGGGGTATTTTTCAGCAGCCTTTCAGAAGTTGATCTTCAGTGGCAGGGAGGACATGTAATAGGAATCATTCTGCTTTGCGTGGATGTTCATGATTTTTTTCTTCTTCCTATCTGGCAGTCAGTTTCTCAGCCACAGAAGTATGTTGATGTGAAAAGCTTAAAGGCTTATAATGAAGAATATAGCAACATGAAAATGGACATGTAACTTCCAGTTTCATTTCAAGTAACTATATATATATATATTTTTTTTAAAAATAAAAGAACATAGGAGAATTACACACATCTAAACGGACATGCTAAATTGGTAAGAGAGGTAAGAAAGTCAGTTGCTGTTGAGAATATGAACCGTACCAGCCATTTATACCAATGACATTCAAATGTCCCTGTTATACATTTATCTTACATTGGGCACCATGGAAATATTTTAAATTGTTTTTCAATGAAATTTTAAAAATTACAGAAAACGACTGATACAGTATCTTACCAACAATAAGATTTAGAATTATCCTTTTCTAACTGTTGAATCTGGAATTGTATAGGCTACTTCCCACAATATCATCATTCTGGTAAATTAATAAATGTATTTAATCATTTATATTATGTAGTTCAAGTCTATTACACTATTTACTGCACCATCATAGAGGAGACTGTAATGGCTATAGAGGACAGAAGTGCAATTGGAGACCTCAAATAATTCACACTTACTTCAAATAATTAATCAATCTACCCGTGCTTTAGCAGTGTGAAAACTCAAATAATTTTTATCCTACTCTCACTATACAGACAATAACATAGGCAATAATAAAAAAGAGGAAAGGGTAGTTTATGTTAAATTTTTAAAAATATGCAGAAATATGCCTTTTACTTCAGCATAAAGAAAAAAAATCTGTAACTAATCACATTATTGAACAAGGCTACTTTAGCAATCTCAATAAGCTTCCTTTTTCTGTTTTAATCCAAGACCCATTTCTTATTTATAATAGCAGTGTACCATGAAACAGGGACCTAGAGGTCCAAGTCCAGGATTAAATAAAAGGATAGAAGAGAAGAAGGAAGGTAAATTGCTATCAAGCTTCTATCATGTACCATCATTTTGGCAAGATTTTACTTATTCAGTCTATCTGAAGGAAATGAGCTTAATGAGAAATTGCAGTAAAGATGAGCTTCAAACTTAATTCGAATTTCAGTAAAACTGACTCACTACTCCAGTTATATAAATTCTCACTGTCTTTCCTCTTTCTTAATACATGGCCCCACTGAATGTCTCATTGAATCCTGAGATTTACTCACATGATTATTAACTTATTAGGATTCTTACTCCTTTGATAATTGTATAGGTTGAATTGTAGAAAGGTGCAATAAGATAGAAGTAAGGGTCTAGGTCTGAGAGTCAGAAATTTATGAGATGTTGATGAATTAAATACTTTTCTGAGTTTCAATTTCCACACACAGCAGCTTTTCTGCAAGATTTATTATAAAGAATAAACAAAATTTAAAATATGTGTCTGATATTTGTATTTACAGTTACATGTTAAGTTTCAGTTATAGTTAGTATTTCTAGAAAGAAAAACCACTGTGATAATATTAGTCACTTAAGGACATAAGAAAATTATAGAACAGAAACTAGAACTATTTTCCCCCAATATTCATTCTGTGCCATTTTCAAAAAGAATTGTAATTATTCCTGTGATGAAAATATGTATGCACATTCTCATAGCATTTAAATGTCGCCAATTCATGCAGAGGTTATTAGTTCATCTGTATATATTTAGACCTTGATATTCATTTAATGAATGTCAGGTTTACTCTTTACACAACATTGTTTTGTTTTTTTTTTTTTTTTTGTTTTTACTAGAAACTAACTTCCATCTTTAACTCTATCAGGTAGAATTTCACACAAAAGCAATACAAGAGAAAGTATACTTGTACACGTCTCTGTCCAAGCAGGCAACAATATGAACAGAACAGAGGGAAACGCTGCTGGCTTACTAGAATAGGTGCTTTATCCCCTTGCCCAAATCCTTATACTATGGGTCCAGAAATGTCCAAAAGAACAACCATTTTGAACTTTCTTTTATAGTGAGAAAATATAGTCTCCCTGCTAATCATTTGATAGAAAACCTTTGTATATTATCAGTACTTTATTGTTTAGTACTAGCCACATATCAATATATATCAATTAAAGTTTAATATCCATTTTTATATCAGGTAGACAATGAACTCACTGAAGGGACATTTTAACTTTCATGAGCATTGGGAACCAATCTAAACGTTTCTGAAGAAAAAACAGTCTTCCCAAATCTTCATTAGGACATGCAAAAGCAAATTTAGCTCAATGTCATGAATAGGAAATGATCACACCTTCTGAAGTTAGTAAATGGTGTAAAATGTTTGTTTTTTTTAAATCCCATACTACTAAAGATGAGGATTATTATATTTATAATCTCAAATTATTTTAATTTCAAATTGCAACATCAGACATTGTTTGCCAAAGAGCAAAGATAAAGCAAACCATCTGAAGCATAGGAAATGATCAGAAATGAATATCATTCATTTCCTACATATTTGAAAATTTGTCTTCACATCTATCACAGGCTACCAATCACAGCTCTGTGAACATATCTGTATAAAACAAGAAAGGTTTCTGAACTTATTTAACATAATATTTTTTTGGAAATAAAACTATAGTTCCTCTTGGCAAACCAAGAACCAAGTCAGCCACTGAAAAGTGTAATTTATACAAAACTGTGCACTTAAATTACGCCCAAATCCTCCATCAATAATGAATAAGTCAGTGTTCCAACAGATAAATGAATATGTTTATCACAATTATATATATACATGTATGTATATATGTAAATTAGCTAATTCACAAACCTATAAAAATGAAATTCTATCAGGAAAAGTCAAATTTGTAACCACCAATATTGTCCCATGTTTTAAACAGTCATCCCATCAAACAATTAAGAAGAATATTCATTTTTTTAAAAGTTCTTTAATTATCTTATATAAAATACTGGTGTTTAAATTTACTGGTATCATTTTAAAGCTCTAGAAAATCTTAAAATTATTTCCTCCCACTGACTCTTAAGGTAATTATACATACCACAGTCTGATGATTAACTTGAATCACTTCATCCCCAGCATGGATTTTCTTACACCGATCTGCAGGTGACTAAATTCAACATAAAAGAAAAAATATAAAAATTAGCAGCCATTTGTTTTCTCTGGAAACATTACAAAAATCCATCTCTTTAATTAAATTTTTAAAAATTAATCATAACCTTTGAGTAATTGTTATAATATGCTTACTGATAGTTAACACCTGGCTTGCATTCTGCACATAAGTAATGACAAATTAAATGCAAAGTCATACATATTTACACTAGAAAACAAAAACATCTTTCTGAAAGCATTAAAGGACAACAATAATTGTCACTAAACTTGGCAAAATTAATTGAGAATACCCTGCTAAGTACTACTAAGGCAACAGGTTTGAAAATATCTTTCACAAACAGACAGAAACAATAAAAACAAAGCCAACAAACAGAAAGAACTAGGAGAAAGAAAAGATGAGGAGTTGGAAGGTTGAGAGGTATTACATAAAAAAATACTTCAATAGAAATATAAAAATGTACATATATATTACAATACTTTCACAGTTTTACTTAGGCCTTTCCCATTTAATATAAACAATCCATATTAAGATAAATGGATCAATATTTTCAAGTATATGCATATAATTAACATTAAACTTTGAACGTGTTTATTTAACTGTTAATAAAGCCAATTCTGAATAATACAGAAAAGAAATTAAAACAAAAAGCAATTTGGTGAAGTCTGCATTATACAACATTCTCTCTAAGTATCTAATTCCAAGAGCTTGATGTTCTATGTAATACAATTGTTTGACAAGCCACAGAAAATGAAACCAAATGCCAGTTATACAGTACATAACAAGTTCATAATGTCACTCTCTTAATACAAAAAATAAATAAATCCCCTTTGATAACTTAATATTTATAAAATTTCAAAAATATAAAGGAAACTAAAATTTGTAATAGAAACCTTTTAATTCACCAGGTGTTATAATAGATTTTATAGACTTATTTGTCTAGTTACAACTGATTAACAATTATACATATTTTAGGCAAGTTTATTTGGCAATAAATTCTTGTACATTGACTCTTCATATAAATTTATATAAAACATTAATCCATTAAAATAATTTGCACAGGCTCTGTTATTATTCATTAACATCTACTTAAAAAAAAACAACAAAAAATAATGTGGTGACAGAATCCAGGAAATAAAATACTGTCTTTGATACTCCAAAATGGGATGTACACTAAAAGTGAGTTCTACAAGCTTATGGGGTAAGGGAGTGGATTGTGATGGTTTGCATATGCTTGGCCCAGGAAGTGGCACTATTAGAACGTGTGGCCTTGTTGGAGGAAGTGTGCCACTCTGGAGCTGAGTTTGGAGATACTCCTACTAGCTGCCAGAGGATGCTCTGTCTGTTTCTAGCCTCCTTCGAATAAAGATGTAGAACTCTCAGCTCCTCCTGTATCATGTTTGTCTGGATGCTACCATGTTCTTGCCTTGATGATAATGGATTGAACCTCTGAACCTGTAAGCCAGTCCCAATTAAATGTTGTTATTTATAAGAAAAAAATAAAAGTGAGTAGTTATTTTGTGTTATTTTGTTTTATGTTTATATGGTGTGTGTGTGTGTGTGTGTGTGTGTGTGTGTGTGTGTGTGTGTCTGTGTGTGTGTGTGTGTTCACACATGTGTCTAGGACATAGGTTGACATCAGGAATCTTCATCAAATTGTTTCAACACCTTATTTAATTCCGTTTTTTAGACTAAGGTCAGGGACCCCTCTGGAAGAGCTAGAGGAAAGACTGAAGGAACTGCAGGGGATGACAACCGAATAGGGAGAACAACAGTGTCAACTAACCCTGACACCTCAGATTGCTCAGAGACTAAGCTACTAACTAAATAGTATACATGAGTCCATGGCTTCAGCTAAATATGAGGCATAAGCCTGCCTTGTCTGGCCTCATTTGGAGAAGATATGTCTAATCCTGTAGCGACTTGCTACCCCAAGGAGGGTAGCTAGCCTGGGGGGAAAGGGGAGCATCTTCTCAAGGGCAAAGGGTAGGGGAAATATGATAAAGAACTGTGGCAGGGTAGACCAGAAGGGGGTAATCTCTAGAATGTAAATGAATAAAATAATTAATGAAAAAAACATCAGGGAAAATTTTCAATCATTCATTCATTCCTTTAATTTGTCTGTGAGCAAACTTGTGTCATGATGGCATGTGTGGAAATCAGAACAAGTTTTGTGAGTCACTTATTTTCTTCTAAGATGTGTCTTCTAGGGAAAGAAATCAGATCATGATCTGTGGAAGCGCTTTTATCCACTGATACATCTTACATGCCTCTTAAAACTTTATTTTTACATTTATTTGGTATGCCTGTGTATAGGGGCAGAAGCATACACATGTCACGGCATGCCTGTGGAATTCAGTGGACAACCTTAAGGAGTTAGTTCTTTCTATTTACTTCACTGGCTCCAGGGAATTTTATTTTTAAATTGGATATTCTATTTATTTACATTTCAAATGTTATCACTTTTCCAAGTTTCCCCTCCACAAGCCCCCTATTCCATCCCCCTCTTCTATCAGGGTGTCACCCACATGCCCATCCACTCTTACCTCCCCACTGTGGCATTTCCCTACCCTGGGGTATGACACTTTCACAGGACCAAGGGAAGTTCCTCCCAGGGAAGGAACTTAACCTTTCTGGCCTGGAAGCAAACATCTCTCTACCTGCTGAGTACTCTTGATGACTCTGCTACCTTGCCTTTTGAGTTTCTCTAAGTGAATTCATGGATTAGTTATACTGACTGTACAGCTAGCCTCAGGGATAACCCTGTCTGCTCTTTCAGTAGTGGCTTTTGATGTCCTCTAAGGTACCTAGCTTTTCTGTGGGGGCTGGACCACATTTATGTCCTCATCTTTGTACTCCAAGCACTTTACCACAAACACAGCATATTGTCGGGGTTGTTACTTTTTATGAACTCATTTCATTTGTGTAATAGTTTGAAAAATATTGGTATTAGGTCTTCTTTGAAGGTCTGGTAAAATTCTGCACCAAAACTATCTGGCCCTCACATTTTTTTGTGTGTGGGGGGTTGGGCGGTTTCTAATGACTTCTATTTCCTTACCTGCTCTTGATTTAACTTTGGTACCTGGTCATACATTTCATTTAAACTTTCCAGTTTTGATGAGTATAGGATTTGTAGTAGGATCTAATGATTTTTTAAAAAATATTCCCTTTTCTTTTCTGTTTTGTTAATTTAGATACTCCCTCTTTGCCCTCTAGTTAGTCTGGCTAACGGTTTATCAATCTTGCTAATTTTCTCAAAGAACCAGCTCTTGGCTTTTTTGATTTTTTATTTGTATCTTTTTTTGTTTGTTTGTTTCTACTTGTTCAATTTCAGCCCCGAGTTTGATTATTTCCTGCCATCTATTCCTCTTGAGTGTATCTGCTTCTTTTTGTTCTAGAGTTTCAGGTGTGTATGCTCTCTCCAGTTCCGTTTTGGAGGTGCTCAGAGCTGTGAGTTTTCCTCTTAGCACTGCGTTCACTGTATCCCATAAGGACATCATGAGTTTTACAGGCAAATAGATAGAACTATAAAATATCATCCTGAGTGAGCTAACGCAAACCTAAAGGGACATATACGTTATATACTCACTAATAAGTGGATATTAACCAAAAATACAGAATATTAGTATACAATTGGCAGAGTTCAAGGTTAACAATCTAAAGGGCCCAAGTGAGGATGACTTAATCACAATTGGAAAGGAGAAGAAATCACAGAGGGCATAGGGATGGAGGTCTTTGGTTGGGAGAGGGTAAGGGGAGGTAAAAAGGAGAACAGGATCAGGTATTGAAAGGGGGAACAGGAGTGAAGCCCTGGGGGTTAGCCAAAAGAATGAAATAGGCAACTTTGGGGTGTACGAGGTGGGAGGACCTTTTATGATGTACCAGAGATCCCGAAGGTGAGAGACTCTCAGTACTCAAAGGGAGGGAGCTTGGATGTAGTGCTCTATAGTGGGGAGGGTGAACTTGTTGAGTCTACTTCCAGTACAAAGACAGGGCATCAAGTGGAGGGATGGGTTTGCCATCCCACAGTCAAAAACTCTAACCCAGAATTGTTCCTGTCTGAAAGAACTGCAGGGAAAAAGATGGAGAAGTACCGGAGGGAAAGGAGGTCCAGTTACAGACCTAAATTGGGATCCAGCTTAGGAGGATGACCTAAGGCCTGACATGATTACTGAAGCTATGTTGTGCTTACAGACAGGAGCCTAGCATGGGTGCCCACTGAGAGGTACAACAAGCAGCTGAAAGAGTCAGATGCGGATACTAGCACCCAAACAGTGGACTGAAGTTGAGGACCCTGTGGTTGAATTAGGGAAAAGTTGGAAGAAGCTGAGAAGGAGGGTAGCCCATGGGAAGACCAGTAGTTTTAACTAACCTGGACCTATGAGTTCTTTCAGAAACTGAGCCACCAACCAGGCAGCATACACCAGCTGATATGAAGCCCCGGACACAAACAGCAGAGGACTGCCTGGTCTGGCCTCAGTGAGAAAAAATGCACCTAACCCTCAAGAGACTTAAGGCCCCAAGGAGTGGCAAAGGGGTGGCGGTGAGGACATCCTCTTGGAGATGGGAGAGGGGATATGGAATGAGGAATAGTAGAGGTCTGACTGGGAGGGGGATAATGACTGGACTGCAAAAAAGATTAAATAATATTAAAAAGAGTTTAATAACCAAAAAAGAAAATATCTGAATTTTTCTAATTAATGATTCTAAACTAAATTAAATGAGGGACATTTTAATTCATCCAGAATCTACATAGTATATAGTTTTAGATACAACCATCATATGATTGTGGTCAACATTTAGCTTCAATCATGTGACATACACACATATGCAAATTGAAAATGTTTTAATACTTACATTTTCCGTAGTTCCAGTAATTACATGGAGTCCATCATATGTGGACTTAATATACATACCCTAAGAAAAAGACAGGATCAGTAAAAGTGAAACTACAAATATATTTTCAAGTATAATATAATTTTATTCATGAGTGAACCATGCTGCCTTAGAACTGGTTAAAAAATTACTATGTGAATGTTCTAGTTTCTAGTTAAACTGCTATAAAGACATAAAATTCAGCATGGTATTTCAATATACTGAATATCATTCCATCTTCTAGAATTCATACTATACATTATGTGGCAAATTTGTG
This sequence comes from Micromys minutus, assembly GCF_963924665.1. NCBI lineage: Eukaryota > Metazoa > Chordata > Mammalia > Rodentia > Muridae > Micromys > Micromys minutus. The sequence goes on along the minus strand of NC_137970.1, from coordinate 31,619,642 downwards.
TATTTTGTGTTATTCACATTTTATACTGCTATAATTTTACAATTTAAAGTAGCTATCAATAGAGATATTCCATCTGTAACTAGCTGGAGGTTAAACAGTGATAAAATCTTACTTAAATAAACTTAGTTTTGTTATATTGTAGCATCCTTTACTTTCCTCCTTTATTTTGTAATAGTTGTAATATTTTATATTTTTCTTATTCTTTGTCTGATATACAATAGATTTAACTAACAAAATATCTATATAAAAGTATACATTTAACATTTATATAATGAAATCAAATTCTATACTTTTTTTCATACCTTTATGTTTATTATATAATTAGATATCCAGATGTACCCGTGATTTGAGTGAAAAGATAAAAGAAAAGTTAATGATTTGGAATGACCAAGAAATGTCAAGGTAGTTCCCTCAATTTTAAAGTCATTTCAAAATGTAATATATGAAAAGCTATTAGTTCTGAAACTGTTAAGCATAGAATTCTAAATGGGAAATAAAATGAAAGTAAGTTTAAAATAAAGTTGTTTACCAGTGAACTGTAGTTTTTTAAATGGACGTTCATAGTTTAATATATAATAAATAAGCAAAACAAAAGAATATATGGGAACTTTTGGCCATAACAACATGCCAGTGTTCAACCTTATGCTGGTGATGGTGACATGTACACTTTTGAGTTAATATCTATCTCATTACTTATGGGAAAACAAATATTATAATATTAAAGACAAAGAAGAGAATGACTGGTGCTAACAGTTCTACCATAGCTAATAACAAATCAATAAAAGAGCTAAAGTTCTATTTGTAAAAGCTAAATTATATTTTAGATTTTTACAGTAAAAGACTGTCTTTAAATAAAGTGGGAAACAGCACAAAACCCCCAACAAAGCATTGTTTGGACTAGAAAAATATCTTTAGCCTCCAAAATTTTCCATCTGTCTGTCCATCCATCTGTTCATTCATCCATCCATCACAGTCATCACTAATACTTATTAAAATTTACCAGGGCCTGTTTTAAGTATCAAATATTTACTTTGTAAAAAACATCTATGTGGTATAGCCATCACTGACCCTGTTTAGAGATCAAGAAACATCATTCAAATACCATTGTATTCCATTAAAATTATCTTTTCTTTTCCTTTTTGTTTTCCTTTAGGAATTAATTTTGAACAGTTCCTTCTCTAATACTCAGCTTGTTCAAATGATGTTTGCTTCACTTACTCTCGAAATACCAGTTAAGCAATAATAGTCAAAGCCTCACAATCAAGATGGTAAAATAAAGCATATTTGGAGATAGTTCATACACTTCACTAGATAAAGAAGCCTGAAGACTAAAGCTTCTCTAATAATACCTATAGGCCTCTCTGTTCAACTCATTATCTCTTTTCTGTCATCCACCTTTCAAATGTTCTAATAGATCTCATTTCCCCAACTTTTAATTTTTGAAATAACGTTTTTAAAGCAAATCATGACTTAATTACAACTAAGCACACGTATTTTCAGTCTTTCCCATGCCTTTACCTTATGGTCATTTAAGCATGTGCTGATTGATTCTCAAACTGATTTCTTTTAAATGTGACATATGAAGGTTATTCAAAAGTGAGTGCATTTTAGAACAGCATCTTGAATAACTCATGTAAAGCCTGTAATCTTCTACCAATTTGATATGATTCATAAGGAAGAGTCACCCTTAATTCTTTCCATTTATATTCAACATTTTAGATTTTTCTTTTTCTCCCTGTGAATATCAATTCAGTTGATGTATTGCTCACTGTTCTTCACATCTAAAAATATCCTTTTAATCTGCCCATACCTATATTAATTCTGAATTTGTATATAAGATAATTTTTTAAATACCAGATATACTTTATTTAGATTTCCCTCATAAAGTCCTTCCTGGTTATTATTTAATACAAAATAATTCTTAAAACTCTGTGGTTGTGTTCTTACTTGCAGAATGAGAAAAATAGTGTTTACCCTTCAGGGCTGCAAAGAAAATACAAGGCAAATGGAAAGTATTTCTACCACACACCTTAACTTCTAATTGATTTTTCCTTTGCTCTGAAAGTTGTTTTCCAAACTATTTAGAATTTTGGTTCTTACTATTTAAAATTTATACCAATTTTAAAAATCTGGTACAAACCTTCCTCAAGTTAAAAAGAAAAAGATCACTTTGGGGTGATCCGTTCATAGAGAAGATACATTTTTCCTAAAGTCCATCAATTAGTTGTGGCTCACTTCACATGTCTCTTGCCTCCCACAATTCTGGTGTAAATTAGTAGACATTTTTAATTCAGATTCCCAAAAAATCTAATCTAATCTAATGTTGTATTAGCACATATTTTTTTACCATATGAAGCTCAAAAAAAAAAAAAAGGTCAAAAAAAAAAAAAAAAACCCAAGTGTATAGCACCCTTTCAGAGTGGGGTACACCTAGACCTTAAATCATTAATAACTCAAGGGCTAAGATGATAGCCTTGTGGCAATTTTTGGTATTTAAAAATCATTATGTTATGAATGGATACAAAAATTGTGGTACATTTACACAATGGACTACTTCTCAGCTATCAGAAACAATGACTTAACCAAATTCTTAAGAAAATGGTTGCATCTAGAGAATATCATCCTGTGTGAGATAACCCAGTCACAAAAGAACAGACATAATATGCAGTCGCTGATAGTGGGATGCTAACCCCAGAGGCTTGTACTGCCCCAGAAACAACTCACAAACTGTGTGAAGTTCAAAAAAAAAAAAAAAAAAACATTATGCTCAGTCCTTACACACTAAGAAAACGTTGACTAATTCCTGGTTACATCCTGTTTTTCATGTACTTTTTGCTCATTGTAACTAGTAAGATCTTAATGCAGAGTATCAAACCTTAAAAAAAATGCTTAAAAATAAATAAAAAAATCATTATGTTTAATCTTTACACACCAAGAAAATGTTGATTATTTCCATGTTACGTCTTATTTTACATATACTTTATGCTTATGGTAACTAGTAAGATTTCAATGCATCCGATCAAACCTTTTAAAAAAATCAAGTACTGACAAAAATATGTTCATACAATTTTACGCCAAAAGGTTTTAAAAATCTGTACATGTATCTCTGTTTTTTTAATGAAGTTATAAGAAAAAATATTTTTTACTATATACATTATGCTATAAACATCTTTCATTGAAAATAACTTAGAGGAAAGGAAGAAAAATACTCAGTGTTAAGCAATGAAGAGTGTTATTTTAAAAAATGAAATTACTTTTGTAAATGTCATCTCCTCATAAACATGTGTTCCAAAGGCCTTTGATATATCTACAAGTAAGAACAGGATCAAACACTATGTCTGTGTATATGTATTATTTTACTTACATAACTGTAATTGTGATGAATTTTCATTTATAAATTAATCAAGATTAAAATTCCTAATAGAAAATAGAATAATTATGATAATAAACTGACAAAATGGTAATATGAATGCAATTTCTTTCTCTCAAAGTACCAAACATTTTCAATTTATCAGTTATAAGAAACATTTTATGGCTTCTCCTTAGCATATCTGATTTATTAGCAACACTATTTATCCAGATTGGGGATATTTATTGTTGGATAAGACTTGATTAAACAAAGATCTTTTGATATCATTGCCTTCAATTTAATAATCTCAATAGCTATCGTGTAGTCAATGAGTGGGGTATAATATATATTAGTATTACAAAGCTATACAAAAGTATATATATATATATATATATATATATATATATATATATATATATATATATATATATATGTTACCATGAGATTTTAATCACACCATTCAGAATGATATGCAATTTCAAATGCAACAATTGTCTATTTCTGGAAATACCATTTACTGCCTTACGACTGCACTTGTTCGTGTTAGTTGAAACCACAGAGGGTAAACTTCAGATGAGGGTGGAAAGTGTTATAATGAGACTACTAAATCACAATGGTTTCTTCATATAAACTTACAAATCTTATAAATAAGCTTACAAAAGTCAATATTACATAAAATACTTACAACTTAGTCTGATGTCATGTAATCATGATGGTACATTTGATTTTCATCTTCTCATGAAAACACTCACAAAATGCAAATAAAAAAGCACTAGGACCTATAAACACCCAGAATCAATGAGCCCACTAGCACAAGATTTTCTATAGGAGACATGATGGCCTCAAACTAAATATCATTGGTGGCCAATAAAGGCTTTCCCTCTCTGAAATAGTTACAAACATCTCAATAAAGACATGCATACATGTGTATGAAAAAGGAATATAAACAGTTAAAATTTACATAGGGATCATTAAATGTATATTCATTTCCAAGATTCCTATTTTCTAGAATATTATTATTTATTGGGAGATAGTTTAGAACACCATAGGGTGAAACTGATATGTAATAAGTTCATTGCAGGTAGATGCTTTTCAGCTTGTTTCTTTGTGTCTGTGTCTTCCTCATGCTTATCAATGTTACATATTTCCTTTCTGAAGGTATGTTTGAAAAGCTCAAATGATTAATATAAAAATTTATCAATGCAGTTCATGAATGTTGGCCCAGTGGTAGTAATATTCAGTTGGTCATTCAATTCTTACAACAACACATATGAAAAAAGGAATGGATGCACTTGATAAACATTATAGTTTCTTAGAAGATGGCTCAGTGCTTGCTAAGTAAGTAGAAAGACCTGAGTTTGGATACCCAGCACACACATAGAATGTCAGGCATGGTGGAACTTGACTGCAGTCAAGTGCTGGGAAAAACAGGAGGTGCTTGCTGGCTAATCAGTCTGTCAAGCTCCAGCTTTATTTAGTAAGATACGCTTGTCTCAACAAAAGAGAAAGCAATTGAGGAGGACACTCAATTTTAAAACCTGACCCCAACATGTACAGTCATGCCTGCCTGGACACACATATACACACACTATTATACATACCTCAGAAGCACTCACACACAAAATGTGACTTTAACTACCTACCTAATGAGAAAGAAGATCTGTTAAAACCAGAATAAATCAAAGTAAAAATGAATAAAGAAAATACCTACTTGGCAGGTAACATCGTGTTTACTGTAAAATTCTTAAAAGTTCTTAAGCTAAGAAATTTTAATTGGTGAAAGAATGCACCTAATGATGACCCAATTAAATAGGATAATTGAGGAATTACCATTTTCGTTTCTCTCTATTTTTATGGATCTGTCCTTTAAAGGTTATTTTTGACACTCTCCTACTACCTTGACTTCTGTAGGAAATGAAAAGGAGGCTGAGTCTTTGTGGAAACCACTTTTTTACCCATACCACTTGCTATGTGCTGAGGACGATGGCTTGGTAAACATGGTATTCCTTACCAGCCCTTCACTCGGTTTGATATTTGCCAGCTGAATCACTTCCAGGTGAGCAGACTGTGAAACCAGAGGATCTGACGACAGGGATATGATGTGGTCACAGACCCCAGAAAGAGTTTTACACTGGAGGTGAAAGAGAAAGCATGGTAAACATATGTTGTAAGTAACATACAAATCACCATTTATTATATTTTTAAAGTTTTGTTTTATTTTCAATTACATGTGTGTGAACATGATGTTGATGCCCTCATAGGCATCAGATATCTCTGTAGCTGGATTACAACTTCTGAGCTACTCAGTGTGGGTGCTGGAAACTAAACTCACTCTTAATCTCTGAGCCATATTTCTAGCCCCTATCATAACCTTTTAAGGAGGAAAGATAGTTGAAGAATATTACCTAGCATTTGATTCTTTAAACTTCTTATATAAAAGGTCATTAGGTACACATAATATACAAAATGCATCTATATTTTTAAGTTATAGAAATATAAACTGTATGTTTGGATGTGAATGCAAGATGTAGATATGTATTATTTATATTATTTGAAGCATCATGCCTAAATTATTTCCTAAAATTTTGATAATCCAAGAACCTATTGATATTTAGGTCCAATTTAGTTAAAATTGTATTTAACTAAACTCTAAATAATATTAAATCCAGATGTCTTTTATTTAGTGATCAGAAAAGTAAAAATAAAAGAGCTCCTCTTGCAGTCACTTTAAAACATGTGGCCATAAGACTGGCTCTCTGCTACTTGACTGTCTGATGACTCTGATATGTCCCCCACTTGGGTAGGGTCATTTTCATTTAGAATATTGAAGGCCTTCACTGTTATCACTGGAGTATGTGGATCTCTTTAGCTGTGGAAAAGATGTATCACATGTTTAGTTGGTAAATTCTTCTTGCATTTTTCTTAACTTTCTGGATCAAGATTACCTTTGTATAGAACTTCCCACTTCCATAAAGCATAGCTTGCTAAGCTATTTCTTCACCCTTCTATGATAAGTCAGAAAGTTAACTTATTCTGAACACCTCTGAGACAAAGACCTTTAATATCCCATTCATATATAATTTTCCCTGTACCCCACTTACCACTCACACCTTAAAACTGCAAATATACATATATATATATATATATATATATATATATATATATATATATATATATTATATACAAAATGAATAAGCTGAAGGTCATATAAGAAGTTTTTATTTAGTGAATGAGTTACTATTTTCATTGTTCTATAGTTATTGATTAGTTTACCTTGAAGGTGATGATTCTCTTTGTATTTCTGGGCACCCCCTCCCGAATAGAGAAACTGTCAAGCTAAACTTGTCTGTATAATAGGACTCATTATTTTTGCATTTGTTTCTCAAGACTGCACTTTAACTGACTGTAGTTGTCAGCTCCTAAAGACAGACATTGGTCACATAACACCAAGACATAAAGTAAAAAATATGGGCCTGATATGAGGATAGATGTATGTAATTATCACTCTGACACTGACTTTGTCTATAAGCAAGTTCTATCCTTATGGCTGTTTTCTTCAGATAGAAAGTTATATCATTCAGTAAAAATTGCCTTATAAGGCTTATAATTTAAAATATGATATTTTAAAGAGTCAAATATAGCTACTATCCAATGATAATAAACAAATACTTGTTTTACCTATTGATTTCCTTTCCTATAAAGTCCTCAGCCCTTACACATGAGGTGAATTAATACACTATTCTTAATTCCAAACTGTCTTATAATGAATAATAATCACAACAGCCTGTTCAGCTGCATAACAATTATGACAATTTTTACTCTTCTCCTCTCTCTGATATTAAGGTCTTGGTGCTTTGGATAAAATGATAAGCTTCTACTCACAAATACTCGTTAGTGTAAATTGGAAACCTGACAATCTAGAATCACTTGAGATACAGGTCCACGGCATGCTTTTTGGGATTTTCTTGATTACATTAATTGCAGTGGGATGACTTGCCCGTTATGGCAGCCCTATCCCTGGGCAGGGGATCCTGGACTGTTTGAGAATAGAGAAAGCTAGTTTAGCACAAGTGTTAATGTATCTATTGCTGTTTCTGATGACAGATGTGAGAATTCCAGATCCTTCAAGTTCTAGCTGCTCTGACTCTCCACCATGATGGACTGTAACCAAGAATGGTGAGCTAAAATGAATCCTTTCTTGTTGTCAGCCTCCCCAGTGTTTGTAATAAATATGTAAACCATCACACCAGGCTTACATTATAATTTTAAAACTCAAACATATTAACATATTAATTAAGTCTGTATTTTCAAAAAATAATAGAGAAGGATAATACACTGTAATTTTTATTTAATATTATTGTTAGCAGAAATTATTTGTAGAATGCCTACAAATACTTGGAACAATGAAAAATACTTCATATTCATTCTCATTTATCATTCTACCTTCTCAAAGGAGGTATTATTATAGTTAGCTGAACAGACATGAGAATTAGGCTAAAAAACAAGCCATGGTTGCTGACTTGGTAGAATGATCTGAATTCTTAATTATTGGGTGTACTTTATTAGTTATTAACATGTTTTAATAAACTTCATTTTGTATTGCTTGGGCTGCTTTAGATGTGTTCAATAACAACAGAGGAACAACATTATCAACTAACCAAACCCACCACAACTCCCAAGGTCTAAAACACCAACCATTGAGCATCCATGGAGAGACCCATGGCTCCCGTTTTGTATGTAGCAGAGGATGGCAGTGTCTGACATTAATGGGAGGAGAGGCCTTTGGTCCAGGGAAGGCTCATTTTCCCAGTGTAGGGGAATGCCAAGTTGAGGTTGAGGTTGGGAGAGGGAGCACTTTCATGGAGACAAGTGGTGAGGGAGGAGGGATGGGAGTGGGAGAGGGGATAACATTTGAAATGTATATACAAAGAATACCCAATAAAATAATTTTAAAAAAATACTAAAAAAAAAAAAAAAGAGAGAATTGTCAGTCATATGCCAAGGAGCCTGGACTTTGGTGACCATCTTAGATTCTTACTTACCACAGATGTGAATGGAAAGCAATCAACAATCAAGAGAATGTTGCTGAAAAATTTGCACATAGTTCTGAACCATAGAACTAGATTTTTGTTCTCATGGGGGGCATATGAGAGTGATGAAGTTGGAACTGGATGCCAGCTTACATTTAGTTCCCTAGCTGTATGACATTGGGAAAAATATTAATCCTTCCAGTGTCAAAGTCTGTCACATATGCAAATTTGATAGAAAAAAGACAGTATCTACTTCTCTGCATTAGGGTAGGGACATAGCATCAACTAGAATCTACAAGATCTATTCTATTTTCCTGATGTATCAGGAAACAGCGACAGAAAAGCTTTGCGGTGGGTCCCCAAAACAGATGAGAGACTTAAGAAAGGGTATGCTACTTTCTATGCTCAAGGATGACAACACTTCAGATATAGTAGTCATTCAAGATGAGGTTATTAAGTCTACTTAAGCTATGAACACTACATTCACATAGAGTAAATGAGCTGGAAGGGTTCAATATCTTAGAGACTATTTCATCTTTCAATATATAAATATTCTTTTTAGGAAAATAAGGACCAAGCATCTGAAATCTCTGAACAATTGTTACAAATATATCCCAGAAATTTAAAGGTGGCATGTATGGTTTTGCAGAGGTAAATGCTAAACATACTGTGACAGTTAGGAATGGATTAATACTCAGCTCTAAATTTACCCTTTAGTGCCTTTTCTCTATATAGGAATGGGATGTGTGCATATGTATTTCTTTCTTTACCTTGGGTACAATGCTATATTTTTGACAGATGAGGGTACTGCAGGAACACTGAAGGAATAAAGAAGGCTTCTTTCTAGGTTCTCATGGGCTACATATTAAATTTGCTCGTATTTAATTTAGGGTCTATGATTGTTGCCCATATTTTGAGTAGACCAGGTAATGTCCTGCTTCAACTACATACCTAGATTATTTATTTAAATCTCTCAGCAACTGTGCTATCTAGGTTCAGAGTCGGTCATCCTGAGGTTATCTTAAGATGTTCTCTTGAACTCTTATTATAGCAGCACCCAAAATCTTTCTAAAAGATCTCTCTCCTGGTCTTGTAACTAAAGGCAAGCTCTTCTTCTTTCTTTTCTTTCTTTCTTTTTTTGTTTTCTCTCCTTTTTCATTACTGACTTTGTTAATTTGAATACTGTCTCTGTGCCCTCTGATGAGTCTGGCACAGGGTTTATCTATCTTGTTGAATTTCTCAAAGAACCAGCTCCTGGTTTTGTTGATTCTTTGTATAGTTCTTTTTGTTTCTACTTGGTTGATTTCAGCCCTGAGTTTGAGTATTTCTTGCTGTCTACTCCTCTTGGGTGCATTTACTTCTTTTTGTTCTAGAGCTTTCAGGTGTGCTGTCAAGCTGCTAGTGTATGCTCTCTCCAGTTTCTTTTTGGAGGCACTCAGAGCTATGAGTTTTCTTAGCACTGCTTTCATTGTACCCCATAAGGTTGGGTATGTTGTGCCTTCATTTTCACTAAATTCTAAAATGTCTTTAATTTATTTTTGTTGGATGTTCTCTATCTTTATATTTCAGATGTTATCCCCTCTCCTCCAGTCCCATCACCCCTCCCTCTCCACTTGCCTCCATGAAGGTGCTCCCTCTCCCAATCACCCATGGGGTTGCAAACCCTTTCAGCTCCTTCAGTCCTTTTTCTAGCTCCTTCATTGGGGTCCCCATGCTCAGACTGATGGTTAGATGCAGTCATTCTCAACTGTATCTGAATGATTCTGGCAGAACTTCTGAGGAGGCATCAATATCTGCCTTCTGCCAGTAAGCACTTCTTCACAACAGCAATAGTGCTTGGGTTTGGGGGCTGCATATGGGATGTATCCCCAGGTGAGGCAGTTTCTGAATGATCTTTTGTTCAATTGCTGCTCCTCTATTTGTTCCTGTATTTCCTACTATGTTTTGTTCTCTCTTCTAAGAAGGACTGAGGCATCCACATTCTGGCCTTCCTTCTTTTTGAGCTTCAAAGGTCTTTGAATTGTTTCTTGGGTATTCAGAGCTTTTTGGACTAGTGTATCTGCTTATCAATGAGTACATACCATGTGTGTTCTTTTGTGACTGGGTCATCTCACTCAGGATTTTAGTTTCATCCATTTTCCTAGGAATTTCATGAACTCATTTTTTCTAATGGCTCAGTAGTACCCCATTGTGTAAATGTACCACAGTTTCTGTACCCATTATTCTAGTGAAGGACAACTGGGTTATTTCCATCTTCTGGTTATTCCATCTAAGGCTGCTATGAGCATGGTGGAGCATGTATGTTATATGTTGGAGAATCTTTTGGATATATATCCAAGGGTGGTATAGATGGGTCCTCAGGTAGTAGTATGTACAATTTTCTTAAGAACCGAATTGCCAGCTCTTATCTAGGCAATCCTATGAGGCCACAACCACACTTTCTCAGGCCTCGGGGTGACTGCTCTGCCTAAGTAAGTTATCTTTTCTATGTACTCATTTCTCTTAGTCTTTAGAATCAGTTTATGATTCCCTTTATATCACAATAAATACTATTCTATTATAGGCTAATAATTATGTGTGCCAAAGTTACTGTGTAGTTTCTCTTTCTATTCTGATTCAAGTACATTGGACATTAATATTATGGCAAATTGGCTGTACTTTTCAAAATAGTGTATTTGATCATATACAGAGTGGTACTAGACAAAGACTGTCCTCAAATTCATCACTTCATGTGGCTACTCTGCTTTTTTACAATTTTCACGAGTTTATCATAAAAGAACTGCAGCATTTAGAGCTAAGAAATTACAGCTAGCCCAATTCTTCAACATAATTAGAAAGGCTAATTTAAGCTTGTTCACAAATAGTAAGTGTCATCCTGAAGTCAGGACACTAATTTTTTAAACTCTCAGTAGTACCCTTTCTACTATATTGTGTTAGTATTTACTATAAACAAATACTTTATGACGACACTGACTGTACCCTCCGCATCAGTCTAAACATTACATCATTCTACAATGTAAAATATGTTCTGCAAATATAACATCAACAAGAACACATATAAATATAATGCTGTGTCATACACTGTCAAGAATTATCATTAACATAAACAGCAAAACCGGTTTCTGTAGGCTGTACTATTATTATTATTCTTATTATTTCACTTTCAAAACTTTTTATTGACTATTAATAATTATATGTATTTATAGGGGATAATGTGATATTTAAACACATACACACATTATTGGATGAATGAATTAGGCCAACAGGCTTAACATTATGTAACACATTTAAAATTTCTTTTTTTTTTTCTGGAAAAATAATTTTTTTTATTTATTTCGGATACATTTTTTAAGGTTGTAATTAAGTATTTGTGGGTACATATACATATACACACCTATATATATGTAACAATAATACAGGAAAAGAGGCTATTAATTTGAGGGGTTAGGAGAGAGACTAGGAATGGCTGTAGGGAGGAAAGGGGGATGTGATACAGTTCTATTTTAATTGAAATATTATTTTTTGAGCTTCACACAGTCTGTGAGTTGTTTCTGGGGTGTTCAGAGCTTTCTGGGGTTAGTATCCCATTATCAGTGACTGCATATTATGTCTGTGCTTTTGTGACTGGGTTATCTCACTCAGGATGATATTATCTAGATGCATCCATTTTCTTAAGAATTTTGTTAAGTCATTGTTTCTGATAGCTGAGTAGTGCTCCATTTTGTAAATGTACCACAGTTTTTGTATCCATTCATCTACCGAAGAACATCTGGGTTCTTTCCAGCTTCTGGCTATTATAAATAGAGCTGCTATGAACATTGTGGTGCATGTGTCTTTGTTGTATGTTGTAGCATCTCTGGGATAAATGCACAGAGGTGGAATAATTGAGTCTTCAGGTAGTACTATGTCCATTTTTCTGAGGAACCACCAGAGTGATGTCCAGAGTGGTTGTATGAGATTACAACCCCACCAACAGTGGAGAAGTGTTCCTCTTTCTCCACAACCTCGCCAGCATCTATTGTTATCTGAGTTTTGGACCTTGGCCAATCTGACTGGTGTGAGGTGGAATCTCAGGGTTGTTTTGATTTGCATTTCCTTGATGGCTATGGATGTTGAGGACTTCCTTATATGTTTCTTAGCCATTTGATATTCCTCAATTGAGAACGTTTTGTTTAAGTCTGAACCCCATTTTTTAATAGGGTTCTTTGATTCTCTGGTGTCTCGCTTATTGAGTTCTTTGTATAATTTGGATATTAGGCCTCTATCTGATGTGGGGTTGGTAAACATCTTTTCCCACTCTGTTGGCTGCCATTTTGTTTTCATGATAGTGTCTTTAGCCTTACAGAAACTTTGGAATCTCATTAAGTCCCATTTGTCAATCTTTGACCTTAGAGCTCGAGGTATTGGTGTTCTGTTTAGGAAATTTTATGCTGTGCCTATGAGTTCTAAGGTTTTCTCTACTTTCTGATCTAATAGTTTCAGTGCACCTGGTTTAATGTGGAGATCTTTGATCCACTTGCACTTGAGCTTTGTACAAGGAGATAAGAAAGGGTCTATTTTCATTCTTCTACATGCTGGGTGCCAGTTGAACCAACACCATTTGTTGAATAGGCTGTCCTTTTTCCATTGAATGTTTACAGCTCCTTTGTCAAAAATCAAGGGACCATATATGTGAGGGCTCATTTCTGGATCTTCTATTCTATTCCATTGATCCACGTGCCTATTTATGTACCAGTACCACGCAGTTTTCAGCACAATTGCCTTGTAATATAGCTTGAGGTCAGGGATAGTGATTCCCGAAGATGTTTTCTTGTTGTTGAGGATGGATTTCGCTATTCCAGATCTTTTGTTATTCCAAATGAAATTGCACATTACTCTTTCCAACTCAGTGAATAACTGGGTTGGAATTTTGATGGGGATTGCATTGAATCTGTAGATTGCTTTTGGTAAGATGGACATTTTTACAATGTTGATCCTTCCAATCCATGAGCATGGGAGATCTTTCCATTTTCTGAGGTCTTCCACAATTTCCTTCTTTAGAGGTTTGAAGTTTTTTTCATACAGGTCCTTCACCTGCTTAGTTAGAGTCACACCAAGGTATTTCATAGTTTTTGTGACTATTGTGAAGGGTATCTTTTCCCTTATTTCTTTCTCCACATGTTTGTTCTTTGAATATAGGAAGATTTGTTTGAGTTAATTGTATATCCGGCCACTTTGCTGAACTTGTTTATCAGCTGTAGGAGTTCTCTGGTGGAATTTGTGGGGTCGTTTAAGTACACTATCATATCATCTGAAAATAGTGATGTTTTTACTTCTTCCTTTCCAATTTGTATCCCTTTGATTTTCTTTTCTGTCTAATTGCTCCAGCCAGGACTTCCAGTACTATGTTCAATAGGTAGGGGGAGAGTGGGCAGCCTTGTCTAGTCCCTGATTTTAGTGGGATTGCTTCAAGTTTCCCACAGTTAAGTTCGATGTTGGCTGTTGGTTTGCTGTATATTGCTTTTATTATGTTTAGGTATGGGCCTTGGATTCCCGTTCTTTCCAAGATTTTTAACTTGAAGGGGTGGTTAATTTTGTCAAATGCTTTCTCAGCATCTAGTGAGATGACCATGTGGTTTTTTTCTTTGAGTTTGTTTATATGGTGGATTACATTGATGGATTTCTATATGTTAAACCATCCCTTCATGCCAGGGATGAAGCCTACTTGATCATGGTGAATGATCGTTTTGAAGTGTTCTTGGATTCGGTTTGCAAGGAATTTGTTGACTATTTTTGCATCAATGTTCATAAGTTAGATTGGTCTGAGGTTCTCTTTCCTTTTAGGGTCTTTGTGTGGTTTAGGAATGAGGGTTATTGTAGCCTCAAAAAATGAGTTGCGTAGTATTCCATCTCATTCTATTTTGTTGAATAGTTTGGAGAGTATTGGTATTATGTCCTCAATAAATGTCAGATAAAATTATGGACTAAAACAATCTGGACCTGGGCTCTTTTTTTTTTTTTTTTTTTTTTTTTTTTTTTTTTTTGGTTGTGAGGCTTTTGATGACTGCCTCTATTTCTTTAGGTGTTATGGCATTATTTAGATGGTTTACCTGGTTCTGATTTAACATTAGTACCTTTTATTTGTCTAGGATTCATGCATTTCATCCAGATTTTCAAGCTTTGTTGAGTATAGGCTTTTGTAATATGATCTAATGATTTCTTGAATTTCCTCAGTTTCAGTTGTTAGTTCTCCACTTTCCTTTCTGATTTTGTTAATTTGGATACTCCCCATTTGCCCTCTAGTTAGTCTGGCTAAGGGTTTACCAATCTTGTTGATTTTCTGAAGAACCAGCTCTTAGTTTTGTTGATTCTTACAATGGTTCTTTTTGTTTCTATTTGGTTGATTTCTGCCCTAAGTTTGATTATTTCTTGCCATCTACTCCTCTTGGGTGTATATGCTTCCTTGTGTTCTAGAGCTTTCAGCTGTGCTGTCAAGTTTCTGATGTATGCTATCCCCAGTTTCTTTTTGAAAGCACTCAGAGCTATGAGTTTTCCTCTCAGTACTGCTCTCAGTGCATCCAATAGGTTTGGGTATGTTGTGTTTTAATTTTCACTGAATTCTAGAAAATCCATAATTTCTTTCTTTATTTCTTCTTTGACCCTGCTATGGTTTAATAGGGCATTGTTTAGTTTCCATGTGTATGTGGGCTTTTTGTTGCCTTTGTTGTTGTTAAAGACCAGCCTTAGACCATGGTGATCTGAGAGGATCCATGGGAGTATTTCAATCTTCTTATATCTATTGAGGTTCATTTTGTGACCAAATATGTGATCAATTTTTGAAAAGGTTCCATGAGTTGCTTAGAAGGAGGTGTAATCTTTTTTTTTAGGATGGTATGTTCTGTAGATATCTATTAATTCCAGTTGGGTTATAACCTCTGCTAGTTTTACAGTATCCTTGTTCAGTTTCTGTTTCCATGATCTGTCCATTGGTGACAGTGTGGTATTAAAGTCTCCAACTATTATTGTGTTGGGTAAAATGTATTTTTTGAGCTTTAGTACAGTTTCTTTTTATGAATATGGGTGCTTTTGTATTTGGAGCATATATGTTAAGGATTGAGAGTTCCTTCTGACAGATTTCCCCTGTAAAAAGTAAAAAGTGTCCTTCCTTATATTTTTTGATAACTTTTGGTTGAAATTCTACTTTATTAAATATTAGAATGGCCACTCCAACTTGCTTCTTGGGGCCATTTGCTTGGAAGGTTTTTCCTAATCTTTTATTCTGAGATAATGTCTGTCTTTGTCTCTGAAATGAGTTTCCTGTATGCAGCAAAAGGCTGGATTTCGTTTAAGTATCCAGTCTGATAGGCTATATCTTTTTATTGGGGAGTTGAGTCCATTTATGTTAATAGATATCAAGGAATAGTGGTTGCTCTTTCATGCCATTGTTGCTTTGGTAGGTTGAATTGTGTCTGTGTCTCTTTCTTCTTTTGGTTTTCTTCCTTACGAATTTTCTTGTTTTTATTATGAGGTGGTTCCCCTCACTGTATTGGGTTTCCACCTATACTTCATTGTAGTGCTGGGTTTGAGGTCATATATTGTGTGAATTTAGTTTGGTCTTGGAATATCTTCGTCTCGCCATTTATGGTGATTGATAGTTTTTCTGGATATAGCAGGTTGGGCTGGTATTTGTGCTCTCTCAAGGTGTGCATGATGTCTGTCCAGGCTCTTCTAGCTTTCACAGTCTCTGTTGAGAAATCGGGTTTGATTCTGATTGGTCTGCCTTTATATGTTACCTGACCTTTTTCCCTTACTGCTTTTAGTATTCTTTCTTTGCTTTGAGCAATTGGTTTTTTGACTATTATGTGTCGGGAGGAATTTCTTTTCTGTTCCAACCTATTTGGAGTTCTGTAGGCTTCATTTATGCTTGTGGTCATCTCATTTTTAAGGGTAGGAAAGTTTTCTTCCAGGATTTTGTTGAAGATATTTACTGTGCCTCTTAGTTGATACTCTTCTCCCTCTTCTATTCCTATTATCCTTAGGTTTGGTCTTCTCATTGTGTCCTGGATCTCCTGGACATTTTGGGTTAGGAGCTTTTTGGTTTTTGCATCTTCTCTGACTGTTTTGTCTACGTTTTGAATGTTGTCTTCGGCCCCCGAGATTCTCTCTTCCATCTCTTGTAGTCTGTTGGAGATGCTTGCATCTGTGACTCCTGATTTCTTTTTTAGGATTTTTTACCTCTAGGGTTGTCTCTTTTAGTGTTATCTTTATTATGTCTATTTCCGTTTTAAATTCTTTTTTCCATTAGTTCATCTCTTCGGTTCTGTTTTCTTCTAGTTTTTTGAGTATTTTGCTTGTTTCTTCTTTAAAAGCTTCTAAGTCTTTATGCTTTTCCTCCCGTTCTTGTTTAAGGATCTCTATCATCGTCTTGAGGTAGGATTTTGTGTCTGAGTCTTCTTTTTCTGGAGTGTTTGGGATTCTGCTGTTTGTTGCCATGGGAGCGCTAGGTTCTAGTGTTGTCAGGTTGTCTTTGTTTCACTTGGGTACATCATTTCACTTTCCTCTTGCCATCTTGTTGTCAGTGATTGGTTCTCGCCTTTCCCTTGTACCTGGCCTGTGTCCCTGGATCTCTGCTGTTCCTGGTGGTGGATGTTCCAAGTGCATGTTGTGCACCCCGGAAGCTGTTTGCTGGGAACAAAGGGCCAGATGCCAACAGATTCCCGGGTCCCTGGATCAAGCCGGGTGGGCAGGCACACACTTTCAGTGTGCTTTGCTGACATCTCTCTGTCCCCTGAACAGTCAGAATCCCTTCTCACTGGGCTCTCCCCAGTCCTGTGTTGTCTGGGTCTCTGCCTTTCCTGGTGGGGATGTTCCGAGTCTAGTATTATTTTCAAAGAATACAGGTTTCTCCCCCTTTCCTAGTAAAGGCAAATATTTTCTATTTCCATCATATTATATTTATATTTCTTTTTTTGTCATGGAAAACAATTTTAGGGAAGTTATTTTTTAAAGAGTTGTTTATTTTTATTTTATGTATATTAATGCATGTGTGTGTGTTGTGTGTGTGTGTGTGTGTGTGTGTGCTGTGTGCATGACATACATGTGTGTCTGGTGCCTTATGCATTAAAAGCCCAGAAGAGGGTGGTGAATCACCCGAATTTGGGTTACAGATGATTTACAATGTAGGTGGGAGGCAAACTACAATGTAGGTGCTGGGAACTGAACCCAGATCCTCTGCAAGAGTAGCGAGTGCTTTTTATTGTTCAGACATCTCTCCATCTTAGAGATTAATTTATAGTTGACATAGTTTCTGCTATTGGTAACTACTAAAGTGTCAAAATCCAATATAAATAACATCCAAGAAAACAATTTCTAGCTCAATAATACTCTTAGCATATATCTTTAGGTTGAGTACAAAGTCAAGTATGTGAAGAAAAACAGGTTGGGAAAGAGGAGACAGAATGGAAGGAAAGAGGAGAAAAAAGCAGCTAGAATGAGAGGGAACTGGAGGGGAAGAGGGGAGAAGGGCATGAACAAAGTAGAGGAGAAAGAAACAGAGGAACATATTTTTGAATAGTAAAGCACTTCATAACTAAGAAATCTCTTTAACACTAAAATAAAAAGGAAAGATGAATTATTCTTCCCATTTTTTATAAAGACCACAATGTTGGTTAAGGTAAAATATATTCTATTTGATTTAATCAACTAAAATGGCCTGGGATCTTTTAAGAGTTTATCAAAGTTGTCAAGACTTTCAGGCTTACAAATGAGAACAGCAGGGTTGCAACAAGCACAGACAGTCTGCTACAGCCCAAGGGCCTGCAGTACGTTTTCCAAATAGGAAGACTGTAGTGAAAGATGGGAGGCAAAAAAAAAAAAAAAAAGCACACAACTAAAGAAAGTTCCAGATTCTCTTTAGCCCTTTTACCATATATAAAACAAGGATGTTAACAAAAACCAGTCAGTCCCCAACATGCCAATGACTATGTAATACACAAGGATAAGCCCTAATTGAGGGAAATTTCTGACTTATTTATTAGAGGAAATCTAACAATAATTAAATTTAGTAAATGGTATCTCCAGTAGAGTGTGCAGTAACTATCTTCAATGTCTTCATGATTTCACTCTGTTTTGTTCAACCGAACCTAATGGTAACCCACCTTCTGAGCAGATACCGGGTTGTTCAGTCTCTTTTCTTTCATTGTCATATTTTACATTAATGCACATCCCTGTTCAGAACTATATGCAAATTCTCCTTCCACTATACTTTTTCATAGACTACTCTGATTTTGAAAATGAAAACAGCCAAATGTTAAAATTGACCCATGCCTTATTCAAGCCAGTTTTGACTATTTTACCTGAATGAATATGATATTTAGTGTAAAATCTGTCAAAAGTATGGATATATCAAAATAAAATAAAATAAACAATTTTATTTTCATTATATGCACATCATAATTTTAAATAGAGAATGTACTTGAAGTTAAAAAGTCAGCTACCATTCAAAGCAAATACATTTATACCAGAATATTCACTTTAAATTTCTTTCTTCTATATATTTAATCCTTTTTTTTTTTTTTACACTCCGGATTTTATTCCCTTCCCAGTCCACCCTCCTCCTGTTCCACATCCCATACCTCCTCCCCAACCTCTGTCTCCAGGAGGATGTCCTCACTCCAACCCATACCACACCAGACCTCAACTCCCTGGGGCCTCCGGTCTCTTGAGGGTTAGGTACATCTTCTCTGACTGAACCCAGACCCCAGAGTCCTCTGCTGTATATGTATGTGTTGGGGGCCTCATATCAGCTGGTGTATGATATCTAGTTGGTGATCCAGTGTCTGAGAGATCTCAGGGGTCCAGGTTAATTGAGACTGCTAGTCCTACAGGGTCACACTCTTCCTCAGCTTCCTTCAGCTTTTTCCTAGTTCACCCACAGGGGTCAGCAGCTTCTGTTGATTGGTTGGGTGAAAATATCTGCATCTGACTCTTTCAGCTGCTTGTTGGGTCTTTTGGAGGGCAGTCACGATAGCCCCCTGTTTGTAAGCACACCAAAGCCTCAGTAATACTGTCAGGCCTTGGGGCCTCCCCTTGACAGAAACAATTATGGGTCAGAGTTTTGACAGTGGGATGAAAACCCCATCCCTCACTTGAAGCCCTTTCTGTTGGAGGTGGGCTCTACAAGTTCCCTCTCCCACTATAGGGCATTTCATGTAAGGTCCTTCCCTTTGAGTCCTCAATCCTCTGAATCTTTCACCTCCCAGGTCTCTGGTACAATCTAGAGGGTTCCCCCAACCTCCTCCCTCCTGAAATTGCCTGTTTCCATCCTTTCTGCTGGCCCTCAGGGCTTTACTCCTTTCCCCATTCCTAATATCTGATCATGTTCCCCTTTTTACTTTCCTTTCCTCCTCTCCCACCCAGGTTTTTCCCTCCATCCCTCCCCAATTTTTATTGCTTTCTTCATCCTCTCAAGTGGGACCGAGGTGTTCTTACATAGGCTTTTCAGCTTGTTGAACTTTTTGAGTTCTGTGGACTATACCTTGGGTATTCTGTACTTTTTTATTTGGATAACATCTATCTATTGGTGAGTATATACCATGCATGTCCCTTGAGGTCTGAGTTACCTCATTCAGGATGATATTTTCTAGTTCCAACCATCTGCCTGCATTATTCAGGATGTTCTTTCTTAACATTATTCTTCCATTGTGTAAATGAACCACATTTTCTGTATCCATTCTTCTGTTTTGGGATTCTGGGTTGTTTCTAGCTTCTGGCTATTATAAATAAGGCTGCTATTAACATAGTGGAACACGTGCCCCTCTGGCATGGTGGGGCACCTTTTGGGTATATTTCCAAGAATGGTATTGCTGGGTAGATCTAGTTCAAATTTTCTGAGGAGCCTCCAGATTAATTTCCAGAGTGGCTGTACCAGTTTGCAATCCTACCAGCAATGGAGGAGTGTTCCTCTGTCTCTACATCCTTGCCAGCATCTGCTGTCACCTGAGGTTTTGATCTTAGCCATTCTGACTGGTGTGAGGTGGAATCTCAGAGTTGTTTTGATTTGCATTTCTCTGAACACTAAGGACTTTGAACATCTCTAGGTGTTTCTCAGCCATCTGAGATTCCTCTATTGTGGACTGTCCATTTATTTCTACACCCCATTTTTTGACTGTGTTGTTTGTTTTTTTTTTTTTTTTGGTGGTTAGGTTCTTGAGATCTCTATATACTTTGGATTTTATCCCTCTATCAGATGTGGGGTTAGTGAAGAGTTTTTTTTTTTTTTCCCAATCTGTGGATTACTGGTTTGTCTTATTGACTATGTCCTTTGCCTTACAGAGGTTTCCAGTTTCATGAGGTCTAATTGATCAATTCTTGATTTAGAGCATGAGCCATTGGAATTCTGTTTAAGAAATTTCCCCCTGTGCCAATGAGTTCAAGTCTCTTTCCCACTTTCTCTTCTGATACATTGAGTGTATCTGGTTTTATGTTGAGGTTCTTGATCCACTTGGACTTGAACTTTTTCCAAGGTGAAAAATATGGGTCCATTTTCATTTTTCAACATCAGATCATGGTGGCCCAAGACTGAACAGAAAGCCCATATACACGTGGAAACAAACAACTCTCTACTTAGTGATAATTTGGTCAGGGAAGAATTAAAGAAAAAAATTAAAGACTTCCTGGAATTTAATGAAATGTTGACACATCATAAACAAACTTATGGGATACACTGAAAGCAGTGCTAAGAGGAAAATTCATAGCACTGAGTGCCCTGGTAAAGAAACTGAAGAGATCCTTTCCTACACTAGCAACTTAACAGCACACCTGAAAACTCCAGAACAAAAAGAAGAAAATACACCCAAAAGGAATAAATGACAGGGAATAATCAAACTCATGGTGGAAATCTACCAAATAGAAACAAAGAGACCAGTACAAAGAATCAACAAAAACAAACGCTGGTACTTTGAGAGACCCAAGATAGATAAACCTGTAGCCAAACTAAAGGGCCCAAAGTCAGCATCTACATTAAGAAAATCAAAGACTAAAAGGGAGACACAAAAAAGAAACTGAGGAAATTCTCAAAAAAATAATCAGATCCTACTAAAAAAAGCTCATACTCAACAAAACTGGAAAATTTAGATGAAATGGATAGTTTTCTAGAAAGATACCACATACCAAAGTTAAATCAAGAGCATGTTGGTTATCTAAACAGGCCCGTATCATATAAGGAAATAGAAGTCATTAAAAAACCTCCCAACCAACAAAAGCCCTGGGCCAGACAGATTTAGTGCAGAATTCTACCAGACCTTCAAAGAAGACCTAATACCAATCAATATTCCTCAAACTATTCCACAAAATAGAAACAGAAGAAACACTACCCAGTTCATTCTATGAAGCCACAATTACTCTGATATCCAAACCACACACGGACTCAACCAAAAAAAGAGAACTTCAGACCAATTTCACTTATGAATATTGATACAAAAATAATAAAATTCTCACAAATTGAATCCAACACATCAAAATCATCATTCACCATGATCAAGTAGGCTTCATTCCAGGGATGAAAGGTTTGTTCAATATACAAAAATCCATTAACATAATCTACTATATAAACAAAATCAAAGAATAAAATTACACGATCATCTCCTTAGATGCAGAAAAAAACATTTGGAAAATCCCCAGGAAACGCTATGCAAGTTAAAGACAAGTTTTTATGCATTCTCATTTAGAATTAGTTTATGACCAAAAGCAGTCATTGTATGAGGGCTTCCTTTGCAGATAAGAACCAGAATGTTAGCCCAGGTCAGCTGCTTGACAATTAGGTCTATAGGTCTTGTCTTGATCCCAGAGAAGTCAGCAATGATAAAGCAACAAAGCAAGGCAGAGTTCCCCAGCATTCCTGAACAGTTTGGGACAGGAAAAAGATCCCCATGGTCAGGTCTCTGGATGCCATTCTCTCATGGTATGGGGAATGCCACTCAGTATTACACCCTGGCACTTCACAATGGACGTCAAGGACTAATATCTTCATTGTACACAAAATACGTGCTGTTAAACACTCAAATACAATATTTTATATTGAACTTTATATCCATTCAAATTTAAAAATAAAAGTAATTTTACAAGTTTATTTTTTAAAGAAAAACCATTTAACAAAATAGTGAAAGTATTCGAGATATCGGGAATGCAAGGCCCATACCTAAACATAACAAAAGCAATTTACTGCAAACCAAACAGCCAATATCAAATTAAATGGATATATACTTGAAGAAATTCCATTAAAATAAGGGACAAGACTCTCCCCATATCTATTCAATACAGTACTCGAGTGCTAGCTAGGTCAATAGGACAACAAAAAGAGCAATTCTCAAATTCATCTGGAAAGGCAAAAAACCCAGAATATTGAAAACAATTCTTAACAATAAAAGAATGGCTGGCAAGAAGTGCTTACTGGCACGAACCTGATATGGATGTCTCCTGAGAGGCTCTGCCAGAGCCATATTGATACAAAGGAGAATGCTTGCAGCTAACCATCAGACTGAACAGGAGTACCCCAATGGAGGAGTTAGGGAAGGACTGAAGGAGCTGAAGGGGTTTGCAACCCATAGGAAGAACAACAATATCAACCAGCCAGAACCCCCAGAGCTTCCAGGGACTAAACCACCAACCAAAGAGGAACTCATGGCTCCAGCTGCATATGTAGCAGTGGATGGATTTGTCTGGCATCAATAGGAGAAGCCCTTGGTCCTGTGAAGGCTCATTTCCACAGTGTAGGGGAATACCAGGGTGTTGAGGTGGGAGTGGGTGGGTGGGAGGGGGAGCATCCTCATAGAAGCAGGGGGAGGGAGAATGGGATGGGGGAACCAGAAAAGGGGATAACATTTGAAATATAAATACATAAAATATCAAAAATTAAAAAAAAAAAAAAACAAGTGGGGAATCACTATCCCTTACTTCAAACTCTACTAATAGCAATAGTGATAAAAACTATATGGTACTGGTACAGAGACAGACAGGTAGACCAATGGAATAGAAATGAAGGCCCAAAATGAACCCACACACTTACACATACTTGATCTTTGACAAAGAAGCCAAAAATATACAATGGAAAAACAGAAAGTATCTTCAATAAATGGTGATGGTCTAAGGAGCTGTCACTTTCAAATTTTAATGGTAAAATTAACATTTTCTCTGTGCTTATGCTTTACTTAGCATTATAATTTAGAATCTTTCTTTTAACACTGCCCAATGACTATTTTGAGACATTTAGTACAGTTTATTCATAAATTATATATCCTTGACCATTTTCAGACAGTAATCATGAACAGTAAATATTATGTCCTATAGATTCACCATGGCTAACTGCAGTACTACTATCTTTCTTATTTTTTATTATTATGCATTATACTTCTTTGAACATTTCCTGTAGAAAATGTAATTTTATTCCACAATTTATTCTAGATCGTATTATCAGAAAAGTATAAGAATATAAACTCTGAAGTCAGACTACAGGAGTTTTTCTTTTATGTGAGAATTTCATACATGAGTACTGTATTTTCATCATTTCCATCTCTCCTTCTCACCTATTTAATCAATTCCTTGTGTGAGTTCAGTTCACCTACTAGGAACTTTTTATTGCATCTATGTATATGTGTTTGTGTTTGTGGACGATCACTTGAGATTGAATAACATATCAAGGAGTTTGTCCATGAAGAAAGTTGATTTTTATTTTTCTTCTCTTAGCAGCAACTGTCTCTGGCTTTTCTGTGGGTAGTGAAATTTACTCTATCCACTGGTGCTGCCATTAGGTAGGTATGGTATGTTACCATACTGTTGAGATTTCATAAGTACATTTTCTCATCATGTCTAGAAGACATTAGCAGCAAGCATTCTGGTCCACTGGTTTTAAAAATCTTTCCGACCACTCTTCTATGATTTTTTCCTGAATCTTAGGAGTTCTTAACTGATCATAAATAATTTCTGTCATTTTGTGAAACTTAACATAACCATTCAATGTTTAAATTTATTCATCTATAAAAAAGAGATGATAATAATATTTCTTCCAGAAAACTAAAATGTGTTAGATTGTATACAGCGCTCAAAGTAATGGCAGAAACAAATTGCAAAATATTATATAAATGTTAGAATTATTGTTTCTAAGACTTGAAAAGTATGCCAAAGTTATTTTCCTAAAAATTTGGCACTATACATGTATAGCAATAAACTATATCCGTCCTATTTTCATGAAGGCTACTATCAGCACCTGAGTATTTTTTAAAGTATGTGTGTAAATAGACAGAAATATATCTTATTATTGCTTTCTAAAAATCCCTGTTATCTGAGGATAACTGCCTCTGGCATGTGCTAGTAGCTGTCATGATTTAAAATAGGATGTGTTGATTGTAAGTTTAAAATATACATAAACCCTAGGATATGTACATTATCCTTTGATAGTGTGCTAAAACTTTCATTTAAAAACAATTGGCACTTCTATGTCCTCTCTTGTTCTTAACCATCTCATCTATGCTTCTTTATCATGTCATTTTGATCATTCTTTACTTTTCTATTCTAGAACTTATTTTCTGTTTCACTTATTTTAGAATCCTACTTTAACACATTTACCAAGGAAGTACTTTAGTAACTTCTTAATCTAAAAAAATGTGTGTGCGGTGGGAAGGGTTATTTGTTTCTGTGCATGAGCTTTGACCACTGCTTTTCTTAGAAATATTTGCAGTTTTTTGATCCAATATATTTTGGAAATATTTATTCATGTCCATTCTTTTTTTTTCATTCTTATTCTCTCTCTCCTTCCCTGCCTCCCTCATCTCCTCTCTTTCTGTATCCTCTCTCATTGTTGAGACAGAGCATCAGTGTGTAGCCCAGATGGACTTGGAGCACATGAGTCTCCTTTGTTAATTTCTCAATTGCTTGATTGTACACTTAAGTTATTTTTCTCTAGTCCCATTTGATGGATGAATGCAGGGTTACTTCTTGCCATTATACTGATAATATATTACTATTATAATCTCTTGGAATAATTATCATTTCAATAAATTTTCTAAATTGGGTATACAAATTTCTTTTCTAAAATTATTCTAATACCCTTTATTATTGCTTTATTTCCCAGAAAGACTTGTAGATGAGTTAACCAAAACCTATCCTCTAAAGCCTTTATTTTCTCTCATATTTTCTATTTTCTGAATATATAAATATATAAAACTGTATTATTAAAGTCCAGTTTTATGAAACTTTCTTTAATATCCAATGTTTATTTTATTGATTTTTAGTATGGTCTTAATTCTATTTCTTTTGTTGTTTTTAATATAACAATTTTCTTAGTTCACTTGGTCTTAGTTTACAGTATACATACCTTCTTTATACTATATCATTTTTTCAAATAGGCAGTGTTCTTTTACCTCTTACTGTGGACATTAAATATACTTAGCAAGCCTACTACATGAGGCAGTATTAATTTATTAGTGTAGTGTATTATATTTCCCTTTCCTTTCTTTTATAAAATCTAATCACTGTATATTGAACTAATTTAAGAAAAGACATATCTCCCAACTTTCCTTAGCTAAGTTTTCCCAGATGTTTAAGGGTGCAATGATACTTGTTTTTCTTTATGGAATAACTAAGCTATAGTAGCTTTCCATACGTGATCATTTCCTTCCTCTTCACAAATGACTACCATCCCTTCCAGACAAAATGAAGATCTAATCTATTACAAACATCTTCAATATTCTTCAAGATAAATATATTCAAACATTTATAATACTCTATGTGCCATTTGAAATTTGGTTTTATTACTTCACAAGTCTTTTCTTTCTCTCCCTCTCTCTCTTCCTTCCTTCCTTTTCTTCTTTTACAGAGTAAGTCTCACTCCTGGTTTGTCTGGAAATTAACTATTCAGACAAGGTTAGACATGAATTCAGAGACTTCTGCTTGCTTCTGTTTTCCAAGTGCTAAGAAATATAGGCATAAGTCACCATGTCTAACTCTCTGTATGCAAATCTTGATTATAATCATATAAGAATATTTTATGTGATCTAAAATACTATAAAATCTAAATTGTCATTCAGAGACCTATGGTTTCTTCTTACTAAAGCATAACAAAAATTTCAAGTGTTCTGTTATTCAAAATGTACTTAGTGGAAGCTGGGATGTCCATGATTGGGAACCTAGAGTGAGAAGTAGTAGAATAATAACATGGCATAGAATCACTTTCTGAGCTGAACTGACAGATTAATGCTATCAGTGTCTCCATCACCAGACAGGATGTTAAATTTCCAACTGCCTAGGGTATACAGTTTGCTGAGTAAACAGACTTTACTGATTTGGAAATAGCAAGTAACTCTGAATTTGGCATATGAATAGAGAAATGAGAGGAATCTACTATTAATATAGGTTCAATTTACTAATAATGCACATTGATTAGTAAATATTTACATAAGAAACAATTATTCTAAAATATAAATGGTTACTATTTATTTTAGTTTTAGTAAAATTCCAAGCATTACTTTAGAGTCTGAAACATCTTATTTCCTTAAAGAAAACTAACTGAAATTATACTTAGGAAATTTCATAGAATAGAAATCTTACAATATTCCTTTATCATTTAAATTTATTTCTGTTTGAGAAGATGGGAAGGATCTAGGGGAATTGGGGGAGTGAAAAGCATGATCAAAATATATGAAAAAAATTAATAAAAATTTAAAAATTAATTTATTTCTGCTATCCTGTCATAGGATAGCATCTTATTTATTTTCCAAAATAAAGTTTCATATTTTCATGGCCCTCTATCAATTGTTACTTTGTATTTAATTACTTTATAAACATTGGAATATTGTTTTAAAATATGTATGCATGTACTCTACTGGATCTATTTTTGTGCTTAATCAAATTACATCAACAGATGTAAAAATATATACAATATTTACATTAAGCAAAAGAAAAGCAAAGAGAAACGATGACTATGAATGAGACCCTAAAATAAGGCTAAAATATAAAATAGGTGCACATATTAAGTCTTTTGATCTTATGTTTCTAGCAGCCCACACATAGGGGAAATTAAATGCAAGTATTTTGATAAAAATAAGAAATTATTTCTGAAAACCTGCACACACAAAAATATCAGGACACACACAGTGACCTCAATCAAAACATTGAAGTAAATATAATGAAGGGCCTACAGCAGTGGGTCAAAGTTTCAGTCAAGTTTAATTTCAGGAGGAATAGTTGTTGCTGCAGAAAATTCAATGCCAATTAAAGTGACATTTAATGGAAATTTTAAAACAAATGTAACACATGAAGTGTCTCCTCATTTTCCTTAATAACTACTGAAAGAACATGCATAAATAAAACTCATCAGTGGCCTTGAGGTTCCCAGGAAACAGAAGAACACAATGGAGAAGGCTCAGGGAACTAGAATTGCTCTGAACTATTAAATCTTAAAAAAAAAAAAAGTGTCCGTGATATATGTTCAAATTCAGCACTCAAATGTTTTAATATGTGTAGCCCATAGGGTCATCTACTGTAAATGCATGATTAAATGAGATATGGGTTGGATATGTCTTACTAAAACTGCTTCAGAGAAGAATCCCTGTAGGATTATGGATATTTTATATATACCTTATACAGAAAATTTATATATTACTTGAAATACTTTTCTGTAAAAAAAACAAACAAACAAAAAACCCAACTGTTTATGTACCCTGAACTATCAGAAAAAAATGGTGTCAACATTTTAGCAACTTACAAGAACCATAAGTGTAAAATCATAATTTTATGCAACCTCTATGTGGGGTCATATGCTCTCCAAAGGGGTTGCAACCCATAGGTTGAGACTGTTAAAAGCACTCAAGAAATCAAGAAGTAGGTCTCCTAGGGATAAGGGAGTACTATGTTAGATATATTTTAAAATGTTTCTTCTAGAGTCATCTACCGATTAAAACTTATTTTGTCTGAGAAATCTCTCCTTGATCATATAAACTATTATGATTTCATATTATGTTATAAATGAGCATTTCTCTATTCTTCCAATAAGCCCATTATCTATTTTTCACAGTGTCATCAATAGGCACTTTCCCTGCCATTCTAAAAATTCCATCTTCCTTGTAACTATTATTATGATCATCTAGATTCAGAACTTTTGATTATTTTACCATCAGCCAGTGAACAACTATAGTCTCAATGGCATAACCTTCTTTGATATCTACTTCATTGCATATTTTCATTTTCCATCAGTAGAAGCTTTAATTTTATGATAACACATCTTTAAAAATTTCAGGCTGAGTATTGTCTTACACATCTGCAACTAGCTTAAAAAATACTCACAGTTCCCTTTAAGTTTCAATTGACTGAGTTAGATCTGTTCTTCTTTCATCATGATCAGCATATTCAATGGAAGGTGTTAATTACAATGCAATGGAAATTTTACTTTTTAATTTATGTGGGGTTTTGTTCATCAGTTTAGCACTGTACTTCAATAGTTCATTCTTTTGTTTCTTTAGGACATGCATAGTAATCTTCCAATACCACACTTTTCATTAGGAAGCTTCATACTTACATTTCTTGTCCAATCTCTTCAATAGCTTACTTTTGCATATAGATCAACTCATCTTTTTCTTTTTACACTATGACACATATAGATTATCTGTCTGTCTATCTATCTATCTATCTATCTATCTATCTATCTATCTATGTATGTATGTATCTATCTATTGGGGTGTTTTTAGCAATATCTTTTTATCGCAGATGGAATAAGCAATAAACAAGAAAACAAATAAATAAACAAGTCACAGTAAGTAATAGATATAGGCCTTATGAAGATGGCCAATGCAAACCTCATTTTTTCCCTTTGCAGGAATTCTTACTTTAGATACATGAAAAAGGGTTTTCACAACATTTTGCATTTTTATTGGATATTTTATGTATTTATATTTCAAGTGTTATCCATCCCCTTTCCTTGTTCCCTTCTCTTGTGAGGTCTGGAAGAGTAATCTTTTCCTTAGCAATGTAGACATAGTGGTGTAGTGAGGCTAAATTTTGAATGAGCTCCATCATATGAGATCATGTATTTTCCACTCACAATATCAGTGGCTTCACATATGTGGTCAAAAAGTTTATTAGATCTGGAGTTGGTGAGGTGCCTCAGTGGGGAAAAACATTTGCTGCAAAACTTAAAGTTCTGAGTTTAATCTTTGGAACTCACATTGTAGGTGAGAGGCCACTCTTCACAATTTTCCTCTGAATGCCACATGTGTGTAGTGTTACATGCATGTGTTCATATATAAAAATAAATAAATACAGAACAGTCTTATATTTTGAATGAACTTTAGGATTACTACTTAAACTATAATTGCTATAGTTTATATTATTTCCTTTCTATTCTCCAGAGCCTATGAATAGATAAATCTAAAGAGTTAAGGATATTTCTTTTCCCTTCCTAGGCAAAACAGGAGACCCATACATTAATTCCTCTTTCTGAGACCAGTGAGGGGAAGAACATTAACTCAGAATTGCTGCCACTCTGAGTTCATGTTTCCTCCCCATATACTTAGACAAGATATTTTATAAATGTTTAACTGCTGAGATACAAAACAACATTTGTATGTATTCAAATAATTAATGAATCCCAGAGCCATAAACAAAGAAGAGAAATGGCATGACACATGGATTGTAACTAAGTAGTACACAATAACTGCAGAAGTCCCATGTGCAATAGTAAGGAAGGAATTTGAACAGGTGAGTATTCATTAGGAAGGAGATTTCCATAAAAAAGAAAGGAGAAGGAGAAAGACAAAGAGCAGCAGCAGAAGCAATCTCTTCACAAACAAGAAAATTATACTTTTTCACCGAGTATAATATAACCATAAGTAACGTGTTTTGATTCTTTTATAGGTTTCCTAAAATGTAAAAATACAATTAACCAAGGTAGGTGAATAGTCTCTTTTATTATGGATTATTTGTTCTAAGTCATAGCCTTTTAATTGCTAAGTAAATATTGTGTAATGGGGATAAAAATTATAGCCAAATCTACTTACCACATGAAGAATTTTATTTTCAGTTTCATAGACAGTGCAATCCTGAAAAAATAAAAAAGAACATTACATTAAATATTAAACAACTATGTTAAACTATGTTTTTAGGAATTGTGCTAAGAAAATTTCTTCACATTACAAGTAAAAAATAAGAGTGGGAAAAATATGGAATTTCTACTTTTTTTTACCCAAGTAGTAACAATGGTAATGTTAGATGATCAGTTTGTTTTCCTTAAGTATATGTGACAAAGGCCAAGAATCATCAAGACTACTTTAGGACATCCAGTATTGACAATACTTTCTTTTTTTTTTTTTTTCCACTGTTAATCCCAGCAATCCATGAGCTTGGGAGATCTTTCCATTTTCTGATGTATTCCTTAGTTTTCTTCTTCAGAGACTTGAAGCTCTTGTCACACTGGTCTTAATGTTCTTATTTATGTATCCTTGTACTCTCCAAGACTTCTCACATAAACGTTGTTTGATTTTGTCAAGGGCTTTCTTGGCATTTAATGAGATGATCATATCTTTTGGGGGGAGTGTTAAGATGTTTATTGTCATGGTGGAAGTTGGATGAGTAAAACAACAACCCAATTCTCAGGGTGGGCCTAAGATTAAATACTGTTTGCAGGGAGGAGTGTTTGGGGAGGAAAGTTAATTGGCTAAGCCTCCTGGGCTTTAGGTAACTTATTATAATGGAGATTTGTCTTGAGTTTACATGACTGTTGCCTTTACCTGTGAAGAGGCATTGCTCTTATGTGACTGATGGTCACAAACCTCTCTACAGGGAACTGTGGGGGTTCTGTAGCCATATGACAGGGGCCTGGTTTCCTGGGAGTTTAGGGAAATGCCAACCTTCCCTTAGGGTTTCAAACCTCATCTTAACCAGGAACCAGGATATCTTTCACAGCCCATTGCCCCACAACTTCCCCTTTTACATTTTTAAAAAAGAGGTGTCATTTCAGTGACATCATTTGTAGTGAAAAATTTGTGTAGGGTTGAAGCATCAAAAGAAAACACTACACAGGCTGGAGGAGTAGCACAACT
Source organism: Micromys minutus (assembly GCF_963924665.1). Lineage (NCBI taxonomy): Eukaryota > Metazoa > Chordata > Mammalia > Rodentia > Muridae > Micromys > Micromys minutus. Next base: position 31,588,200 of record NC_137970.1, on the reverse strand, counting down.
AAGCCAGAGGGGTAAGGAGGAATGAGAGTGGGGGCTGGGTAGACAAAGGATCATTGAACCAAGTAAATATTCCATGGGTTGTACAGCTTGAGGGTACTAACATCTATATTAAACAATATTTGATAAATCTATTCAATTCATCTAGAGACATCATGTTTTCCTTACTATCATGTAACTTCCCCCAAGTTTAGATTTTTTTCTATCAGTTTGTTTATATGGTGGATCACTTTGATGGATTTCTGTATACTGAACAGAACACCAATAGCTGAGGCATTAAGATCCACATGTAATAAATGTTTTTATAATATTATTTAAACAATAGTTTCTTCAATAGTCTTCAGATGTATATTCATAGCAGAGGCATATATTAATACTGCCCAGGCTGGCCTTCAACTTGTACTTGTCTCCCTCACTTTTCTGAGTGGCTATAATTAAAGGCATAAGTCACTATACCTCTTATATTAAGACAAGGTTTTATGAGGCAAAGTTAGGTCAGGTTTATTTCAGAGTCTAAACCTAATACTTAAGATTGATTCTCATATACTAAAAGGGAAAAATTTCTACCAACATAGTCATTTCTGTGTTTGTTTACATTTAAAACAAAGTCAACTCTTAACAACTAGCTGTGAATTACATATACAGAAAAGCCAGTGTAAGGATAATATATATATTCATATATGGAAATGCATTATAATAATATCTGAATTTGTAGGAATTTAATTTTACAAAAATTATTTGAACAAATTACACAATCTTAAAACTATTATTAACAACCACTGCTGGTTTTCTGTAGGATGAGTGTGCTGAATCTGGTCAATATGCTTTGTAATCCAAAACAAAAAAAAAAAAAAAAGTCATGTATTGTTAAACTTGTCATCAATAAATCTTATTTTATCAAGGGAGAAAGCAAATACATAAATATTATTAAAAAAGTAAACTAACTCTTGCTATTTTAAGTATATATGTATATATTATGTGTATGTATGCATTAAGTACATAAATATTATCTTTGCTCATTAAAAAGATATAGGACCAAAGATCACTTTAGTAATGATCAATCTTTCAGTATTGTGGTCTTGTTATATCATTCTCCAGGCATTCTTGGAAACTAGCTAATTCCAAATCAGATTAGAAACATACAAGAACAGACTGGGCTGCCTTTAAGATAGAATGAACCTGTCTAAGATGAATAGTATTGAGCTAGAAGTCAACATGAGGAGATTTCTACTTTTTGAAGAAAATAATCTGAGTACATAAGAAGATAGTACAGTGGATCAAAACATTAAATACCGTGGAATACTAATTACATGAATGTGTCTGATGCTTTAGTATGAAATTTGAAAGTATTAGTGGAGAAAATGTATATTTAATAAAATAGTTTAGTCATATTTTGAACCATGTAGATATCTTTTCCTCTTGAATGAGCAACTGTTAGCCTATTGTGCTAGGCTTTTCTGTATATATAATTCACAGCTAGTTGTTAAGAGTTGACTTTGATTTAAATGTAAATAGACACAGAAATAAGTATGTTGGTAGAAAGTTTTCCCTTTTAGCATATGAGAATCAATCTTGAGTATTGGGCTTAGACTCTTCATGACCTAGAATAACTGGGAGAAGAATCTCAGGTACAGATTCTCTACATTGGTTTGGCCTGAGGCTGAGGCCAGGGGATTGTCTTAGGTTAATATAGGAAGATTCAGCTTGCTGTGGCTGGTACTATGTTTTAGGCAAGGGTCCTGAACAATAAAAGAACAGAAACATCTAGTTGAGCACAAATAAGCAAGCAAAGATTTATACATCCATTTCTCTATTCTTGATTATGAATTTGATGTGGCCAGCTGATTAAAGTTCCTAACTTGACTTTCTCACAATGGCAGACATAGCTGTATCTATTAAATGAAATAAGCCCCATTCCCCCTACATTCTTCATGTTAGTGTATTTTATTACAGTGACAGAAATGAAAACAAGTCATGTAACATTTGCACAGGTGTGCAAAAACTACACAGAAAATTGATGTTTTCACAACATTTAAAGTTTAATGTCTTTAGAAGCATATATGCTGCAAAATTATGTGAAAGAATAATTATTTTTTAAAGTTAATACTTTTCTTACAAAGGTCAATACAACTGGGTTATAGTATTCCTTGTTTCAGACAAATTTCAAACTTATAGAACTTCACACCAGCTGTGGTACAGTGTCTGATTGTTACATTTATAGTTATAGATCTAGTGATGCACACTCAGTGATTCTGATGGAATCTTATAAGTAGAAGTCTAAAGAAATAGATATGTCAGGTGACCAGGTAGTTAAGATTTTCAACCAGGATAAAAAAACATATACAAATGTTAGGATTAAACTTATTTAGAATAAACATAGCTAAATGGCTGTAAGAGAAATTTTAAGAAATAAATTTTCTTTTTTATTAATGTATTTATTTATTTACTTTTTTTTGCCAAATACATTTTTAAGGTTGTAATTAAGTATTTGTGGGTACATATACATACACATATGTATATATGTAACAATAATATAGGATAAAACGTTATTAATTTGAGGGGATAGGAGAGAGACTAGGAGGGGCTGTAGGGAGGAAAGGGGGATGTGATACAGTTCTATTTTAATTAACATATATTCTTTTTTGTTGTTGTTGAACTTCACACAGTCTGTGAGTTGTTTCTGGGGTGTTAAGAGGTTTTCGGGGTTAGTATCCCATTATCTGTGACTGCATTTTATGTCTGTTCTTTTGTGACTGTGTTATCTCACTCAGGATGATATTCTCTAGATGTAACCATTTTCTTAAGAATTTTGTTAAATCATTGTTTCTGATAGCTGAATAGTACTCCATTGTGTAAATACACCACAATTTTTGTATCCATTCATCTACTGAAGGACATCTGGGTTCTTTCCAGCTTCTGGTTTTTATAAATAGAGCTGCAATGAACAATGTGGTGCATGTATCTTTGTTATTTTTTTTTTATTTTTATTTTTGACTCTCTTGCCTTTTCACAGCCAAGGGCTGGAGTGAAATGTATATCCCACTGAAACAAGCCTCAGGACACCTTTTATATGTTTAATTTTGATCTTTTATATTAGTATATTTTTGTAGTAATTATAAGTGTCATCATGGCATTTTATGCAAGTATATCATGAACTTGGATACACACACACACATATATACTAACCAACCAACCAACCAACCAACCAACCAACCAACCAAATACACCCCCAACAACCCATGTTGGTGAACTACTCCTGGATATGGGCCTGCCCTGGAGTATGGTTGCTAGTGATACTAGGGATACTTCACTGGAGAGAGCTGATCTCCCTTTCACAGCAGGTATCAATTGCAAATAGCTTCTTTTTTTAAAAAACTTTATTTAAAAAAACAAAGATAAATGTACAAATTTTTAAGCATTTTTGCATAAAAGTATACGAATACATTTTTTGTAAGGTTGTAATTAAGTATTTGTGGGTACATATACATACACATATGTATATATGTAACAATAATATAGGATAAAAGGTTATTAATTTGAGGGGATAGGAGAGAAACTGGGAGGGGCTGTAGAAAGGAAAGGGGGATGTGATACAGTTCTATTTTAATTAAAATATTTTTTTTTCTTGAACTTCACACAGTCTGTGAGTTGTTTTTGAGGTGTTCAGAGGTTTCTGGGATTAGTATTCCATTATCAGTGACTGCATATTATGTCTGTTCTTTTGTGACTGGGTTATCTCACTCAGGATGATATTCTCTAGATGCATCCATTTTCTTAAGAATTTCATTAAGCCATTGTTTCTGATAGCTGAGTAGTACTCCACTGTGTAAATATACCACAATTTTTGTATCCATTCATCTACTGAAGAACATCTGGGTTCTTTCCAGCTTCTGGCTGTTATAAATAGAGCTGCAATAAAGATTGTGGTGCATGTATCTTTGTTGTATGTTGGAGCATCTTTGGGGTAAATGCACAGAAGTGGAATAACTGGGTCTTCAGGTAGTACTATGTCCATTTTTCTGAGGAACCGCCAGACTGATTTCCAGAGTGGTTGTATCAGTTTACAACCCCACCAACAGTAGAGAAGTGTTCCTCTTTCTCTGCAACCTCTCCAGCATCTGCTGTCATCTGAGTTTTGGATCTTGGCCAATCTGACTGGTATGAGGTGGAATCTCAGGGTTGTTTTGATTTGCATTTCCCTGATGACTAAGGATGTTGAGCACTTTCCGTAGATGTTTCTCAGCCATTCGATATTCCTAGATTGAGAACTTTTTGTTTAAGTCTGTACCCCATTTTTAATAGGGTTGTTTAATTCTCTGGTGTCTAGCTTTTTTAGTTCTTTGTATACCTTGGATATTAGGCCTCTATCTGATGTGGGGTTGGTAAATATCTTTTCCCATTCTGTTGGCTGCCGTTTTGTTTTCTTGACAGTGTCTGTAGCCTTACAGAAACTTTGCAATCTCATTAAGTCCCATTTGTCAATCTTTGACCTTAGAGCTCGAGCCATTGGTGTTCTGTTCAGGAAACCCAGACACACAGGACTGGCAAGAACCGAGTGAGAACTGATTCTATTTATTTACTTTACATCCTGACCATAACCTCTTCCTCACCAGTCCCCACTTTTCTTATCCCCTCCCCCGATTCCTCATCCCATGCTCCTATGATAAGGGGAGAAGCACCCTCTGGATACCAACCCACCTAGGCATATCAAGTCACTGTAGGATTAAGCATTCCCTTTCCCACCGAAGCCAGACAAGGCAATGCAGTTAGGGAAACAGAATATACAGGCAGGCAACAGAGTCAGTGGCATCCCTAACTCCAGTTGTTTCGGTGTTCTGTATGAAGACCAGGCTGCTTATTTGCTACATATGTGCTTGGGTTTGGGATGGTAGGTCCACCCCATGTATAATATTTGGTTGGTAGCTCAGTCTCTGGAAGCCCCTAAGGATCCAGGTTAGTGGACTCTGTTGACCTTGTGAAATCCTTATCCTTTCTATGTCCCTCAATCCTTCTCCCAACCTTTCTACAAGATTCCCTGAGTTCCATCTAATGTTTGACTATGGGTTTCTGAATCTGTTTCCATTGGCTGCTGGGTGGAGTCTTTCAATGGACAGTTTGATAGGTTCCTTTCTGTGTGAACAACCCACTATCATTAGTAGTTCCAGGAATTGGATACTGCCCACGGATGGGTCTCTATATGGGATAGTCATTAGTTGGCCATTCCCTCAGTATGCTCAATCTTTGTCTTTGAATTTCTTGTAGGCAGAACAAATTCTGGGTAGAAGGTCTTGTGGGTTGGTTGGTGTCCTTATCTCTCTACTGGGAGCCCTGCCTGACTACAGGAGGTGGACATTCCAGGCTCCATATTGCCCACTGCTAGGAGTCTCAACTGTAGCCACCCTCATAGACTCCATAGAGCCTCCCCTATCCTAGATCTTGGGCATGTCCTAGAGATGCTCTCCCCACCCTGCTCCATGCTTTAAATGGATACTTTACAAGTTTTTAGGTGCCTGCGTGTAAAGTTGTTGAACATTAAATTTATACAAAACCTTTGGAATTAAATTACTTTGGTTGGTTTAAGAGATATAATTATAGGACTCAAAGAGCAGAAGAGGAGCCAGACAAATCGTACCTAAAAGCATTAGTAATGATAGCCTTTAACTGGTAGCACAGATAAAGGCTTGGTGCAAGAACCAAGGCTTGCATCCACAGCCTAACACTTTTAAGCTAATGTAATCATTTTCAAACTTAAACTCTCTATATAAGTTCTCAGAGATCAAGTTAAAATGCAGTCACAGGTTTCATACCCCATATTATAGATTCACTGGGCTCTCAAATGGAGTGTGCCAAGATGATTTTGATTAACAAATTTTTAGAAAAATGTTTGTTTTTAAATAAGATTACTAAGTGATAGAAGAACAACTAACCAAAGTAAAAATATTAGATGTACAGAATTCACAGATTGGTAAGCTGATTTAAAGTGTTGCTGCTAGCTTGCTCAAGACAGCCCTGGATTCTATAGAACCATGTGATGCAGTTTCACATCCACACGATTAATCAGTTTTTTTTTTTTTTAATCTACTAAACTTATTTAACAGCTCACTGTCTTGAATAGCTCCATATATTTGTTTGACTCTCTACCTTCTTTGACCTAGATTGGCTTGTTTCCTATTGAAAGCTGGAGGCTATTATCAAGGACAAGGCCAGCACATATTAATAACAGAATAACAAAGCACAGGAGCTGAGTCAGTGGATATTAACCTGCTATTAGGGAAAATTAAAAAATGTATAGTATTTTGTTAAACATTCATTTTACTTAATTTGTTTTATCACGATAAATACATAGCCATAGGTACTTTGGAAGATTAATTTTATTAGTAAGTTATTTTACTTCCATCAAAATATGATGTTAAATAATGACTTTTCAAAGTGTTGATTTTATTAACAATTTGGGCCAAATTCTTTCCTAATAAAATATATCTCAAGTTTTAAAGAGAAAATATTATTACATAGAAAACTATCTACATTCTTACGAAGATATCAATGCTACAGAAGCATATATCTCTTATGCTCTACTTTTCTCATGATACAATTAAATTTATTTATAGGGGATTTTGAATTTGAGGGCTTCCTGTGTGGTTGGTTTGGTTTTTTTTTTTTTTTTATTTGTTTGTTTTTAAGTTCCATGTGCAAGAGTATTTTGTCTTCATGTAAGTGATTTATTTATTTATTTATTTATTTGTTTGTTTGTTTGTTTGTTTGTTTAATGTACACTCTCTTCTGGTGTGTCTGAAGAGGGCATGAAATTCCATTACAGATGGTTGTGAGCCACCATGTGGTTGCTGGGAATTGAACTCAGGTCCTCTGGAAGAGCAGTCAGTGCTCTTAACCGCTGAGCCATCTCTCCAGCCCTAAATTTATTTTTAAAAACTTGGATTTAGAACAATATACATTTTCATGTATTCTTTTCAAAACCTATAGCTACATTTTACTGCACATTTAAAATTAAGTTTCTAATTCTTCTTTACCCTTCCCCATATAATGCTTCTGTAAATCTTGAGATTCAAATTTTATGCACCTAATTCCTAATGAGAAATTGTCTATAATATGAGATTTTTTTCCTTCAATTTTAATCATTTGTTTCAAAAAGTATATATATAGAAATACAATCTTATCATAGATTATATCTTCATCATAGATTATAGCTAACTCTTCATTCAGTTAAAAATGTATTGGCAATACTGAGTACAGAACTTATGAAATGAATTCGATTCCTGTGCACTACTAGTGTTATGATACATAACTGGTCAACAAGTTTTAAGCATCATACTATGAATTAATAGCACCTCTCATTAAGATATAAATATATTATAGTTATAAGCACATTATATTGGTTACTAAATGATAAAAAGAAATAGTATAGGTTTCTAGAATGATATGTATTTGTACTTCATGGAACTACATTCTTATAAATACTGTAGTTTTTATTAGTCAAAATTTAGTGTTGATATCATACTTTTTATAACCAATAATATTAAAAGTTTTAAAATGACCCACTAACACAAGCCATTGAATATAGTATGTTTATACTAAACACTTTAAAATAATTGTCATTAAGTGTCTTTTATGTCTGAGTAATTCAAGAACAAGTTCTCCTTTTTTCATTCAAAATTATTTGCATCTTTATTTTAAAAGTTGTAAGTTATGCCTCAGATATAATTCTATTTTAATCAAAAAATATTTATAATTTCCTAGGTCTATTTGATTTTGCCTCATAAACCTTAGGTTCTACCTGAATTATTAACTTAACTTTATGCAGTAATACTTTTTTCTTTTTGTTTTTTGTTGGATATTTTCTTCACTTATATTTCAAATGTTATCCCCGTTACCAGTTTCCACTCCACAGCCCCCTATCCCATCTTCCTCTCCCTGCTTCTATGAAGATGCCCCCCACCCAACCATGCCTGCCTCACTGCCCTGGCATTCCCCTACACTGGGGCATCAAGCCTTCACAGGACCAAAGGCCTCTCCCTCTCTTTCCTTTGATGCCAGACAATGCTTTCTTCTGTAACACATGTGGCTGTTTTGTATTTCTCTCTCTTTTTTAAAAAAATATTTTGGGGTATTTTCTTTATTTACATTTCAAATGTGATCCCCTTTCCCCTCTGGAATCCCCCTATCCCAATCCCTCTCCCCCTTCCTCTATGAGAATGATTCCCCCACCCACCCACTCCAACCTCCCCACCTTGGCATTCCCCTACACAGGGGCATCAAGCCTTCACAGGACCAAGGGTTTCTCCTCCCATTGATGCCACAGGAGGCCATCCTCCGCTACATGTGCAGCTGGAACCATGGGTCTCTCCATGTGTACTCTTTGGTAGGTGATATACTCTCTGGGAGCTCTTTCCTCTGTCAACAACTCCATACAATGAAGTCACAGTTTGCCATACATAATACTTTTTGGTATTTTTGAAAACTGTGATGTCAGGCACCTTTGGGTGATAAAATTAAACTTCGTACTTGAATTTTCTTATTTATTGCAAGGAAAATAATAATAAAATGTAGACAACATAATGATAATGAAAAGGACCATTAAAGGAAATAAATTATGAATGATTAGATATGATTCTGATTTATCTTTCTGGTGGGATACATGGTATTTTAGCCTGCCTAAATGGATTTTGAATCAGAAAACTGGGAAATCAGGGCAAAATATCATTTCAGGTTGTACATAAAAAAAAAAAAGACTGAACAATAGCAAAATCATTAAGGAACATGTAAACTATTTGGCTAGAGTATTAATAAATTCAGGGGATATAGTAAAAAAGAAAGCAGAGGCATCAATGTGGAGTTATTTTATGAAAATATTTTGCGTGGGTTTTAGGGGGTGCATTCTCATACAAGCAAGGGAAGGGGGAAAAGGGAGAGGCAGGAACCAGGAAAAAGAATAACATTTGAAATTGTAAATACAAAAAACATCCAAGAAAAAGACAATATTTAAAGGCTTAAACTGTAGAAATTTTTGTGTGTAAAAGGGAATAGAGATTTTATTTATTTCAAGGCTCCTCCCAACCAAGTGGACAAAATTTCAACAACTAACTGATAAATTTTCTTCAGTTTCTTTGGGCAAGTGTTGAAGACGAAGCAGCCTACTTAAATAGTTAAGTCATGAGCATTTTTGGTACAAATTGTAGAAGTGAAATAAGGCAGTTAAAACGTAAAAATGTCTAATTTCTTATCCATTTTTCTTGTTTTTTATTGGATTTGTAATGCACAAATTTAATTTTGGTGCCATATCTCAAATATAGGAATTTCGATAAAGCTGTGTATCTTAGACATACCAGGGAGGCAGTTTATCTTTGGGGATGCTAAGAGTTTGAACTTTACTTTTAATAAAGCAGGAGTGTTTACATACTTGAATACAAAAAGTATGTGGTTAAATTTAGGTCCAAGGGAAGAGGTTATGGGTTTCAAAGGGAGAAAAATATCAGATTTTAAATAAAATATGATGTAATATGGACTCATTCTGAGATTGTGAATGGAAGGGATAAAGAGGAAATCCATCCTTAACAACTAGAAAAATTTTGCAGGAATCACTATCCCTGACCTCAAGCTGTATTACAAGGCAAGTGTGCTAAAAACTGCATGGTACTGGTACAGAGATAGGCACATGGATAAATGGAATAGAGTAGAAGATCCAGAAATGAGCCCTCAAGTATATGGTTACCTGATTTTTGACAAAGGAGCTGTAAACATTCATTGGAAAAAGGACAGCCTATTCAACAAATGGTGTTGGTCCAACTGGCACTCAGCACGCAGAAAAATGAAAATAGACCCTTTCTTATCTCCTTGTACAAAGCTCCAGTGTAAATGGATCAAAGATCTCCACATTAAACCAGATACACTGAAACTATTAGATGAGAAAGTAGGGAAAACTTTAGAACACATAGGCACAGGAGAAAATTTTCTAAACAAAACACCAATGGCTCAAGCTCTAAGGTCAAAGATTAACAAATGGGACTTAATGAGATTGCAAAGTTTCTCTAAGGCTAAGGACATTGTCAAGAAAACAAAATGGCAGCCAACAAAATGGGAAAAGATCTTTACCAACTCCACATCAGATGGAGGCCTAATATTCAAGGTATACAAAGAACTAAAAAAGCTAAACACCAGAGAATCAAACAACCCCATTAAAAATGGGGTATAGAGCTAAATAAAACGTTCTCAATTGAGGAATATCGAATGGCTGAGAAACATCTAAGGAAGTGCTCAACATCCTTAGGCATCAGGGAAATGCAAATCAAAACAACCCTGAGATTCCACCTCACACCAGTCAGATTGGCCTAGATCCAAAACTCAGATGACAGCAGATGCTGGCGAGGCTGCGGAGAAAGAGGAACACTTCTCCACTGTTGGTGGGGTTGTAATCTGATACAACCTCTCTGGAAATCAGTCTGGCGATTCTTCAGAAAAATGGACATAGTACTGAAGACCCAGTTATTCCACTTCTGGGCATATACCACAGAGACACTCCAATATACAACAAAGATATATGCACCACAATGTTCATAGCAGCTCTATTTATAATAGTCAAAAGCTGGAAAGAACCCAGATGTCCTTCAGTAGATTAATGGATACAAAAACTGTGGTACATTTACACAATGGAGTACTACTCAGCCATCAGAAACAATGACTTAGCCAAATTCTTAAGAAAATGGCTTCATCTAGAGAATATCATCCTGAGTGAGATAACCCAGTCACAAAAGAACAGACATAATATGCAGTCACTGATAGTGGGATGCTAACCCCAGAGGCTTGTACTGCCCCAGAAACAACTCAGAAACTGTGTGAAGTTCAAGAAAAAAAGAAAAGAAAAGAAAACAAACAAACAAAAAAACATTATGCTCAATCCTTACACACCAAGAAAACGTTGACTAATTTTGGGTTACATCCTGTTTTACATGTACTTTTTGCTCATTGTAACTAGTAAGACCTTAATGCAGAGTATCAAACCTTAAAAAAAAAATAAAAAAATGCAAAGAGCTGACAAAAATGTATTTGTATACATTTATGCAAAACTGTTTAAAATTTTTTTGTTTTATCTTTGTTTTTTAAAATAACGTTTAAAAAAAGAGTGCAGTACAAGTGGAAGAGAGTTTGAAGAAGTGAAAATAATTTTATTCTGGGTGTGTGAAATTAGAAATGACATTGAGGATAGAACATGTTATATAAAGCAGTCTAGATTGTGCACAGGTTTTCTTCTGAATACTACCCACCATTTTGACCAGCTCAATTACCACAGTCTTGTTTGTTCCTGCAACCATTATTTTGAGAAAAAACTGGTTATCTATTTAATTGTAAAGTACAGTTAGTCTCAGAATTTCCTAATATTTTCATTTGTTTATATTGGGACTATGAGTTGTAATAGAGAAAAGAATACAGAAAAATGGGACCATGTGGGTGGGCATAACCATAAGGTGACAGCTATCATGGCTTCACAGAGAAAAAAAAAACATAAAGAATGTAAATGACTCACACAAGTAGACAGCTACTTGGCAATAAAGATGTAACTATGAAATATCTGTCTTTCAATGCAGTTAATTACTGGATCTTTGTGCTATTATACTTAACGCCTCTAGCTCCTCCAATCAGCCATACTTTATAATACACGGAAAACAAAACATTTTCTTTCAGCCAGACAACTGTAATTAGTAGATAAAAAAATAATGGCAATGTTTCTGGTTATCTCACAGAGTTGTCATGAGTATCATAATAACAACTTTGCTTATGAACATCAAGTGACATAGAGATGTTGGTAAATTATAAAACATGTAACTATTAGCAGTTATCATTATCCATAGACAAAAACTGAAGCAGATGAAATTAGATAACTGCCTAAGATTCTTTTTTATTTAACCAATGGCCCATTTCTGTGCTTTTAATTTATTTTTCCTTTGTCTTTTTTCTTTTATTGTCTTCATATATGGTCATTTTCTCTCTATGGCACACAGTCAGAAACTATATTCACATATTTGGATTATAATTACTTTTATAATATATTATCTGTTTAGATGGCTAAAATGCACCAATCAGTGATACACTGACACATTAAGGATGGGTATTTAACATGGTATCAGTGTCTCTAACTTGACTTTTATTAAGTAGTGGAACACTCAGATTTTTAATACATTTCACAATTACTAAATGCTTACAGACACATTGAGTGGTTACACTAACTCATATATTCCTAAGTATCCTAAAGAACTAAATGCACATGCTATCCAAGGTTCAGAAAGGAGAAATGAAGCCAAATACAAGTTCAAATGAAAGAAGCTACAGTTCAAGAAAGAAAACTTACACAACAATGCATGTGATAAAAATGATGGCCACAGTAAATAAAAGCAAAAATACTAAGTGTACTGTAGAATGTGCCAGAGACCTGGGAGAAGAGAGACCCTCAGGATTCAAAGGGGTAAACCCTAGATGAAATGCTGTACAGCAGGAAGAGGACACTTGTAGGTTCCACCTCCAGCAGAAAAAAGGAACATCAAGTGGAGGGATGGGGTTATTATCCCACAGTCAAATCTCTGACCCATAATTGTTCCTGTATGAAAGAACTGCAGAGATGGAAATGGAGAACAGCCTGCGGAAAAGAAGGTCCAAGGACAGGCCCAAAAGGGGATCCAACTCATCAAGGGAAGGCTCCAAGGCCTGACACCATTACTGAAGCTATGGAGCGCTCACAAAAAGAGACCTATCATGACTGCCCTCTGAAAGACCCAATAAGTAGCTGAAAGAGGCAGATGCAGATACTTGTACCCAACCAACGAACAGAAGCTGCTGACCACTGTGGTTGAATTAGGAAAAAGCTTGAGAAAACTGAGGAAGAGTGTGACCCTGTAAGAGGATCAGCAATCTCAATTAACATGGACGCCTGAGATCTCTCAGACACTGGATCACCAACCAGGCAGCATACACCAGCTGATATGAGCCCACCAACACATATACAGCAGAGGATTCTTGGGTCTGGGTTCAGTGAGAGAAGACACACCTAATGCTTAAAAGACTGGAAGCCCCAGGGAGATTAGAGGTCTGGAGGGGTGGGTGGAGTGGGGAGGAGGTATGGGATGTGGAACAGTAGGAGGGTAGACCTGGAAGGGAATAAAATCTTGAGCGTAAAAATAAAATAAAAATAAAAAATACTAAGTGGAGCTCCATTGATGTAAAAAGGTTCTGAATAACAAAGTAAGTTATCATATTGTAAAACCATGGGTTCCATCCTTAAAACTCCCAGAACAAACTAAAAACTTGAGTAGGAGACAGAATATATTGCAAATAAAATATCGATAAGAAATTGTTACCTAAAATACACAAGAAACTTGCATGCTAAATGACTAAAACTCCATTAAACATTAAATTCAAATAATCCAATGAAAATTTAGCAAAGGACTTTTTTTCCAAAACAGATACAAATGGCCAAAAGCAACATGGAGTCTTAACATCAAGATGGGGTTTTATCAGTATTACCATAGTTATGATGGCAATTATCAAATGTCAAAAATCTTGTCAATGCCCAAAACAACTATATTTTCATATATACAGATTAGAAGATGCATGTTAATGCTAATCTGTGTCTTGGAGGAAGAACTCTAAGCAGAAATTGGACAAGGATTTTCCTGAAATAAGACAAAATTTTAAGGTGTCGGCGTGAAGTGATGGACCACATGTGCCAGCTGTGCTGTGCTCTGCTTCTTTTAAAGTTTTAAAACACAATAGGAAAAAAAAGCATCACTTATATTCTTTAGTGTAGGATATGGGGACAGTATTAAAAGGGCAAGGACACAAAAACTAACATGGGCATTTCAAAGAGAGCACTAGAAATGGCATGTTATATTCACCATAACACTAGCTGGCTCTTACAGAAATCAATTACAGAAATACAGTTCTGAATTCTTTTGAGGCAATGGATTTAACAAAGAAATAATCGTGAAGTAATGGGAAGGCTGAAAACTTCTTTTGGCAGTGGGTATGGTTAATTCCTTCATACCTCACACCATATTTGTAACAGCCTCCTCCATTTCAGTCCAATAACACCATCTAAAATGAAGCTGATTGTAGCTATAATCGTTTTTGTTTTTTACTTGAAAATGAGAGACTAATGTTACAAAAGTTGTTTGGATGAATAAACAAACCCTTTAACATATGAAGATTGTGGGGTGTGGTAAAAAGGCTAATTATTTAGGAAACTCATCAGAGCCCCATACTCCAAAGGATTTCAAATTCCCAAGACGTTACTGAAATGACAAGAAAATTAATTACCATAATTTCTGTAATTGTAAAACTTTTTTGGCTAGTCTCAGGAAGTAGTAAACTAATTTCCATAATTAACTATATTTGATATTTCCGCATGTGTTGAGTCAATTCTTTTTTTTTAACGACTTTATTTTACAAAACTAAGATAAATGTACAGATTTTAAACATTTTTTGCTTAAAATTATACATTTTTGTCAGTACTGTTTTTTCAGACATTAAAATAATTTTTACATAAAGCCATGTGAATATATTTTTTTAGTCAGTACTTGATTTTTTTCAAGGTCTTGACAGTATGCATTGAAAACCTAATAGTTACAATAAGTGTAAAGTACATGTAAAACAAAACTCAACATGGAAATAGTCAAAGTCTTCTTGTTTTGTAAATATATGTATATTTTTTTGTTTTCTTTATTTCGTGGACTTCATACAGTCTGTGAGTTGTTTCTGGGGGAGTGCAAGCCTCTGGGGTTAGCATCCCACTATCAGTGACTGCATATTATGTCTGTTCTTTTGTGACTGGGTTATCTCACTCAGGATGATACTCTCTAGGTGAAGCCATTTTCTTAAGAATTTGGTTAAGTCATTGTTTCTTGTCACTGAGTAGTACTATATTGTGTAAATGTACTACAATTTTTGTATCCATTCATCTTCTGAAGGACATCTGGGTTCCTTCCAGCTTCTGGCTATTATAAATAAAGCTGCTATGAACATTGTGGTGCATATATCTTTGTTGTGTATTAAAGTGTCTCTGGGGTATATGCCCAGAAGTGGAATAGCTGGGTCTTCAGGTAGTACTATATCCAATTTTCTGAGGTATCGCCAGACAGATTTCCAGAGTGGTTGTATTAGCTTGCAACCCCACCAACAGTGGAGAAGTGTTCCTCTTTCTCCACAGCCTCGCCAGCATCTGCTGTCATCTGAGTTTTGGATCTTGGTCAATCTGACTGGTGTGAGGTGGAATCTCAGGGTTGTTTTGATTTGCATTTCCCTGATGGCTAAGGATGTTGAGCACTTCCTCAGATGTTTCTCGGCCATTCGGTGTTCCTCAACTGAAAACGTTTTGTTTAGCTCTGTACCCCATTTTTTAATAGGGTTATTTGATTCTCTGGTGTCTAGCTTTTTGAGTTCCTTGTACACCTTGGATATTAGGCCTCTATCTGATGTGGTGTTGGTAAAGATCTTTTCCCATTCTGTTGGTTGCCGTTTTGTTTTCTTGACGATGTCTTTAGCCTTACAGAAACTTTGCAATCTCATTAAGTCCCATTTGTTAATCTTTGACCTTAGAGCTTGAGCCATTGGTGTTTTGTTCAGAAAATTTTCTCCTGTACCTATGTGTTCTAAGGTTTTCCCTACTTTCTCATCTAATAGTTTCAGTGTATCAGGTTTAATGTGGAGATCTTTGATCCACTTACACTTGAGCTTTGTACAAGGAGATAAGAACGGGTCTATTTTCATTCTTTTGCATGCTGAGTGCCAGTTGGATCAGCACCATTTGTTGAATAGGCTGTCCTTTTTCCATTGAATGTTTACTGCTCCTTTGTCAAAAATCAGGTGACCATATACATGAGGGCTCATTTCTGGAACTTCTATTCTATTCCATTGATCCACTTGCCTATTTCTGTACCAGTACCATGCAGTTTTTAGCACAATTGCCTTGTAATATAGCTTGAGGTCAGGGATAGTGATTCCCGCAGATGTTTTTTTGTTGTTGAGGATGGATTTCGCTATTCTAGGTCTTTTGTTATTCCATATGAAATTGCACATTGATCTTTCCAATTCCATGAAGAACTGGGTTGGAATTTTGATGGGGATTGCATTGAATCTGTAGATTGCTTTTGGTAGGATGGCCATTTTTAAGATGTTGATTTTTCCAATCCATGAGCATGGGAGATCTTTCCATTTTCTGAGATCCTCCTCAATTTCTTTCTTTAGAGGTTTGAAGTTCTTGTCATACAGGTCCTTCACTTGCTTAGTTAGAGTCACACCAAGGTATTTCATAGTTTTTGTAACGATTGTGAAGGGTACGTTTTCCCTAATTTCTTTCTCCACATGTTTGTCCTTTGAGTACAGGAATGCTACTGATTTGTTTGAGTTAATTTTGTATCCAGCCACTTTGCTGAACTTGTTTATCAGCTGTAGGAGTTCTCTGGTGGAATTTTTGGGGTCACTCAAGTAAACTATTATGTCATCGGCAAAGAGTGATGTTTTTATCTCTTCCTTTCCGATTTGTATCCCCTTGATCTCCCTTTGCTGTCTAATTGCTCCAGCCAGGACTTCCAGTACTATGTTGAAGGTAGGGGGAGAGTGGGCAGCCTTGTCGAGTCCCTGATTTTAGTGGGATTGCTTCAAGTTTCTCGCCATTAAGCTTGATGTTGGCTGTTGGTTTGCTGTATATTGCTTTTATTATGTTTAAGTATGGGCCTTGGATTCCTGTTCTTTCCAGGTCTTTTAACATGAAGGGGTGTTGGATCTTGTCGAATGCTTTCTTAGCGTCTAGTGAGATGACCATGTGATTTTGGTCTTTAAGTTTGTTTATATGGTGGATTACATTGATGGATTACCTTATGTTAAACCATCCCTGCATCCCAGGGATGAAGCCTACTTGGTCATGATGAATGATCGTTTTGATGTGTTCTTGGATTCCGTTTGCGAGGATTTTGTTGAGTATTTTTGCATCAATGTTCATAAGTGAGATTGGTCTGAAGTTCTCTTTCCTTGTAGGGTCTTTGTGTGGTTTAGGTACGAGGGTTATTGTAGCCTCAAAAATGAGTTGGGTAATATTCCATCTGATTCTATCTTTTGGAATAGTCTGGCGAGTATTGGTGTTATATCCTCAATAAAAGTCTGATAAAATTCTGCACTGAACCCGTCTGGACCTGGGCTTTTTTTGGTTGGGAGGCTTTTGATGACTTCTTCTATTTCTTTAGGTGTTATAGGGTTATTTAGATGGTTTACTTGGTCCTGGTTTAACTTTGGGACCTTCTATCTGTCTAGGAATTCATCCATTTCTTCCAGATTTTCCAATTTTGTGGAGTATAAGTTTTTGTAGTAGGATCTGATGATTTCTTGAATTTCCTCAGTTTCAGTTGTTATGTCCCCACTTTCCTTTCTGATTTTGTTAATTTGGATACTCTCTCTTTGCCCTCTAGTTAGTCTGGCTAGGGGTTTATCAATCTTGTGATTTTCTCAAAGAACCAACTCTTGGTTTTGTTGATTTTTTCAATGGTTCTTTTTGTTTCTATTTGGTCTATTTATGCCCTAATTTTGATTATTTCTTGCCGTCTACTCTTTTTGAGTATATCTGCTTCCTTTTGTTCTATGGCTTTTAGCTGTGCTGTCAGGTTACTGATGTGAGCTCTCTCTAGTTTCTTTTTGGAAGCACTTAGGGCTATGAGTTTTCCTCTCAATACTGCTTTCATTGCATCCCATAAATTTGGGTATGTTGTGTTTTCGTTTTCGTTGAATTCTAGAAAATCCTTAATTTCTTTCTTTATTTCTTCTTTGACCCTGCTATCCTTTAACAGAGCATTGTTTAGTTTCCATGTGTATGTGGGCTTTTTGTTGTCTTTGTTGTTGTTAAAGACCAGCCGTAGACCATGGTTATCTGAGAGGATGCATGGGAATATTTCAATCTTCTTATATCGATGGAGGCTCGTTCTGTGTCCAATTATGTGGTCAATTTTCGAGAAGGTGCCATGGGGTGGTGAGAAGAAGGTGTATTCTTTTACTTTGGGATAGTATGTTCTGTATATATCTATTAATTCTAGTTGGTTCAAAGTCTCTGCTAGTTTTGCAGTGTCCTTGTTCAGTTTCTGTTTCCATGATCTGTCCATTGGTGAGAGTGGGGTATTAAAGTCTCCCACTATTATTGTGTGGGGTGAAATGTATTTTTTGAGCTTTAGTAAAGTTTCTTTTATGAATGTGGGTGATTTTTTAATTGGAGCATATATGTTAAGTATTGAGAGTTCCTCCTGACAGATTTCCCCGGTAATGAATAAAAAGTGTCCTTCTTTATCTTTTTTGATAACTTTTGGTTGGAAATTTACTTTATTCGATATTAGAATAGCCACACCAGCTTGCTTCTTGTAGCTGTATGCTTGGAAGTTTTTTTTTCCCACCCTTTTACTCTGAGATAGTGTCTGTCTTTGTCTCTGAGATGAGTTTCCTGTATGCAGCAAAACGCTGGATTTTGTTTATGTATCCAGTCTGATAGTCTATGTCTCTTTATTGGGGAGTTGAGACCATTTATGTTAATAGATATCAAGGAATAATTGTTTCTGTTTCCTGCCATTTTTGCTTTTTTGGGTTGAGTTGTGTCTGTGTTTTTTTCTTCTTTTAGTTTTCTTGTTTAGGAGTTTTCTTGTTTTTACTAGGCTGCATTTTCCCTCCTTGTATTGGGTTTTCCACCTATAATTCGTTGTAGTGCTGGGTTTGTGGTCAGATATTGTGTGAATTTTGATTTGTCTTGAAATATCTTCGTCTCTCCATCGATGGTGATTGATAGTTTTGCTGAGTATAGCAGCTTGGGCTGGCACTTGTGCTCTCTTATGGAGTGCATGATGTCTGTCCAGACTCTTCTAGCTTTCATAGTCTCTGTTGAGTAATCGGGTGTGAGTCTGATTGGTCTGCCTTTATATGTTACCTGACCTTTTTCCCTTACTGCTTTTAGTATTCTTTCTTTACTTTGGGCGCTTGATGCTTTTAGTATTATGTGTCGGGAGGTATTTTTTTTTCTGGTCCAACCTATTTGGAGTTCTGAAGGCTTCTTTTATGCTCGTGGTCATCTCATTCTTGAGGGTAGGGAAGTTTTCTTCTATGATTTTGTTGAAGATATTTACTGTGCCCCTTAGTTGATACTTTTCTCCCTCTTCTATTCCTATTATACTTAGTTTCGATCTTCTCATTGTGTCTCAGATTTCCTGGACATTTTGGGTTAGGAGCTTTTTGTTTTTTTGCATCTTCTCTGGCTGTTTTGTCTATGTTTGCAATGTTGTCTTCTGCCCCCGAGATTCTCTCTTTGATCTCTTGTAATCTATTGGAAATGCTTGCTTCTGTGACTCCTGATTTCTTTTTTTGGTGTTCTGACTCTAGGGTTATCTCTTTTAGTGTTTTCTTTATTGTGTCAATCTCTGTTTTAATTTCCCTCTTCTATTCCTTTATTTCTTTGGTTCTGTTTTCCTCTAGTTCTTTGAGTTCTTTGAGTGTTTTTCTTGTTTCTTCTTTAAAAGCTTCTGAATCTTTTTGCTTTTCCTCCCTTTCTTGTTTAAGTAACTCTATCAGCGTCTTGAGGCATGATTTCAGGTCTGTGTCTTCTTTTTCTGGAGTGTTTGGAATTCCGATGTTTGCTGTTATGGGAGAGCTGGGCTCTGGTGTTGTTAGATTGTGTTGGTTCCCTTGGGATATACACTTTCTCTTTCCTCTTGCCATTTTGTTGTGAGTGATATGTTCTTGCCTTTCCCTTGTTTCTGGTCTGTGTCCCTGGTTCTCCACTAGTTGAGGTGTCAGATGGGTCGAGCCCTGTTTTATGCCTCAGAGTCGTCGGGTGTGAGCAGAAGTTCCAACATTCTGTTTCTGGTTGCTGGATCAGGCATGGCAGGGCAGGGCAAGGCAGGGGGTGCACTTTCCGTGTGTACTCCACAGAGATCTTTCTGCTCCCCTGCAGCCCAGGTCTCCCACCCACCAGTTTCTCAGCCTCTACAAGCCTTCGTTCCGGGTGGCAGATGGGCCAGGCTCTGCTCTGCGTCCTGAAGTCGCCTCCGGGCAGAAACAGAAGTTCTAATTTTCTGTTCCCAATCGCAGTTGCTCAGCCTCTGAGCCGCCGATCTGGGTGGCAGGTAGGCCAGGCTCAGCTCTGCGTCCGGAAGTCGCCTCCGGGGGAAACAGAGGTTCTAATATTCTGTTCCCAATCGCAGTTGCTCAGCCTCTATGAGCCTCCGTTCTGTGTGGCAGGTAGGCCAGGCTCTGCTCTGCGTCCGGAAGTCGCCTCCGGGTGGAAACAGAAGTTCTAATTTTCTGTTCCCAATCGCTGGATCGGGCAAGGTGGGGCAGGGCAAGTTATGGTGTGCACTTTCCGTGTGCACTCCGCAGAGATCTGTCTGCACCCCTGCAGTCTTGGTCTCCCACTCACCAGTTGCTCTGAGTCAATTCTTAATCTTTCCTATTAAACTATCTATATTTTCAAAAGGTAACCTTATAGAGAACTGCATTGTCCCTTTAAGTTTTCTAGATGTCCCATTTATTCCATGAAGTTAATTCAGCTTACAGATATTTCATTATGATAGTTCTCAATGTTCACTTTCTATAAATGTTTTACAGATGAGGTACAAAGATAGAACTTTCAGAATCATCATTTGAAAACAAAATATGTACTCACCAAACTCATAGTACATTTAGTTTCTTCACACTTTTATAAAAAGCCAATTGATTTTCACAGCTTTAAAAACATTCTGAACATAATTTTGATTTTAAACTTTAATGTGCATAATCTCAGCAGACATTTATAACAAAAATAATTGAGCCTTTCTCTTCATGAAGTTTTGTATTATATAAGAGATATCAAGAAGCTTATATTCACACAATGAAGGTAATATTTTTGTATTACAAGGCTTTTCTAGCTTCCAGATGTTCAAGTTACTTATTATAAGGACAATCTAACATATCCTAAGGAAAAGAAAATCTATAGGTTAGCAGTGCTTATTTTTTGCTTGTGACAGTTTTAACTAAATAGTTCAAGCAAAAATAGGCATCATACATTATCAAATAAAATATACATTAAATATTAATTCTCCAATTCCAATTTCTGGTTGGAAGAAAACTGATATTAGAATATGTTCAAATATATTCCAACTACTAGTACGTAAAAAACTTATTAACCCAAATATATTTTACCTACTAAAATTGTATTTTCCTAAAGTAAAATTGTTTATTTTCAGTAACTGTGGTACTTAAAAAATACTATTTTTCAGGTAC
Source organism: Micromys minutus (assembly GCF_963924665.1). NCBI lineage: Eukaryota > Metazoa > Chordata > Mammalia > Rodentia > Muridae > Micromys > Micromys minutus. Next base: position 31,566,921 of record NC_137970.1, on the reverse strand, counting down.
TTGAATAATATTCTCGATTTATAACAATAAAGACAGAATAGCTGAGTCCTAATAAATCTAAGCAGTAACAAAAGGCTAAATCATAGTTTCAATTTGGTATGTCTCCTTAGAAATATCTTATACTGTTTCTTAGTACTAAAACTGAATGATCATGAAGTCAAATGTAATATTTAGGCAAATTTTAATAAGTCTTTTAGTTCCTCCCAATAGATCACATTGAAACACTGTTTTTTTTTAAACTGAAGAAAATGGTCTAGAGTGACTGAATTTAGTCATGCACACATAATAAGTTGTGGCCAATAAACTGTGAGTTGATGTATAATGTCTTATTTTCATATAAAACTCTATAAAAAACACAGTTCACTATGATCTATCTTACCTGCCTCCATGGCCAGCAATATTGTAGAGGAGGCTGCCCTCTCACAACTGGGTCTGAAGTGATTAATTACACAGGAGAGCTGACAACATAGGGTGAAGTGGATGGAATATGACAACTACTGTTGAAGCCACAACAGGTTCAAATTGTTACTGAAGTATAATCAGTCTTATCTTGAATGATATAATACCCCATCAAATACAAAGGAAAATAAGATAGATATGCATATGACTATACAACAAATGCAGTTTAATAAAAAGTATGTCATTAATTTTTAGGCTATTTTCTTTATTTCAGAAAATATGGGTGCAACTGTTTTCGGAGGTACTGTGTCACCCTTCACAGTGTGATACAGAATCTGGCTCAGAATATGGCCACCTTCATTGTAGGTAGCATTTTTTTTTTTTTTTTTTTTTGCTATTTTGTGTTCATCAACATCTTAATATCATTTTTATAAGTTTGAGTCAAGCTCACTTCTAATTACTGAATTCTTATCACTTATTTAGGCTGACACCATTAGCTATAATTTCTGCTATTTTACTCATTGGAATCTAATTTCACCTGAATTTCCTATTTGATGTTTTGACTCAACCTATGGCACTGTGTTATTTTAAAAAAACAAAAAATTTCAACTACTAACTATATTTTTGTTAGTTTGCTGATTTCAGCTTATATAGGTCTGAAAATTCTATTTCTTACAACCTGTGTAAAGACCAATATATGTAGTCTTAATATTATTCAGGTATTTTCTGACCCATAATAAACCACTGAGATATTATCAGTGATCCTTGTTTATCCAGTTAGTTCCTATCCTTGCCTGTACCATCACAACAGTCTACAATTGGCTCTCCTTTAATTCCAAGTGCATGGTAATATATTTGATGCTATTCTTAGCCTTAAGTGAAAGTCTTTGCAAAAGTAGCAGTGAAAGTAGAGTCTAATGGGTGCACTAAGTCCTGAGAGTAAGTGAGGTTTGAGTGTTTCATTACTAACCAGAACATTTGTACCACCCCACCTAAGGTCAATGAAACTTTCAGGAAAACAGATTGAAGGAAGATACTAGCTGGAAAATGAGAAGAAGGCCTATGAAAAGGCCTTGATATGATTTTATAGTAAAAGCAGAACCTGTCTTCGCTCTACACAAAACTGGGGTTATCAATAATCAGTCTTGGATTGGGGTGGGCCTCATGGGGTCCTAATCCTTCCTAATGAGCTAGTGGTTATGGACAGATTCAGGGGGAGGAACAGACACTGTCTACAGTTATATACCCACTGATGAGCCTAGATGTTCTTATGGATAGCTCTAGATTCATTGTAACACAGGTGACCCTGGTTATACTTAGCAAGTTAAAAAATAAAACAAAAAGAAATGAACAGTAGAAAGAGACTTAAGAGGAAGGAGAGGTAAAAAGGGGTAGTGGGGAAGGTTCTAAGCTAATGGCAAGTGACAGTAAACAGAGCGCCATATACATATGTATGAGCACATCCCCACACATGTATGCTTGAGTCAGGGCCTTGGCTACTATGGTCTTCATTAAGTAGACAAGGTTAGTGTTGAGCTTGCAGTAATTCTCTTGCATTTATTTTCCAAGCACTAGGATTATAGATGTGTGCCACCATTTCTGGCATGGCCCATTTTTAGTTATGAATTCTAAATATCATTCAGGCTCTTGGCTGATAAGGATCTCTGTTTGATATCCCTTAGAGATAACTGAATCTTATGACCCACACATCTTAATTCTTTAGTAATCTTGGACTACCGAGATTACTTTGGTAAACAATTTTTGATCCTATATATTTTCTTCCCAACTCACATTCAATTTATGTTAAAGTATAACCACAGTACAGTGATTATCAAAATTGGCTCTACATTAGATTTATTTGTGATATCTTTTAATAAATACTAATGTTAAGTCCTACAGTCAGACTTGTTAAGTCTTAGATGGTAGCCAAGCATTGATCACAGGGATGGGCTTGCTATCATGGATGGCATGCTAAAGCTGGGACAGCCATTGGTTGGTCATTCCTTCTATTTCTGTTCCATCTTTATTCCCTGCACATCTTGTAGGCAGAAAAAACTGTGGGGCTAAGGTTTTGTGGCTGCAATGGAGTCCCAATCACTCCATTTGAAGATTTTTCTGATCTGATAGGAGTCTTAGCTAGGGTCAAATGCCATCCATGATAGTAAGCCCATCCCTGACCCTGCTAATTACATTCTGCTATACTTGTACACAGGAACCTAGCAAAACTGTAGTCTGAGAGGCTTTACCCAGAAACTGATGGAAACAGATTCAGATACCAACAGCCAAACATTAAGCTGAACTTAGGGAATCCTATTGAAGAAGGGGAGGAAGGATAGAAGGAGCCAGAGGGATCAAGGACGCCACACAAAACCCTACAAGATCAACTAACCTGGGCCCATGAGGGCCCAGAGACCAAACTACCAAATAGAGAACACATGTGAGATGAACTTAGCTAGGCCCTAAGCATATATGTAAATGTTGTGCATCTCAGTCTTCATGTGGGACCCATAACATCAGGAGCAGGGGCTGTCTCTGTTGCCTGTCTTTGGATTCCTTTCCCTTAATAGCCACCATAGGAGAAATTGTACCTAGTACTATTGCAACTTGCTTGCAAGTTGATATCCATGGGCGGCCTTCCGTTTTCTGTGGAGAATGGGAATATGAAAGGATAGGGTGGTGGAAGATGAATGGGTGGGGACTAGAGGGAGAGAAGGAGGGCAAGACACAATCAGGATATAAAGTAGAAAAAACAGGTGCAATCTAAAAAGGAAATTCTAAAAAGGAAAATAAAACACAACTAGCTATTTTGAGGCCTTTTGCTTTCATAGGTCTGTCATAGAAAACCTTTTAAAATGTATTGGTATTGCTTTTGGCTTAAAATTTTAGAAAGAGTAATCACCATATGTTGGAAATGGTAGCACACAAGAGAATATCTTCTGGGAATTATTTTATTCCCTATGAGGGTCAAGTTCCATTAACACACTTTTCCATATCTGTTCGCTTATCCCTAATATTGTGCATCTGTTTGTTTATACATAACATGAGCATAATGTTTAAAGTTACTACTTATGACTTTTGAGAAAAATTTAAAAGCCTTTAAAAGGTAAACTATATAATAAAATATGTAACAGATTAGTTTAGAGATTGAATGAAAATAAAAGTACAAATGTAGTAAACAAGAAAAAATATTTTGAAAATGACACAAGGCATCACAAACAATATAATTCAATATATTTGATTTGTTGTAAACTTAATTGTGGGTATACAATCAAATGTCCATCATCAGGAGAATGGATTAGTGAATATGAACAGAACACAATATTATATTCAGTGAAATGAACTACAGTTATAAGTCACATAAAATTTTAGGAATACATCAAGTGAAAAAGCATGAGATGCTTAGTGATAATATTTTCCTAAAGCTTAAAGATAAGAATCATTAACTGCCTTTACTGGAGTATTATATATGAATATTTAAAGACAAAAATACAATATGATAAAACCCATGAAAGAGGGTAGGCATATAAGATGCAGGGGTAGCTCAATAATGAAAGTGCTATTAGTTAGCACTCCAACTATTAAACTTATACAATAAATTTATATGATAGTTAACTGTTATGATCTATAGCAAACATGTTATGTATACTCTTCTGTATATATGGAATATTGTGCAATACTATAATACAAAATTTACCTATAATATATTAAATAAGGTTGATGTCTAAAAAATAGTATGCTGTCATTTTCCCCCCTAAGAAAACTTAACTAGTACAGTATAAACCATCTAATTATTGGTACAGATAATACTACAATCTATACCTTTAAAAGTCTTTTGGCATGATGACTTTGAAAAATTCCTAGCATGAAAAATTTATTCACTTATCCCTTCACCCAAAACCTTAAGAAAATATGCAGCACAAGGGCTGAACCTAGGTTACCCCACACATTTGTAGTAGATGTGCAGCTTGGTTTTTATGTGAGTCCCCGAAAACCCAGAGCAGGGACTTTACCCTGAATCTGTTGCCTACCTATAAATTCTGTTCCCCTAACTCGGCGGCCTTGTCTGGCCTCAATGTTCCAACTAGGATGTGCCTAGTCCTACAGTGACTTGAAGCACCATAGTGAAGTGATTGATACCCATGGTGGCCCTCCCCCTTCTCAGAGGTGAAGGGGAGGGGTGAGGTTGGAGAAATATGAGGAGGGACTGGGAAGAGAGAGAGGGGCTGCAATCAGGAAGAAAAGTGAATGGATAAATTAATAAAAAAAGAAATATGCAGCTTTTAGTGATTATTTAAGATCATGAAACGTCTTATGCTTGTGTAGTTCTAGCTAACATTCTCATTACACATAAGCCTTTGAAAAGATACAATTGTACATATATTTAATATACTATCAGCTTTGCAAATTCCATTTTTATACGTGGACCTAGGTAAAATCTTCAAGTTCTTTGACAACCATCTCTAATCCTTCTATTATCTAACCTTTGATCAGATAATATTATCAGATTTTGATCAGCATAAAGTAGGACCTGAAAAGATATAACTAGTGCTTCTTAATTATTAAAGAAGCCAAAGAAAATATAAAGAATAAAAGATAGGCGAATTGAATTAAAACTATTAGTTTAAATAGAAAGAAAAAATAGTACCAAGTTTCATACTATCTTCACTGACTATGCTAAATTAGTATAATTCATATTGCTTAACAATGATATATAAGGCGTGCCCTGCTTTTTGGTCTGAAATGCCCCAGTTTCTGTACCAAGAGCTCTAATTCAATTTTCAGGTCACCTAGAATGTCTGATTCACGAAGACATAGACACTAACCCTGAGAATGCAGTAAAAGGATTTAAAGCTGTGTTCAAAATGACTGAGACCACTCTGGCTTACTTTGCATGCAATAACACTGCATGAACTAAGGAACACATTCTGCCTATTCAAGCACAATTTAGACTACCATTTTATATCTCTACATGTCTGTAATTGAAGTTTGATTTTTTCCTATCATCTTTAAAACACAAATTTTGTATAACTGCCATACATGTACCATTAAAATAAATGTTTTGAATGATTTATGAGTGGCAAGTTCATATATGACAAACATTAATCTCTGCATTACATTTAAATGTGAATGTTTTAAGAAATACTCCAGAATGCTAATTATGCATATTACATTAAAGTATAAAGATTTCCTGAACTAAACCAAATTAATTTTAATTTCTTCTTCAAGACAGGTTTTTACTATGTGGCTCTGGCTATACTGGAACTCAGGATGTAGACCAGGCTGGCCTCAAACACAGCTATCCTCTTGCCTCTAGAGGCATTAATCAGACTCTATGCCTGACTTTCAATTTTTTTTTAAATCACTCATTTTAGACATGTTTTTTTTTAAACTTCATGAGTACTCAATAGCAAAATTAAGCAAAGTACCCGTCTTTTGAGCTTCTAATAAAGCAAGAAACTAGCTCACTTTATGTGTTTTTAAACTCTCTTTTGTTATGTAATTCTAATAGCCATTTTTTAAGTTGCTATGAAATGTTCAAATGTTCACATAAAGCTCTGTAATAATCTAACAAGATAGCTAATGGCACACTTTTACAAATAACTGACATCTGAGAACTGAGGTAATTTATCCAACTGTATATACAATTCTTCAAAAGCATATTAAGGACAATTAAACTCAAATCTTATTTTATGTCAAATCTTACCACAATATTTTCTTATAAAACATGGGAGGTAAGTTACACAAAGTGTTCATGAAGTATATAAAGGTGGTGATATTCATGTAGATGAGATATGATTAAGTAGATTATGAAAGATATTGCTAATAAATTTACAGTCATTTTCCCTGAATAAATCATTAATAGAAATTTAAAATTAATTCCTAGCTACATTTTAAAACAATTCTGCAATGTTTTTAAGTATTTAAAAATAAGTGCTCTAAAAGAGTAAACCCCAAATTATATTTCACTGCCATAAAAAGTTATAATTTTCTTTCAAGCTTGAATAAAAATTTGAAATTAAATAGATGAAAGTAGTTAAATTTCAGTAGAAATATTTTATGTGTACTTGACATGTTCGTTTACAGTTTTACTTTCAAAATCATAATTGAACAATAGTAAATATAAATTTTTAATTTTATTTTTATATAAAGTTAACAAAATGTCTAGAAAGCACAAATACATAATTTAAGTGAGATTGCTTGCCAAAATTAAAACATTCTTCAATAAGGTATTTAAAGGGTATCAACAAAATAATACCCTTTTTTTTCTTAAATATGTATTTATAATGAAGTGAAATAACTATGCAAGGTAAAAAATATAACAAAGTAAACAAACCAAAAAACAATACCAAGTAAAAGCATGTTACCAGCAATTGAATTTTCAAAGCAAGTTTTCACTCCAAATTTTAACAACTGAAAATGATTTAAAGTTTCCTACAACACATGAAATTATTCTCTCAGCATATAGATCAAATATAAGTGTAAAGGTTTACCGAGAAAACTAACAAACAATAATGGGAGAAAAACACTGGTATGTTCGTGTTTTAAAATGAAATTCTATTATATCCCTCTTGTCCAATCTCCTCTTAGGTTCCTCTTGTGTTTTACTGGACACCCGGGATCCATTTTAAAGTCATTTTGATCATTCAGTTAACTTTGAGCTTGATATTATCTCTTATGATTAAAATTTAAAGGAGCCATGATATGAATTGTCCAGTGTGGAATGACTTTCAGCAGAGCTAGCTTTCATTCCCTCACAAACTGCTTTCACCCTATCCCTTGTCCCAAGTCTTTTCAAACTCATCAAAGCTTTATCTTTCATAATGACACTTCTGTGCTCATTTCTTAATTAGTGACAGTCTTAGTTTTTGTGTCTGAAGAAGGGAATATTAAGATGGTAGAGCAGAATTATTTTAGGTTATGCTGAGACCCACGAAGACAGGCATCATGGCAATTATTTCAATTCTGTCAAAAATGCGTGGGTACCTGTCTCATTTTTCAGAATCACTTTCTGACAGGGCTCTGAAAGAAGCTTTAGTTCTTTCTGAGAATGTTTCACAGTTAAGATTTTTTAAAACAAGTTTCCCCATTTTCTTGAGTGTTTTTATAACAAATTTTATGTTAGGGAAAATACTTTTAAAAGCTTCAAATATCCCAACTCATCTAAACACAGAATATGTAAAAAATGACATAGATCATATTAGACTAAAAATGGCAAATGGAGCTATCCAAAGGGAAAAAAATTATAGTGCCTTTTCTCACTAATTTTAACATTTGAAATTAGAGTGTCCAACATCAATAAGAATTTTCCATTTACTCCCTAGTGCCACCCCTGTGTGTTAAGAAAGTGAGAAAAGCCATTTGTGACAGTTTATTTTTAGATATTGATCATCTCATCTTGCTGCAAAGGGAATAAAAATAATTAAAGTTGAGTGAAAAACAATTTTAAGCCCAGCATATTTCAAAGCATAAAACTGTTCAGATGAGATTTCTTGAAAGCCTGGTAATAAGTGCATGTCCTAGATATTTTGTGGAGTCTATACCTTACTTATTCAAATTGGCCTTTTAAAGTGGCAGCTAAAGTTTAATTCCTATATTTATGTATTTCATATAACTCCAAATAAAATTTTGACTTATATACATATTCAAATGTAATCACTAAATTAGACAATTTGTTAGATGTTAACTACATGAAATTTATTTTAAAATAAATCTTTAGAATTAGTTTATAATAGGTTCTTTTGTGAAACTTTAATATCCCTTCAGTATGGAAAACTTCCTTCTTTTCTGATACCTTAAATCCATTTTGGAATTTGTAAAATATAGAAAAGTAAGGCCTGCAGTTAGATTCACTATCACAAAGCAAACAAATAAGTATTTTATTTCATGATTTTATCTATCAGTCCTCATTTCTATTGGTACCGTGGGCAACAATAGAACACAGAGATCACGAAACATTAGATGGCATCCCTTACAGTAGAAAAATTGCAGTATTTCAAAGCTAATTTTTTCTACTAATATACAAATTTTCTCTAAAACATTGATTCTCAACCTTCCTAATGCTGTGACCCATTAATACAGTTCTTCATGTTGTGCTGACCCCAACCATAAAATGATTTTGTTGCTACTTTATAACTGTAATTTTGCTACCGTTAAGAATTATAATGTAAATATATGATATGCAGGATGCCTGGCAACCCACATAAAAAGCAGTGCTAAAAGATACATTTTGTTAGTATGAGGATTCTGTATGATATTTTAGAAAAGGTATTATTCTAGCCTGGAATACGGTTCTGAGGATAAAACAGTTTCTTTGACTTTCTGTAGCACTGGGGATTGAAGTGGTGCTACAAAGCACACACAAACATGCAACAAGTGCTCTAGCACTGAGCTATGTCATCCATCCCAAGATTCCTATTTTAACCAATGAAGAGAGATTTAAAGTGATGGAAGTCTTTGAGGTTTTTAAAAATATGAATAACAAAAACAGAATGGAAAAACTTCCTCACAGGAGGGTTAACAGTTTTTTTCAATTATCAAAACACAAATGAGCATAAGCTGGCCACAGAAAATAATTCTGCTCAGTCTATTTATTTTTAACATATAGTATATATCAAATACGAAAGAAACTGTTCCTATGTTTAAGGACTTGATCATATAATGAAACTAAGATAACTGTTGTTCCCAGAAGATCTGGGAAATGCTCTGCATAAAATGAGGAACTCTACCTCTGCTCATACAGCAGTGAATGTGCATCATAAAGTGGATTTCAGAGAACAATAGAATTAGTCTAATATTTTACAAGATAAAGGAAAACAACAAATATGTGGGAAACTTGAAGACCGTGAGCACAGCATGGTGTTACATTTCACTTTACCTGTATCAGGAAGAAAATTACACTAAGGATTCAATATACAGAAGATGCTAACACCTGACGGAAGTCAGAAAAACTTTATAAATGAAGTCGCATTTCTCACATACATTAAAGGATAGGGAATGATTTTAATAAGACAGAGATGAAAGATGTATAGGGCATATTTTACAAGGTGTCCTAAGACAAATGGCTAAACTAAAATCTGTTTTCCTACTGATAATTTATCTGTATGAGTTAGAGTAAAGTTAATACACATGGGAGTTCTTGAGGATAAAATGAAGTTATGCTGGAACAACAGGTTAGCTTCTTTGAAAATCAAAGATGGGAGTTAGGAATTCATTTGCAAATATCAAAACTGCATTAGATTTGTAATAACTAATTCAAAGTTGATCAATTCTATACTTATAGAAAGACTAAAATAAGATGTCACATTATTATTTATAAATATGAGTTTGTATTTGATGTTCCCTTTAAGGAACAACAGAGCAAAGTACAAATTAGGGCAAGATAATAACCAAGAACACAAGATCTTGTTCTAAAATAAAGATGACACATCAAACAGGACGTGTGATGGGAAAATGAGAATGAGGTAAAAGTAGTTGTGACAAATGTCATGTGTAACTGAATTTTAAAATACAGAAGTACGTAACATATGAGCAAAATGTCCTAGGATGGCACAGCATCTTCATTTAAAGAAAGTATATAGAGTGGGTGGAGGGTACAGAACATCCTTGTGTTCTAGGTACATTTGGAGTATTTCAGTAATTTTAGGTTTGGTCATGACAGAATGTACTTAAGGTTCAGCCTATAAATTAATCTCTCCTCTAGTCTACTTACGGTTTCCTAACCTCTCAGTAGCAAAACCTAAACCAATTACTACCTTATAATAAGATCTCTAAAGAGTTGTTGAGCACCAAAGCTAAGCTACTGGAAATTGCTACTGGGAATACCAACACGTCTTTGAGGGCAACATGAGAATGGGTATGCTTTAGACAAAGTATGATGAGGAGTCACAATGTAACTCACGAGGCCATAGGTGAAAGTCTTAAGAACCTAAATTGTGAGATATACAGTGCAAAAATACCTACATGAAAGAACAATAGTATATGAAGTTAGTAAATCTATATTAATAAAATTTTCTGCTTCTTTGAGGAATTATAAACAGTATAACAACCTGAGAGCTATAGAAGATATCAAGGACAGGTGACATAAGGATAAATTAGATCACATTTTTTCTAATTTATCCAATTATCATTATACATTAACCCCTTCTCTCCCACTTGAATCATTGGATAATGGTACCCTGAGAAACAAGCAGTGACAATAGGATGCCATTAGGCTGATGGAAAGTTGAAACTATATAAACATCACACCTCCAAGACACACTTTATTTGATTTAAAGACATTTCTGTAGATCTACTAGTAAATTTGCTTCAGTCTCTGTCATTTCTCATTGTTTTATAAGAGAATTGATTCAAATATTTATACTAGTTGTTAAACTCCTAAAGGCATATGATTTGGCATCTGGCTTAGTTTTCAGTGAAAAAAGTTGCTCAGGCAATTAGATCATTGTTAAAAGCTGTCATATATATATATATATATATATATATATATATATATATATATATATATATATATATATATATATATAATTGTACACACACTGTGAAACTATTAATCTTAGTACAAAAATCTGAAATTATCTGAATTGAGTGATTTAATTTTGTGAAAGTGATACAGTTTAGACATTCCATTTAAGATAAGACTGATAGACATGATATAAAATAATAAAGTTAGGTATACCAATTCATTTTATATCTTCTAATAAACAAAAATTATGGTACATTTATACTTTTACAGTAGATTATTTACTTTGAAAGAACCATTTCCTAGGGGATGGAGAAATGGGTCACAAATTAAGAATATGAGCTGCTCTTACAGAGGACATGGGTTCAATTCCCAGCACTTACATGGTGGCTCACAACGGTTTATAACTCTAGTTATAGATGGGATCCAACCTTTTTCTGGCCTCTAGAGGTATCAAGTATGCACATGGTACACAAACACATACAAAGCACTTATACATATAACAATAAAATAAAAATGGTTAAAAATTAACAATTTGCTCATTTTGAAATATAAAATAGATAGTAATTGAATAAAATAAAATGTTATCAGTTAATACCTGTTGCACAATTGTTGTTAACTCCAAGCAGAGCTGTATGACATTATTTCTTGTGACTGAATAGTCTGTCACAGCAGCAAATGGTGACCTACAAAGGGAAAAATAAGACTGTGAATAGTAAGAACAGTTTTTGAAAATCACGAAAATAAAATATAACATACAATTTTGAACAATAATGAAATGAATTGTTCTTAAGCTTACATCTTGATAAGACACAATATCTGGGACTCATTTAAATTAAATGAATAAAATTAAGAAGAATTAAATTTTAGAAATATAATTTTTCTTTCTATAAAACTTCTCTTTGTAAATTTCTTTACATTTCATTTTGATATTTTTTCCAGGCCTCTTAACTACAGTGAATACAAACAGCAGAAAAGAAAAAACAAAATTGTATTATTTACTTTCCAAAAAAAGCTAACATTTTATATATAATATTGCTTGAAATATTCATAAATTAAAGGCTATCAATATTAATAAACTAATGTTTTACTATATGTAAATTGCTATTCTAATTGTGGTATATATACTAACTTAATATTTATAATAACTCTTATAAAAGAAGAAACATGAATGTAGGTACATGTTTAGTGACTTGTCTATGTCACAGACTGAGTGAGTGTAGAAGGTAGTATTCACACACAGAAGTCTGAGTCAAGAGTCCACAGTCACAAATACCCTGATTTCATAATCTACCACATACTTTACCCTACCTAATGTCTCAGCCACATCTTACCCTATTAATACCTGTCCTTTTTTTTTTACTTCAAATTCTTTGTTCCTTTTGCTTCTATGGCACTACATTCACATAAATTCCTTCTATGCTGGTTACACTTTCAATTTTTTTTTTCATGAGCTAAACTTTCCTTTTCATTCTTTGAGACAGGGTTCCTCTGTATAACCCTGGGTGTGCTGAACTTTCTCTGGAGACCAGGATGGCCTCAATCTTAGAGATCCACCTGCCTCTGCCTCCTGAGTCCTAGGATCAAAGGCGCACACTACCACTGCCTACTCTGAGCTGAACTTCTATCCATTTTTCAATTGTTGTTGGTCCACAGCTATCATCTCCTATCACATTATCTCTCTGTTCCCTTGAAAATCTCTCCATAAAATATAAAGTACAGGGCTGAAACCCTTTTTAAATAACTGTGGTATCAGTGACCAAAATATAAGTAAAATGTTTGCTGTCTTGAACTACCTGTCATGTAAAGGACAGTTAATAAGAAAAATAGGCCTAGTTCATAATTAAAGTCATGTAGCATATTATGAAGGTCTAAGTATTTTTAAAAATCAAGTGTGACAATCAAAGTGTATTCTAATATTTCCTTCCATCTCCTGTTCAATATGTGCATATGTGTGTTTAACAATAATTAAAGGGGTAATAAGGTTGAGAAGGACATGGAAAGAGTGTGGGGAAGAACTTATACAAGTACAGTTTTAATATATGAAATTTTCAAAAAATTTAAAAATACAATTACTTTAAACAACTGATCAATGTAGTTGATATAGGTATAATTAGAACTTCATAATGTTATTGTATATCAAAATACATTTTTATTTATTAATTGTCTCAAAAACCTACACATCAAACAAAGAAACGAATGTATAAAACCTTTATCTCATACATATAAGGTCTCAATTTTTAAAAGGCCAATTTTTATCTTACTAATGTTCACCAGAGGAGACATTTTGTCAAGACTAAATTATCAGAAATTCTTATAAATTATTCAACCACAGCACAGGGCAATACCATGAGCTATGAAAACAGCACTCATTTAGTTTCTTTTTTTATTGCAATCCAATTTTAATTTTTAATGCTTACATATCATATTATAAATTTTATGTTATGTCTTACATCTCAAGATATATCTACATGAGGTTGACCCAAACTATTATGATATTATTAATAAACCATAACAATAAAACATTATTATGGTTTATTAATAACATGACTTATTTATTAATAATATAATTATTAAAATATTACTTTTGTTTTTCTATCTGTCTAATAGTTTCAAAAGGAAATATGAAATAAGCTATAGTACAAACTGTTGTATAAGAATGGGTTACTTATGAAACATGGAGACGAATGTACCTGTCCAACCAAGCAAGAAGACTCTTGGCTGCTCCTATCAGATCCACAACTGAGGTCAGAAAGTCATTTGGTAATTTTCGGCTGGTCCTCCCATCATAATGGCCACTCCTTCTCCTTCCTGTTATGAAGTTCTGTAGATTTTTGGCAGACGCATTCAACTTGTGAGAAAGGGTTTTTAGATTTTCTGTTTCTAAGCCATAATTCTGAATAATAAAAGAGAAAAATACATCTAACATCAGTATTTCCTTTGTCCATTAAAACCTTTTCTTCATCTTATGTGATGGGAATAGGACAACTTTAGAAATACAAATGAATCAGACAGATTTCTGACTTAGTGGAGCCCACAGTCAAATGTCTGTTTGTGATGATATCAGGGGAAAAATTATAATAAAGATGTTCTAGTTTGGTCTTTTCATGTTTTGTGTTTAATACAGTGTTTAATCCAATGTATAATTTGTATCCTTCTTTCATATATTACATCCCAACCACAACCTCCTGTCTCAACCCCCACTGCTCCCAGCTACCCCACCCCAAACCTCAGCGACTTCCACTCTCCCCCAGATCCACAACTCTTCTGTATCCTTTCAGAAATCAGCAGGCTTCCCAAGGATATCAGCTGAACACTGCACAAGAAGATGTAATAAAACAAGGCACAAAGCTTCCTAGCCATGATGGATGAGCAAACCCAATAGGAGGAAAAGGGTCCTAACAGCAGGCAAAAGAATCAGAAACTCCACCTCTCTCACTGTTAGAAGTTAGTTTTTATATCAACTTAACACAAGCTAGTCATCTGAGAGGAGTAAATTTCAATTGAGATAATGCTTCCATAATACCTGGGTATATGCTGGGAAGACTGTAGGATATTTCCTTGATTAGTGATCGATATGGATAAACCTAGCCCACTGAGTGGTGCCACCTCTTCGCCAGTGGTCCCAGGTGCTATAAGAAAGTAGTCTAAGCAAACTATGAAGAACAAGCTAGTAAACAAGACTACTCCATGGCCTGTGCATCAGCTTGTTTCTAGGTCTCTGCCCTGTTTGAGTTCCCGGGTTGAATTCTTTCAATGAAGGACAGTGATATGGAAGCAAATACAAAGTAACAACCGTTTCCTCCCTAAGTTACTTGTACTCAGTGTTTCATCTCAGCAATGAAAATCCTAACCAAGATAGGCATTAGGGAAAGGACTTCTTTAAGAAAACAAAAGCTTGTTTATAAACTATACTTAACTGCTTTCTTTGATTGATTCCCTGCATGTTCATATATTTGGCTACTAACATGTGGGTCAGTAACCAGGTAGGATTCAGAACTAAAACAACACAGGAGCGGCTAGTCTTACTGAATTAGCACTCCATGAAAGTCTTCCATTTTAATTATCTGCATGCGAAATGCTATGTATGAAAGACATGAAAGAACACAATCCACATTTTAGGAAATCAAGTTGGCTATATCCACACTAGTGGCAAATTCTCTTCTAATGAAAAATTCAACATTATTTTGATTTGAATACACCATACAGCAGGTACTTAGATTTTTAATACTTTTCATTGTAAATTTTGTCAAGTAAAAGGCTTGGAGATAATTTTTAATAATTTAAGCAATTATGATGTAGAGAAACACATCTCAACAACATCAGACCTCTGATATTTATACAAAATACCTATTATATAAAAAGTATATGCAAGGCGGACCGCCAGCCCCTAGGGGTTGAGAAACTGGTGAGTAGGAGATCTGGGCATCCAGGAAGCAGAGAGATCTCTGCGCAGTGCGCACCCGGAGCTCGCCCTCCGACCTGCGTGATCCAGGGACCAGGAACAGAACTTTGGAACTTCTGTTTCCACCCGGCAGCGGCTTCAGGGCACTGAACAGAGCCTGGCCATTCTGCCACGCGGACCACCAGCTCCTAAGGTTGACAGACTTGTGAGTGGGAGATCTGGGCGGCCGGGGAGCAGAGAGATCTCTGCGGAGTGCGCACGCAGGGTGCACCCTCCGACCTGCCTGACCCGGGGACCAGGAACAGAACTTTGGAACCTCTGTTCCCACCCGGCGACTCTGAGGCATAGAACAGGGCTGGGCTCATCTGCCACCTGGACAAGTGGAGATCCAGGGACACAGACCAGATACAAGGGAGAGGCGAGAACATATCACTGACAACAAAATGGCAAGAGGGAAGAGAAAGAGTATATCCCAAGGAAACCAAGACAACCTGGAAACACCAGAACCCAGCTCTCCCATAACAGCAAACATCGGAATTCCAAACACTCCAGGAAAAGAAGATACAGACCTAAAATCATACCTCAAGATGCTGATAGAGATACTTAAACAAGAAAGGAAGGAAAAGCAAGAAGATTCAGAAGCTTTTAAAGAGTAAACAAGAAAAAACTCAAGAACTCAAAGAACCAGAGGAAAACAGAACCAAAGAAATGAAGGAATGGAAGAGGGAAATTAAAACAGAAATTGACACAATAAAGAAAACACTAAAAGAGATAACCCTAGAGGCAGAACACCAAAAAAAGAAATCAGGAGTCACAGAAGCAAGCATTTCCAATAGATTACAAGAGATCGAAGAGAGAATCTCGGAGGCAGAAGACAACATTGTAAACATAGACAAAACAGCCAGAGAAGATGCAAAAAACAAAAAGCTCCTAACCCAAAATGTCCAGGATATCCAAGACACAATGAGAAGACCGAACCTAAGGATAATAGGAATAGAAGAGGGAGAAGAGTATCAACTTAAAGGCACAGTAAATATCTTCAACAAAATCGTAGAAGAAAACTTCCCTACCCTCAAGAATGAGATGACCACGAGCATAAAAGAAGCATTCAGAACTCCAAATAGGTTGGACCAGAAAAGAAATTCCTCCCGACACATAATAGTCAAAAAACCAAGTGCCCAAAGCAAAGAAAGAATACTGAAAGCAGTAAGGGAAAAAGGTCAGGTAACATATAAAGGCAGGCCAATCAGAATCACACCCAATTTCTCAACACAAACTATGAAAGCTAGAAGAGCCTGGACAGACATCATGCAGACCCTAAGTGAGCACAAGTGCCAGCCCAAGCTGCTATATTCAGCAAAACTATCAGTCACCATAGATGGAGAGATGAAGATATTTCAAGAAAAATCAAAATTTACACAATATCTGACCACAAACCCAGCACTACAACGAATTATAGGTGGAAAACCCAATACAATGAGGGAAAATACAGCCTAGTAAAAACAAGAAAACTCCTAAACAAGAAAACTAAAAGAAGAAAAAGACACAGACACAACTAAACCCACAAAAGCAATAATGGCAGGAAACAGAAACAACTATTCCTTGATATCTTTTAACATAAATGGACTCAACTCCCCAATAAAGAAACATAGGCTATCAGACTGGATACAGAAACAAAATCCAGCCTTTTGCTGCATACAGGAAACTCATCTCAGAGACAAAGACAGATACTATCTCAGAGTAAAAGGGTGGGAAAAAAAAAACTTCCAAGCAAACAGCCCCAAGAAGCAAGCTGGAGTGGCTATTCTAATATCGAATAAAGTAAATTTCCAACCAAAAGTTATCAAAAAAGATAAGGAAGGACACTTTTTACTCATTACCGGGGAAATCTGTCAGGAGGAACTCTCAATCCTTAACATATATGCTCCAAATAAAAAATCACCCACATTCATAAAAGAAACTTTACTAAAGCTCAAAAAATACATTTCACCCCACACGATAATAGTGGGAGACTTTAATACCCCACTCTCACCAATGGACAGATCAGGGAAACAGAAACTGAACAAGGACACTGCAAAACTAGCAGAGACTTTGAACCAACTAGAATAGATATATACAGAACATATCATCATAAAGTAAAAGAATACACCTTCTTCTCAGCACCCCATGGCACCTTCTCGAAAACTGACCACATAATTGGACACTGAACGAGCCTCAATTGATATAAGAAGATTGAAATACTCCCATGCATCCTCTCAGATCACCATGGTCTACGGCTGGCCTTTAACAACAACAAAGACAACAAAAAGCCTAAGTACACATGGAAACTAAACAACGCTCTGTTAAAAGATAGTAGGGTCAAGGAAGAAATAAAGAAAGAAGTTAAGGACTTTCTAGAATTCAACGAAAACAAAAACACAACATACCCAAACCTATGGGATGCAATGAAAGCGGTACTGAGAGAAAAACTCATAGCCCTAAGTGCTTCCAAAAAGAAACTGGAGAGAGCTTACATCAGCAACCTGACAGCACAGCTAAAAGCTCTAGAACAAAAGGAAGCAGATATACCCAAGAAGAGTAGACGGCAAGAAATATTCAAAATTAGGGCAAAAATAGACCAAAAGAATGAAAATAGACCCTTTCTTATCTCCTTGTACAAAGCTCAAGTGTAAGTGTACCAAAGATCTCCACATTAACCAGATACACTGAAACTATTAGATGAGAAAGTAGGGAAAACTTTAGAACATATAGGCACAGGAGAAAATTTTCTGAACAAAACACCAATGGCTCAAGCTCTAAGGTCAAAGATTAACAAATGGGACTTAATGAGGTTGTAAAGTTTCTGTATGGCTAAGGACATTGTCAAAAAAACAAAAAGGCAACCAACAGAATGGGAAAAGATCTTTACCAACTCCACATCAGATAGAGGCCTAATATCTAAGGTATACAAAGAACTCAAAAAGCTAGAAACCAGAGAATCAAATAATCCTATTAAAAAATGGGGTACAGAGCTAAACAGTTCTCAGTTGAGGAATATCAAATGGCTGAGAAATATCTGAGGAAGTGCTCAACATCCTTAGCCATCAGAGAAATGCAAATCAAAACAACCCTGAGATTCCACCTCACACCAGTCAGATTGGCCAAGATCCAAAACTCAGATGACAACAGATGCTGGTGAGGTTGCAGAGAAAGAGGAACCCTTCTCCACTCTTGGTGGGGTTGCAAACTATTACAACCACTCTGGAAATCAGTCTGGTGATACCTCAGAAAATTGGACATAATACTACCTGAAGACCCAGCTATTCCACTTCTGGGCATATACCCCAGAGACACCTTAGTACACAACAAAGATATATGCACCACAATGTTCATAGCAGCTCTATTTATAATAGCCAGAAGCTGGAAGGAACCCAGATGTCCTTCAGAAGATGAATGGATACAAAAATTGTGGTACATTTACACAATAGAATACTACTCAGCCACCAGAAACAATGACTTGTCCAAATTCTTAAGAAAATGGCTGCTCCTAGAGAATATCATTCTGAGTGAGATAACCCAGTCACAAAAGAGCAGACATAATATGCAGTCACTGATAATGGGATGCTAACCCCAGAGGCTCGCACTGCCCCAGAAACAACTCACAGACTGTATGAAGTGCAAGAAATAAAGAAAAGAAAACAAAACAAAACAAAAAAATCTTTATACAGCAAGAAAACTTTGACTATTTCCATGTTACATTTTGTTTTACATGTACTTTATGCTCATTGTAACTATTAAGTTTTCAATGCATACTATCAAACCTTTAAAAAAATCAAGTACTGACTAACAAATATATCCATACAGTTTTATGTAAAAATTATTTTAATATCTGAAAAAAAAGTACTGACAAAAATGTATTGTATAATTTTATGCAAAAATGCTTAAAATCTGTACATTTATCTTTGTTTTGTAAAATAAAGTTGTTAAAAAAGTCATAAATGAGAATTCCTTACACATGTGTTACCTGAAGCAAAATTATCTCAAGAAAATGGAAGAAATACATGGCAGTAGCTAACAAGATCTATATTTGAATCTCAATTGTGAATCTAAAATTTGAATATATACTGGGGATACACGTGAAAAAAAATATGTCTGTTGAGTCCCTTACCCTACTGAGAAAAAGGATATATATATATTGTCTAGGTAAATCTTTTGTAATTCTCCAATTGAGCCACGATGTTATATAACTCTGGAATTTCTCCATTTATTTTTTGTCTGATTGATCTGTCTGTTGGCAAGATTTGTATATTGAAGACAGTCATTAGCACAATTATGAGAATCAACATTTGATATTAGCTATAATAGTGTTTATTTTATGAACTTTGTTGTCAATATGTTTGGTGTATTCTTGTTTAGAATGGCAATATACTATTGGGAAAATTTTGCTTTGATGAGAATTACATTTTTTTTTCTACCCTTAAAAAATAAATAAAAAAGGTATATGCAAAATGAAATAAAAATTATTTGTATCCTGATAACTACAATTATTATTCATAGATAGTTTACATATGATTTCCAATAAAATAAATGGTCAGTACACAAACTAAGGGTCACAAAATAAACTACTCATACTTTATTTATACTCTTACAATTTTATATAATATTTAAGATTTTTAAGAATAATATAGGAGGATAGCTTGAGAGAATTAGTTAGACTCCAAATTATAAATATCTTATTTCTTTTTTGAACATTATATATATATAATACATGTGATGCTCAATAAATATTATTCAAGAATAGAAAAATGACTAAATAAATCTATTTTTAGCAGCTACAGTAATTATTCCCCATAGGGCCTGGCTGGTGTTGTGTGTCAACTTGACATAAGCTGGAGTTATCACAGAGAAAGAAGCCTCAGTTGAGGAAATGCTTCCATGAGATGCAGCTGTAAGGCATTTTCTCAACTAGTGATCAAGGGGGGAGGGCCCAGCCTATTGGGGGGTGCCATCCCTGGGCTGGTAGACCTGGGTTCTATAAGAAAGCAGGCTGAGCAAGCCAGGAAGCACGCCAGTAAGCAACATCCCTCCATGGCTTCTGCATCAGCTTCTGCTTCCTGACGTACTTGAGTTCCAGTCCTGACTTCCTCTGGCGATGAACAGTTATATGGAAGTGTAAGCTGAATAAACCCTTTCCTCCCCAACTTGCTTCTTTGTCATGATGCTTGTGTAGGAATAGAAACCCTGACTACAACAAGGACTAATTTTAAAGCAATAGACAAAGCTAGCATAGCTTAAAATAAACAAAAGAAATTAGGTAAATTGTTTTTTGCTTTCTTTACACTAGGAACAGAAATTTCAGAATGAAAGGCTATGTAGGCTAGAGAAAAATGTCACAGTTCTCTAGAAGTTGTATTCAGTAAGATATAAATTCAATGCCTTGTACATGCTAACTGTTGCACAGAAAGTTAAAGAGAATGCTAATTAGGCAAGATTATCTTCTTTGGAAAGGCCAACTAGACTAAAAAGAAACAAATTAGAAATTATACGACAGAATATGTAATATGTATGTGGCCTTTCTTCTCAACATACACCATCATATAATACAAAGCAAACCAACATTTTCATTTTCCCATGTACACTCCATGTTCTTTCATACTTGTTGTATTCACATAAAGTTCCTCCTTCCCAAGTAACTTTCTTTTAAAAATAGATGCACTATACTAGTAATTTTTTATTTAAAAGTTTATTTTTTATTTATGTGATGTGTATGGGTAGGTTGTCTGCATGTATTTATGTGTACCAAATAAAAACAATGCCTGGAGAGGTCAGAAGGTGTCAGACGCCCTTGGATCTTTATAAAAACTTCAAGCTCTGAAACACTGAATTATAAATACGGTAAATTTGGCAGAGACTCAGAAACTGCTAGATCAACAGCTCTCTACAAGCTAACTCTACTTCTATGGTAACTTCAGGCCACCCAGATATGAATTTGGAGATTACTGTAATAAAACATTGGGCCCTTCCCTTACCATTAGTATGGTCTCTTGCTTCAGGCATAACTGCTTAAACCTGCATTTGGATAGAGGGGACATCCATATTCTGGTCCTCTCCCTCTCCCTCTTCCTCTCCATCTCTATCTATCTACTGTATACATTATTTCATATATGTGTACTACCATTCTTTTATTCCCTCTACACACTAAATGAATACTCACCCTTCATTAGGCTGATTCTGCAATATGTACCCATGTAGCTTAAAAGTTATGTTCACTACTATATTCCCATAATTACCTCATATTCTACATTTTGGTCATTACAACACTGATTATTTACTTGCCAGTCTCCTCAAATATGTTTTACAAGGGGACAAAAATTAAGTGTTAGACACAGTTAAAAGATTGCTAGTATATAAACCGATACTTTTGCTGATCTATACTTAATTATCTACTTGATTTTATTAATCATCATCTCAACACTAGTTACTGTTTGTTGAGGATATAATGTGTGCTAGACACTGAATCAGGCACTATACAAAGATAATTCTGTATGTCTCAGGCCACTAGAAGGAGGCAGGAGTTACTGAGCTTTAAACAACCTATGGCAACACTATATTGATTTGTTGACAAGTTATCTCTAACTGGGTAAGCTAATAGTCAAATTCAGGCTATAAAATTACATACTTTCCCTTTATATTGGCAGATCCCTTCTCTTACAAATAATTGTAAGAATTTAAATCCATCCAGGTTAATTTTACCTTACTTAATCTGGAAAAATATTTATGACTATATCTAATATCAGAATGTCTAACACATTACCACAAGCTTAGAGAAAGCTTAGTTTGATGTTGATTTTTCTTGATTTATTATGCATTGTTTGCTAACTAAAGAAAGTGATCATATAAAGTACTGCAGTTTATTTTTACTGATTATGTGTAGAAATAAAATGTAAATAATATTGTTTAATTTAAAAAAAACAAGATTACTTAATATTTTCAGCTTTATAAGAAGTAGATTTGACAAGTGACTACATATAATTGTGCATATAAAGCACCGGTATTAAAATGTCCCTTAGCTGAAAACTGGCTCTGTCCATTCCTGGCACTGGATGAGCTAGCCAAGGCAGGGCTAGAAAGCTTGCCCCGGGTGGTGTGGGAGTGGGGGAGCTGGTGGGCTAAGCAAACTCACATAGCTCTCAGGTCCAGAACCAGGGCTTTGAGTTGGCCCACCACAACATCTACCCCATCTATGAACTGCTAGACCATGTGAAGAGGCTGGTCCTATAGATCCAAAGCTGCAGTATTTCCATGACCCAGGTAACAATATCTTAGAGGAGTCCCAGTGAGGATCCAGTATTGATAGGGTAGCAGAGGTCTACAACCAGACCAATGGCTCATCGCCATAAACATTTTCAAGGAAAAGTGTGTGGACAAAAGGGCATAGCATAAGACACACTGTGATGCACTACAACTTCCACAATGAGAATTTTTCCTATTAGGCAGGGAGGATGTAAGTGTGTAGGGCAAGTATGAAGGGATCAGGAGATAGGTGGGGTTGGTGTGTTTGATAGAAAATTCACAAACCATAAAACGTTTTTCAAAATCTCTTAGCTAAGCTTCAACTTGCTTTTCCCATGGTGAAACATATTACTACTTGATTTTAAGCTTCTTTCTCATTTAGCATTAATGTAAAAAATTTACAGATGTATACAAACACTGTAATTAGCTAAAAATGAGAATTTTTTCCACCTATATCTAGATTATTAAAGAAGAGAAGGAAAAAAGACATATAAGTGGACAGTGGAAAAGAGACATTAAATGTCTCCTTTTCAGACAGTTCCAGTCCTTACCAGTGCACACAGAAGGTCAACTGCCTCCAAGATCAGCTCCTGATGGCCAATACGGCTGACTCCGAGATCCTCTAGCTCCTGATGTGTAATGCGCAGCAGCTGGTCTCCACTGATCTTCTCCCTCTCAAAGTTCTTAATGTACTGCTGCAAACAGTCATCAAGACCTACAAAGTGAAATTAGAAAGAACAGAATAAAAAAGAAAACAGTTTAAATAAACCAATCAATAATAGTCAGATGAAAAGCAAGCCATAACTACTACTATGGCACAATCTGATTCCATTTGGACTTTGAAACAGTCAAATCATTCATTTATTCTCAATCTGCATGTGGAATATATATATATATATACACATACATTTCATTATTAGGTTCCTACTTTTATGTCTATTCTTTTTTCTTTCAGACAAATATTCAGAATAATGAATATAAACAGTCCCCCCTACTTTCAGAGTGATGTGCATCACACCTTTTCTTTTACTTTACTACCATTTCAGAGAGAGGAGTCCCCTTCATTCTACATAAGCCTAATGTGAATCTGTCTTCCTATACTCTGGACTTCTGTCTTCTATTACTATATTCTATCACCGGAATAATTCCAAAACTGAGTACTCTGTTTCAGACAATTTCTATTCACTGATTCCTTTTGTATTTAAAATTTTACTATCTTAAAGATTTTTTTGATTTCCTCCATCTTATGTTTTCTGTCATCCTTTTTAAGTCTAAGTGCTTTTCTTCTATTTTTTAAAGGTGTGATGAATTCACTAATCCACTATCATTTGTATTTAACTCAACTTCAGAAATATATAATCACACTGAATTTCACGCTCTTAAAATTTTTTTCCAAATTATCCATGGCAATTAATAAGTGACTGTTCAGGCTACAGACTGTGCTAGGTTCAATCATGTATGAAGTAGACTGGCACAGATGGCTAATTGGAGTATCATGATTACATCTCCATAATTTTAGCTAAGGATTATCAAGACCATGAAATAATTATCACAATCTAGATGGTATTGGTTATATTAAAAAATGAGAAAGGATTCGACCAACGGACTACATTTTAGCAAGAAATATAAGTAAGTAGAAATACTAAGCAAAAAGAAAAAAAAAGCGATGGTTAAGACATGTATACAAAAACAAGAAAGTTCTATAATGGAGATGCATAGCCCCAAGTGGGGGGATGAAGTTAGTCCTAAAAGCAGTCTTGTTCATGACAGCATATAATTATCTTTGTTTTGCTGCACCAAGTGAAATAATTTTAACCCTCATCAATATGCACATAACAGTTGAGAAAGAAAAATACTGTTGGAAGATGACAAACTCATTATTTAAAGAAAGTTTGGCTTGTATTAAGGGAATATATCATGCTGTTATGGTTTCTCTTTATGGGTGCTGTTTTCAAGGTGGTGGAATAAGACAGCAGTGAATGAGTTGAGGAGTCTTCAAAGCGGACTACAATAAGAGTGGAGGGCAATAAGTGGATACCTGCAAGATATGGGGCTCTTTGGATTTCTTTTGTTAAGATATTGATGCTTAAAAAATATATGTAGAAAAGATTCATTTATCTCTAATGAAATAGAGGGAATAAAATGGAGAAAGAGAGGAAATAAGGAAACGGTCAGTGCAAATCTAGGTAGAATATGAGTGTAAGAAAATGAGAGACTCCCACCTAACTACTTTAGAACTACTGTATCAGTGTATATGAAGGTTTATTGGAAATGTCTTTCTGAAGTATTTTTATTGGATATTCTCTGCATTTACATTTCAGATGTTATCCCTTTCCCCCAATCCCATTCCTCCTCTCCTTCCCATTGCCTCCAAAAAGGTGCTCCCTCTCCCAACCACTTTCTCCCACCTCAGTGCCTTGACATTCCCCTACACTGGGAAAAAGAGCCTTCCCAGGACCCAAGGCCTCTCCTCCCATTGATGTCAGACAATGATATCCTTTGCTGCATATGTACCTTGGGCCATGGGTTTCTCTGTGTGAACTCATTGGTTGGTGTTTTAGTCCCTGGGAGCTGTGGTAGATTTAAATATTTGATAATTTTGTTCTTCCTATGGGGTTGCAAACCCTTTCAGCTCCTTCAGTTCTTTCTCTAGCTCCTTCATTGGGGTCCTATGTTTAGTCTGATGGTTAACTGCAAACATCATCCTCTATATCTGTATGATGCTGGCAGAGTCTCTGAGGAGGCATCCAGGTCAGGTTCCTGCCAGTAAGCACTAATTGGCATCAGCAATAGTGTGTGGGTTTAGTGGCTGCAAATGGGATGGATCCCCAGGTGAGGCCTTCTCTGGATGATGTTTACATTGATACTATTAATTACAAATGTATGCTAAATGCCTTAAGATTCTGTACTAAATGTGTATACTAAATATGTGATAGTGTCACAAAGAAAAACAGGAATTTTATTTTGAAAATGCAAATGTTCACGTCATCGACATAAGGAAGATGCTGAAACACACAGCCCTGGATACTAGTAATAGAAAGATAAATACAACAGACATTAGGAAACGTATTTCTATAAAGGCTGAGCTAGGTAAGCAAAATGAGTATTACAATTTGATGTATTAAGATGATTAGTGAAGGAAGCAAAAAAAAAAATGGGTAGTATGTTCTGGAGAAAGTACATGAGGTCACAGATGTAATGGGCCAGACGACCGAAAGATAGCTACAGAAAACTTCATTTATAATGAGAACAAAAGATAGTTCGAAGCAAACTGACAACAAAGTAGTTGGGAAAGACAAGTAGTAAATCAAACACAGCATCCCATTCATATAAGGAATGAAACTGTCCTGTGCTTGACAATTAAATCATCAGTGATTTTAGACAAAGTGTATTAAAACAATGAAAACAGAAGCCAGACAGTTAGCATGATGAGGGGTAACTTAGCAATTAAAAGGCAAGAGAATATTTATGTGTGTCATATTTGGATACTAAGTTTCCTCCCCTAAAGATTCAGGTATTGAAAATGTGGTCTCCAACTGGTGGCAATGTTTTGGGAGAGTCTTTGGAATCCTGCTTTGGAAAGTTTAAAAGGCAGAGCTTAGGTGGAAGAAACAGGTCACTGGTTGTCTGGATTTTCAGTGGCTTAATCTCATGTCAGTCATTTCTCTGTTCTTTTTACCTCATTTTCATTATAAGGAAGCAATCTCTGTCACAGGTTCCTGGTGATATTCTACCTTAACATGATGTAGAATCGACAGAGGCAGACACTATAATGTGCAAAGGTGTTTTGTCTGTGTGTGTATCTGTGGACCACTCAAATGCCCTTGCTGATAGAGGCCAGAAGAGGGAATCATTGCCCTGTAACTGGAATTACATACAGTGTTGAGACACCATGTGGGTATGGGTAATAGAACTGGGGTCCTCTGCAAAAAGAGCAAATTTATCTTAATTACTAAATGATCTCCCTATTCCAAAAGAGAAGCTTCTTAAATTGTAAGATAAAATTAATTTTTTTACTTTAAGTCATTGTGATCAGGTATTTGACTACACTGATGATAAAATGAATATAATGTCTTGAACAAAAAGTACAAATTTCTTTCTTTATGCAAAAACTACCGATGGCAATAGTATTCAAATTTCAGAACATTTTATATTATGTCAATATGATATATATATACATATATATATCCTGTATCTTCATATTTCAAAAAGTAACCAAATGTATCTTGATAAGGCTTATTATAAATAAATGTTATTTAATATCTAATCAATATTGAGTGTAAATATATTTCAAGAATGATGAAGTATATAAAATGCTATTCAGATGTATTTCAAATAAACAGTATAGAAAAATATTAATCAGGAATCTCAGATTGCTAAGAAAGAATATGCTCGCCAAGGAGGACCAGTTCTAGAAAAACATTGAAATCTTATGTGAATATGACATTTCCCCAGTGTGCTCGTTTTTCTTTTCAGATTTAAACTACTTTTCTAAATTACTTCCTGCATCTTCCATTTTTTACTATATTATCCACTTCTATATGATTCCCCTTTGGAACTCCTTGCCTTTCTCCCATATCAGGATACTTATTTTACCACTTTTCCAAGTCCTGACACCAACTTTTAATTATTCATTCAACAACCAATTATTAACTGCCTATTTGTTGGCCAGGAACTGTTCTAGGCAGTATGAATAAGAAGGTAAACAGAATCAGACATAGTCCTTTTCTTCCTGGAGCTAATATTTTATAGAGAGAAAAGCACATGAATCATGGAATCCTACAAACAACACTAACAAATCCCCCAAGAGGGGAGATGGGAAGGGGAGTGACCTTGCTTCTAGACTGGAGAAAATTAATGGAAACTGTGAGAAAATGAAAGAATGACTAAAGATTTTATTCAGACCCATACTCTAAAAAACTCTATTCAGCTTCAATACATAGAGTAGCCATTAGTAACGATGTTGCATTCTGTAAGAGAGGATAATCTGGTAGGAACTAACCTTCCAGCTTGGTCTCATCACTGGGTCAGCAGTTTCAGCCATAATTGCATATTTGCAAAACTGCAGTATGCATATTTTCTAAAAATGTCTTTAAGACATTTAATTTAACAGTACTACTAATAATCCTTTCTACTGTAGACCTAGTGAATGAAAAGACCTATCAATAGGATGTATCATTCAGAATTATATCCATGCTCTCCTCAGTAAGAAACCACAAACAACAGAAAATGTGGTAAATGGTATTAATTTCATTTAAAATGCTACATCTAGAAGTATGTTGATATAGAGGTAAATTTTACCTTTAGGTTGGAACTAATCTTTTTAACAGGCTCATTAATTCTGAGTGAAATAGATAATCTTGACATAAAGTAACTACAGAAACAAATGGTCTCATCCATTACTAAACGAAATCTCAATATATCTTTTATGATTTTTCCTTAACATGAAAAAAATCTTATTCGTAATTTCAGAGTTTGAAACCAGATCCTCTGCTACACAAATTTTTCCTATGACAAATGAATGCCAGTGTTATTAACTATTCAATAATCTCATGGAGCAAACAAAAAAAAAGAAAAGAACTTCTGGTATCATAATTTTATGACTATGAAGCAGTTTCTAAAATAACATCCAATTTTAATTTTTAGTTAACATATATTTTGTTGCTAGTCACTAAGCAATCATTTGTTATACTGATCATTAAAAGTGAAATGGAGCTAAAAATATTTCTTTTATAACATGTAAGAATTTAAAATTAGAAAAAAGCATATATTAATCCCATAGCTGTTCCTGGTAGAATGCTTTAAATATAAGTAGTGATATTCACATTTATATTTGTTTAACTTAGTGTAATATCAAGTAATTAAATTACTTGCCAGATGTTTTACTCTATTACACAAATAAGATAGTTTGAAAGCCTAACTTCACCTAAAGTTTGTGAAATATCTTTAAAATAATTCTCATTACTCAAGACAATTATTTCCCACTGTTTTCAAAAATATGTGCCTATACATAATCTGGACATCTGCTTAAACCAGATTCTTGTTTATTTTGTCTGGAATGGACTCTGAGATTTTTACATTTCTATTGCTTAGAAATAACAATGGATATAAAAGAACACTTGTCCAAGGGGAAAAGAGAGTTGTTCTTTGTTGTGGGGTGGGCTAAGACAAAAATTATATCATTATGAAATAGGATAATGATAATCATTAATACAACTCTTAGATATAATTAGGCTTATGTTTCTAACTACCTAGAAATTCTTGTATGAGGCTGAAACATACAATTAATAAATATATAACAACACAAAAGAATCAATAAATATTTATTATAACAGTATAAGACTAGATAGATTTTTCCAGTGATAAGTAAAAAGTGACCTTCCTTATCTTTCTGGATAACTTTTGGTTGAAAATCTATTTTATTCGATATTAGAATAGATACTCCAGCTTGTTTCTTGGGACCATTTGCTTGGAAAGTTTTTCCCAGCCTTTTACTCTGAGATAGTATCTGTCTTGGTCTCTGAGATCAGTTTTCTGTAAGTAGAAAAATGCTGGATCCTGTTTACGTATCCAGTCTAGTAGTCTATGTCTTTTTGTTGGGGAATTGAGTCCATTGATGTTAAGAGATATTAAGGAATAGTGATTGTTGTTTCCTGCTATTTTTGTTATCAGAGATAGAATTATGTTTGTGTGCTTTTATTCTTTTGGTGTTGTAGCAAGATTATTTTCTTACTTTCCTAGGGTGAAGTTTCCCTCTTTGTGTTGAAAATTTCCATCTATTATCCTTTGTAGGGCTGGATTTGTAAACAGATATTGTGTAAATTTGGTTTTGTCCTAGAATATCTTGGTTTCTCCATCAATGGAAATTGAGAGTTTTGCTGGATATAGTAATATGGACTGGCATTTGTGTTCTCTTAGGGTCTGTATAAAGTCTGTCTAGAATCTTCTAGCTTTCATAATCTTTGAGAAATCTGGAGTAATTCAGATCGGTCTGCCTTTATATGTTACTTGTCCTTTTTCCCTCACTGATTTTAGTATTCTTTCTTTGTTTTGAACATTTGGTGTTCTGACTAGTATGTGTTGGGAGGAGTTTCTTTTCTGGTCCATTCTATTTGGAGTTCTGTAGGCTTCTTACTTGTTCATGGTCATCTTGTTCTTAAGGTTATGGGAGTTTTCTTCTAAGATTTTAATGAAGATATTTACTGGGCTTTTTAGTTGGGAGTCTTCACTCTCTTCTACACCGATCATACGTAGGTTTGGTCTCCTAATTGTGTCCTGAGATTCCATTTCACACCAGTCAGAATAGCTAAGATCAAAAAATTAGGTGACAGCAGATGCTGGTGAGGATGTGGAGAAAGAGTAACACTCTTCAATTATTGGTGGGATTGTAAGCTGGTACAACCACTCTCAAAATCAGTCTGGCAGTTCCTCAGAAAATTGGACATAGTACTACCTGAAGACCCAGCTATTCCACTCCTGGGAATATACCCCAAAGATGCTCCAACATATAACAAGGACACATACTCTACCATGTTCATAACAGCTTTATTTATAATAGCCAGAAACTGGTAAGAACCCAGATGTCCATCAACAGAGGTATGGATACAGGAGTTGTGTGGTACATTACACAATTGATTACTACTCAGCTATTAGAAACAATGACTTTATGAAATTCCTAGGCAAATGGATGAAACTAGAAGCTATCATCCTGGGTGAGGTAACCCAATCACAAAAGAACACATATGGTATACACTCACTGATAAGCAGATGTTAGCCGCAGAAAGCTCTGAATACCCAAGAAACAATTCACAGACCTTATGAAGCTCAAAAATAAGGAAGGCCAGAGTATAGATGCCTCAGTCCTTCTTAGAAGGGAGAACAAAACACTCACAGGAGGAAATACCAGGTCAAATAGAGAAGCAGGAATTGAAATGAAAGGCTGCCTCATTTTGGGATCAACCCCATATGTAGCCACCAAACACAAACACTATTGCTGATGCCAAGTAGTGCTTACTGGCAGGAACCAAATATGGATGTCTCCTTAGAGGCTCTCCCAGAATTATACTAACACAGCTGAACATGCTTTCAGCTAACCACAGAACTGTATACAGGGATCCCAATGAAGTTGCTAGAGAAAGAACTGAAGGAGCTGAAAGTATTTGCATCCTCATGGAAAGAACAACATTAACAACCAACCAAATCCTCCACAACTCTCATGGACTAAAACACCAACAAATGAGTCCACACGGAGAGACCCATGGCTCCAGTGGCATATGTAGCAGAGGATAACAGTATCTGGCATCAATGTGAGAAGAGACCTTTGGTCCAGTGAGGGAATGTTTTCCCAATGTAGGGGAATGTCAAGGCATTGAGGTAGAAAGTGTGATTGGGAGAAGGTTCACCTTCCTGGAGACAATTTGTGGGGGAGGAGAGGGGTATTGAGGAAGTAGATAACATTTGAAATGTAAATACAGAAAATATCCAATAAAATGATTCTAAAAATGCATAGATTACCCAACCAATGGACAGAAAAGCTGCTGACCCCTGCGGCTGAATTAGGGAAAAGCTAGAAGAAGCTGAGAAGGAGGGTGACCCTGTCAGAAGACCATTTTTCTCTATAAAACATTAAAAAATAAATAATCATCCTTTTTCAAGAAAGATGCTTATGAAGAAGGGAAAGACAACGGAATGTGGGGATGTGAGGGCAAGGGCAAAGATCCAACATATGTAATGATTTTATATTTTATAAAACACTACTCAAGAAATTTCTAAGCTTGGCCCAGCAACAATGTATTCATTCACCCTCCTATGAGATTTTGGTCCTTGCTTGAAAGCAGCTGTACAAACAATCTTTTCATGAGTTTTTGTTTTGATCAAATCCCAAATTCTTCCATTGGTGAATTTTAATGAAAAGATCCTGAGGGATATAAGATTTGCATACATATAAACATAATACCACTGCCTTCTACAGGGGCCTTTGCTCAAAACAGTTATAAATGGACCTGTAAAAGCAACAAAGAGTAGCTACAAGCAAGTCCTTAAGAAAACTGGCAGATATTGTAAGCATAACAAGTAAAAGCATGACTTGATATGCACAAAAACCAATCATAGTAAAATCTATAGAAAATACTGGTAAATACACTTAAGTTAATATAAATTAAATCAATATTGGCTTTTGAATTTTATATATGAATACTCCTTTACTAAAAATGTTAAATATATATAACAATTCTCATTTTTAAACTTTGTGGTTCTAGGAATTGAAACTAGAGCTTTATCCATGCTAAATTATGATCTCTATTTCTGAACTATGTCTTTCTATTCCTTACGACAACTTTAAGAGGCAGGCTAATGAATTCAATGTATTTTTATCGGACTAGAAAACATTTTTAATGAACTTAGAATTCATTTTGTTTTAAGAAAGAAAATGAGAAATATAATTAAGTATGTATTGTCATAAGCCACCCTGGAAACGTGTTCCCAATCGTTATAGCAGATTAAAAGCCATTTAAAGAGGAATATGATTCATTCAATAATAATTATGGCAATTTTAAGTTCCTGTTAACATTTTGGAGTTGTGAATAAGGCACTATAATCCTGACCTCTCAGTAGTATGAGCTAAAAATGATAAATCGTCTAAGGTGCAACCTTACTTTTTAATTCAAAATTGAGTCATGTCATTCCTAGAAAATGGTGTGTGTGTGTGTGTGTGTGTGTGTGTGTGTGTGTGTGTGTGTGTGTGTGAATTCCAACACTTCTCATGATGACTTTAAATCTCAAAAGGAGGAACAACAACAGCCAAAATTATTTTTGTGACATAAAACCACACAGAGGAATAGTGGAACTTTAATAGAGTAACCTTTGGTGAGGCATGGTGATGCATACCTTTAATCTTAGCACTCAGAATGTAGAGGCAGGCAGGTCACATGAATTAATTCAAAGCCAGTCTGGTCAACATAAGGAGAAATACAGACTAATATGTCTCAGAAAACAACCAAAACAGTAAATAAGCTCAATGCTCCTTTTTGTATACTCTTCTGTTTGACATAGCTTTATACATTTTTTTCATTTATTTTTAGTTTGTGAGATTATATTTCTCCCTTCACTTTCCCCCCTCCAAACTCTGCCATATATCTCACTCAGCTCTTCTTGAAGTTCATGCTCTCTTTTTTATGAATTCTATTACCTAAATTTATATATTTATATACTTTATATTTATATTACATATAAGCTGTTTAGTTAAATTAATGTTATTTGTACCAGAAGCTCTTTGCAAAGGTGGGAAGAAACCAATAGTCCTACCAAGCTATGATGCCTACAAATTCCTAAACTGTCCAGTATGGCACAACAATGCTAAGGGTGCAGTAGTGGCACACATACCTTGGCAGTAACCAACAGCTCTTTAATTGAACTTAAGACAATCTCAACAAATTGGGTTTCCAATGCTAGGCATGGAACAACAAACTACTCATTGCTAGTGAATTTGTGATTATTGGAAGAGAATGTATATCCACTAATTTACTATACCAGCATAATACTTAACAATAATTTATAAACATTTGTTCTTATACCCACAAACAAGTATAGTTTTAACCTCTCATTAGGAAAATTCTCTCTGCAACAGATGGAGACCACTACAGAAAACTGTATTCCACATTCCAGGATCGGAGAATATTACAAGAAGAGGGCCAAAACAATTGTCAGAGCCAGAGGATCAGTAATTTTACCTTGAGACTGTGTCTGTTAGTAACATTAAACTCTATACCTGTAAATTCTCACCAACATGACTGCCCAAGCATGAGGTAAGCAAGAATGAGACCAAAGAACATACCATATTGGATGGGGAAAAGCCCACAAGACCACAATGCTACGTTGAATGCTCAGCTTAAAAAACATACAACATTTTTTTGTTTTATTGGGGGTCTTTTTGCTTATATTTTATGGTCTTATATTTTGTGTGTGTGTGTGTGTGTGTGTGTGTGTGTGTGTGTGTGTGTGTGTGTGTGTGTGTGTGTTGTGCATGTGCTTTGGTGTGTGTGGCATCTTAGTTTAGTGAGTTTTTTTTTTTAATGTAAGAGAAAGAAAGGGCATAGAGGTGTAGAGAATGTGGGAGGTAAAGAGGATCTGGATGGATGTGGGAAAGCAGGAAAAAAATATAGTGAATGAAAATATGTTTTCAATTTTAAAAATACCATTTGGCTCCACTACTAATTGTCTAATGGTCCCTGTCTTTTCAGATATACTTTATGAGTTTCAAGAAGAATATCAATAATTGTTTTCATGAAATTCATAAACAAAGTCAGAATAGATTTAGATGTCCAAAAGGTTAGGTAATGACAATGTTAATTACTGATAGGATTCCAAAATTGGTTTAAATTTCTTAAAGCAAAAATTACACTTTAATAGGAAAATCTAAAAACAAGTTATTCCATAAACTAATTTTAAAAGTTTCATTAAATATAAAAAATCTTATACACAATTTTCTTTTCCAAAAGTTCTGAAGAAAACATTTAAGACTCATATACTACCAATGATAACTTGAACTTAGTTTCCCAAACTGTTTTGTTACATAAATAAGAAATTCTCATTTTTTTACTTATAAAATAATTACAAATGTAAGCATTGGTATATCAATTAAGTAATTTCAAAGAAAGAAGCTATAATTAGAACAATTCAGAACCATTATGATCAACAATGAAATTCAAGGAGTAGTCCCAGTAATGGTCGAGAACCATTATTAGCAATAAACCATTGTTCATTTTGTTCATAACAGATGTAATAAATAAATAAAATTAATAGAGTCATGGATTTATAAGAAGAAATTTATTGAAAGTATTATTATTAGAAACTTAACTGAAAATAGAATACATATCAAGTTCCTTAAGAGGGGTTTACAGTAACTTCTTTATAAACAACAAAGTAAGTTAAAACTGGAATAAAAATTCCATTCATAATTAATAAAGACAATAAACTATATAAAAATAAACCCAGCAATCTAGAATAGTTTTAATTTAAAAGGTAGCAAACTTCTCTGAATGTATAAAAACACCAAATAACTAAGGAAGGCTACATCACAATTTAGATGAGAAAACCAAGACTATTTTGCTATTCTCCTAAATTAACATATAAATCTAGTTCAATCTCATTTAAAATTTTTATGGGATTTAAAAACTGATATTTGACAAACTAAAATGCATATGAAAGAAAAAATGGTCAACAACTAGTATATACTTGATAAAGTGAAACCTGAAGACGAAGAAAAACTTCTTGCTCAGTTTGCAAATATTCTATTAAACATCAATCCTTTGAAATTGCCCTGAAAGAGAAGATTGGTACATTCTGCTAGAGAAATTGGCTATACATTTGGGGAAAAGTAAAATTCCTTATTTAAATTATATTTTAATTAAAAATATAAAAGAAGATTTAAATAAATGAACATATCATATGAACATGAAGGAAAAGACCTTTCCTAACCAAGATAACATTACTGAGCAGCCATAAAACAACATCAATGAAATGACAAGAGGTGGCTACATCAAAATTAAAACATTTTTCTCATATAAGGCACTTAAAAATAGTATATATAATTTTCAGCCTAGAATAGAAATCTCATTTTTCCTTTTTCTACTTTAAAAGTTATGCTTTAGCAAGCCACTGTTTCTTGTGGTAGTTGTTTTCATTTTTTCTTCTTGCATACCAATCCCCAAGTATGCTTTTATAGTTCAAAGCCAACTTTATTAAAGATTAGTCATTTAGTATCTAGGTACTTTTCACTAAGCTATTCTTGAAACCTAGTATATTTTATGGATATGCTATTGTATATTTGTATTTGTGAAACTAGAAGGAACAATAAAAGAAGACTATGTGGAAAACATTATTATAGAATGTAATGTTCTAGAAATATTTTAAAAGTTATTATTTAATCAACAACATCACAACTGAAGAGCTATCTCAGCAGTTAAAAGCACCAGCTACTCTTCCAGTAGAACCAGGTTCAGTTCCCAGCAACGCATGTTGGTCCACATCTGCAACTCCAGTTATAGGATACTTGAGGCCATTTTCTAGCTTCAACAGGCACCAGACACATGTGTAGCATACAGGCAAAACCCCCATACACAGAAAAAATAAAATAATAGACATTTGCAATTTTACCCCTAGTTCTGACAAGAAGAATGCAGCTTTAGAGAAATATAGCAAGTATAGTAAAAATGGAACATCATACACTTATCAACACAACAACCCACATTGTTGGCTGTTTCTAGTTCAAGACAGGAAGGGTACTACATAGTCATTAAAGAAAAACTCCACCAGGACAATATTGCAATTCTAAACATTTATGCACTAAACACATGGGAACCCAAGTTCATAAAAGAAAATACTACTATGACTAAAATCACATATTGAGCCCCATACAGTGATAGTGTCAACAATGTCTCTCTCAACAGACAAGTGTTCCAGAAAAAAATACTAAACAGAGAAATAGTGGAGTAAAATAATGTTGTAAATCAAATGACAAATATCTACTGAATACTTCATCTAAACCCAAAACACTACTCATACTTCTCATGGAACTAGAACATTTTTTAAAAATTGACCACATACTTGGACACAGACCAAGTATCAACAGTGTGTATCCTAACTGACTACGATGGATTAAAGCTGTATATCAAGTATACAAACTCATGGAAGCTCAAAGTTCACTAATGAATAAAATTGAGTCAATACAGAAATAGAGAAGAAATTTTAAAACAGTTTAGAATTGAATGAAAATGAAAACACACTAGACTTAAAGCCATGAGACAAAATTGAAGCATTTTAAAGAGACAAATTCAAAGTATTAAGAGCATATAGAAAAAAATTGAAAAAACTCAATTTAGTAAGATAGCAACACACTTGAAAGATGTAGAACAACAAGAATACTAAGAAGCATAAATGGCAAGAAATAATCAAACACAGGGATAAAAATCAATGGAGATGTACACAAAAGACAGCAATACAAACACTCAATGAAATAAAGAGTTGATTCTTTGAGAAAATCAACACAAGACTGACAAACCCTTAGTCAAATTAATTAAAAGATGAAGAGCGAAGACTCAAATACATAATATTAGAGATAAGAGGTAGACATCACAATATGTCATGGAAATACAGAGACTCATAAGAATATACTTTAAAAATCTGTACCCCAAGTAACTGGAAAAACTGAACGAAATGGAAGAATTTATTTGATACATAAATCTACATATAAATCAAATTGAAGTAAACAATTTAAGCAACCTTATAACCTCTAATGAAATAGCTGTAATTTTAAAATCTTTCAACCAATAAAAGCACAAGACCAGATGAATTCAGCCCAGAATTCTACCAGGCTTTCAGAGAACTAATGGCAATATGCCTCAAATTATTTCAGAAAAGAGAAACTTAAGGAACATTTCCTAATTCTTTTTTGAAGCCAGTAGTACCTTGATACTAAAACCACACACAAAGGCTCAACAAAAAATAAAATTATATACCAATATCCTTTATAAACAAAGATTAAAATTTTCTCAATGAAATATTCACAAATTGAAACCAAGAAAACATCAAAAAGATTATTCACCATTATCACATAGGCTTCATCCCAGAGATGCAAGGATGGCTCAACACTGACAAATCAATAAACACAATCTACCAAATATAACAGACTAAGATAATCAACATGGTCATCTTATTAGATGCAGAAAAGGTCTTTTAAAAATACATTTTTTCATGATAAAAGTTCTGGAGAGCTAATGGGTACAAGGGACATACTTCACCATAACCAAGGCAAGTCGCAGCAATCCCACAGTCAACATTACTTTAAAGGGGGAAAAAATCAAAGCATTTGCACTAAAATCAGGAGCAAGATAGGATATTCACTCTCTACGGATGTATACAGTGCAGAACTTGAAGTATTAGAGCAATGAGGCAACAGAATGAGATCAAAGAGTTACTAATAAGAAAGGAAGAAGTCAAAGTAAATTTATTTGCAGATGATTTAATTTTATACATAAAGCCCCTAAGGACTCCACAAGGAAACTTCTACAGGTTATCAACTCTTTCAGTAAAAGTAGCAGAATTCAAAATTACAGACAAAATCACTCTTTCCTATATACAACCCCCCCCACACACACACTGATAAAGCAATCAGGGAAATAGTGTATTTTATAATAGCCTAAAAATAAATATTAAAATAACTCTAACCAAGCAAGGCAAAGATTTGCATAATAAAAATTGTAGGATACTGAAGATAGAAATTGAAGAAGACATGAAAAGATGGAAAAATCTCTCTTACTAATGGATCAGTAGGGTTATTATTGTGAAAATGCCCATTCTAATAAAAGCAATCTACAGATTCAATACAATACACATGAAAACCATAATAAAATTCTTCACAGACATTGAAAAAACAATCTTCAATTTCACATGGAAATACGAAAATGTAGGATAGCTAATAAAAGGACTCTTCTGGGATATTATCACTTCAGCCTTCAAGTTGTATTACAGAGCTATAGTTATAAAAAACAACATGGTTTAGGCAGAAAAGTAGACATGTTGATCAATGGAAATGAACTGAAGACATGGACATAAGTTCACACACCTATGAACATTTTTACAAAGAAACCAGTTACATACTGGCTAAAGACAGCAACTTCAACCAATGTGATGTTGGTCAAGTTGCATTACTGCATGTATGTGAATGCAAACAGATCCGTATTTATCATCTTGCAAAAAATTATTCCAAATAGATTAAAAATCTCAACATAGGACAAAATACCTTGAATCTGTTAAAATAGAGAGTGGAGAACAGAACTAAACTCATCGGTTCAGGAAAAGACAGGACACCAACAGCATAGGCATCAAGACCAACAATTAATAAATGCCTCATGAAACTGCAAAGCAAAGAATATCATTTATGCAAAGCTGCAACCTACACAATTGGTATACGTTTTCTCCTATATGTCGATGTTAGGTTTAAATATTTCAATATGTAGGCTACAATCCAAATCACCAGAGGTTAGATACCAAGTAGGGACTGGGGGGAGGGTTGGAAAGAATGAATAACATCTCCAAAAGAAAGGGTAATAAAATAAAGTGTTGTGGAGAGATAAAGGGGAAACTATATTAGGATTAAATCAGGAGGGCAATGGCAGAGAAGGACAAATGATCGAGCAAGGGGAGAAATGACTAACACTAAGAGCCATTTCAGGGTTGTATGAAAATTTACTACTATAGAAGGTTCCTAAAATACATGCCCATATGAAAGGAATCTAAATAGTCACTGCCCCCACACAGGTATCACATCCCACCAAATAAAACCTTCAGTGATGGGAATGGGTTACATTTTCTTTAATTACGGGCCAAAGGGATCTCATAGATGGTTCCTGTCCCTCAACCTAGAAAAAAACCTCAGGTTATTGCCATGACTGTTTGGTCTTCACAGTCTGATGTCAAGGCCTGTTGATGAAGATAACACTTATGTCAGCCCAAAATGAGGTGATATCATCAAACTATTCCCATTAGTACTGGCATAGGATAAAGCCAGCCTGGGTCCCAGCACTAAGATGAAGAAGGGGATACATGCTCCATCTCATAATCAAGAAACTATTTGCATTTCATATCTGCGAGCAAGAGGAAAATTAGTTTTGCTAAATCAAGTGTCTTTGAATATCTTAACCATGCTTCCCATGCCAAGAAGTAGCAAGCCATTGTCTGGCATCAATGAGAGGAGAGGCCTTTGGTCCAGTGAAGGCATGTTTTCCCAAAGGTGCTGAGGTAGGAGAGGGTGGTTGGGAGAGAGAACACCTTCATGGAGGCAATAGGAGGGGGAGGGGAGATGAGATTGGAGAAAGGAGATAATATCTGAAATGTAAATGCAGAGAATATCCAATAAAAAAGGAAAAGAATAAAGAAGTAGCAAGCCAACAGAAAATAAACTCCATGTTTGTCTGAGGGATTTTTGTTCCATTTTTGTTTTAGCATCTTTGTATAAACATATTTATAAATGCATCATAAGGTGGCAAAGTACTTGAAAAATGATCAGCCCCAAACTCCAAGGAATAGTTACCTGGATTTGAAGTGGAAAAATCAAATGACTTCTGAGTAAAGTTTTTTTGAAAGTCATGTCTAGCATTTCACACGAATTTATAATTAAGAATAAACCTAAGCTCATGCTACTTTAAAATTCATTACATTTGGCCATGTATTGATAAAAATGACAGATATTTAGCCTTATAATTTTCATCTGTTTAACATCATCCTTTAAACTATTCAATTTTCCCATTTTCTCTTTGATGATTAACCCAGTTCCATAAGGTATTCTGAATTATAATCCAAACTATAATTTAGCAATCACTGCTGAAGAAATATATAAATTCAAGAGTAACTTGAATGAGGCTATAACTGCTCAATGTTTACATTTCAGAACTAAGAAACTATAAAGGTCTAAATGATTTTTAATTTATATTTACAAATGAGTCACTTATAAGGACCTAAAAGGTTTCCCTTTATTCACACATTTTTCTAATCCACAATGAATTCTCCAGATTTAGGGAAGTTTGTTCAAAAATGATTACAGTTTATTCACTAATATAACAGCATTTAAAAAACTCAGACAGTATGAACATATTATGATCACCAAAGTAGAATAACTATATTTACTCTAGAGAAGTTTTTATGATAGATGTTAATGCTTAGTGTAGATGAGAATGACAACAAATTATGTAGCTTGTTGCTTAATATATTTTTCTTAAAAATGAAATAACACATGTACAAATAAAAATAGAGCCCAAGCATTAAAAGTTGTTTTCTTACAATTAGAAAATTATGCATTACATGCAAGGCTACATAGATAGGAAGAACTGTATCTGAAATAAATTACATTTCTTTCCAAAATTAACTTCTATATCAATATACATATATATATATATGTGTATATATATATATATATATATATATATATATATATATATAAAACTTTAAAAACTACATTTAAAAAGTCACTCAAATGATAGGTTTTATCTTTTAATATATAAGCTAATTATTTTTACTATACTGACACTGATAGCCACTTTAACTAAGACTTTTTAGAGTAACATTTATGCTTAAAGATTATTCATTCAAGCAAAAGATAACCAGTCTTATAGTTTCACATTTACTAGTGTTTATCAAAGGTAAACAACCACATTTTCTATTGTATTTTTAGTCTGTCTGCATAAATGCATAAGTCCTCTAGATGCACAAGTAAATCTAAAGTACAGCAAATATTTATACATTAACCAATGCATTTATTCAGACAGATAAAAACATTAAAGGTCTTATTTCTATGCTGTGTGAGTTGTAGAAAAAAGTTAAAACACACTTAAAAGCATGTATTAAGAAGGCTGTGGATAGGATTTAATGCAAAGTATTTGCCTAGTATGTCCAAGGCCCTTGATTTGAATGAACCTCACCAATCCGTTTGCCTACAAACAGAAACAAGTCGCACTTACTGAATTTCTCCTGTATATTTATTAGTTTTAATTTATTAGTTTTATCATTATTATTTGAATTTAAACTCCTAAAAATTATAAATCACTGGAAGTAGACAAATTAAGACTTTAAAGCTACTAGTTCAAAATAAGTCACATACTTCAGTCATTAGAGTCTTAATTTTTTTTTTCTGTGACACTTAAGAGAGTTGAGAAGCATTTTAGTTACTCTAGTTGATTAGTTACATTAGTTACATAATGTTACTAGTTACATTTGTCTTGGAACAAGAAGAAACTAGGTGGGTGCCAATGATGTGAAACTTTCCTACTGGCCCTCAAAGTATAAGCCTGTGCTGCTTTGGAGAGGCTATAGGTATTGTATTGTGATGCAGTTCATTCTCTAACGATTATTAGAAATGTTACCTTTCCCTCTATCCACCCGTAATTTCTATTGCATTTCCCCTTTTGTGTGAGATTCAACCACCCTCCCTTGGGCCATCCTTGCTATACAGCATCTCTGGGTCTACAGATCACAGCATTGTTATCCTGTATTTACCTCACTCAGCATGACAGTCTCTAATTCCATCCATTTGCCTGCAACTTTCATGATGTCTTTGTTTTTAATAGCTGAGTAGTACTCCATTGTGTAAATGTATCACATCTTCTTTATCCATTCTTAGGTTGAGGGACATCTAGGTTGTTTCTAGCTTCTGGCTATTATAAAGCTGCTATAAACATTGTGGAGCAAGTGTCTTTGTGGTAAAAGGTGTGAGGAAGAAACAGGGATAGGGATTGGATGTGGAAAGGGGCAAGGAGGAAGATGGATGTGGGAGTGATTGGAAATGAATGGGGGGGTCATTTCTGGGACAAATGGGAGACCTAGAACAAGGGAAGCTCCTGGGAGTCTATGGGAGTGACTCTAACTGAGATTCCTAGTAGCTAGGGATACGGAGACTGAAGTGACCACCTCCTGTAGCCTGGGACTGCCAGCATAGGATTGCTGAGACCAAACTACCCAAAAAACCTTAAACTCCAAATCTGTCTTGCTTACAAGATATGCAAGGATAAAGATGGATCAGAGAGTCAACCCCTGACAATTAATGATACTCTGCTATGCCTGCAGACAGGTGCCTAGCATAACTGTTCTCTGAGAGACTTCATCCAGTAGCTGATGGCAACATCTGCAGAGACCACAGCCAAATATTAGGCAGAGCTTCAGGAGTCTTGTGCAAGAGTGGGAGACAGGACAGATAGCCAAAGGGGTCAAGGAGACCTCAAGAAGACCTACAGAGTCATCTAACCTGGGCCCATAGGGGCTCATAGAGACTGAACCACTAACTAAAGAACGTGAATGAGCTGGACCTAGGCCCCTACATATGTATAGCAGATGTGCAGCTTGGCTTTCATGTGAGTCCCCTAACAATTGGAGTGGGGGCTGTCTCTGACTGAATCTGTTCCCTGCTTTTGGATCCCCTTCTATTTGCTCTTCTACCTTGTCCTCCTTAGAGAAGAGGATACCCTTAGTACTGCCGTTACTTGATGAGCCAATGCAGGTTGGTTCCCATTGGTGACTTCTTTAAGGAGAAAGGAAGAGGGTAGTGAGGAGAGTGATTTGTGATGGTGGGACTGGAAGGAGAGTGGCAGGGGTGTGATGTGATATAAAATGAATAAATAAATAAATGAAGAAAAAAGGTTTACCTTTCTTAAAGGATGGCAAATCTTGAAAACATCTAAAATTGTTGTGGGAAAGAAAGTAGCTCTAAAACTGACAGTAAATTACATTAGATAAGATGCTTGGAATAGATGTACAATACATTTAAGTGGTGAAAGAAAAGATACTATCCATTTTCGATAACTGACTGAATACATCTCAGAACACAGAAGGGCTTACAAATATGAAAACTTGAAACATCAATTAATATACTTATCACTATTTTCATATTTTATTTAGTAATAGTATTTATTTAGCATCAATACACTCATTTTTAAATTACCAAAAATGTCACTATGGTCATGTAATGCACATGCCTTATTAAACAACTGATAAATGCGCATGTCATGCTGCTGTAGTAACTCTCAATTTTGAACAAGTATTCTCAAGAATCTGTTATTTTAATTGGTGAGATTTAACTAACTCTAGGATACTGAAATGATAAATGATAACAGTATAAATTATGCAAAACAGTATAAATTATATAAATTATATATAAGAAAGTACTATACTTAAAATGGGTTTTAAAAGACACTATGATAATTAAATTCTCTGAGAAAAATTTAAAAGAATTTCCACCTTGATTTTTCAAATAAAATTTTGATATAGGAAAGACAGGTTATTTTTAGAACTATCATATGATTCAGGTGATATTTATAGTATTATAATTAAGATAACTTATATAATATGGACAAGAATTATAGGATAAAAGAAACTTTTACATGCACTGATTTTAGATGTATGTATATTGCTTATAATTGAAGTAAGAATTTATTAAAGAAAAATAATTACAATAAATTTCAATAATTTACTGTACAGAAAACAGCTGATACTTCTCTAAGAAGACCTCAGAAAGTACTGTGTTCCGATATGTTTAATCCTATAACACTAAACTATTTTTAACACTAATCTGCAAAACTTGAGAAAATTAGATTTTAAATTATTGGGTCATTGGGGCGGTAGAGATGGCTCAGTGGTTGAGAGAAGCAGTTAAGAGCACTGACTGCTCTTCCAGAGGTTGAGTTCAATTCCCAGCAGCCACATCTGTAATGGAATCTGATGCCCTCCTTTGGTGTGTCTGAAGAGAGTAGAAGTAAACTCACATACATAAAATAAATAAATAAATCTTTTAAAAATTATTTGGTAATAACATAGTGACATCAGAAGTCCACTTGGAAAAGTTGCATCAGTAGTTACTAGCATTTTAACTCTCTAAATGGGGTTTGCAATTATTGGAATTTTACATTTGATAATGATAAAGTAAAATCTACAACAATTCTTTATGAGGGTATTGTTCTATGAATCTAGGATTATTGTCTGTGTTCTTAAATCATGCTGGAGCTGAACTGGAAGGAAAAGTTTGCATCAACATTTTAGCTCTATAAATGTAGTTTGCATTTTATTGAATTTTGTATTTGATAAGGATAAAACAAAATCTAAAACAATTGTGTAAGAGGGTACTGTTCTATGAAATAGGATTATTGCCTGTGTTCTAAAATCATGCTAAAGGTGAACTGGAAGTAATTTCTCAGCTATTTTGCCTTCATAGTGCCAGAAAGTGCTGTGTAG
Source organism: Micromys minutus (assembly GCF_963924665.1). Classification (NCBI taxonomy): domain Eukaryota; kingdom Metazoa; phylum Chordata; class Mammalia; order Rodentia; family Muridae; genus Micromys; species Micromys minutus. The sequence goes on along the minus strand of NC_137970.1, from coordinate 31,522,618 downwards.
GTTACTTGGGGAAGAAAAATAACCAACAATCTTTGCCATCAAATGCAGTAGTTGTTATGGTGGTAAAAATATCATGGATTGGATCCGGGGACAGGTCTAAACTAAGGAACTCAACCTGGTTCTATATCTCAGGTTATGGGATCATAGCTGGGGAAGTAATGGACCTTAAATATAAGCCTACTACATGTTGACAAACTGCTTTCTAAGTACTCATGTTTATACACATACATTAAGTGATGCACCCAGCTTCCATCACAAAGGTTTCATACTGTATCTGACAGTGGTTAATGCAGAAACACCTGAGTGATTAAAATGCCTAGAATAACTGATGAAGAGTGTCCATACATAAATGGGGAAACTCTATCACTCTCCCCAGTGTTCAAGGAACATCACCAAAGAGGAAACACAGAATACAAGAACCCAGGGATGAGAAGACATTCAGCAAAAAATGATGTATGCAAGACATGGCATTGCAATTGCTCTCATGAGTGCAACACAGTTGTGGATCATCTGCACAAGACTGTCACAAAAATGAGCCCATCGACATTTTATCATGTGCCATAGGAGGATACAAGCTGTCCTTCCTTCCTAAGGCACTAGTGGTAGTGGTGTAGCCACAGATGTATTGCCTTAAAACTAGTGCATAACCTCCCACCCATATCAGGGCAAGAAACACTAATTAAGTTCTACAGGTAACATAAAAAAGAAGACATGGATTTAGGAAGAGGAATTGTTGAGAAGAAAGACTTCATTAGGAGAGAGAAGAGGACAAAAGGAAAAAATGAAAGATAGAAACAACTAAAATTAGAATTGTAAAACAAGATTTTTCTTAGCTCTGATATCAACAAGTGTTTGTTCTTTTGTTCCCATAAGAGTTGTCTTCATAAGAATGAAAAGATTCATAGAAAATACTGAGCTCTTGTACATTAGATTCTTTGTCATACTAATTTTACTACTAGCAATATAAAGGAGTTTAGACTAGTTCTTTAACTTTTCTAGGCTCAGTTCTTTAGAGGTAATGATGGCGATATTGTAGACTCAGTTCTTTACATGTAATATGATGTCAAATTAATGAGAGATTTCTAAAAGTGCTTTCTCCTTCTAGCTTTCTATAACAAAGGAAAAAGGTGTCAGTGTGGTAAGAAATGAAGCAGGGTCTTTTCAAAAATACTGTTAAAATAAAAATACTTAAATTGGATTTATTTTGTTAAGAATTTAAGGCAGATTCTTCACATTTTGGTTGTGAGTCTAGTCTTTAACTAATGGCTGAATCATCTCTCCAGAGCTTTAAGGCACATTCCTGTAGCAAAAGAAGAACAAATAAAAAAAAAAAAAGGAGGACTGGCAAGATGATTTAGTGGGTAAAGGTAATTAATTACCACCAAGTCTAAGGACAGTAGTTCCATCCCTGGAATCTCCATAGTTAAAGGCAAGAACTAACTCCGCTGTGTTGTTTTCTGACATTTACATAGGTACCTTGACACATGCACTCACTCATTCACTCTCTCTCTCTCACACACATACTCACTCACACACACACACACACACACACACACACACACACGAGTCAAATAAATGTTAATAAAATTGAAGATAATTGTTTAAAAAAGAAAGTGAAAAGGAAAGATATTCATAATCTAGTATCTCAAGATTTTCCCGAATAATATATGTAATGATAAACCCGCACTGGTGGCAGGTGACAGCTTCCTTTAAATACAAAGAAGGCGCTCTGCTTTTTCTTACACATAAAGTGTTTATGTAATTCTCATTTAGTTTTGTACTCAGTATTCAATTAGGCACCAGAATGTAACTGAAATGAAAAAATTTAAAGGGACTGTTATCTCTGGAGGCCATTAAATCAAATGTGGAAATAAATTAGTTAGCTTAGAATCAGCAACTTAGAATTTTAAAGGACAATGTATTGTTCAGCTTTCTTTTTATAGGAAAGAAAAGTAAAAATCCAAAATATGACATGAAAGTACAGCTTCTCAACCATATAATCTCATGTTGCTTTTTTAAAATTCACTTAACTTTAAACCAGTGGCTCTAAAACTGCCTAATGCTGCAACCTTTTATGTAGTTTCTCATGCTGTGTGAGCCCCAGCCATAAAAGTATTTTGTTGCTACTTCCCAACTGTAATTTTATTATGAATTGTAATATAAATATCTGATATGAAGGATATCTGACATGTAACCCCCAAAGGTTGAAAACTGTTGCTTTGAATGTAAACATGGTTTAAAAGGTAGCTATGAATGGCTCAAAATCAAACACTCCTATCAAGAAAAAAGAAAAATACCTCTAAGTTTGAAAGTATAAAATACTGTATACTATCAAATATGAGCCTATCAATTATCAAATAAAACTAACAACAAAAATAGAGTCCTGTCTCTCAAATCTTTAAAGTCAACACTGTTGAACTGATTAAGAAAAAGATCTTAACAAATTTCTACAGTTAAAAATACCTCTGAATTATGTATGTCAATTGACTTTACTTACATAAGATATACTAATGTTAAAAGACACAAAGCCATTTTCCCAAGGAAATGGAAGACATACCTAAGGAAAAAACAAAACTGCTGGTAATAAAAGAATTTAAAAGCGACCATAAGATTTTTAGTAACTTTCCAACCACCATTTTGCACAACATGGGACCTAATTTGCTAAGTTAATGTTTTCCAATAGTCCTCAATCCAAATATATATTACTTGTAACAAGTGAATGAAAAAAGGCTAGCCATTCTTTTGTTTTCAGTGATTCAGTCTTGGAAGAAATGGTTCATTTGTTTTGTTTTTCAGCATCTCCATGGTTCTGCATTTTAAATTTATAATATTAGAGTTGGGCAAATATGACATTTTTTAAAATTATTAATCTTTATTTTTTTTCTAAAGTCCATTTGTTATCCCCATTTCAGTCTACTCTCCTCCTGTTCCACATCCCATACCTCCTCCCCAACCTCTGTCTCCAGGAGGATGTCCTCACTCCAACCCATACCACACCAGACCTCAACTCCCTGGGGCCTCCAGTCTCTTGAGGGTTAGGTACATCTTCTCTGACTGAACCCAGACCCCAGAGTCCTCTGCTGTACATGTGTTGGGGGCCTCATTTTAGCTGGTGTATGCTGCCTGGTTGGTGATCCAGTGTCTGAGAGATCTCAGGGGTCCAGGTCAATTGAGATTGCTGGTCCTCCTATAAGACTGCCTTCCTCCTCAGCTTCTTACAGCTTTTCCCTAATTCAACCACAGGGTTCCCCAGCTTCTGACATTGGTTGGGTGCAAATTTCTGCATCTGACTATTTTAGCTGCTTGTTGGGTCTCTCAGACAGTGGTCATGATAGGCCCCTGTTTGTAAGCACACCACAGCATCAGTAATAGTGTCAGGCCTTGGAGCTTCCCCATGAGCTGGATCCCAATTTGGGCTTGTCACTGGACCTCCTGTCCCTCAGTCTCTTTTCCACTTTTTGTCTCTGCAGTTCTATTAGACAGGAACAATTCCTGGTCAGAGTTTTTGACATGGGATGGCCATAACATCCCTCCATTTGATACCCTGTCTTTCTTCTGGAGATATACACTAAAAGATTCCTCTCTCCACTGTTGGGCATTTCATCTACGATCCACTTTTGATAACAAGTCAATGCACTCTTGTCATCTAAATGGCTAGGGTTCAAAAGGACCATATAAGTATTATATTTAATGCAGATACTCCAGATTTAATAGTTACGATCACTGTATATCAACCTGTGATGTTAAATTTCTAATGCTTAATATTCTATCAAAGAAGTAAAATTTCAGTGATTATGATTCTTTTAATAAAACTAAAGCTCAAGGAACCTTTATATGTAGGGTATCCTACTAAGAGGAGGTCTAAATTAATTCAGACTTAAGTTAGTGATGGATGGCACAGCCATCAACATCAATGCTTCAAGTTCCTTTGCACCCAGTTCCTTTGCAAAATCAGTAAAATATAACATTCTATTCATTACCCTAACTGATTAAAGCATTAGCTGACTCAAGTAAAAAATTAATTTTAAGGGAACTATTACAGTAAAACTGTTAGACAAAGAAGTGCGTGTAATAAAAATATAGTATATATATATATATATATATATATATATATATATATATATATATATATATAATTATCAATGAATTGAAATGTTTAAAATATATTGACTACATAGGTAACAAAATGTAGTAGAAAAGAAAGTGCTTCCAATAAAGAGCAACTCCTGTAAATTTCACCTTGCAGATACATTTTTAATCAAAAAAATTGATCATTGTAAATAGTAAGATATCAATGCATACTATCAAACCTTTAAAAAATCAAGTACTGACAAAAATATATTCATATATATATACACTAAAATGCTTTTCATAATCTGTACATGTATCTCTGTTTTTTTTTTTTAAATAAAGTTGTAAGGAAAAAAAAAATGGTCTGTTCTGCCCAGTTAATTGGTTAAGGCAACTCAAAATAACCTTTGGGTATGTACAAAAATAATTTTTTTCTACCACATCTTAAAAGCAAAAATATATTAGTAACAATTAGTAAATTACTTTTAAGTTTGGAATACATTGAAATCAGTTTTCCTAAAGATCATTTAACGTATTGTAAAGGGATAATCTATTTTTCCACTGTTAAAATACCATTCCATTTCTACCAAAGCTAGTCATTTGGAATCATTACTCTTCTGAATTATCCATAAAGCACATTCTCATCATTTCTATTTTTATCTACAGCTTCAAAAGTAAAAGGTTGAGTTACATTAAAAAAAAGTCGTGTACATAGAAAATATAGGTATTTAAGGTGGGTACTACGGGGGAAACTTTCAGGCTCAACTCACTACTACTGATAATTTGGATTATCTATAAGATACAGTGTTTCCTGTTAAATATCTCTTTGATCTTTTGTAAGTTGTGAGAAGAAATGTCAAAATTAAAGAAAAAAGATAAAAATGGGTCTTTTGAAGTGAACACAGGAGATGGGTGTTTTCAGCATACTCAAAAGACAAGATGGACATTTTGATGTATGAATAGGGGAATAATAAATTCACCATGGAATATAAGACAACATTTATAAAATAATGGTTGTTTGTAATTAACTTCATGGTAGATGCAAGTTTAGATGAACTCTAAAAAAGCTTCCAGGCTGACTTTGTACCATTTGTATTTCACAAGTCATGCAACTCATACAAATGGCTTCTAACACTATCTCTAAATATTATATGACTGCCTAAACTATCTTTACTAACACAATAACCAGTAAAAAAAAATAAAAAACTAAGTCACGTTATGAAAAATACTACTGGGAAGGTTTTATTCTTTAATTTTAAAATTTATTCTTCTCTCATATATTATATACTGACCACAGTTTTCCTTCCCTCCTTTCCTCCCAACCTCCCCTCTCTCCTAGATCCACTTTCTCTGTTTCTCTTCAGAAAAGAGCGGGCCTCCCGGGATATCAACCAAACATGACATATCAAGTTGCAATAAGACAAGTTACCTCTTCTCATAGTAATGTTAGATGAGGCAACTCACTATGAGGAAAAGGGTCCTAAAAGCAGGAAAGAATCATCTAAACTCAAATGATCATTTCCAGTCATAACATGTTCAAATATCTTAATAATGTTGATACTCACAACACAATTTGTTTTGTGGATTTCTTCAAATATTAGACTTACTAAAAGCAGGAAGATTTCAAATGAGACAAACTCTCCTTCAATCTTGAGATCACAGTTTAGAAAAAAAAAACTTTGTGCAAAGGCAAATAATTCGAAGGCATACACCTAGCAATATATTTTCAAAGTATGAAGTCTAAACAGTTTTGCAACAATTATATTTATATCAGTCATCAAGATCAGCTTTTACACATTAACAGAGATGGAATACTAAAAAAATATCAGGAACTTTAAATTGTTTTAATTCTATTTGGTTTGTTGTGGCAAGTTTGTCTACAATGAATAGTCCTTTGTGAACTCAATGTCAATCCCCTAAGACAATGTAATGAAAACCATTATTTCCCAAGCAAACTAATACAAGTTCAAACTTATCTAATTAAAAGACTTACGAATTTAAAAAAAAAGAAAACAAATTTATAAGTACTTGGTTGTATTATATTTAATTATTACAGAAACAAATTTTTGTATCAGTGACCTAGAAAAAAGATTCTTAATAAAAAACAGTAGGAATTAAACAGGAGGAATAAAGTAGTTATATTTCTTTATTTTTCCTTACAACTTTATTTAAAGAAAAACAAAAATGCATGTACAGATTATTAAAAGCATTTTAGCATAAAACTATATGAATATATTTTTGTCAGTACTTTTTCTTAAAAGTTTGATACTATGCATTGAAATCTTACTAGTTAAAATGAGCATAAAGTACATGTAAAACAAAACATAACAGGAAAATAGTCAAAGTTTTCTTGGTGTATAAAGATTAAACATAATGATTTTTAAATACCAAAAATTGCCACAAGGCTATCTTCTTAGCTCCTGAGTTATTAATGATTTAAGGTCCAGGTGTACCCCACTCTGAGAGGGTGCTATACACTTATTGATTTTTTTTTCTTCTTTTTTTTTTCTTTCTAGGAAGGACTGAGGCATACACTTTTTGGCCTTTCCTTTTTTGAGCTTCATATGGTCTGTGAGTTGTTTCTTGAGTATTCAGAGCTTTCTGGGGCTAGTATCCCTTATCAGTGACTGCATATTATGTCTATTCTTTTGTGACTAGGTTATCTCACTCAGGATGATATTCTCTAGATACATCCATTTACCAAGAAATTTCATAACGTCGTTGTTTATGATAGCTGAGTAGTACTCCATTGTGTAAATATACCACATTCTTTGTATCCATTCATCTACTGAAGGACATCTGGGTTCTTTCCAGCTTCTGGTTATTATAAATAAGGCTGCTATGAACATGGTGTAGCATGTGTCATTGTATGTTGAAGCATCTTTGGGGTATATGCCCAGAAATGGAACAACTGGGTCTTCAGGTAGTACTATGTCCAATTTTCTGAGGACTGCCAGACTAATTTCCAGAGTGGCTGTACCAGCTCACAACCCCACCAACACTGGAGGAGTGTTCCTCTTTCTCCTCGAGCCATTGGTGTTCTGTTCAGGAAATTTTTCCCTCTGCCTATGTGTTCTAAGGTTTTCCCTACTTTCTCTTCTAATAGTTTCAGTGTCTTGGTTTCCATTGCCTAAGTTCTTTAGCTTTCCTTTTGCCATCTTGTTATCTGTGGTTATATATGGTCTTGTTGCACCTGTCTCTCCCGTGGATCTGAGGGCCCGTGGGCTCAGGAAGAAAATCACTTCTGAGTGTTTGGCTTTTTGTGGGCAAGCAGTGGGTTCTGTTGGCAGTGACTCAGCTATATCTTTATGAACTCAGGTATGGGAGCTCTTGTGAGGTTGTTCTGGGAGTTCAGCCCTCTACCCACAGGTCCTGAGTACTACTGGCAGGGACCTGGCTCTTTCTCTGGGCCAAAAAGGACCCTTTTCCAAAGAGCACAGCACTCACTGCTCTCTGAGAACTCCCGGTGTGCCCTCCCTGGGCCTATGTGTCAGGCTCACCTGTGGTCCAGGTGTAAAAGCACCTGTGGAGCTGATCTTCAAGCACTGCCTTTCCTGGCAGATCCCAGTTCCCTCTGACAGAAGCCAGGGTCTTACTATGGGCTAGAAAGGAACCTTTTCCACAAGCACTGCCAAGTACTCTCTGTGCTCTAGGTACTCAGGGCACAACCTCACCAGGCCTGTGTCCCAGGTACTCTGCTGGTCCAGGTGCCAAAGAGCCTGTCTGTGTGTCTGGTCCACAAGCATAGCCTTTCCTGGAAGATCCCAATTCTCTCTAACGGAGGCCCAGTCCTTACTGTGAGCAGGAATGGATCCTTTTCCACAAACACTGCCAAGCACTCTCTGCGCTCTGGGTACTCACAGTACAACCTCACCAGGCCTGTCAAGTAGTTACATTTCAAAATATCATATAGTTTTCTTGGAGATGTGATAGCAGGTCATAAAATTCTAAGAGTCCTCCTAACCCAAATTCAGCTAAATACATTTCACAGAACTATCGTAATGAAAATAATGTGTCACATTTACTTTTGCAGTAAAGTAATTAGCAAAAAAAGTATTTCAGATTCAGCAAGTTTGCCCTAAGTAAAATGTGTCACTATTTACATGCACTTCTATCTATACAGTTGAGAAATCAATTATTATGTACCAGAACATTTATTTGCTCAAAATTTTCATGCCCTGTTTAACATTCCTGAACAAAAGTGTCTGTGGGAAACAGAAACTTCAATTAGAGTGAGTGTTGAGAATCAGGCTTTGTTAACAATGTTTAGAACAGCACACTCTTCTGTGCGAGAGGCTAACTGCATCTAGTTAGCAGGTAAAATACAGGGAATAAGCTTAGTTTTGGTAGTTTGTATCCTTGGTATATTAAATTTCCTTTCCTTTTCATCTACATATTTCATAATTACCAAAAGGCAATTTAAAAAGTTAATCAAATAAAATGCTAACTTCAGTAGTTTGGTAACCAAGTACAGCATTATTTTGAAAAGAAATTACCTTTCAAATTACTGTAGCATATATTCATGAAGTTAAAATGCTTCTGAAGTTATTACAAAGGTCCGGTTATTATATGAAACAATCCTTAATAATGAAAAACTTCCCTTTATTTCAAGTGATTTTTTTCTTTGAAAATGTTTATCATGTATAATTTTAGCAAGATATTTCAATACTATTTCACATGAGATACTGCTATACTTTCAATTACCAAGACTGAAAGTATGTTAAAATTGATTGTTTTCTTAAATAAACTTTTAATTTCAATATAGTTTTCAGGGTCACAAAAAAGATGAAAAAACAGTATTAACATTTTCCAGTTCCTATGTGCCTTTCACCCAGATACTCCTCTTAATAGCTCATATTCCTATGGTGCAGATGGAGCTAGAATTGTTATTTATTGAACTCCCCATTTTATTAACATGTCACTGGATTTTTTTCTAATATACTTTTTATGATCCAGAATACTATTAGTCTACCATAATAACAATTAAGCATCATGTCTCCAGACTTTGACTTTGTCAGATACTTTTTAAAATATCTTTATATTTGTGGTTTTCTAAAAATTTATGGTTAGGACAGGATTATAGGTTTGAAGGAAAAGATCATAGAGAACTGTCCTCATCATACCATGTCAAGGATATATGACATAAAAATTACATATCGATGATAACTTTGATCACCTGGCCAAGACAGAAATTGCTATGGTTTTACAAAATTATATACTTCACTCTTCCTACACTCTCCTATGTAGAAAGAAGTTATCACCAGCAATCACAATTAAGAAGTACAAATGTTAACCACCAGCACCTTACAACTAGTATGACATATCAAATGAGTTTGTTCTGTCACTATTTGTCCTAATAGTCACTGTGACCAACCATCTCTTCTATTTCCTTATGTATATTATACTGAATGACTTCACATCTTAATGTGTGTTTTAAATTCAGATATGTTCATTATATGTCTGGAAAAAAACAATTATTTTCTTAACCATGTGTGCAGGTTAATTCTGTTGTTGTTTTGTTGTTGTTGTTGTTGTTAACTTCATAGAAACTAGAGTCATCTCAACTGAGAAAAGAACTATCAAAGTAGCCTATAGCCTAGTCTGTGGTGCATTTTCCTGACTAATGAATGATTGATGTGGGAGAACACAGTCTACTGTGGGTAGTGTCACCCTCTGGGTATGTATGTATACCCATATTGTTTTATTATAAACCTTCTTTTTATTAAAGAAAGAGCATTATAGTGATTTTCTCAAGAAGGACTCTTACTATGTTACTGAGGTTGATTTAAACTCTTGGACTGAAACAATCCTTCTGCCCCAATTTTTCAAGTAGCTAAGAATACTGATCAAGACTCCATTATACTGATGTTTTTAAATTAAAATAATGTATTCGATGCCTCCTATGTATACTATTTCAGGATATGCACAGATTTACATGATATTAATATTATAGATATACAATTAATTACATAGGTGTGTGTGTATATAACCTATATACTATTAATTATGTATGTGTAAGTATATAATTTGTTATATGAAAAGTGGTCCAAAAAGAATAAGGCTATTCTCATTAGAGAATCTGTAACATTTATGAAACTAGAACTTTGACGAATCATACACTAATAAAATTGAGAAATAAGTTTTGTTTCCCTAGGTGTTATTCTATTCAGTGTCTTTTCATGGTGTGGGGGAGGTATACATACATATGCATGTGATTTATCAGTATAAATACGATAATTTAGCTAGCAAAGTAGCCTCATCTAAACTAACAAAAATAAAAAATGCTGCATTTAAATACTAAATCAGAAATATACAAAAATTAACTTATATGGAGAGCCACAATGTTATTTCATCCAGGCTTTGCTCTTACCAGTCTTCTTTTAAACACACAAGTCAACAACTGTGTTGTGAAAAGTGATGAGCTAACTGAAAAAAAAAATCCCAAAGAGTAAATTATTTTTCATTTGTAGGGATTTTAAAAGGTAAAGTACACTGTAGTAGAAAGAAATGCTTTTTCTATCAAGTGGACAGGGCTGAGTGAACTCCAAAATAACTGCCAGAGTTCAGTCATTTGCTTCAAGTGCTTATTGTGCTAGGTATTGTGATGATTTCTTTAACAACTGAGAGGCTTCAAATCAATTCTGTCTATAATAACAGCTTATGTTTTTTTATTTGTGTAAATCTTCCATTCTTATCAGGCTCAATTGAATTCTATTCATTAAAACAAGAAAAAATAGAATGTATTGTTTTAATTTTACTCTTAACAAATCCTACTTAAGTTGCCACACATACAGGAAGAGATGCTTAATGCATATACAAAGTTATGTATTACTTTAAATATACTATACCTTTAAATATATAATACCTTATAAATTTATACTATACCTTTCATTAGTATTTTATTATAGATAGTTTACTGATCAGACATCTAGCTCAACTTGATCATTCCAAACTTCATACTCATTTCACCATTTTTGATTACATTAAATTTTCTTTGATGTTTAAATTATTTTGCTGATCCACTAAACCATCACATACCCTAATTTTAGATGAATAATACTTTTCAAAAAATAATTTTAAGAAACCAATTAACATCTAGTAGTTATGTAAGAACTATAGAATCACAACAAATAAAATCTTCAGGAAAAGACTCTGTGGGTCCTGGGGAAATGACTTTGGGTTGGCAAGCTTGGTAGCAGGTGCCTTTACATCTGAGACATCTACTGTTCCCTTATGTCATCTTCTAGAATTACTACTAATATTTACATAAATGTAAAGTGCATGAGACCTTTATCGTTTTGGCAAATGAGAAGAACCAAGTTGTCCTAAATAATGTTAAAAAACATTTCAAAATATTAAAAAGATTCTGTCATTACAAATAAGCAAACATTTTAACTAAAACTACAAGCTAATTCTACCCATAATATTTTCAGTGTGAAAATGGCTCCTGGAAAATACGATGCTTAAAATCACTATTTTTTTCAGGTCAAACTATTTCTTTCCAATTTTATAGGTATTATGTATAGTATTCATTGGCAAGCATGATTATCTTATGTCAAAAGCAATCTTCAACTAAAGCCCAAGTAAATGTAATCTCAAAGAACAAGTTTTTACCACAAATAAATTCAAAACATTATGCCTAGGTACAAACTAAAAAGAAAAATTACCTACATATTCCATCGGACTCTATTAGCAATTTAACCTAAAATGATAACATCTGTTCTGATAGCTTAAAGGCAAGTGAGCATGCTTCTGGATAAAAAATTCTTAAATCACTCTCCCCATAAAGACTGCCACAAAGCCTATCTTGCTACCAATATGGAAGGAGTAGGAAAGAAACACCTATCTATGCCATACAATTGGAGGTGGTTCTTGATCTTCCTAATGCTTCAACCCTTTAATACAGTTCTTCATGTTGTGGTGATCTCCAACCATAGAATTATTTTGTTGCTACTTCATTACTGTGATTTTGCTACTGTTATGCATCAAGATGTAAATAGCTGATATACAAGATATCTAATAGGTGACCTACAGATTGAGAACCACTGCCATGTAGGCTCTATACCATGTAAAATGTAATTTTATGTACATTCTAGTAGTGTTAAGAGTTATGAATGAGATTATTAAGTTTCTATATTTTAAAAAACAATAGCTGACATTTGACATTTTGAATCATACACACATATATTCAAAATCTTCATAGCCCATTTGAAAACTACAACATAAATAAATCACACAAAATTAAAACATAAATTCTCTACTCTAGAAGGAGGGAAAAACCACAAGAACTCAGTACATTTAAACTTTTTGAAAATACTGTAACCACAGTAAGAAAATACATAGTATAAGAAATAAACTTCTCCATAAACATAGAGGACACATACAATTAAATAATCAAACAAATTCTCAAAATCAACCATTCAGAATTATTCAAGGCTACCATTTAAAACCTGCATTAATTGATTACATGATAATTATAACCATCTCATTAGGAAACGAATTCTATGATAAGTTTTGGTGAACAAAGTCCAGAAAGTATGACTCCTTATATTTTCAGTTTGTATTCAAAATGGGAATAAGAAATAAATAAATAAGCTCATTTTGAGAGACCTTAGCTATAATTTAAAAATTAATAATATTGAATAATAGTAGTGATGGATGGAGACCACATCTCTAAGTATTTCTTTTTTTATTAATCACTTTATTTGTTTACAATTCAAATAATATCCCCCTTCCTGGTTGCCCCTCCACAAACCTCCGCATCGTACCTCTACTCTCCCCCCTTGCCTTTGCCTCTATGATAATGCTCCTCCCCCCACTCACCCACTCGCACCTCACTGCTGGAGCATCTCCCTTGGCTGGAGCATCAAGCCTCCACAGGACCAAGGTCTTCCCCTCCCAATGATGTCAGATAGGGCCATCCTCTGCTACATATGGAGCTGGAGCCATGGACCTATCCATGTATACACTTTGGTATCTTAGTCTTTGGGAACTCTAGAAGGTCAATCTGCTTGATATTATTCTTCCTATGGGGTTGCCATCCCCTTCAGCTCTTCCACTGGGGTTCCAGGTTCAGTCCAGTGGTTGTCTGTATCTGCATCTGTATTGGTCAGGTGCTGGTAGAACCTCTCAGGGAACAACCATACCAGGCTCCTGTCACTGAGCATGTCTTCCCATCAGGAATAGTGTGGGGGTTTGGTGTCTGCAGATAGGATGGATCCCACAGTGGGGCTGTCTCTGGATGGCTTTCCTTCAGTCTCTGTTCCATTTTTTTGTCCATGTGTTTCTTTAAGACAGGGACATTTTTTGATTAAACATTTAGAGATGGCCCCGTCCCTCAACTGGAGGCCATGCTTATCTACTGGAGATGGTCTCTTCAGTTTCTATCTCCCCTCTGTTGGGCATTTTGCCTAACATCATCCCCATTGGGTCCTGGGAGCCTCATGCTTCCCTAGCTTCTGGGACTTTCTAGTGGCTTCCCCAGTTCCCAGTCCCCTACTGCTACATATCTCTACTCATTGTCCTGACCCTCTGGACTTCTCTCATGTCTCTTCGCATTACCTGATCCTGTCCCCTTTCCCTCCTCCTCCTCTTTCCCTCAAACAATAGTAAAGTAAGAAACCTTTTATTTACTTAAATATATGGAAGCCTAAAGTTATTACTACTTATAATAAACTGCACAACCGTGTTACTAATAAAAAACAAAAAAAGTAAGATCCAGGATTTCAGTCAGACTTCTATTGACTTGTAGGTATTATTTGGGAAAACGTTATAAACTGTTCTTAAATAAAAGATGCTTATGGAACAATAGAAAAAGTACAAGCAAATAACAAAACAGATTATTGAGCAATATTTTTAAAAGTGACTAACATACTATAATGTATTCTTTTGTATATCTAAAGATTATCCAATCTATCCGACAAGAATAGTCTCTAAGAACATTAATATCAAGTAAACATAATAGAGATGAGTAAAACAGTTGTCAAATATTTCAGTTGCGTTAATGTTAAAGTAAGTTTTAGTTTACTTAATACTTAGCTTTTAAAAATTTTTACATTTTGCCAAAATATTCTACAGATGAACATAAATGCTACTGTCTTAGTCAGAGTTTCTATTCTTGCACTAAACATCATGACCGAGTAGCAAGTTGGGGAGGAAAGGGTTTATTCAGCTTACACTTCCACAATGCTGTTCATCACCAAAGGAAGTCAGGACTGGAACTCAAGCAGGTCAGGAAGCAGGAGCTGATGCAGAGGCCATGGAGGGATGTCACTTACTGGCTTGCTTCCCCTGGCTTGCTCAGCCTGCTTTCTTATAGAACCCAGGTCTACCAGCCCAGGGATGGCACCACCCACAATGGGCTGGGCACTCCCACCCTTGATCACTAGTTGAGAAGATGCCTTACAGCTGAATCTCATGGAGGCATTTCCTCAACTGAGTCTCCTTTATCTGTGATAACTCCAGCTTGTGTCAAGTTAACACACAAAACCAGCCAGTACAGCTACTTAATTTAAATTTTAATGAATCAATGAATGTACTGTTAAATCTTAATAAAGTTGAGGAAGATAATAAAAACCTTTATTAGGTTTGTTATAATTTCAATAAAAATATAAAAAGAAATGCATCTTTAAAGCTTTAAATTTGCTATCACAGTGAGTGCTTATTTGTAAGTATTAAGTCGAGATACAAGTGCAAATCATAGTTCTCCAAACTTATCTGGGACATTATGGATGATACCAAGGAAACAGTATCTTCTAGACACAACAGGCCTGATGCATGTATGAACTCAGAGAGACTGTGGCAACACACAAGGAGCCTTTACAGGTTCAAGACAGATGGGGCCCCAGCACTGAGAGGGGGAGGTAGGCATGGGCTCCCATCCCTACCCAAGAAGCTATATACAATTGACATCTGATTGCCAAAGGAAAAATTAGTTGTCTCCAATGGATTCTTACTGAGTATATTAAGCACATATGGGCAGGCCCCATGACCAGCAGTAGATTGCCAACACAATTGAACTCAATGGGATTTTTATAGACCTTTTTGCATCATATTGCTTTCTTTGGGTGTTCTTTTTTCTTACTAGCCCTTTGCTTGAATATTATGGTTTCTGATTTTGTGTATTTGGGAGTTTTATTTTTATTTGGTTGGTTTTGGGTTGTGTGTATATATTTCTTGTGGGTGTTTTTTCTGTCTTTTTGATGGTGTGTGTGTGTGTGTGTGTGTGTGTGTGTGTGTGTGTGTGTCTGTTTTCTAAAGAAAGAGAAAGAAAGGGCATGGAGTTGGATGGGTGGGAAGTATGGAAAACTGGTGGATTAGACAGTATAATCAGAATATATTGTATAAATAATTTGTTTCAACAGAAAGAGTAAAGAGTCAGCATGCCTATGCCGAGGTCTTAAGAATTCAGTTATGGTAACTTATGCATTAGAGATTTTAAATTGAGAGGAGAAATATTTTCTTACAAAATAACCTCCAAATGCTAGACAAAATAAGCTTACATATACTTTAAAATATTAAAATTATTTTTATCAAACATGGAAAGGACAGAAAAATTGTAAAACAATATGAATTTTAAATTGTCTTAAGTATTTTAATTCCTAATCATAAAATATAAGTTCTACATTAAAAATAAGTGATAATATGTTAAATTAAATGGAGTTTTTCCAATTATTTCCTTAATTAAGCCAACTGTATTTTCACTATGGAAAATACATTTAATTATATTATATAAACTATTATTAAACCCTTATGTGGAAATTAAAAACCCAAAGGGATTCTACCAATACCAGTCTCCCATATGCTCTCAAATACAGAATTCTTTCTGAAATATAAATGCTGAAATAATCAGGATATTTGACTTAAAATATGTTTAGAAGAAGTTAATTTTAATTGTTAAACTAAATATGTGTTTACAGGTGTTTGCATATAGTACTAGCCTATTCAAATTAGAAAACAGGATCTGCATCATATTTGTAATTCCTATGGCATAAACACCAGTGAAATTATTAATATTTCTTAACAAAACAATTCTAAGCCATGATTTAGGATTTTGAATTGGGTAGCGTCAACATAACCAAGAAATATTGATAATACAACCCTATCTTAGTCTATATTATGGCATACAGCATGCACGTTGGCAATGAGGTGTCTATTAAAATGCAATAAAGAGACTTCATGTGTATGCCTTATCACCTAGGAAAATGGATTTGCTGACAGATCAGTAACCTGAGAATAAATTTATTTATTCCTTCACTCAACAAAGATTTTCTGATTGTATATATTACCACACACTGTTTTATACATTGTTCCATACAATAGATGAGGTCCCCGCCTTCATTTAGTAGAACAGTTAGACATTAGTTAGATAATCATACAAATGAACGATAAAATGAAATTAGCAAGTGGAACATAAGAGATGTAGCTTGTGCTATAAGAGCATACAACTAAGGATTCTTATGAGATTTGAGGAAGACGGACAGACTTTTCTGATGTCCAAGAGGAAAAGCTTGAGACTTGAAGGATCAATAGAACTTAGTAACATGTAGGAAAGAATCAAATGCATATAAAGTACAAAGGACTAGCTGTGGGCAAACAGAAAGGACTAAGGTTTCCAGTGTTTGGTATCTGTCATAAGCCTTAGCTCACAAAATCTTCAGGGTTTTAAAGGCCATGTTATAGACTTTGAAGTTTTACCTAAAACAACGAAAATCCATTTTTGAAACCACCAAGGGAAGAAGTGAGAGGGTAGTATTAGTTAAAAATCATTTTTAAGGATTTCATTGTAGCTTTAAGTTTATGGATCACACCAAATAAAGATGCTATAATTATCATGACGGTAACAGAAAAAGTCAAAAATTTGCCCTTTGTAATGATAATAGAAAAGAGAAACACATATTATACTAAATTTACTTTTTCTAGAGCCAGTTTTCAAACTTTCCTACCAACTCTCCACAATTGCAGAGTAAAGCGTATATACAAAGTTGGGAATAGCTTAGAAATGTGTTTTTAAACAGCCTGCTGCAAGCCTAAACTTCCTAAAAAAACATCCATTTTTGTATCATGGATATATATTTGCTTTAATTTAAAATAATATTTAATTTTTTTAAACAAAAATCAACTACTCAGCTTTTGACCGTTTGCCAGAGAGATACACCAATTTCCAAAGCACAGACTTATGCTACTGGCGAGAACTGTATATTCACTCATTACATGTTATACAACACAAGGATTCCCTATTCAAGACTGTTTCCTATTTTCAGACACTAAATAACTGAAATCCTGAAAAAATCCTGAAAAAGTTTTACACTCCACTTTTTCCAAATTACTTGCTCTCTATTGCCCCCTTTAAATTAGTTCAGATACTTTATCCTTCTCCTACATTACATAAATGAACACTGCATCATACTGGAAAGAAATTACATCGAAAGCTAAAAGTCATTAGAAACAAACTAAGCTCCAATCCAGGATTGTGCTACTATAGGTGAAATGATCATTTACCATTGCTTTGAGAACCGTACTGATATTCAAAAGCCTAGTTCCATTCTTCACAGAAGGATTTGGATCAGTAGGATTCTAAATATCAAACATAATGTTAATGATGTAATTAATCTTCAAAATAACTATTTTAACATCATTTCTAGATTATTCCTCAGAAACAGATTTTAAACAGCTGTACCAACTCAATACACATACTTTGTGGGCTGATTTTTGGCAGCCAAAGTTTTATAATGTGGTATTTATTTAAACTGAGGACATGAAGAGAGTTTTATTGTCTTGCTCATATGCAGATTTGTTCTTGTACTTTTTGTCACCTACTCACACTCCTCCCACTTTTCCCACTTCAACCAGACAAAGCCAAATTAGCTTTCGGTTAACACTTCTATTGCATCTCTAGAATCCCTTGATATGCCTCCTACGTTAAGATACATTTCTCTTAGAGTGTCACTTAAATTAAATAATTCAAATGGTTGCTGAAACCCCAACCTCCCCTTAGATCCCTGCTTGGTTCACAAATCTATCATCTTTTTG
Source organism: Micromys minutus (assembly GCF_963924665.1). Classification (NCBI taxonomy): domain Eukaryota; kingdom Metazoa; phylum Chordata; class Mammalia; order Rodentia; family Muridae; genus Micromys; species Micromys minutus. The sequence goes on along the minus strand of NC_137970.1, from coordinate 31,504,516 downwards.
GATTGGTGTGTGCATGCACAACACAAACTGTTTAAGCAGTTTGTAAGCATACTAGTTGGTTCCTGTCTTTATTCTAGAAAATGTTTTTGTTTGTTTGTTTGTCTCTGATAGAGGAAAATTTCTTAAAAGCAGACAATAATTGTAAATCCCCATTAGAACATTTTATATGAAGATGCACTGAGAAAATAATACCCCAGGAACAGAATATAATTATATAAGTAGTTGCTTTTTTCCAAATCAGGAATAAATTGTGAGTATTAGAAACCAAATGTCAATGACACTGTAAGTCAGTTGTTTCTTGTGAACTATACATATCAGAAGATAAATATCTTTTTTACATAAAATAAGAAAAATTTTCATTAGAAAAACAAACCTGTCAAATCCAGAGTAGATGAGTGCTTTGCCTATCTAGTCACCATGTATTTGAAAAAAATAAAATATCCTAAAAGTGATGTAGCCAATGTGATCAATTAAGTTTAACATCTTTCTAAAAGTGATGTAGCCAATGTGATCAATTAAGTTTAACATCTTTCCCTCACATTATGTGCAGTTTCAAGTTCCTAAATAAATGTTTCTGATTTCTTTCCCTCAATTCAACTCAAAATTTTGACAATTTCCTTTATAAAATTAAGATGCATTTCAACCTAAGTTTGGATATCCTATGAGGAGAGAAAAATTATTATTAATCACCTGTCCAAATTTGTCTTATGAAATATAGTCTTTTCTACATCATTCACATTTACACTGAATAGATATACTATACATTTCCCCCATTATAGGACTATATTTCAAACATTAGTTTTTTTTTTTTTTTATCCCTAAAAGGAGGTAGTTCATTTTCTAGCCTCAAGATGGCTGAGTCATTAGTATAGAAATCAGAAGTCAGGGACTGCTTCTTGAACAAAATAAATTATTATGAACAAGAAAGAGTAGGGCAGTTGATTGGGGAATAGGTTAAAGACTGCTTTAAAAAATTAGGTTTCTTTTGTGTTTTTTTTTTTTTTTTTTAGGAATCATAATACTGCAAGATTGATTAACATTAAGTCCCAGAGATCATAAGAAAATGCCAGCACAAGTGGATCTTCTGCTTCACTCTAAAGACGATAGTCCTTCTATTTAACCCAGAAAGAGATAAAAACTCGACAGAAGAATGCCACAGAGGAAAATTGTCATAAAAATAATTATCTTGATCATGTAGATAGTTTGCATTAGTCTCAAAACTCAAAGGAAGAATGGAATTACTTGATATAAGATGAACAAGGAAATTTTAATAATAAAATATATAAGACAAACACTAAAAATTCAGGTTTTTGTTATATTTCAGAGACTCACATAATGACAGATTATAAACTATTTTTAAGATTTTCAAATAAACAGGAAGTGATAAATAATATTTTAGAATAATAGGCTTAGTGTCAAACTAGTCATTGCCTTACATTATCACCTATGACTGACTTTTCTAAGTAACTCGCTTGCCTTTGCTGGTTTTGAAAGATCTGCTCTAAGACTATCAAAACTATAAGATGATTAAACATGCTTTCCAGCTGAACATTGGTTTCAAGTGCTAATAAACAGCTTGTATATGTTTTCTCCAGAAGTAATTTTATACGGTTAGTTTTTAATTAATGTAATAGTTTGTGAGCTATCACCAAATATTCAAAAGTCCTATCAAAATAATCTGGAATAGAAATCCTTATTTTACGGATTCATAAATGGATCATGGATTCATTCATTTGCTGCAACTAACAATGACAATGTCCCATAGCAAATATACATTGTCAGCAAAACACAAAAAACAAAAAACTGATAGTGCTATATTTTCAAAGAGTACATAAGCAACTTACATCTTTGCTCCTAATTAATATAGAAATCTTATATCAGTATTTCTTTCAAATACATTTCAATAAAAATTATAGATCAAAATTATTTGCCACATTAATGGTCTTGAACACATGCTACAAAAGCCCAATACATTTATTTTTATCCTTCATTTCATTCTTTAGGAATTATTTTCTTTATCATTTCTACAAATTTCATAGAATCATAAACACTTGATCTAACTGTATTTTTTCTGCCTGGTAAATAAAAAAATTAGAAATGATAAAGTATGTGCATTGCTAAAGCAGTATAGGCAGCTACACTTTTACTGTAGCTGAAACCTACAAGTAATAAGGATGCTGAAAGTGTCATACAAGTAACACACTCTGAAGAACTCCTAGAATGCTACAATTGTTCAAGAGCCTAACTCGTGTTTTAAGGTCTGGGGATATGGCTCACTTGATACTTATAGAATGCATGATAGCGTGATAACATGTCGGAAGCCCCGAGTTTGATCCCAAGCACCATATAAAACCAGGAGTGGTGGCTTATACCTATAATCCCAATTCTGCAGTAGTGGAAAAAGCAGGATCAGAAATCCTAGGTCATGGCTATGTATTATATGAGATCCTTTTTCAAACAAACAATAAAGTGCTGTTCATGCCTTAGTATTGGCATTATAACACTATATATTAAAATAATTAAGCAAGGTCTAATCAACTCAAAGCTATAGGTTAAATTAGTAGTTGGCTTTCCAATATTTTCTGTAACTGAGGAAAGTATGAAAACTATTTTATTTATTTATTTATTTTTACACTCCAGATTTTATTCCCCTCCAGGTCCACCCTCAGTCTGGTTCCTCCTCCCATATCTCCTCCCAGTCCCCCTGTCTCCATAAGGATGTCCCCACTCCACCACCCCACCAGACCTCTAAACTCCCTGGGGCCTCCAGTCTCTAGAGGGTTAAGTGCATCTTCTCTGACTGAATCCAGACCAGGCAGTCCTCTGCTGTATATGTGTTGGGGAACTCATATCAGCTGGTGAATGCTGCCTGGTTGGTGACCCAGTGTCTGAGAGATCTCAGGGGCCCAGGTTAATTGAGACTGCTGGTCCTCCTATAGGGTCGCCCTCCTCCTCAGCTTATTTTTTAAATGTCTTTTTGAAAAAGTTTGCTGGAGGAAATAGTAGAGAAAACTAACTAAGGTAACACTATAAGGAGCAAGTTGAGGAAATTCTCATTTCCTCTATTTTTTAAAATCTCATTTTCTGATAGGATCTAAAATGTATAGGGCTATCACAGAAAATTTAGGACAGTTTGGGACTAAGCAGCTAGCTGGGACCTGAACTTGATAATCAAAGCAGCTACTCTCCTAGTCTCAGCCTTTTGTTATACAAAAGCATGCAAATTCTATCTTGGTTACCTAACTGATCTTTTTAGGTAGCTGCAAAATGTGTCACCAACAGGTACAAAAAAAAAAAAAAAGAAAGAAAAGAAAGAAAGAAAGAAAGAAAAACAAGTGAACCAACTTAAATATCATGTGAAGTTAAAATTACAGGATACAGTCTACTAAAGTTCAACTGCCTTTTGCACTGGAGAGATTTTTAAAGAACATACATCTCTGTTGTGCTTGCTTCAGGGACCTAAAACAGTGGAGAGAAGGGAAATGGTATGGCTGTAACTGGGTGGGAAGTAAAGAAGATGGAGTATGCAGTGCTCATTACAGGCATCATGGGGATTTCTACAAGGCAATCCCATGAAGCCAAGACACCTTTTCCTGAATGTTATTGCAGCAACAGACCCAAACTAAACTCACCTTTTAGAGAAATTCAAAGAAAGCGTTTTAATTAAGCATTCTTACTTCCTGTGAATATCCTGTCATCCATGACTGTGAAGCTGAAAAGACAGAATTTTCCTGAGGCGTGTGTGTGTGTGTGTGTGTGTGTGTGTGTGTGTGTGTGTGTGTGTGTTCAGGAAACTGGAATTTTAATAGCAAATATGGAAAGAGAACAAACAGAAAAGATGAGCCACTGCTAGACTTCGTCTTAGTCATCTTTATAACCCCCATGGCACCCAGTGCACTGCACACAAGGGGCAGTGGATAAATAATGAATTAGGTTTAATTCAATTCACTTGCACTTACACTGTGCTTCGCAGTTACAAAGCATTTTTTCTACAGATGAGATGAGAAAATCAAAGTAAGTGAGAAGTAACCGGGCAAATCCGGGAGAAAGGAAGCAAAACACATAAAGAGAACCCCTAGAAGACTAGGCAAATGTCCGAAAGGGTGGGGGAAAGATAAGGGGAGAATTGAATTTTTCCTTACTACCTTCAGTCCCTTCCATCTTCAAGTATATAGAGCTTAGAAAGTCTGACTGCTAAGTAAGCCTTAGGAAAGGGACCCCTTCCTCTTTGAAAAGGGCATTTTCACAGATAAGGCTTGAAGCATATCTTAAGTTTGCCTGCTCCAGTACGACCTCAAGCAAAACTCTTATATTCCTCAAGCATTTTCCAAGCATGTCCAAGAATCTTTTATTCCAAGGTGGGTATCCCCTTAGAGTTCAGTCTGGGAATGGACTGGAGAGGTTTTCAACAAGCCCCTCAAGTCGGACAACAGAGGGAGATAGTGAGACAGGAAAGCCAAGAGACTGGGCTGGGGGGGGGGGGAGCCCACATTGATGACTAGGAGGAGGGTGAAGGTTTGAAACTGGTCATTAGAAATTGTCAGGGGTGGGGGGGAGCCTTCAATATGGAAGAAAAGAGAATACTTGAATGCACATCACTTTAAACCTAACATTGGACCCTTAACAAGAAGCCGCGAGAGGTTTAAAGCCACCACAGACTTCAACCTAGGAAAGCAAAGGACATGATGGGGTGCGCAGGAGGGAGCCCACATATATCAGCTTGAATGTGGTCCTAAGGGAAGCATGTTACCCCAAAGTAGCGCGCCCCCTTCCCTATCATCCTCAACCCAGCATGGAGGATGGGGTTCCCAGCTCCCAACCGGAGCGACTACATCCTGACCCCATTATGCGGGCTTAAAAGTTGCCAGGAGAGTTGGCGCTGGGAAGGCACTTGGCAAGGCGAGACCTAGAAGGGGCCTCGGGTTTCCAGGAACAAAGGGGCTGATGAAGGGGCAACCATGAGAGTAGATCCCCAGGGTTCTTCCCTTACGGGGAAACAAGGGTCGCCGCGTCCTCTCAACCCGAAGGCGTCGAGGGAAGCGGGAAGTGGGGAAGCTGCGCGGGGATTCCACCGCCCTGCTTCCAGCCTCAACCAGGTGGCGCCCGCCGCCCTCTTGCTCCCCGCGCCCCTCCAGCTGAAGACAAAAGGAGACCAGGGTCCCCAAGCCCCTGCCAGAGCCGGAGGAACCCTGTCCATTCCCAGGGAGGACCTTAGCAGTTGGTTGGAAGCTCCCAGGACAGGTTATGCCCTGGCGGCCTCCCTCGTACCGGGACCTCGTACCGGGACCTGCGCCCCAGTGTCGCCTCGCCCTCCCCACAGAGGGCATTACCTTTCATCCAGTCCACTACTTGACTCGGAGACCATTTGCTCACCGGTTCCATTATCAGAGCCATGGGCGGCGGGGTTGGTGCCGCGTGGGACGCGGAGCTCGGACAGAAAGCCAAGTCCGCAGCCCGCTGCACCCTCAGGTGGGGTCGGTGGCCGGCCGCAGCTTCCCGGGGTGGGCGGCGGGGAGAGGGTGGCTTTTGTGTGTCGGTGTGGAGCGTCAGAGGCAGCCGCGATCGGAGCGGCGACGGCCGGCCGGCCGGGGGAACACGCCGGGGTCGACTCTGTCCCAGCCCAGGCAGCAGCCGCTGCTGCAGCGTCCGCGGCTCGGCCCGGGGTGTGCGTCCTGAGGGGCTTCAGTTCATGGCTGGAGCCGCCGAGGGTCGCGGCGGGGAAGGGAAGAGGCGCCGGCTCCCGACCGCAGCCAACTTGCCCGCTCGCTCGCCTGGCGCGCGGGAGTGGAGCCCCCGGCACGACGAGCCGCCCGGCGGAAATGACGAGGGGCCTCCTGCCACCCAAAATATCTCTCCGCAGCCCTCGGGTGCGGGGCGCGCGCTCCACGAGCCCCCCGCCCCGCTCGCCGCCGCGCGGTCCCGCCCCCAGGGCCGCCAGCCGGTGCCCGCGAGCCCTGTGCGCGTGCGTGGGCCAGCGCGCGTACCCGCCGCCCGACTTCGCTCAGACTCGCGGGCCAGGTGTGGGCCGGTCGCGCTCCCGCCTTGTCGCCCCGGGGGTCGCACTCAGCCGGAGCCGCGCCTCTGGAGGGCGTGTGCAGCTGTGGCGCCTGGAGCCTCCACTGCTGCTGGGTTCTGGTAGGCAGTCAGGTGCGGCGGTGGCAGGAGCTGGCTCCCACTGGCCTCCCGGTCTCCCCACCAGTTGAACCGACAGCCCGGGGTGGAGGCGGAGGAGGGTACTATAGCCCCCTCAATCCCCTGCTCCCCTCCCCACCAGGGGGAGGGCACGCCACTAAACTGCTAGGGTGACAATGGGAACCCTGGCTGTTCTCTCTGTCGCCCTCGTGGCTGCTGAGTTGGCTCCTGCCTGGACCCTGCGGAGAACCCGGGGTGTGGGCTCCCGTAGATGGGAGCCTAGCTCTAGGCAGAGAAGCCCTTAGGAGACTAGATGGCCCGTGCAATCGGATCTCCTCTGCGTGATTAAAGGAACCCAGTAAGTCAGAGCTGTCGACTGTAAGAGGCTCCAGGAGATTCTGAGACAGCCTCCCCAACCTCACACGTGCTCTTCCCAGGCACTGCTTCAGTTGTTGGCCAACTCCTTCAACACAAGGTCCTCGATATCTATTTTACATGATGTCATTTTGTGTTCAGTCGTTCTTACATAAGAACCGAAGAGTAATAACGGGGCTTAAAGTTAGTGACAAATTGCAAACATGATGGTTCACAGATTGTTTGCATCAAATATACAGTTTGCCTAAATGAGGCTTCACTTTCAATATCAATTCTAGAGCGTCTAGTAACAAACCCTAACACCATTCATTATAGCTGCCCCCCTATAATTCTAAAACAGTTACACTGAGTAAACAAGAAACTCCCTTTATTTCTACAGCCATTTCAATAATTCATGTCAGTTTCTACTTTACTTTTTAAATTTTGTCTAAGTCAATTTTATAAGATGCAGAACACCACTTTCTTCAGTTGACAAGTGCCCCCCCAACACACAAGGAGGCAAAACAATAGTTCTGTTGATGTTTTCAGGCAAGTGATACGAAACAAATAACGTTTAAGAAGGTTGTGTTCAGACTTGTTTTACTAATAACCCAAACTTCAAAATATACATAAAAAATTGAAAAATTTAGATTATACAAGTAATGTTATCAAAATATTGCTATTAATAATAACACATTTTATTAAGCCAAGTGCTGATAATTCCTTTATTTTTATTCTAGCTTCAAACTAGCTCCACTGTTGGCTGCATTTTACAGCTGAGACTTCAGCCATCTCATTCACATCCCATCCCCTAGATCTATTACACATAGTCACATAAATGTTAAAATAAATTAGTATGTACGATTGTAACAGCAGGTTCATTTTAGAATTTCAACTTGGAGAACAAGCCAAAAGGTTTGTATCAGTGTCATAAAATGGACAATAGTAGTGAATGTGTGGTCCACTGGAGATCTCCAGGATGGACATCATCAAATTATTATCTACAAAGAAGTCTGTAACTCACCATGAACTTTCCTGATCTGTACTTAACCAGAAAAGATGAGAATATAGGGCATGACCAAATATGGCTGCAAGAGCGAGATGCAGGCTGAAAGACTGGCCTTCTGAGACAAGATACCACACTGTAAATTAGAATACAAGCAAGTGCAAACTCAGATAGCATTTGTCTGATGAGTAGGATATCAGGACAGATGCCACAGGCCAGGATGTAGTCATATAGATAGATGAGAGAGGGAGAGGGAGAGAGAATGAATGAGAATATAGATAAGGAAGGATAAATTGATTGAAGTTATGTGACAAGACCACTGGCAACGAAAATGAAAAGGTAGTATTGTAGAGAAATAAAAGAGAATTTTGAGGAAGACCTTACATTAGATTGAAGGAGTACATAGTCCTCTCCAAGCTGTGTAACACCTAGGCACATTTGTTTTATCCATTCATGTAAAATGACTGCAAAAACTATATATAAATCTAAGAATGAACAAAACTGTGAGTATAGATTCCTATTGTCTAACAGATTACACCATAGCCTTAAGCATTTTTCATAAATTCTCCTCCCTTAGGTTCACTAATAAAATATAGCATTTGACTTTGACATTGACAATATAATCAGCATAAATTATTTCAATCTCTTCAGAACATAACAGGCTTTTCACTTTATGCATTCTTCATTTGGGGAGGGGAGAGAAATGAAAGGATTAAGTCATCAATGCCCTTACTCTTTTATTCTTTAACTACAGATGACTCAGCTGAATCATTGTGGCATTTTTCTTTTCACAACTGTTCAAATAAGCTTCCATTTATGTAGTCTGCCTCTTATTCAAAATTTAACATCTTGCCCCATTTTTGTAAGTATACTATAATGTGACTCTATAAAAATGTCATCTACTTAATATTGCCTTTCTTAGTATACAATAACATTTTTAAAGATTAGAAGTAAAGTATGCTGTCATACATATATACAGAAATATGATGAACTAATTGGTATGATGTCACTTTCTTCCACAGGCTAGATTTAAAAGCCAAACTAAGAACCTTTGGAAAGAGCCTCAGATTCTTTTTTTTAATTCAAGCAGAGTAGAAATGTTAAGCTAATTAAGTTAATTGAATACATACTTTTTGAGATATTTACAACCATATATAATGAATCACTTGAAATAATCTTTTTAATCTATCCTTTTTAAAAATGATGTTAATCTAATTTGTGACACTGGTCAATATTTGTCCCTATAGATTTCAAACAAAGATGAAAATCCCTTAACCAACATATCCTCTGTTAAGATTTTTTGAGTGCAATGTGGTCTTAATTGGCTTTAGATGAAGAATTTACAAACAGTACTCTAACTGGAACTTAATTTTAAGAATTTCATCAGCTAAGAAGGGAGTCTGCCATTAAAAGGACCTTTAAGTCTTTGTCTCTTTGGAGCCAAAGAGAGAACATAAATGTTTTGCAAATTAGGATTTTAGGGATGTCAACTTTTACTTATCACATATTTTGCAAGATACTTTGTATTACAAGATATATTTTAATCTTTTACTTATCTGAAAGTTTACTTACCGTAAAGTCATTTGTAGTTGTGAACTCTTCAACTCTCCTACATCAGACTCCCAAGTGCTGAGAGTACAGGTGTGTACTATCATGCCCCCTCTTCTTGCCTTCTTAATAAGCATGGTTTTCTTGTGTGAAATTATCCTAGTATTTGAGTTTTAAAT